>NC_133389.1:169222972-169847972 GCF_047511655.1 Castor canadensis | reverse complement strand
AAAGGGAGAAGAAAATGTTAAGAGGATTGTAGAAATCCCAGAAGAAATGGGAGAAATGATGTGTTAGGCTGTGTAAACATAAACAAGGTATTTAATGTGTAGAATACCTTCAACAGAGTCTAGAACATAGTGTAAACAAGGAAAATCTTCCAGTAATTATTTTAAAAAGTAATTTGTAATCCCTAGGGAGCAGGGCAAGCAAGTTCTATCTTATCCAAACTACAGTGTGAACAGAGAAACACAAAGCAGTGACAAAGTATTGGAACAGAATAACTCCAGTGAAACCAGAAGGCATGAAGGAACAGCAGGTGCTTATTAAATAAATGACAAAACTGACCAAATTATTCTTTCTCTCCTGATAGATCACTAAAAGAAAATTAAGACAGGCAATAGAAAAAAAAATGGTTTCAATATTTACGATGGAATTCTTACAGAGAAAAATATTTCTTTATAAACATGAATGTGAACAGAATAAAAGCACTTTGTTGGGTGACAAATGTCAAAGGATAGTTAATATGAAGTTATCTTACACAGCCAATTACACTTAGCAAATTACGTTTTTGGAAGACAATGACCCACACAAATCAATTTTCAAGAATGAATCCAAGGATGGGGAAAGTGGTATGGTGAAAGTATTATTACCACCTGATTTATTGTAGCAAAATATTTTACCTGAATATCCACTGATGGCAGAATGCCTAAGCAAATGCTTGTGGAGTAACTTAATAAAATGCTAATGAGCTATTACAATAATTTTTTGATGGTACTGGGGTTTGAACTCAGGGCCTCATGCTTGCTAGGCAGGCACTCTACCACTTGAGCCACACCCCCAGACCTTTTAAAATACTTTATGTGTTTAAAAAATTTACTACCTGAGTATCTACTATGTGCTTTTTGCTTTTTGAGGCATTGGGGAAATGGCAGGGAAGAAAACAAAGGAACTCAAGCCTATGTGAAGGAGTAGACAGAAAACAAATTAATTAAATACAGGACATGAGGATGCAAGGCTGGCTTCACAAACGTGTGACAGGCTTGTGCCCAAAAGGGCCAGGCACTGGCTTTAATGCTCTGCTGACAACCTCCTTAAAATTCTTAATTTTTTAACAAAGGCCCCATGTTTTAATTTGCACCAGACACAGCCAATTGTGCAATTATGAAATAAAACTCAATAGGGTAAGTGACAGGAAGTGGGAGTGGTGGAGTTTGATATTGGATGGTCAGGGGAAGGCCCACTGATGTGGTGGTCAGGCAAGGCTGTGGAGGAGGCCCTAGTTATAAAAACTATTGACATTCTGATTACTACTGAGTAAAAAATACATACGCCAGAGGTTTGAAGATTCAGGTCAAAAATCTTGGAGGTATCCTTGGGAATTGCTCTCTCCTCCACTGGCTATATCAGTGAGCCCTGCTGGCTTCATCCTCAGCTCATTTACAGAATCCCAGCAGCTTCGCCTTTTCTCTGCACTCACCTGGTGCAAGATACAGTCCTCACTGATTTGTCACTCCATCTGCCTATCCAGATTACCTGTGTCTAAACTTCCCCTCACCCTACTTCACACAGCAGCTACAGTGATTCTTCTAAAATTAAATCAGATTCTGCACTTTTCTGCTCAAAGCCCTTCACTGGCTTCCATCCCACTCTAATTTAAGATTAAAAAATCATTAAAGTAATCTCTAAGTCCTTATGTGATTGTCTCTGCCCCAGTGCCCTCTGCGACCTCTCCTATCACCTATCCTGGTGGACTCTGTTCCTGCCATTGGCCTCTTGTGCGCTGTTTCCAGAGCAAAGTAAAAACAGTCCTGCCACGGGATATTTGCAAACACTGTTCACCTTGCTTAGGACACTCTTCCTTCAGGGTCACATGGACTTATCCTTCATTTTTTTAAGGTCTTTGCTCACTTTATTAGATGGGCTTTCCTGGCCACTTTAGAACAGCAAACCACCTCCTCCAGACACCAACACTCCCCATCCTATCTTGCTATATTTTTCTCCTTAGCACTGTCCACTTCTGGCCATATTACATATTCATCCATTTGTTTATTGCCTATCTCGCTCATAGACACTAAAATATACATTCTGTTAGATCAAGCATTTTACTGTTTTGTTTACTGTCTGGTTTGTGTCCTCAAACCCAACACACGGTCTGAAACATGTAGACAATACAATTGGTAATTTTATAAATCAAACTAGCTAGAGTGAAGCAAGATGTGTGCACTGTTACTAAACGGTATAAAAACATGCTTCTGAGAAAAAACTCAATGATGGCAAGAGCTGTGCAGGAGTCTTGGGATACGGGGGATTTAACTTTTCTTTTCTGAGGGCTGGGGATGTAACTCAGTGGTAAAAAGCTCTTGAGAGCCCTTGCCTGGCTGCACAAGGCCCTGGGACAAATGTCTAGCATTATAAAAAGTAATCTCTTCTGAATTGTCTTTAAGGTAATTGCATTATATCTATACATTTTTTAAAATTACTATTATTTGGATATTATAATAAGTAGTATGATACCGTAGTACAATAAAAGTTGCCTTGGAAAGGTTTTAAAATCTGCTTAATGGATTTACTTTAAGGCACAATGCAAATGTGTAATGGAGCAGGTATGCCTTAAAGGAAAACGCTTAAGGAATTTTAGTGGCCTTGTGACTACAAATTCCCATATATTGTCCACATTTTTAAAAAGTAAATTTTTCTTTAAAACCTCATATTTTATCCTTACTGTGTACCCACGTGTTAAAGGCTGGGGCCTGTGGTTCTATTGGAAAGTGGTGGAACCTTTAAGGGGTGGGGCCTAGTAGAAGGAGGTTAAGCCTTGGGGGCCTGTCCTTGAAGATCAATATTAGGACTCTGGCCCACCTGCTTCCTCTTTTTTGCTTCTGGTTACCATGGAGTGAATAGTTAGCTGCGAGGTACTGCCCAACACAGGCCCAAAAGCAACTTCACCAACCAGCCACGGACTGAAACCTCCAAAACTATGAGCCAGAATAAACCTCTCCCCTTTATAAATTGGTGTTTCAGGTATTTTGTTATAGTAATGCAAAGTTGACTATCATAACTCCACAAACATATATAATAAAAAAAAACCTTTTATTTTAGAATATTGTCAATTTACAGAAAACTTGCCAAGATCCCCACTGTTCTTAAATATGCCACACTCAGTCTCCTGTATTATTTGGATCTTATATTAATATACTTCCTGTATGATATTCACTAAAATTCATGCTTTTTGAGATTTCCTTAGTTTGCCCCCAGTGCCCTTTTTCTGTTCCAGGATTCCCTGCGGAACATCACAGCACAGTTAGCTGTCCTGTCTCTTTGGTCCTTCCCTTGGCTTCTCTATTAAATTCTTGGTTTCTGGAGGCCAGGTGTCCTCACCAGCCCCAATGTCTTCTGAAATAAGAACTCAATAAATATTGAATTGAATCGATCCAGTTTCTATTTTAAATGTCAACTGTTTGATCAAATGATTTAACGCTTGCTTCTGAGTGGCATTATCTACCCCTCCAATATTTATTTCTCTTTGTCCTGATGTTTTATTCAGGGCTTTATTTATTACAACTGGCAGATCCATGATGTATGGTTAAATTCATAGGCCAGGACGGGTCTTTGTGACTGACATGCTATCTGTGTCTCTTTGAAATAGAAGAAAAATTGGGTGAGAACCACTGTTACTATTGGCTGCTCCACCTTGGGCTAGTTATATAAACTCACTGGCCTCTCTCACAGGGTATTTGTCAGGATGCCTAAGGTTAGGAATCAGACATAACATAAATAATAATGAGCATTCATAGGGGTTAGGGGATTATTTGGATGTAATGTACATGACACAGTCAATCCTTACAATAGATTTATATAGTAACTACTCATTCCCATTTTGCAATTTGGGAAACTGAGGCACAGAGCTGCTAGACAGCATATCTAATACTACAGAAAGGGTGAGAACTAGACTCAGGATGGTTAATTCACGTTACGTGAATATTTGTTCCCCACTAAGTCCTTTGTGAGACAGAAGCTCCCAAAAGTAAAACATTCTTCAGATGGCCAATGCGGGGAATGCAGACAAAACATTACCCAAAACTGTGGCTGTATCTTATTCCTTCAGGTCCTCAAAATTAACCAAATAGTATACTTAATATGTTTAAGGCATGAGCAAGAGAGGAATGAGGAGAGGGGGAATAAAGGAGCATGCTGGAGGGTGTGAATTCAACTATGATATAGTATAAGAACTTTGGTAAACATCACAATGTATCCCCAGTACAACAACAATAATAATAATAATAATAATAATAATAATAATAATAAAGGAAATGCATTCTTGCAAAGCCAATTCAAATACTCACATGAATACCAAGTTCCTTGTTCCTGCATAAGATCTATTTCAACACATTTTTCTTGCTGAGGAAACCCTAATTCCCACACTAATGACCGAGCTTCAGTACTTACTCCTAAAGGGGACACAGTGGGCACTAGGCCATACTGTGTATTAGGACACATGCTTTTGGTCTACATTACACTCTTTAGAAATGTCCTGGCCCCTCATTGCATCAATGGAATCCCCACAAGAAACCTATGTGAATCCAAAAAATGAGAGACAAGTCCCAGGATAAAAATAATTGGAGATGCCCTTCAAAAAACTATCCAAGCACAGAAAGTAAGTTTTAGCACGGTTACCCAAATTCTAAGAATTGTTTATGAAACCATCAATAGACTCCATTATAGACAAAAGCCACACTTGGCCACTCCAAGGACAATGTGGTAGGACCTAAGTTACCATGAGCTGTAGAAGACATGCCCGTCACTGACAAATGATGACTTGGGGACTGCTGTTTGCTTGTACTAGATAGGACTTGGAAGATGTTGCTGGTTTTGCTTTCACTTCAACCAAATCTGACCAGGGATGGTGCTAAACATTTAACATGCACAGAACAGCACCTCAAAATGTCGACAGTGCTGAGGGTGAGAAACCCTGGTGCGTGGTGAGAATACGTAGTGGAACAAACCTGCAAAAGCTTAAATGTTTTCCCCAAATGTATGCTGTGGCCAAACACATAGGCCTGTGGAACTCTTGTTAAGTTGCCTTTTGGTTTCCTTTTGGCACAGAGGTTGCACACATCTTGGGAAGTGGGTGGGTGGGAAGAACAACACAAATCCACACCTGCCTCCCTCGGTCTGTGCCTCTCTCCCCCTGTGATGCTCTGTTTGACACTTTCCCTGCATCAGTAAGCCTAAGTCAAGGCTTACAACAGAAGAACCCAGTTTAAAAGTGCATAAGACACACATTCCCAGGCTCTTCACAAAGAGGAGGACAGAAAGCCTAAGCCTAAGTCAAGGCTTACAACAGAAGAACCCAGTTTAAAAGTGCATAAGACACACATTCCCAGGCTCTTCACAAAGAGGAGGACAGAAAGCCTTTTCTTCCAGTCAGCTTTGGGTCACTCAGCAACAGTCCAAGGCCATCAACCCACCCTCTCTCTGTTCACATCCCCCATTACAAAATGAAATACTTTCAACAAAACTAAAGGAGTATTTCATCAAATCATAATTTAAAAATTTGAAATCGGGAAATGGGAAATTGATGGTTTTTAGAAGCTCCCCTTAAGGTGCCTTAAATGTATGTGATTCTTTACAGAGTAAAAGTAAACTTACTTTCAAACAGCCCAGAAACTACTAGTTATGACTCTTCTACCACTTGTCTGTACATCAGTAGTTTAGTAGTTCCTTCTGTCCTGTCCTTTGGTTTGCCACCCTCCAATCCATCCTTTTCACAAGCATCCCTTAAGGTGTCTGAACAGAAAGTGAGAACTTCCCCAGTCCTGGGAATCCAGAATCTCACAATGCCACGCTCGGGTCTTCCCTGTTGTGTGGATGGGGGTGGTTCTTCTTTACAGGGTAAGGCCTCACCTGGAGAACAGGGGAATGGACTTTCTGTTAGGAATATCTGAACATCACACCTCGGAAGGTCTCCAAGTCCACCACTCCTTATCTTGCCCTACTTCTTGCTTTCCTGCTCACCTGGGTTTCTATTCGTTTTGGCTCTCTACCTTTGGGTGCTAAACGTTGAAGTAGGTAGGGGGAGGAAGCAAGTGAAGGATGGAAGTGAGGCTAGGTTTAGACTGAACCTCTGAAAGTCTGTGAACTTCTTTGACAACAGCACTCCCTCTTTGCCTCTGTAAGTGACCAGGCACTAACGAAATAGTTCCATCTGTTGTGGTCAGTGCCAGGAAATAGCAAGACCCTCCTTAAATCTCAGGGAGCAGTACTTCAGAGGGGGAAAAAAAGGCACCATTCAGCTTCAAATTTTCCTTCAAGTGGTGAAAGGAAAATGCCAGTAACTCCTCTTCCACTAGGACAAGTGCGCTGCAGGGCCGCCCAGGGCTCTGCTAATAAAAGCGCAAAGCATAAATGGCTTGGTGATTATTGGCTTTCGCCCTTGGAGGAGAAATGAGATCACGATTTTCACTAAGGGAAGGAACTACCGCTGCCAGGCTGCTGAGGTCGCCGCTTCCTCTCCCTGCGTGGGTCCCTCATTACATCACCGGTGAGCTCTTGTTGGTGAGGGGGAGAGAAGGCTTCTCCAGGGACCCAGCCCCAGACAGGGGAGGCGGAGGGGGGATGGGGGTGGAGAAAATGTTAAGGAAGAGAGAAAAGGAAAAAACAGGTCCCAGTTTCCCACCATCGGGTGTGGGGGAGCGGGGGTGAGGTGCTCAGACAAAACACAACAGCCTTAAACTGCTGCGACCCCAAAGGCGTTCCTATCCTGCCTCCCAGCTGCCTTCAACTCCCAATCCCAAGTCCAACAAAAACCGGTACCCAAGTCTGGGAGGAGAGCTGCCTTGAGGGGGCCTAGTGGGATGACCGAGAGGCTCCGGGGGACTGGGAGAGATCGAGTCACCCGTGCCAGGGGTGTGGTGGGGTGGGGTGGAAGGAAGGGAGGGTTGCCACTGCGCCCCCGCCCGCCCAGCCAGCGGTGCCTCCCTCTCCAGGCGACAGCAGTCGGAGGGGGGAAGGCAGAAGCGCCGCCTCCCGCCCGGAGCCCAGGCTGCAAGCAGGGGGAGGAAAGCGCCTCACCTTGCCCCGGATGAGGGGCGGATCATGCCATGGCAGCGCCGGCGAACGACAGCGGCGGCAGCGAACAGAGCCCGAGCAGCAGCCCCGGGAGCCGGGCGGGTGCCGGGGGCGCCGCAGCAGGAGCTCGAGACGGCGGGGACGCTGGAGCCCGGGACGCAGCGACGACGGCCCTTGGCCTCCCTCCGCTGGAGGACTATGAGTGCAAAATCTGCTACAATTACTTCGACGCGGATCGGCGCGCCCCCAAGCTGCTGGCATGCCTGCACACCTTCTGCCAGGAGTGCCTGAGCCAGCTGCAGCTCCGCGCCGCCGCCGCCGTTACCGGCGCCGCGCCTGAGCGCGCGCCGCGCCCGCCGCCCTGGCACAGCCCGCCTGGCGCCATCGCGTGCCCGGTGTGCCGCCACCGTACGCCGCTGCCGGACAGCCGCGTGCACGGCCTGCCCAACAACACCAAGCTCGCCGAGGCTTTCCCGCTGGCGGTGCGCGCGGCGCACGATCCGCTACCGCAGGACCGCCTTCCGCCGCTGCCCGCGCGCCGCGCAGCGCCCGCACCCAACCCACCGCCAGCCCCGGCCTCGCAGCCTCAGCCACCCACCGAAGACGCAGCCCCTGGGTCTCGCGTCCGCCCTGGCCTGCGAGCCCCGGGCGCCTACGAGAGCTGCCAGAACTGCAAGCGCGCGGCGCTCACCGCTGGCTGCGTGTGCGTGGTCTTCTCCTTCCTCTCCATGGTGGTGCTGCTCTTCACCGGCCTCATCTTCGTCAACCACTACGGTGGTGGCGGCGGTGGGGCACCCCCAGGAGGCGGGGCCCCCTCTGGCGCTGCCCCTGCCTCTGGATCGCCCTCGCCCTCTCCCGTGGGGCCCATCTGCTTGTCGGTGGCCAGCATCCTGGCGCTCTTCTCAGTCGTGGTCACTTGGGTCATATGCTGGCTCAAGTATCGGCCTGAGGGTGCGGCCGCGGGAAGCGGTGGCGGCGGCCCGAGGGTGCGGGCGGCAGCGGCACCCGGAGGCGCGCGGAGGAGCGACACGTAGCGGAGCAGCTCACTGGGCTCTCCGCCCGCACTGCTAGCACTGCGCGACCCAAGAGGACGGGGCCTCTAGCTCAGTGCTCGCGAGCTTCTCCTCCTTCTCCCTGGGACCCTTCGGATGCACACCCTCCTCCCGCCCGGCCACAGCAGAGCCTCGGTTTCCACCCCTATGGCTCTTCGGGCCCCAGCTCCTTGGCGCTGGGCCAGAGTGGCAAAGAGAGGAGGCGGGGATGCTGATGGGGTGTCCCTTTTCCAGGGCTGTGCAAGGTCGTTTTCCATTTCATACCTCTCCCCATTCTGGCCAGCGTGGTGGCCGTCCCTTCCCAGAGTCTGAGGATTTGCAGAGAGGAGGAAAGAATAGTGGAATCCCTGCCAACTATCCTGAAAGCTTGTTTTCTAGTGGCTGAGATTTGAGAGTTTCTTTGAGGGAGCGGGCGTGCGCGCATAATATCCGCAGTTATTGCGATTGCGAATGGACTTGAATTGCCTAAAGGAAGAATGGATGAGATGTAAACGTGAATGGTTTACCTTCCTCCCGACGGTCCTGGAAAAGCAGAGATCCTGAGCTCTGAGAGTGACGACCACTCCCTGCGGGAACAGCGCGGGCTAGCGTGTGGCTGCTGCGCGTACCAAATGCCCGCAGGTGTGAGCGCTTGAGCAGGTGCACAGCGCGCTTGCGCTTTCTGGGCCGCCAGCGGAGGTGCAGCGGTGCGCGCGCTTCAGGCAGTGTGATCTGCTGCCCACCGCCTGGCGGCTGGAGCAGAGCCCAGATGTCCCATCTCTTGGTAGCTTGCGGTTATTTTATTCACGGTGTTACTGCCAGGAAGTTATTTCATCTTCTGTAACTGGACTCAGATTGCTTGAAGAGCCTGATCTCCCTTCTCTCAAAACTGACTTACTGTTGCCCCCACCTGGAAGATGCTGAAAGCAATTCACGCAGAATATAAACTATAGGCTTCTCCTCTGACTTTTTAAATTTCGTTTTAAAAATAATTTATTTTTGAATATATATATGGAAACTTTGCACATTAAGATTTCCAGAAAAGTTGTTTTAAGCGGAGGCATTTCTCTTATACCTCCGATCCAAATACATTTCAAAATTAAGAATAGAAAATAAAAATGTGTTAGTAATTGATCCAAGATTTTATACTGTGAAACAACTAATGACTTTCAATTATATGTTGAAATATACATATATATATGTAATACCCAAAAATGAAACTAACTGATAAGTATACAAATGATAGTATACATTTATCATTAAAATATTATTTTGATTTAGCTGTTTGCTCAATCATTGGAATCACTGCAGTGTTCACATCTGGTCACATGAGATGAAACAGAATACATATTTATCCGATTTTGTAACTAAGGGGTGAATTATGAGTGTATATGGCAAGTGGGTTAGGTGCCTTTTTAAAGAAAAAAATTCCAAATGTATTTTATATGAAAACATTCCTTATTCCTATTCCATCTTTTGGAATTTGGAAAAAAGACAAAGTTTTCATGCTGAGAAATCACAGAAGTGGCTGCCGGTATGCTATTATTCTTTGTGTATTTATGCAAGCTGTCTGCATGATATCCTGACACTGTTCTATTAGCTGCACTTGAATGGAGCATTTGTATCTATCATATGAGTGAAGTAATTTATTGGCCATTGATAAGTGGTGTGGCAGCAATTTAGGAACTACAATATGGTGTGTTATCTGTCTTCATTGTCTTAATAATAAAACAAGAAATGTTTATAGAAAAAATATTTTTATGACATTTATTTCCTAGTGAAATTGCTCCAACTTATTTGCATGGCTTCTCTCTTCCTTGATAACGTGTTCCCATCCAAATCCCAATTTCATGTTTTGAATGGAGGCTAGAGTTGTGGGAACGTATGTTGCTTAGATATTCATTTTATAGCATTATTTTTAGGATTTAACAGGAGTTCCTGAAGGCTCAGTGAGTTCTCGGAGGAGAAGCAGCTATACCCATAACATCCACTAAAACTAAATTCTGTTGTGACACTTTGTCCTTGGTTTCTATGAAATGCTTTCCACTGTCTAATATAAGGAATCATATTTCAGAGATTAGTTTTAATTAATTTATATTCCCCAACATCTTGTGTTACTTCTATATTCATTTTTATCTTTTATTCACTGTTTGTTTATTTCCAGTAAAGATTCTGTTTACAATCACTTTAGCTGCAGAAATACACCTGCATATGTGTGGGTTTGTGTTATGTATATGGGTGTATATATATATATATATATATATATATATATATTGCATATTATTTATGCATACTAGTAACAGAACTTGGCTTTGTGGAGGTAACCATGTGTACATGTGTATACAAACATGTGTTTGTTATTTCATTCCCTTACACTGGCAACTTAGAGGTCTGTCTAAAGTTACTTGGGAACCAGCTTGCCTCTTATGGTTTATTTATATTCCACAGAAGTACACCAGTGATGTAACCTAACTTATTCCTCATAAATGAGAAATACATCTTTGAATTGCCTCAGTCACAATGAAAGCCACATTTTGCTTCTTTTATGGATTGCACATGTAAATTTCTTGTGATGAGAAATTTGAGTTAGAATGCTTTAAAAATTATAGAGACAGTCAGGAGCTTAGTACTTAAACATGATATTTTTTTTCTTGGCTAACCTTGCCTTATTTCTAATTTCTAACTTGCTAACTTTTTAACCAGAAATTGAGTGGCAAAATGGACTGATGAAAACCTTTATGGGGTTTCCCATGGTATTTTGGCATTCAGGTGTGCATCTCCTATCCACCATTTTGCAGACTTAATTTAGTAATTCCTATTTCATGTGGAGGGGTCTGACATAACAGCACTTTACACAAAGTGGGAATTTGGAAAATAATTTCTGAAATACTGGTTGAGTTGTGTAGAGGGCGCTAGTGAGAATGGAGGGGCAATTCTTCTTTTCCATGACAATTCTAATGTTCTTGGAAGAGTTTGACTCAATCCTGGACACATTTTCCAGCTCATGGGTGTGGCTTACCTCAAAAGTCATTCCTAGTCTGTCCTAGAAATGACCTTCTGACATCTGTCAGAAACCAGGGGTTCCCATGGCTCCAGTTCAGTCTGATTCTGAAACTATAGCTTAGACTTATCATGCCTCCATAGAACAGGAATTTCAAGTGAAACTCATCGTGCAAGCAGTGGATTAAATGCCCAGCCTCGGGATGCAAATGATTTGGTGAACAGCATCCACCTCCACAGCTCATTAGTTTTGGGGTCGAAAACCAGTATCTGCAGTCAGATAGAATATTAGCTCTCTCCTTGTTTGCAAAGACCTTGGGAAGTCATTTAACCTCTCTCAACCTCAGGTTCTTCATCTATAAAATGGGGAGAAAAATATCAGAGTCTTTTGTCTCAAGAGGGGTTGGTGTGAGGATTTATACATTTATGTATACACTTTGTATATGGTCAAAATGCCTTGGAATCTAACTCTTACTTTCATTCTGAGCTTCAAGGAGTTTTAATGTCACCTCTTCAAGAGAGCTCTGCCCTGCCCACTCTAGCCTTAGGGCATATTGCTCCCAGCGTTACCTCCTTCCTAACACTTATAACCATCTGCAGTGATCTTATTTATTTGCTACATTTTTTTGTCAATTTCTCACAACCAGAATATTAAGACAACCACATGAACTCTGTCTGGATTTCTATGCACAAAGCCTTCATGAGCTCTTAGCATGTTCTAAATGGCTGATGAGTGTGGCTCACCATGCTCAAATGGCCACTCCATAATTCCTGAGCTCTGATAGTCTTAGGTAAATAATTTCTTTCTTTACTTCACAAGTATTTTGAAAGGTGAAAAAACATACTCACGAAAAGCCTTCAAAATCACTATAATAGTGGAATGCTTATTGCATTATATTCTGTGACAGAAACCACATCGGAGACTAAAGGGCATTTGGCTTCTGTTTCTGCCCATTTCTGCAGGGTAACATTTAGGGTACAGTTATGAAGACATTGGTTCTGTCCTCTGCAAATTGAGCAGCGTCTACATAGTTGCAGAAAACATACAGTGCAGTGGAATCTCCCACCACTCTGAGAATGTGTTCTATTAAACTTCACATTGTCTGCGCTCCCTGTTCCATTTCCTCTTCAATCTTTGTCATTTTAAATAAAGTACTCTTCAGAGACTTGCTAATTTTATTGACTTCAATAACTGAGTCATCCCATTACTCTGTGATCCAACTGGTACCCTCTATAATCATTTAATTTGTGTGAGTTAATATCTGGATTTTACATTTCTTATACAAAGATGACTAAGTTCACTTGATGGGTAACTTTTGCTAAATATGCAAAGATTTGCTTTTCTTCCTTTAAAGTCCTATGTTTTTGTTGACCATGTTAGAGATCAAGGTTGAGGAACAGCTAATGTTTACTATAACTCTTCCTAAGGTGGATGTTAGAATGACTGCAGTCATCTTGGTGTGAAGTTATGTGGATGAATAAAGTCTAAGAGAAATGTCTTTTGATTGTCCGTGTTAAAAAAAAAAACACACAACATATACCACCACCATTGCTTCCTTCTATCAAGTCTGATTCTAATGCTATTCTTTTATGCAGACCTAAAATATGCCAAAGAAAAGCAAGTTTATTTCTTTGATAAATTCACAGTGATTCCCGATCATAAAATACACTTGGGGGAAGGGAGTGTTTAAAGTCCAATCTCCAAGAATATTCCTAGGAGCTCAGGAAGAATGTGCACACTTCCTTTAGAAAAAGTTGTCTTTGCATGTAAAATTGGATTATCTTTGGCTTAGAAATGCCACATCTCCATGGGGTCAAGTGGGGGGTATCGAAGTGAGAAGAAAGAGAGTGGTCTCCTAGCTCCTAGTATGACAAAACACATCACAACATAAATGGAAGAGAATGTCCTTAACCCTTGCAAAATAACTTATTTGAACAGCTTTGACTTTGGGAACTGTGGAATGCATGGTGTTCTGTGTTTCTTCTCATAACAAGCAGTGTTCTCCATCATTCAGAAATAATGCATTTATGTTCCTATTGTGTATGCATTGAAAATTATTTGGCAGCTAAACTTGAGGGGTGGAGATCAAGTTACATCTGACCCATAGTTTTGGGGAAGGGTTAACTCCCAGTGATAATTAGATAGTTTTTGCCTGAGAAAAAAATTGGGGATCAAACTGCAAGGCAAATTAGTTTTCCTTATAAAATTATTAAGTTCATACACGGCAAATTTATTTCCTGATGCGAGTCATCAATCCAGGTGGCAGGTTAGAGTGACCTAGAGGGCTGTTAAAAAAAAAAACAAAAAAAACCGGAAGCACCCATCTTGCCCCCAGAGACTACATTTAATTGTTCCAGGCGGGGGGGAGTAGGAGATGCATAGGTATATTTTAAAAAGGCTTCCCAGTTGATTCTTCTAAGCAGTAAGATTTGAAAGTCATGTATTTCACAACGTTTTTATTGAAATGCTACTGTCTCCCTAATCTCACTTGAATGAGCTAAACGTTGCCAGGTTTGTTTTTCTTCTTAGAAACTCTTGGGGAGAATTTGGGGCATTGCTTGGATTTCCGCAGTGGTTATGACTGATACCCAAAGAAGGGCTATTTAATCTCTTCCTCTCTGCTTCTCTTCTCTTCTCCTCTTTTCTTTTCTCTTCTGCCCCTCACCTCTTCACAGACACACACCTGTTACCTTTGCATCCCCAGTGGGTGTGCTGTGGTTTTTCTGAAAAAGCCTGATTGAGAGCTTGTGCCTTCCCCCATTACGGGACTTTTCTGTGAATTTCTCAGACCCCACAAAATAGATTAGTTCCAAGTTCGATGAGTCACCAAAATTCAGTGACAAGCCTGGAGCCGTGTCCCACGCCTGTAGTCCCATCACTGGGGAGGCTGAGGCCGCAGGATCATTTGAGCCCAGAATTTGGAGACCAGACTGGGCAACAGAGATGAGTTACCTAAATAAATAAATAAACAAATAAATACTCAGAGACAAAGAGGGGATTTGGGGGCGGATTATGTGAATAACCAGGAAAATCTCGAGGTCACAGGAACAAACCATCACCAGTGACAGCTGCGGTGTCTTGGCCAGTGACAGTCAAGCGGCAGCTCAGTTCATCTGTTAGTGGCGGACAGGTGCGGATGTGCGAGCACACCTCGCTCGCAGAGTCTTAAAACACTCCCTGGGAGAGCTGTTAAATTCTTTTCAAAGGTCCTTCCGTTCGGCGTGCAAATTAATTCCATGCTTGGGATCCAGGTGTAAGTGGATTTGCAGAACGGCCCTGGGTCAGCGTGAAGCCGGGGATTACCTGGATTTCTCTGCGTTTGAGCGGGACGCTTGGGGCGGCCCCCAGCTGAGCTCACTGACCGACCGGGGACGGCGAGGGACGCCATAGGCTGTCCGTGCTACTCTGAGATCGCTACACGATTGGGACCCTCCCTGTAGGTGGAGGAAGGAATCTGCATGTTGGGGCTGGCGCCATCACTCTCACCCCAAGGGTCTTCTAAACTGGAGCGAATCCTAGACCACGTGGGGTGACAGGCGCTGATCCTCGCCCCATAGAGTCCATGACCCTTTAGATTGTCCCCTTCGCGGTCCTGCGCCCCAATTCTCAGCCTACTCGTGGGCTAGAGATCCGGAAAGGCAGGCAAGGGCCAGAGGAGAACTAAAGGCACAAAGAGGCTGTCCCGAGCCCAGTTGTCGCGTATGGTGTCAATCCTGTCACTCAGCATCCCCACCTAGTACGTGTGGTGTTGTTTGTTTAGCAATGATTCCTGAGGACCAACCCAGGGCTTGCGCACCCTGGGCGAAGGGCTCTACCCCCGAGCTTCCTCGCCAGCCGCTTGTTTGTTTTGTCTTTGTGTGCCACCTGGTCTTTAGTCTTATTTCTACGGATTAGGTGGAGTACCACATTTCAGGGGCCGAAGGGTGTGTGATTTAGGGTCACATGGTGCATTTCACATCCCTGGATTCCTACTCGTCGCTCTCAGTGCCCGCCAGAAAGCTCTGCGTTCACGTCTGCTAAAAATAGCAGAGACGCCCTAAATAGTAAGTTAAGAAAAGACCCGCGTGGTGCAGTGGCAGGGCGAGGCAGGACGTCGCCTTCCTCCAGCCCTTGGGGTTTTCCGCGCTTTGTCCCTTGCAAGGTTCCGGAATCCCAGGCACCCGCGGCTCCCGAACACCCAGGCCCCTGCCTGGAGCCCTGACGTCTTTCCCCACGGTGCGAAGAGTGTCTTCACAAAGCCACTTCCCGTCCGAGGGCGGGTCAGGGTGACACCGGCCGGAGGGGCCGAGGATGGGACTGGGAACAGCGGGAGACTTGGGGTTTCTGTTCAGCACCGGCATCCTTGGCCCAGGGTCCTGAGAAAAGCTCGTCTCGGCAGCCAGCAGGACCCGATCCTTCCACGCGGACCTTACGGACAGAGCGGGGGGAAGGCAGGTTCCCGCGGGGCTCGCGTCTCGGGGACCTCGGGAAGCCGCGGAGATGCGGCGTTGCTCACGCAGACTTGGCTCAGGCTGGAGGAGGGCAAGGAGACTCCAGTGCGCCGCCTTCCACTGTCTGTTCCGGATTACAAGCCGGTAGATGATGCCAGACAGTCTCAGGTTCTCGGCGTGGAAATACAGGCTGATAAATTCTTCCTGGGAGAAATAAAAAGGTTGTTTACAATAAGCAAAAAGTTTAAAATAGCATTGTATCGCTGGGTGTGTTTTATAAAGGTGACATTTCCATATTCTTTTCATTCAAAATAGGTTGGACCCGTGGAAGGTGAGTTCTGGCTGGGCGTGGTGGCGCGCGTCTGGCACGCCTGTATTCCTAGCACTCGGGGAGAATGAGGTGGGAGTTCAACTTTGTGTTAGGACTGGGGCGTGGCTGTAGTGGTTGAACACCCGCTTAGTAAGCCCGAGGCCCTGAGTTCAAACCCCAGTACTGCAAACAAAACAATACAACACCAAAACCACTTTTGGGGGGAATTGAAATTTATTTACTATCAGGACAAGGTAGGTAATGAAAGGTTTTAGATCACTTCCAGATATCTCATCCATTTGGGTCGTATCAAAGTGTTAGAAAATTAGGGCTTTCTAATGAACGGAAGCAGCAACAGAACATTGTTCTGGGTTTAAATATTGCACAGAGGTTCATAGCTGTGTGATCTTGGACAAATTAATTAACTTCCCTGGGCCTCCTTTTCGTCATTGGTAACCAACTGTTGGAGCAGTAAGCGAATTTTTGTAACACACTAAGAACAACGCCAACACAAATTTAACATTCAACAAATATATGTTATTTCTATTATAATCCATCATTATCATTGAGTACTCTTGTCACCACCAACAGATATTCCTGATTTTGAAAATCAGAAGTAGGGCACTTAGGCAGCTGGACCAAGAAACTCCAGGCTCTCTGAGATGTCCTGCTGCCAACCACAGGACACTGCACACATCCTTGGAGAATTCTCTTGGAGTGTGCAGTCTGATTTTCTGATTGGAGACTGGGATCCAAGATAGAGCACATGGCAGGTGACAGCTACCAGTTTGTGGTCTTGGAAGGGGATAGTGACATCTCCTCCAGAGTTGAGCTCTGGCCCTGGCATTTCCATAGCCTCTCCTTTTAGGGAGCTTGTTCTAAGTATCCATGGTATTCTCACCCACCCTTTCTCCCACAACCCTGTACTTCTGCATTGTTTGAGCTGCCAAAGTCACTTTATTTTTTTTTTAAATAAACAGCATCTTGGGAGCAAAACAAACCAAATTGTTCTTTTTCTTTTTGACAGTACTGGAGTTTTTGAACTCAGGGCTTCACACTTGGTAGGCAGGTGCTGTAACACTTGAGCCACACCTCCAGCCCTGAATTGTGCTTAAGTCAATACTAAGTAGGGATGTGCAACACTAAGCAAGATCATGACTATTGTGTTTTCCTTCCTAAGATCTTTGCAGCTCAGCCCCTGACACCCTGCTGCCCCCAGGTGAGGGTTCACTTTTCCCAGTGTACTGAGTCCTTCAAATGTGAAATCACAAACAGTCATTCACTGCTCTTGAACATCAATTCCCTTCGTTCTGTGACAGACATCTGCTAGGATTTATTTGATCAGAAATATCTTAAACTACTATTATGGTTTCTCTCTCTCTCTCTCTCTCTCTCTCTCTCCCTCTCTCTCTCTCTCTCCCTCTCTCTCTCTCCTCCCTCATTTTGGAGTAATCCTATCTTTCCAGTTTTCTTTTTCTTTTCCTGTATCTAAAAAACATTTGTTCTGAGAATGCTTTCCTGTTTTTGAGCTCAGAAAGTTTACTTGACTTCTCCCTCTCAAGTGATCTACAGTCTGCTCATGAAAGCCACAGGGTTGTCCTCCCTCTAGTGCAAATCTTATTGTTTACCTCCTGAAATTGGGGCTTTTCTGCTGCCAGAAGAGTGGAGCACAAGCCCTTCCCACAAATGTGACCTGGTCCAGAGGGACTGACCATAATTATTTCTATTACAGGATGATCCTACACTTTTGGGATAGGGCTGCCTGGTCTTTCTGAGAATATCTTGACCTTCTTTGGATATCAAAAACCTAGGTCCATTCCCCTTCACACAGACCTCCTCACCTCTGTTTCATACACCTGCTAAGCAGCTCTTAGATCCTGAGAAATTTTGCTTTATGGATGGTTTTTGTGATAGGCAGGAGCTGCTTCCTGTAGCCAAGCAGCCCCTCTGAACTGTGAAGCAGCATCGCTGCCCTAAGAAGTCAGTGGCCTGTTTTTCAGCCCCTACTACCTTGTCACCTGTTGCCACCTCCACCTCCTCTGCTGTGTTCCTTGGTCCCAAACTCCCAAGGCTTTCCAAGATGTTTTCATGTTAATGACTCATGAAGTCTAGTGAAGACATTCCTTCTCCAATGGCCCTCCTTGTTTCTTCCCAATTTATCTCACAAAGCCACCAGCCAGAGGAGGGCTGGTTTTTTAGGGTTTCTGTCTCTTGGAAGTTTTTCTCCTTCCCAACTAAGGCAGTTGGCAGCAATCACCCCCAAAGAGGTACACAGGCCTGTCTGGCTCCAAACTAGCCCAGCACTTCTTGGAGAGAATTTCCTTTCATTTGGGGAATGGGAGAGACAGGTCCAGGAGAGCAAGGTGTCTGTCTGGTTACTGTATTTTATTCTCTGTCAAACAAAAATGGCATTTGCAGCCAAAAAAGGTCAAGATGAACATGTGCAAGATTTTCAGGTTGTCTGGGGCTAGGAGGTGACCAGTAAACAAAGGAACTTGAGCTTTTATAGGGGACTTATAGAAGAGGTAAAGGAATAAATGCCTGGTAATGGGAAATGCACCCAACTCCAGCACTAAGGAAGTATTTGGGAGGGCAGGGCTCCAGGCACCACCAAAGCTAGGAGGGCGGTGCTCCTGCCAGCCATTGTGGCACTCCACACTCCTTTCACTTTGTCAGGGCCACCCAAAGCAGCAACTAAGGGAGTGTGTCTCCGCAAGACCCTGTGTCCCCAAGGTCGCACACAGGGGCTTGATGGGGCACTCAAGACAGTCTCCTGGGGAAGCTCTGACAGGCCCAGGAGCCAAGAGTGCACAGTGATGCAAGGGCTTTCAGGGCATCCTTGAGGGAAGGCATCCACTGACAGCCCCGACTTTCCGAAGGTGGGCTGGATCCAGCGTTTATAATCGGGTTGAAAAGCCTGGACAGCAACTAGAAGAGGACTCAGTGTCCCTCGGGTGACATCCTTCTCAGAGTTCCCAGCCCCACTTGATCCACTGTGCCTCAGGTATAATCGCCCTGTGGGTTCCTGCCCTGCATCACACCCCTCCCATTTTCCCCCCCTTCTTTAACTGACAGTATCTTTTAAGTGGAGGATCTCAGACCCAATCATATGGGCTCATGGCATTGGCAGGGCAGGACTTGCTAGGATGGTATTGGATGTGTGGGGTTGGGGTGGGGAGTAAGCTCAGGTCAAGAGGCCAAGTCCAGCCAGGTTGGGAGGAGTGGGTGCAGGAGTTGGGTATTCCCCTTTGAACACTAAAGGTGAGCCTTCACGGTGCCTCTGGACTGCTCTCAAAGAACCTGAATTTAGTCCCCACCCGCTTCCATCTCCAGCCGGCTTTCTCGCCAGCAACCTGGATGCTATGAGTTTTCTCTGGTCTCTTTGTAAGAACTGGAGAGGACCCAGTCCCCAACACACGCACTGCGCAGTGTGCTTGTCCTGTTGAACCCTTCCACCTGGAGGAGTTGGAATCTCTATAGGTTCTAAAATCTTCCTCACCCCACTCTCCAGGGCAGCTTGCATAGGTGTCCTCCAGGCGACAGGACTGGGATTTCTTTCTCCTGCCATGTTGCCTTAGAGATAAACTGTCCCCAGCATCACTGCTCAGCTTGTCCCTTGAGCTGAAAGATTCGATTTTTATTCAGGCTCTTCTTTAGAGCGTTAGAACTGAGAAGACCTGGCCCAGACTAAAGAAGGGGGATGCGCCTGCAGAGTCTCTGCGTGTATATACGAGTGCGTGCCCAAATAAAGGACGTTCACGAGTGGAGGGCTTTATCAAGCCGGTTGCGGAGCATGAGAGTTGTTGGGCACTCCGCGCAGGGGACATGGGTGTCCCCACCATTTCTCACGAGTTTCTTCTGGTCACCACTGCCAGGATTGCCCAGAAAGGTGACAGTAATGGTAGAAACGCTGGCATCTTGGATCCTCCAAATGCGCTCTGGGAAAGGATTAGATGCCCGCTGTACTTTCGCTTTGGGCGTGATTGATGTGAAGGGCGCTCCGAGGGCTGAGTAATTAATAAAGATTACACTCGTTTTGTCCAAATGTCCCTCTTAATTACTGGAGAAGGGGGCGCGAAGGGTGATTTATTTTCATTTGGAAAATTCCCTTAGCAGCGCGAGCTCCGCAGTGGAGGCGGCCACTGGGATTCAACGCTAATTGGCAACCACCGACAGGGTGAGACGGTCTTGTTAGAATCAAGTGTACCCCATCTTGTTCCCTTCACCCCGCGGTCTCCAAGGCTCCACTCCCTAGAGCATACCCCCAACTCTCTTCCATCTCTCCTACCTCAGAGCCATCTCCCGCTCCTCAAAGGAAGTGGTCTGGCTTGGCGGGCTCCCCCTCATCCCCCAGCGTCCGCTGCATCTGGTCCGTCCTCCTGCCCATCCAGGGGCCCAGATCGACCACTCTTGGGTTTGTTAAGGACTTCTATTTGGGAGCCAGCATCGTGATGGCTCCACGTCCCTAAGGCTGAGGACGTACAAGAGGAAGCCGAGAACTTATCCCCTGAGTTTTGTGTCTGTGTTTCTAAATTTCAGAGTGTAGTGAGTTGTGCTAAAATACCTCGCTCACTTTTTACTGTCAACCTGTATCAGCTCAAGAGAAAAGGTGCCACTTGCTCCTCAAACAGGATTAAAATATACTCTTGCCTTAACTGTAGAACCTCCACTCTTACCCCAGTGGGAGAAGCAAGTGCTTCCAGCCCAGCAGGAGCTGGGGGCGGGGAAGTGGGGGTAACCGAGTGGGAGCAAGGAGGGTCGGAGAGCCAGGAACCAGCTTCAAAGGTTTGGGTAACGACTCTTCGGCCTTTATTTATGTCCCTATTAATACAATATCCATCTTGCAGATATCGATCTTTATCCTTTAAACTGATACGCTGAGAATCAATTAGCCATGCAGATTATATTTCCTACATATCCAAATGTTAATCTTTCAGACTCAGGGCGAGTGATATATATTTTTGCAGCCAGATAGTATTAGATTTCGTTTGGAAAAGAAAAGAAGAAAGGCTTTGTGAAGCTCATTCCTCTTGGGGCTACTTGTCTTGACTCTTGGCCCCAGCTGGGAGCTGGGGGCAGAAAAATACCTCACGGAATTTTTGGGGGGAGGTGGGGAGAGAAGCAAGACTGAGATGATGACCTGAGCAGGAAGGCCACCAAGGGGATCCCGGACAGTTTTTTGCAAGATGGTTTGGGGAGAACAAGCCTCCAATCCGCACTTCTGTTGCGCTCCCTGCTGTAGCCAAATCACTGCGTTTCGTTGGTTCCTTTCGATCAGTTTCGCTGTCCAGGATGGTCGGTTTTCATCTTTTCTTTTCCCCCTCATGGTTCTCCCATTTCCAAGATTCCGAATTAAAATTATTCTACTATCATTCTCCCCAAAGCCAGCTACTGGAGTTAAGTTTCCTCTAAAGAAAGAGAAACTTTATTTAAAAGAGGAAGTAGATGTTTTTCCTGGGAGATGAAAAAAAAGTTAAGGTCCAGGAGGGAACTTTTTTTTTTTTTTCCTTTTTTTTTCGGTGCTGGGGATCGAACTCAGGGCCTTACCCTTACCAGGCAAGCACTCTTCCACTGAACTAAATCCTCAACCCCTCCAGGAGGGAACTTAATGCAAGTTGTAGCTAGAGGTTCAAAGACTGAAGCGTCTCGATTTGGTGTGGTGAAGAAAGTTTCTCCTTCCTCCCTCCCTCTTTCCCTGTCTCCCTCTCTTTCGTTTTTTCCCTCTCCTCTCCCTCCTCCTTCTTTCTCAGCCCCTCCCCCCCCACCCCCGCACCCTTTGAAAGGGCGATGGGATCTGAAGAAGACTTGTTTCCAAGATGGGCGGGCCCTTCCGCCTGCTTGTGCGCGGTGTGCGCTGTGGGGCCAGCGAGGAGGCAGGTGCACGCAGCTTGCTCCCCAGTATCTCCATCCTGTCCTAGGCCCGCGCCTCGCAGGTCTCTGGCTGGGCCGCGCCCCGTGCCTGGAAACCTTGCCTCTTCCCACCTGTTAACTGCGACTCCAGGCATACCAATAAAATCCCAGGACCGTGGGTACTGGGCTCGCGCAGCCTTCTGCCTCGGGCTCCTGTGACCTCACTGTGGGATTCGTCCAGCTTGAACATTTGTCTTTCAGGTTTCTCTCTTCTTGCTCTTTGCGGTCAAACGACCCTCTCCTTTCCAGCTTAAATCATTTTGACAAAAATTCCTTGCTGGGGAGAGGGGAG
The DNA here is from genome assembly GCF_047511655.1 of Castor canadensis. NCBI lineage: Eukaryota > Metazoa > Chordata > Mammalia > Rodentia > Castoridae > Castor > Castor canadensis. The sequence goes on along the minus strand of NC_133389.1, from coordinate 169,825,938 downwards.
TGAGGGTTTGATGGGATCCAGGCTGAGAAGAATAGCAGCACGGTGCCCAGGCTTAGGCAGTGGGGTCGTGTAGATTGGTAGGGAGGTCTGTACTGATCCAAGCAAAAGGCCTGTTAACTCCCCTCTCACCAGTGTTCCCCCATTCCCTTACTCGGCTAGCCCCCGGAGCGCGATCCACAGTACCAGCTCTTTTTGTTCAGATGCCCTGGGGCAGGAGTTCCGGGAGCGGTGGTTTGACCACCTTTTTGCTCCAGGCGTCTTCAGTCCGCTCCGAAACCCAGCAGGCCTTTTCCCAGCTGTGTTCCCGCCTCCACCTCGACCCTCGCTGGCCTCCAAATAGATCCTTTACCCAAGGCCCAGGCTGCACTGTCCTCAACCTCAACACCAGCCAGGAAAAGGAAGACCCATGCCCAATAACTCTCTCTCTCTCTTTCTCCATCCCCCCACCCTACAGCAGTCACCGAATTTTCTCTTTGAAATATTAAATCCTCTTCCCCAGTGAACTTTTACCAAATCATGCAGAGAGGACTATTTCTAATTTAAAAGCAAGCAAGCAAGCAAACAGACAAAAAACCAAGACGTTCTTTTCCTCTGGAGAATTGGGCTTTGGTTTTGGCTTCTGGTCTTGTTTGCATAAAGATAATTTCGCAGACCCAAATGAACGTGTGTAGGAGGCCAGTCGCAGTGAGGTGCATTCATTACCTCTTTCAGTACCTTTTAAGTTTTTTTTTTCTCTCTCTCTTTTCCTGGTCTCTCCTTTTCCCTTTCCTCTTTTCCTCCTTCCTTCCCACAAACCATGTGTTCTTTATTGAGAACGGGCTCACAGTTCCCCGCGCCTCCCTCGCCGCCGGGGCACAGCAGGGGCAAACCCACTGCGGCGGGGCCGGCCCAAACCACATTTCAGCGCGGCACCTAGATCCTCACCCATCCAGTTCCTAAATTCGAATTCCTCCCGACTGGACCAATTTTCTGATGGGGAGAATAGTGGCGCCTAAAGATGGTCGCGGTGGCAGCGGCGGCTAACCCGCACAGTCACCAATCCGTACAATTGCATCTGGCCTGGAAGCTCGTGATCAATTTTCACTTCCTCCCTGTGAGCGCTGGGCATCCGTTCTGTAGGACAGAGGGTTTCCAGGCATTTGTCTAACCTGGGGGTGCATCCTGAGAGTCACGCCTGAGACCCGAGAGGAGGCCAGGCCCTTCCCGGCAGACCACGCTAGTGTCCCAGAGATCTGCCCTCCAGATTGTGCAGAAAAGGCCTAGGTGTCAGACGCCACCATCTTACCCTCCCCCGACCCTCACGCGGCCAGGGACATTATTTTACACAGATTGTAATTTTCTTTTAAGACCCGTGTCCATCTGGAAGTGAGGTCATCCCTTAAGAGTTCTTGAAAGCTCATGGGTCATGAAATGCTTGCAGGGGTTCCCCAGCCAGAAGCCTACACACTGGGGGACGGCATTCAGGCAGAAGCCATCCAACCGCGATTGGGTGTAGATCCACCCATCTAAATCCACTGAGGAAGAGCCTTCAAGTGACCGAGACATGCTTCACCCAGACTGGACAAGCCAGCCCACTGTCCGTGTCACCTGAAGTGCCTCTGAAAAGGGGGGCGGGGGCGGAGCAGAAGGGCAGGGGAGGCAACAGCAACGTTTTTTTTTTTTCCCTCCTCAGGACTCCAGTTTCATTTTACAAGTGCGCAGATAGCGCGGGTGGACGCCAGGATCATTCACAAAGCCGTCTGGGGACATCCCTGGACGTTTTCTGCGTAATTTGTCATCTTGTGCTAGGGATGATGCTTTCCAAACCCGGGATCAGGGATCAGGGCTTCGCCTTCCAAGCTCCTCTGCTGGGTCACTCTTTTGCCAATTAGCGCCAAGTACCGTTGCCGCGTTCGGCCTCCTGACTTCGTGGCCCACTGGCTCCAAGGAGTGGAAGTGGCCTGGTTGACGACTTCTTCCAGCAGCAGAGAATTTGGGGTGGGGTGACTTTGGAAAGCTATAAGGACGAGTTCCAAGCCTCAGGGACGGAAAGGGGGCTGGGTATCTAACCCGGATGCGTCTTGCCAAACCTCTAGGAAACCCTATCAACAGACGCTCCAGCGACCTGTTGCTCAGGGTTCTGCCCAGTCCTGTGCTCTGGGGACTGACTTGATCTGCCGGCGGGTGGGGCCACCAGCAAGGAAACCTCAGCCAATGTCGCTATCCTGCCCCTTCCTGGGTCGGACATCTAGAACACCGGCCACAGGGAATTTGGACTCCCAAGGGCTTTGGAAATGGCCTAGCCGTCCGGTGCCCGCTGAGGCTCAGCAGGGAAGTAGCTGGGAAGGAGGGAAAAAAAAAAGGGTTCATCTCCCCACCCAGGAGCCTCAGAGTCTCTGACCTTCACACATTCTCGCGGTCTGCAATTGTGCAATTTTATAGGAAGTGGCGGCTAGTTTATGAGTGTACTAGGGACAGGCGTCCGTGAGCACTCAACTGGCAGCATCTCCATCCAAGCGTCCCTGGGGAGTACGGGGGGGGGGCCCGGGGGCCCCGGGGGAATTCGGGACCCCAGGAAAGGGTCTAAGCAAATGCATCCCTTGAAATTTGTGCCGGCTCTGGGGAAAGATCACTGGGCAGGCGCATGGTCAATGCCGTGAGGCCCTGGAGAACCAGCCTCAACTCAAAAACAAATGAGTCTCAGCGCTAACAGGTTTTTAACATTCACCACGCATTTGGGATTCCTCTTGAAATAGACTTTAGCTACCTCCCTGCTGAAACAATTGTCACCGACCCAGAGTTCCACTCAAATTTTGGGAGGCAGAAAACCTGGAAAAAAGTCTAGCTTTGTAGATACCATCCCATGACAAGTAGTCCAGGAAATAAGGGCACAGACTCGATGGCCCTTAGTCCACAATAAGGAAAAGAGGTTTTCCCTTTGACAAACTGAATCATTTTGTGCAAAACCAGGTTAAACAGGCCTCCACTCCAAGCAGCCTCCCTGCTTTGTACTTTGAGGTCATGTGCCCTTCCCCAAAGATGGGTGGATGTGGTGGTGTGTGTATGTGTGTGTGAGGGGATGGGGGTGGAGGGGGTGTCCAGACATTTTCTGGAGTCTCCAGAGGCCTGTCTCCCAGGGTTAATCAAGCCTTTTGACACTAGGTCCAGTGGAGAGTTTGTCTGCTTTCCCCACTGGGAATAGGTTCTTAAAAGGCCAACTCATGGATTGCTGAGCAGCTACCCCCCCCATCTTGGCTTCTGAGTTTGCCTTAATTAGGGGGTGGGCAAGTAGGATTGGGGGCCTGAGTTCACGTCAAAACTGTCAAAGGAGGTGGGGGAAGGGGGACTCAGAAAGAGGGGTGGAGGACTCCAGGGCAGGAAAAATTCCAATATGGTAAAAGGAAAAGGGGGAACTTGAAGCCCAGAAGTCATTGTTTCCTTTATTTCAAAGGGAAAAACCTGCCCAATTCTCATCCTTTTGATTGATTAAGGCCCTGAATACGTCGCAGTCCCGGAGTGACAGTCCCTGAATAGACGCGAGCGAATAAAGCGAAGTGCAGGACGCGGGGCTGGCACTGGGGGTGTAAAGGGGGCGAGTTCGCTGGCACTTACCAAGTTATAAATAAAAGGCTGTGCACAATGGTACCTTCTCTAAGGACAGACAGTCTTTACAACACTCCTGGCGTCATATCCTGCTGGGGACACTTCAGCTCCTAGCCAAGACTTCGCTCCTTTTATTTTTCCAGCAGTTTAGTCTGAATGCTATAATAAATTCCTGAGAACAAACGCTGCAGCCGGGCAAAACTTTACCATATAGATGCATCTTTGCATCGGGGATCTCTATATGGAGATTTAGAGCTCTTTCTTCCCAGAGGGGTTTTTTAACCAAGAAAAGGAGAGGACTCCCCACCTCCAGCCTTCAACTAATATTGCAAGGGCCTAGCCACTGCTGCCCACTTGTCAAACTATACCTCACCTATTCCTCATCCCCCGGACTGAGAGGACAAAAGAACATTATGGGCCCACCCTGGGCTTTCCCTGAGAGGATCCCCCACTGGCAGGATCCCCTAACAAGCCCAGGCTAAGGGGCACAAACAGACCAGAGGAAGGAAAACTCAACCCAAACTGGGGCTCCCAATGCTTTCTCATTGGAATTGCGCCCCCTGCAGTGGCAGTAAGCCTAGAGAGAGACCCACAGGTGGAAAACCAAGGGCGTTTGAGACAGAATGAGACCAGAGATAGAGGAAGGCACTACACACAGAGATGGAAAGAGACTGAGACCGAGACACAGACATAGGAAGCCAGGGATAGAGACCAGAGAGACCCAGAGAGAGAGAGAGAGAGAGAGAGAGAGAGAGAGAGAGAGAGAGAGAGTGACAGAGACAGAGTGACAGAGACAGAGACTCCTTTCTACGCTCAGCAGCTCTCATCACCCTCGGGCTGCCTCTCCCTGTTTCCACCGCTCCACCCTTCTCTCTTCGGGAAGGGGCGCAGCGCGGGTCCCTCTTGGGGTCGGCGGACGCCTCGGCACAGTCAGGGATGGGAAGAGAAAGTGGCCGCTGTCGCCCAATCAGCGCGTGTCTCTGCCACCCGGGACGGTCTCCTCGTCGGCCAATCGCAGCTCAGGGCTCCTGACCAAGCTTTGGGTGAAAGAACTAATAAATGCTCGCCAGCCCGGATCCCTGCACTCGGTGTCACGACGGGAGGAGACTCAGGCCGCGCTCGCGCCTCGCCCCCTCCCCCCCTCGTCGTGGCGCTTTGAACCCCCTTCGCAGCACCCCCAGCTGCGGGGCGGTTAGACCAGACTCGCACCAAACTTTTCCGCCCTGGGCTTGGGATCCAGGACTCTGAGGACTGACTCCCCGCCCGCCCCTTTCCCGGGTTCCATCTCCAGCCTCTGGATTAGGAGCTAGCGGCCCCCCTCCCTGAGTCCCTCCCTCTCTTTCCTGCCTTTTTGGGGAGGAGCTCTTCACGCTCTGGAGAGTTCCCGAGGGTCACCCGCCGCGCCGAGCTCGCTTTTCCGTTTCGGCTTCACCTGGATATAATTTCCGAGCGAAGCTGCCCCCAGGATGACCACGCTGGCCGGCGCTGTGCCCAGGATGATGCGGCCGGGCCCGGGGCAGAACTACCCACGCAGCGGGTTCCCGCTGGAAGGTAAGGAAGGGCTTCAGCGCCCTCGGGATCCTGGGGCCTAAGATCGGCTGTCGCACCCCATTCAGGTCTCTACAGATTCCTTTGGTGAGTCCAAAGAACCCGTTCTCTCAGCGCCTCCCGTCCCCAAGAAGCATTAATTTTCTGTCTGTAAACCGAGCGCGGTGCTCCCTGCAAACCCTCGGGAGCTTAGCCGCCAGGCCTGCGCGGGGCCAGGTCCACTTTTCCCCTGTTGTTTTGGAGATGTGCTGGTGGTGAAAAAAGGGCTTCGGAGCATCAGAAGCAACTTCTCCGCGTTCTGTCTTCTCAGAGTCGCCACAAAATTGTTCCCGGCTGCGCCCTTATTTGCGAAACTCTTGTTCAGGCAGAATTTTCTTGCTGTGCAAAGTTATGGTGGTTAATTCGGTGCGCGCCATCGTAATCGCAATTTTTAGTATTAATTAATTAAAGGCCCATTCAACACAAGGAGAAGCTCGAAGTTTCTGTGACATGTTTAGGAACGTCTTTTTGGTCTGCGTGAAAATTCAGAACATCTCAGGGCCTTAGGAAGCGTTGCAAACCTAAGCTCTTCCAAACAATTTGAGAGATTAGGGCGCCGGAGCTGGGATTCAGGATACGCTCTTCAACCTCGATCCAGTGTGGAATGCAACACCCAGAGCACGAATGAGGGCTACTTGGACCACAAGCAGACCCGGCACTGTTGCTGTCTCTGTCCCGAGGTGTAACAGGTGACACGCGCTGCCACCTGTGCCTCCTTTCGAGACCCTCTCTCCACTTGGCTGTTGAACTCTAAGGCAGAAATCCCAAGGGCTGTCAGCTCGCCCAAGACCCTTAGGGCAGCTCCAATTGGGCAAAGTTTGATGATAGTTATTGCTATAGCAAGACAGTCTCTACACCAGCCTGGGGTCTTCCTCCAAGTTGCCAGCTCTCCTGGTTCCAAAGGGAAGGCCCAAAGGAGAATTTTCTTGCCCGGGTTACTCGCTTCATTGAGCTGCTTAATAATTTGAACAAATGTGACCAAAAGAGTGGCTGGGACTGGGAGTCGGATGTGGAGCAGTTTCTGCGTTGGGTTGTCACGTGCGGATTGGCCAGAAACGAGCAAAATTAGTTGGGTTCCTCTTCCTGGTGTATTCTCACTAAGTGACTTTCCTCCTTTTTTTTTTTTTTTTTTCCCTTTCTCCTCCCAGTATCCACTCCGCTCGGCCAGGGCCGCGTCAACCAGCTCGGCGGAGTATTTATCAACGGCAGGCCGCTGCCCAATCACATCCGCCACAAGATAGTGGAGATGGCCCACCATGGCATTCGGCCCTGCGTCATCTCCCGCCAGCTGCGCGTGTCCCACGGCTGCGTCTCCAAGATCCTGTGCAGGTACCAGGAGACGGGCTCCATCCGTCCCGGTGCCATCGGTGGCAGCAAGCCCAAGGTGAGCGCGTGGGCCTGGCGCTTGCGCCTCATGGCCTGTGGTTGATCGGATGGGAAAGTGAGGGCAGGGGGCAAGGGCTGCCACCTGGGAATTTTCAAGGAGTTCTTTTCCAAATCCACGAAGGGGTGTGTGTGTGTGTGTGTGTGTGTGTGTGTGTGTGTGTGTTGTGTGTGTTGGGAGCATGCAGAGAACTCAGTTGCTACTGGAGTCTGACACTCCTTGATGAAAGCTGTGGACAAACTCCAGGTTTTTGCAAATGAAAAATAATATTTTCAAATGCCTTGGAACCCTGGATTTTTCATCAAATTGTTTTTAACAAACACAAAAAGCAAGCAAGCAAAAGAAGCAAGCTGTAAGTGCCCACCTGTTGTCCTTCCCAACCTCCACCCATTCCCTTTGTACCGGCCCTGTCCAAAACGGACTTAAAGAGTCCACTCCCCCTTTAACAACTTCTCCCCTAACTTCCCTAGTGCAAATTGTCTTCAAGGAGTCAAAAGCCAGGGTGTTCGGTTTTCTTTGTCATAAGTCCAATGACTCCACTTTAAAAAAGCAATTTGGTGCTATCCTCAAATTATTTTGGTTCTCTTTACAAAGAGTCACACTGCCTAGGGCTAGTGGAAGGAGATTACACAGGGTCTGCCTTTTCTTTTGCTTGTGGAGAAGAGTCAGAATGATTATTTTCTAGTTGCCAGGGGGCAAAATCAAAAGGGTTATGGCAAACTGAAGACTTCCAAACACCCTCTCACTCTCTCTCCTTCCCCAATCCTTTTTCCACTTAAGAATCTTTGGAAAATGCTTTTTTTTTTTTTTTTGGTGTGGAGGAGAAAGAGCCTATGTCTCAAATTATTCCTATCTGTCTTTCCCTCTAATTTTTTAAGCCTTAGATCCTTCCTCTTCCAGCATCTTACTCTGTTCCTCACTTTAGCTAAAAATCTTACTCCTCTCTGGAGTGCCACAAGTTGTCGAGCTAATGTGATTTTTCAGCTGCCTTTTGAAGCATTGTTTTTAGTTTCGTTTTCGTGTGATTCGGTGTAAGGAGTTGCCTTCATTTCCAGAGATCAGAAAGATGTTATAATTCTTCTTAATTTAATCCGGTTGTCCGAGTTTATCTGGGCAAGTGAGGGGTCCCCAGGCTGCTCTGCAGTGGGATAATTTCCCGTCTGCCTCTTCCTAAAAATGAACCAACTCAGACAGTTGGGGTCCTTTGGCTAACAAGGGGACCTTCCCAGAGGATGCCGCATGGAGCATCAGTGAAGGCCTGGAGGCGGTGGGGCCGCCGTGTCTGGCCCAGAGTACCGGGTACCAACGCGGGGCCCGCCTGTTCTCTTAAAGCAGGTGACAACGCCTGACGTGGAGAAGAAAATTGAGGAATACAAAAGAGAGAACCCGGGCATGTTCAGCTGGGAAATCCGAGACAAGTTACTCAAGGACGCGGTCTGTGATCGAAACACTGTGCCCTCAGGTACTAGGCCCATTAAGGTCTCTCGAGACGCGACCGTCCAGTCGCTGTTACGGGGGCGGGTCGTCCGCGCCACAATCGCCCCAATTGTGGATCCTGTCTATTGGGAGGCGGCCTCTCCCAAAGCCCTGAAATAGTTTGCAAATCAGACGTTCTTGGTATTTTATGGAGCTCGGGTGAGCTGTTTGTCCCAGGGGTGGAGGGTTGAGAGACCGCCACCGAGGTCTCCCCAAAGACGAGGCGGAGAAGGAAACGTGAGGCGACGGCCAAGCGTTTATTAATATTGATGTTCCCTTTTAAAGAGAAACAAATGTTTTGGTAACCCCCACCGAAGGGAGATGGGGCCGCACCAGTGGAGACTTCGCCTGTGCGGAAGGAGGGCCTGGGGAATTGCTCGGATTTTCCTGAGAGTCCCAGGGACCATCCGGCGCCCCCGGCAGCTTGGGGGAGGCGGAGGGAGAAGAAGGACCAGCGCAGGGCCAGCGCGAGGGCGCGCGGGAGAGTTTGTTTTTAATTAAAAGGAAACTCCCTTTTTCCCTCTGCGAGAACTATATATTTCAGAGCATGGATTTGTTTACCAGACTGGAATCTGGAAAAAATAAATGCGGGAGAGTGCATTTTCTTTTGATTTTTACAATAGGAAACGATTCTGCAGTTGAAATTTAAACCCTTTAAAAAAATTGATTTGCAGGAGACAGGTCCTCTGTGGTTCTTCACTTAAGGCGAGCCGCGGGACCCAGTATCTTCAGGTGGGGAGGCGGGAAGAGCCAGGGTGGGCTGGCGGAAGTTTTAGATTGGAGACCTAGAGTCCGGTGTGTCGAGTCAAGAAGCAAACGCCTCCAGCCGGACAGAGAGGGTCAAAGATAGCATTTTTCCGCTCCAAGTTGAAGGCGCAAGCTGTCCAGGCTCTGTCTTTCGGTACCTAGAGGCCCGCAAAAGGGTGGGGGGGTTGAGTGAGAGGGAGAGAGGACGTCAAAAGGACACGGATGCCCAGATACTGGAGAAGGTGACACCGAGGTCTCACAGGGCGACGGTTCTAGCCCCGTGCATCTCAATCCTGCGCGCTCCCTTCCTCCTTTTGCCTTCAGTGAGTTCCATCAGCCGCATCCTGAGGAGTAAATTCGGGAAGGGCGAAGAGGAGGAGGCCGATTTGGAGAGGAAGGAGGCAGAGGAAAGCGAGAAAAAGGCTAAACACAGCATCGATGGCATCCTGAGCGAGCGAGGTAAGCCGCGGAGTGGTGTGCTGTGCTTTCTTGGCCTTGGCTAGCGTCGGTTCTCTGATGTTGGGGACCCGACTACTGCCCAGTCACCGCTGGTGTCAAAGTCCCTCCTCGCTCACAGCCACCGAGCTCCTGAGCACTCAAGTGAAAGACAGGAGATGTACTTAAAATAGCCAAAAATCTCTCCTATTCTAATTATTTTATTTTTGTAGTGCTGGGAATCAAACTTAGGGTCTCATGCACAATTATTATTATTATTCCGCACTACTTCCGAGTTTAGAACTGAATTCAGCTGTAGAAAGTGGTGGTGGAGTCTATGGCAGATGGAAATACTGGGGTTTAGGATACAGGCTACTTAAGCCTCCAGAGTTTGAAGTGGCTTTTGCGACCTCAGAAAAATCTCAGAATTTGAGAGAGAGAGAGAGAGAGAGAGAGAGAGAGAGAGAGAGAGAGAGAGAGAGAGAGAGAGAGAGAATCTTTTGACCAGTGGGCATCTAAAATCATCCCACCTGCTGTGTGTGTGTGTGTGTGTGTGTGTGTGTGTGTGTGTGTGAAGATGGCTGTTTTTCATTTGTTTTCAAGTGTGTTGGGGGTTTAACCTGCATGTGTCTGGGAATCAAATGAGCCCAAAGTCAAAGTGATCTGTGTTCTTGGGCCCTTAGTGTTGGCACCCTCTGTCTCTCAGGGTTACAGACCATCTACTCCATGTTGGCTGTGGCCTGTCTGCACCTACCGAAAATTTTCCCCCATGGGAGCAAGAATTGCAGGCTGCTTCCCCATTACCTGCTTAGAATCATCTTCAAACTTCAAAGTTTTATACACACATACACACACACACACAGGCATGGAAAAACTATTCACACCTAGGGAGTTGAACCAGGAAAATATTATTGCAGAAGGAGTGGGGATTGGGTCTCAGTGGTTTTAGCCTTGCAGATAGTTGCATCTTTTCAAATTCAGAAATGATCAGGAGTAGGTGGAGTGTCTTCCCACACCTGGAGTTCTCTGGCCTGGGGCTTGGACATCTTTGGGCTGAGTTGAGTTTTGGAGTTGCCCCCAGAGGGCCAGGTAGCTCTCCAGGTAGGCTTAGAGAAGTCACCCACAGTGAACAGCTGGGACCTTGCTCTGACTCTGGTGGGGTCCAGAGTGGGATTGTGGGTCAGGAAGCTGGTAGTTTTTTTTTTCTTTCTTTCTTTTAACCGTCATTGTCTAACCCTGAAGTGGTGCTGACCTTCCAAAGCAACTTCTTTACAAAGTTTGTACATGAGGAAATTTAGAATTGGATGTTACAAACCCCAATGTCTGACTTTCTGAATACATTGAAGTAAAGATGCTCTGGGCCTTAAAGGAAATTGAAGAGATGCCCCAAACTTGAAGCAGGTTGAGGAAGGAGGTAGTAACCTATGCTGGTGCTTGTCTCCCTTTACAGCAGGGGCCTCACGTGGACTCAGTCTAAGCCTCTCTTTTTAGAGGGGTGTTTTTCTGCCCTGGTCTTTGAGACGATACTTCTGCTTTTATTCCAGCCTTAGCTGCAGCATAGAGGTGCTGGGGTGGGAGGAAGTCAAGGAGTCAGACAACCCCAAACCAAAAGGGCTCCAGGCAATGAGAGTTGTTGAAGAGGCTTGCAGCCCATGGTTTCCCTACTTGTTGCTGGAAGCGCACTGGGCAGATCCGCAGCTCCCTCACAGCACAGGCAACCAAGGCCCAGGAGACAAAACGTCCCAAATGAGCTGGTCAAACATTTGTACAACTTTTCCAGCTTTTACAAAGAAGGCCTTCTCTACACAATCTACACTTGGAGATGAACTTGGGAGACAAAGCCTGGAGAGTCCATTGAAACTCACACTTTAGCTTGGCCCAGACAAAGCTCCAGCTCCGAGCAGCTTGATGTGAACAAAGGAAGGCAACCTTTTTATAATTCAAGGAGAAAAGAAGAGAAAACAGCCCCACAAAGGGCCCAGAATAGACATTATGGGCTTGCAATGAGGGATGAATTATTCAATGAGCTCCAATAGCTGCTGCGCCAGGAAGTTTTATGGACTCTCCAGTGTGGAAAAAGTGGCCATTTCACCTACAAAATGTTTCTAGTCTTTTGGGCCGTCTAGCTGGGCCGGCTGCCATTCAAGAGCAGTTGCTACCACTTTTAAAATCAGAGTATTCTCCCCAGTGGAGGCTATGCCGTAACACACACACACACACACACACACACACACACACACACACACACACACACACACACACACCCTTCGAGAGCTGAAGCCTAATTTAATTTGGGGTTGTCAGGGAAGATGCAGCGTCAGTCTGTGCAGTGCCTCCAGCTCCCTTTCCGGATTGAGCCCTGAAGGGCAAGCGGGGCCCAGAGAAAGGACGGACTGTGATGGAGTTTGAAGTCTATAAACCTCAAAAATCCCCCTTTCTTCTTTGGGCATCAAAAGTCTTAGGTTGCCCGGCTTGCAAAATAGAATGTAGGTTAAGAACGAGCCCTGAGCGTCCGGACGGAGGTGGAGGGAAAAGCTGGCGGAGGAGGGACTTCTGGGTTTTCTAACCACTGCATTGTGCTGTCGCCGGATGTCCTATCCTGATGGGCCTGGTGGGTGCTGCTGAGGCTGGTTTTCCTGGGGACACCTTTGGGCCTGGAAAAAAGGCACCCTGAAAGAGGTGAGAACCACTCTCGTTCTCTCTCCAGGGTGTTGTCCTTTCTCCTTGATGGTCTTCTTTGCCCGGTCAACTTTCCCTTTTTCCTCGCCCAATCCCAGGGTAGCGCGGCAAGCGGACTTGGTGCGCTCTGGCTGGTGCGCCCAGGCGCGCGCTGAGTTTTGTGCGCCCCTTCCAGCCCCCTCACTCGGGTGAAGCGAGAGGGTTGGACGGCCCAGGAACCTTTTCCCCCACCCCCACTCCACCCCTCACGGCCTGCGCTGAGATCGGAGCTGGCGCGGCCGGAGGAGCCCAGCCCCGGCCCAGGCACCCAGGGCCGTGGGGACGGCCCGCGCTGCAGCCGCTCAATGGGCGCCTCTGTTCCTCCCCCGGCGCGGCCGAGCGGGCCCGCGGGCGCCGCCACAATGGGCTGGGCCCCCACTCTTGCGCCCTGCGCCAAAGCGCCGCGCCACGCCGCCCCCTCCCTTACGCTCCGGCCGGCTCGAAGCTTAGCTCGCCGGGCTGCAGCCGACTCAATTGCCTCCTTTATGTCCTTCTCACTTTCATCTAGACACAGCCCGCCTCCCCCTTCTTCTCTTTCTTTTTTTTTTTCCTCCCTTGCCTGAGGCTCACATTAGTGAAATTTCTGCAACCTCCCCCCATTCCCCCCTTATTTTAAAGAAAGCCCTTAACACAAAAGCAGTGACTAATCAATAGAAACTGCTCCTTCATCATCAACTCCTCCTCCTCCTCCTTCCCCTCCCCCCTTAATGCAGCAGGGTGACGCTTTTCCTGTTTGTGAGTTTTGAGAAACATTTTTGCTTTGTGCCGTAATGGAATTAGAGGACAGATGAGGACTGTAAATGGACACGCGACTCCTAGACTGTCGCTTAAATATTTAGATGCAACTTACAATTACTGACTTGTTGTAGCGGCTTTGAAGTGGCGGTTCGGAAGCGCTAGGGGAAAAAAGGCCAGATTGCCAAATTGATGTTTTGATTGAGACTGGAGACATACTTTCATAGGACTTTTTCCCCCTTTAAAATCACAAGTGAGCGTGGGAGGTTTGCAACAATTTCAAATATTAAGCTAAAAGGCTCCAAGCATAGGTTGGTTGGAGGCTCTATTCTTTTTATATCTCCCCGTTCCAATTTGATATTTGTGAAAGTTTTTTCATTTGAGAAAGTAAAAGTGTAAAAAGTTTTGCTTGAGCCCTTGTTTTTATTGTAAATGTTTTGTTTTTAAGCTTTTCTAAAATGAACGAAGACAAACGACTTCAGGTTTTTAAAAATGTAAACCAGTTAAAAACACAAGAAAAAAAGTTAAAGTCCCTGGAGTATGACATTTCCATTGGACTCCTGAAAAGAATACTTTTACATTAAGAGATTGCTGTAATGAGGGGAAGCAAAGCCAAAGTTAGCAGGGAAGAGGATTTTGGGGGAAGGTTGGGGTGGATAGGAGACAGAGGGCGAACTTTCCCACAGATGAATAATGGGGCGTGGGATTGTAGGGATGTAGCATCAGAACCTCCATCAAAGGGTCGGTCCGACCACTCTCAAGTCTTCTTAAAACCAGGTATTTGACCTCAACACTAGCTCTAGACTTGGGGTAAATTTCATAGTTTCTGAAGTTTTTTCAACACTCAAGGAAATATCACCCATTTGAAAGAGTATTGGAGGTATGAGAACTCGAATTAATTTAGAACATCGTGCTGTGTCCTTTCCTTGATGTAGCAGCAATGATTTTCCTGCTGGAACGACGTGAGGGGGAAAGGCAGAGTTCAGCTCTTAGCATTTTCTTTTTCGTTTGTTTGACTTGGTTGACTGCTGTATGCTTACTTTCTAACCTTATTGAAAACATGCAGATTTCCTAATTAATGCTTGAAATCGTATGTTTATTTTGGGGTTTGATGTGACTGTTGATAGCCCCAGAACAGGGAGGTAGGGGCTTCAAGTGTGTAATAATTACTGAAGGGTCATTTAAGAGTCCCCAGGGCTGAGCAATAAAACCCACCCGGGCGGTGAGGCGGAACCAGCAAGTGTGCCTCGGTTCAGGAGAGCAGAATATACAGAAATTAATCACGTGAATAGGAGCGTTGCAGAAAACCCGGATGGCTGCAACATCCATGAATATTTTGAGGACAGAACAAAAATCTCTGTTCACCATGAGATTACATGTTTAAGTTGGGCATAAGTAAATGGTCAAGGAAATTAGTAGATCAAGAGCAGCAATAAACATGTGAGCAAGAGTTTGGCCTGGACTGGCACGGAGAAAGTTCTGTGGGACTCTATGACAGGTAACCTATTTATACGGGCAAATAAAGATTAAAGAACCATTAAGGATGTACATTTATAACTAACAAGACACTAAAAGGCAATTAAGCAGTCATTTTAATGTCTTATCTCACTGGCTGCTCCGGGGTTGTTTTACAACTAGGAATTAAAATCTGAAAAGGAAGTTTTCAGCAGCTTTGGCCAAATATTGATTAAGTAGCTGTTTGTTGATACCATTGTTACTCTTAAAAGGCCGGGAGCTCGGCCCCTCAGTGGCCATCTTCTATTGTGAGGGATTCTTAGCCACAGAGATCAAAGCAGGATCATTTCAATTTATCTGTCTTGGAAAAATCCTCCTTTTCCTCTGAAATCTCTAAGGAGGGATCGACCTAATTCTCTTTAAGAAATAGGAACTGAAGCCTGTTACATGTTGTTGGTTTGTAGGGAAGACTCATGGGGTGTTTTTAATTATCCTATGGTGATTTCTTGTTTAGAACCAAGCTAAGAGTGATTTCTATCATCAAATTGATTCTCGTTTTTTTGCAGGGGAGGGGGGAGGGTTGGGTATGGGAGCTACTGTCTGCTTATTGCTAAATTTCTAAATACAGAAGTTTCACTAAAGTTGCCTCCAAGCTGGACTGACACAGAGAAAAGATGTCAGATTTTTATGTAAAATTAGATGGAGACTGAGAGTTGTACTGACTGCATCTCCCTACATGTGTTTCCATAACTTTTGTGTTTATAGATGGTTGGATGATTCGCTTGTATATTTTTAAACACACTATGATATAAGAATAGATTTCTGTTTGTGTGTACAATATGTACAACATTGGTGTTTATTTACAAATTGCTGAGAATTAAGTTGGCACTAAATTATATAGAGTTGCACAAAATAAAGGTTTATTTGTCCTGTGAATTGCACTTTCTGGAGTCATCAGAATTTGAGGTAAAAGTTAAATTCCATTTAACTCTGCTGTTAAATGCTAGGTAAAATAATTAAGGGACTCATTTCATGACTTTATTGGTTCTTGATACTTAGATAAACTATTAGACTTTTGTTAGTTTGTTAAAAAAACTTAATATATTTGTATTGGTTTTCTTTTAGTATGAGACCAAAAATTCTTGCAAGGACTCTTTTGGAAATACCATCTCTGTGCTTAATTTGTAAATTCCAACAAATCACTCTGAGGTTCTAAAATGCATGCCAGATTCAGGCTTTGGATATTTAACTGTGCATTATGGATCTGCCAGTGTATGGGTCTTTTGGATTCCTCTCTCTATGTATAGTTCAGTACTAAATAATTGTGCATAGAGTTTTTAAAAAAAAACTTTTTCAAAATTTAATTTAATTTAATTTTTGAATTAGCATGCATTAGTAACACAAGGGGATTTCATTGCCATAATTCCATACACGGGTACAGTGTACTTTGAACAAGTTCTCCTTTTCCATGATATTCCCACCCCACCTCTTGTTCACTCTTGAGCAAGATGTATCTTACACACAGAACAGAAAATTAGTGGATATTAAAAATATTTTCTATTATATTTCCCCAATTAATTAATAATTTGTTCAAGTGCTCTCTGATATGAAATGTTAAGTACAGCCATTGCAGTGTAATTACCTGAATAGACTCACTGGAAGTTATAGTTAGCTCAGGTCTGCCATGGTCCCTTGTCCTGGGGACAGGCACAGCATTAGAGTTCTTTGTTGTGTGTTTCACACGTACATTCATACTTGATATACACAAGGAGTTAAAGCAGCTTTCCCCGTTCAGTGTTAGGCTAGGGAGCTAGCAGACCCCACCTCCTAGCTGGGCCTGTTCTTTGAACCATGGCACCATTGTAGACCCAGCAACTGCCTTTAGCTGGGGAGCTGTGATCCTGAGGTGTAGAGAAAGTGAAAGGGACCTTCAGGCTTTGCCTCTCCTTGAAGATGAACAGCAAGGTGGGACTAGAACCTTGGTTAGGCCATCCCCGGCTGTGCTCCCTTCACACCAGTCTTCAGCAGAGAGGGCATATTCAGCTTTTGGTTTTACCTCCCTGCAGTGCTGGCCAAGCACTGAGCTCCAGTGGCGTTGTGGGTTTTGGTTGGAATCAGAGCCTCTGTCCTCTAAAAAAGCTTTCCTGAAGTGCTCTGTGTTGGGATTATGCTCTGAAATAAGAGTATCCAAATAATTTCCAATTTTTAGTTGGGACAGGCACAGCCAATCAAAATGCCCATTAACATAACAAAACATCTATTTAATTGAAATGAGTATGAAAATTCATCATTGTTGAAGAGAGGGATGAAAATCACAGAATGTAGTTGTTGAGAACAGCTGGTTTTATGAATTCAGTATCTCCTTTTCACTCCTTCTTTCCTAATAAAAACTAAAAAAGACTAAGATCATTTCTGCTATGGAAATGGCTACTTCTCTTTTAAAAAAGAAATTGTATTTTAATAGAGAACATTGGTATAAAATTTAGAATTTAACTGAAGTACTTTTCTCCTAAAAAGGAAATTTTTGAGAAAGTATTTTAGTTTGCACATTGCAAACAAAGTTTGTGCATTTTAAATTTTGCTATAGGATTGTAAATAAAACAAAATCGAATAAAACACCTCTTTGGGGAAAAGCAGCTTGATCAAAGTCACCTGAATTTTTATGTCCTCCGCCTACTGCAGAGACAGACTAGAGTGCATGACTAGTTATATGTGTGTGTCCTTAAACACATTCAGTAACTCTTGATGGGACTTTCTTATGTACTTTAGCTGACCAGTTTTACTTGTATCTATAATAGTATATTATAATATTGTATAGTATATCAGTTCTTAATTTAAGGGGCTAATTCTCAGCTCATCCTGGACCCAGTCCAACAGATTCTGTTTAAAAATAGCTGATTAAAATGCTTTGTGACAAGGAAGGGAGACTTTTTGGCTGACCAACCCAGGACTGAGGGAGAGGAAATACCACTGGATTTTTGGCATTTAACAATTTTAAGGATCAGATTGAGAACTCAGATAGTATACTTTTGTGGAGACTTAAATGTAGCTTTAAAATATTTATAATTGGTTAGCAGGCATATTTCTGGAAACACCAAAGAATTAAATACATTAGATCTTATGTCATTAGACAGACACCATAAGTAAGTTAGGGTAGAATAGCTAAGAAAAGAAAGTTAATTGCTGGGCAATTTGTATTGCAATATAGAGTTGCCTTAGTTTCTTGTCTACTTTCACAATAAAAGCTGGTATGGTCATACATGCATTTGTATTTTAAACAAAAAGTTTATATATATACTTTGTGATTTTTATAGGAACACAGATATATTAAAATACAGTAACTATATCCCTCATTTTATGTTTTGGAAAGTTCTAGTATAGGCATAGGGTCTGTCTTCAAACATACACTTTTATTTTTATTTGTTTATTTTCTTGTGGTGCTAGGGGTTGAACCCAGAGCCCCACAGATACTAGCATGCGTTCTAGCCCTGAGCTAGACCCCCCAGCCTCAACCACATATTTTTTAAATTCAAAATTCAAGTAGGAAAATTTTGGCCAAAGGGTGGGTACATGTGTGTATGTGTGTCCGTTATTATGGTTGAGCTTAACTTGAACTAAAGAAAATTAATTGGTCCAATTCATTTTATTATAGGAAAAGTGATAGGGTTCGTCTTCCTGAATCCCCACTTGGCCAGTCTCCTGACTGAGGGTCACTACAGCAACGCATGTCTAATCTGACTTTTTAAAAAGTTCTTTTCCACATGTTTTCTTGCCTTGTAAGAACACCGTACTGAAGGTAAAAGTGGCTGGTGTCTGCATCACCAATGTCACTTAGAAACTGGGACCAAGAGCTTTTCAGGTGTGATATTTTTTCTACCAAATTCCCAAAGTTCTGTGAGAACAAAATGAGAAGATGCCTGTTACGTGCAAATTATTTCTCCCCTAGCAAAACTCAGTCTTGGATGGGAGAAACTCTGAACATGCAGAAAGTGACCAGCCTACAAACTAGCAGATGGGCTCTGCCCAAGGGCAGATAAAAGCTTAATTCAGGGCTTAGCAGCAACAATGCAGACCAAACACATACGCACTGTGCCATACCATGCCAAAAAAAATTGAGCTTACAGAAACTATTTAATATAAATAAATAGTTAATAGATATGGAAATAATAAAATTCTAAAACCTTTCACTGAGGAGTCAAAGGATCTTTTTAAATTACTTTTTTCTCCCAGTCTCTCAAAATTTCTTTGCTCTCTTAGATTAACTTGGTTTTTGTAAAACTCCTTCAAATCAAAATTTTCTTTTCCTTTTTTTTTTTTTTTTTGCACCATGATTTATTTTCCTTTCTGGATGAAAGATTGGCATATTAGTTGCTTTTTCAAAATAGGTCTCACATACACTGTTATCCTTCTTTCCTTTAAAACCAGGGTTTAGAAAAGTAAAGGCAACTTCCAAAGTAGCATTCTTTCATCTGGAGGATAAATTATAAAGACTGTTCCACTTGATTTTCTTCCTGTTAGTCCTCCTCTTTTCTCCAAAAGGTTGCTGGCTCCTGTGTTATTGGGGTGCAATGTGAGTGTGAAAAAAAAGTAGCTGTGGGGGCTAGAGAGCTCCTGCCCCTGTCTTTCTCCTGCCGGGGATGGGCTTGACTGTGCAGGCACCGGCTGCAGGGCAGGTTGTTTTCTTATCCCCGCATGCACTGCTCTGACCTGGCTCTGAAATAGGTCAGGCTGGGGCATGGCCAGTTTATGCAGCTGTTGCGGCTTAGGCAGCACAGCAGGCAGTGCGGGCTCCTTGGCCGGCCAGGCTGGCCCCCAGTGAACTGGTAGAAACTCTCTGAAAAGTGTGGAACCTTCCTTCTGGACCTTCTGGCTCCCTGAAGGCTTTTAGGTGCAAGGGGACCCCTAGATTATGTGAACCAACTCTCAGCTCCAAAGAGAAATGGTCTTTTATTCCAAGGATTGCATCTTCATTGAACCAAACCCTCGAGTGAAATCCATGCCCTGTCAGTTTTATTTTTCAAATCATCATATCTGTTTTTGAGGGGATAAATCATTCATGTTGTACAAAATTCAAAAGCGATACATAAATGTACAGTGACAAGTTTCCCTCCCACCTCTTGTCTTTCCTGGAGATGTTGCATAAACGTGCAGTTACATTTTTTTTCTCTCTCTCTTTGTCTCTTCCTCTGTCTCTTTTTTCCTGTCTCTTTAAAAAAAATAAAAGATTTCAAGGGTTAGGGGGTGTGTAGTCTTTGAGTTCAATCCTCAGAGCACACAAACAAAATGTTCCCATTTTTTGCAGAAATGGTAGCCTACCATATAAACTGTTCTGTACCTTATTTCTTCTTATTATTTTAAACTTTAGATTATATGTCAGCAGTTATTCTTCATCAGGACCTGGTGTTCCTCATCAGCCTTGTTTATATAGCTGCATAGTATTCCACTGTATTGGCAAACGATGATTTATTTCACATTTATAGTATTTGTAGTTCAACAGCACCATTTGGCACATTTGTGAGTTTATTTATAAAATAAGGGGATGGTATTTGTAATTTCTATTGCTTTGGTGTAACTTGGGTTCTGTACTGAGAACAAATGGTGAAGGAGTTGAAAAAGCAAAAAGCAGGAGTGTGTTTGTCTGTGGGCTCTTGTGGTAGAAAAACAAGACACTTTCCTCTACCATTATCCATAAGCAAAGAGTTTTGAAGCCAGTATTCAGAGTTATTCCACTAACAGTGGCTGCTTTCTGGAAACTTCTCCACTATTCTGTTATTTCTCCAAATGGAACATTTTCTAAATACAAGGAAAACTTTTTTCTTGTAGTTATTGGTTCCTTTTTTATTCTCTTTTGGTGACTGTTTATTTAATTTCACTCTCATCAAAATAGTTTCTTTTGGTTAAGGTTTCTTACTTTTCTTTGTGTCTGGAAGAAATTGTGGCAACTTACTCTGATTGTTGAACTACAAAAGAGAAATTGCCTTCCAAAATTACTAAATCACTAGGTTTGAACTAGTAAGTAATAAAATATAGTGTTGTAGTTCTAAGTTTTTAGAAGTGCTGACCTGATGCTGTAGGATTTCTTCAGTTTGGTAATGGCTGATTTTTAATGTTATGCATTTTTAAGGAGTGTGTATCCATTCCCTGCCCTGCACAAAAGACTTCTTATGTTTTCCTACATACTTTGCCTCCCCAAAATCATTTTGGCCTATTTTCCCTTAAATTTGATGCTTGCGAATTCAGTTGAGTACCTGGCTTACCTAAGCTGGGAGTCACAGTCTGAAAGGAGCCAGAAAGAACTGCAGTCCAACTCTGTGAGGAAAACAACCCTCTCCAAATCCTCAGAGAGAATGGGGATGTGACTGCCAGTAAATACTAAAGAGCAAATGTTTCAAGTCATCCCTCCTTAGGAATGAGCCGTCCAGAAATAGGAGAACGAAGTAGAGGCTCAGAATTTATTTTTGAATATCAAAATCTTAATTTGGTTTGGAAAAATAGCAAGAAAACAAAGACAAGCCTTTCTTGATGCTGCCCCAGAACACTCAGCACACAGTCTGCCAGGTGTGAGGCAGGGTGGTGTGTTTTCTTCATGCTAGGAATTCTTGATTCCTGCTTTCCTTCTGAGTTGCTAAAGGATTCTGATGAGATGTAAACAGTCCCAGTGTTAAAAGCATCTGCAAAAAGCTGAGAAGAATCAAAAGCAGCTTCTCTCTCTCTCTCTCTCTCTCTCTCTCTCTCTCTCTCTCCTCCACGTCTGGGCATAATTTGGATTGAATCAGACCCATAATTTGTGGCATCTGGTTACTACCTGTAAAAGTATCCAGCTCTGCAAGTAGGAAGAAAGGTCTAGGGAGGGTTAATCCCAACAAGGAACATTTTGATTTCTTTGTCATGTTGCTGTGATGTTGTTCTCAACAGAAATTTATAGCATATAAAATAAGTTGCTTCCAGGCCTGCACTGGCAGTGACCAAACTTTAGATTCATGACACATCATCACTTTGCTTTTATGCATACAGGTACGGGGAAATGGCAATCAGAGACATCTTCCAGGGGACTAGCTTAAATGTCAGAGAGCAGGTGTTTTTTGGGGAGAGGTACCCTTTGTTTCTAAGTTGAAGACTTTCTGTTTATTTTGTGGTTCTTGGGATGCGACCCAGGCTCTCACACATGCTAGTCAAGCACAATACTACTGAGCTATAACCTAAGCACCAAGTTGTAATTACTTAAAATAGGAAGGGAGTCATAAATTCATTTGGCGGAAATGCTTCAATTTTCCATGTCATGACTCCCAAGCGGATGGGATCTCAATGTCTGGGATTATTGATTATATTTTGGAAAGTCTGGGGCCTCCTAAGATCCTCTCAGACTATTTCTAAAGGGCCTGGGACTCCATTTCAGGAAGTGGAGTCTCTCGGTGCCTCCAGTGAGATTTACAATCTGCCAGGGCAAAATAAGACTCGGAAGCCATCCAATGTGGAAGCTTTCCAGGTGGTAGATTTGCTTGGTTTTTGTGCAGACAGGGCACATCCATGGCATGTGTATGCATGACACACATTTATTTGAGGACAGTAGAAAGGCAACTTATACAGTTTCTTCCTAGAAGCCAGTGTCTGCTTGTGGTTACTGGCCCTGCCAAGCTGTGAATACTTGCTGAGTTTTTGTCTGGAAGAAGAAGGCACATGGAAGACTCAGGATCTATCATTGGGTCAGAAACTGCAAAGAGCCAGACTTAAATGTACAGGACCCAGAGGGATGCTTCAGTATTGGGAAAGTTGCTGTTAGTCAGGTTCAGGCTACAGGTAGAGCTAGAATGAAAACAGAAACCTGATTTACTTTGGATCCAGTTTCTGGGATTTTCTCGATTGCCTCTGAACAGTGGGCATTTCTTGACATGTAGCCAGTCGGTAGTTGGATGTGAGAAGCTCCATAAATGGTCAGGAGAGAGTAGGGTACTCATTCCTTGGCAAATCTTTGTGTCATATTGTCTGTTCCACTTAGGAAAATTGAAACTAAACCATTGTACAAGGCTTCTCTTTCTAATGAGGCATCAGCATATACCTTGCTTAGGTAAGGAGAGGATTATTTCTTCATTATGAAATACAAATGACACACGGCACTGAGTTTTGTCTGATCTTTGTTGGCTAACATTCATCATTTTATTGAATTACTGTAATTTAATGTTACTAGTTTAATGACTTTTCCTCTGAAATGAATTTTTCTATTTTTTAAAAATGAAAACCCAGATTAAATTTGTTAGAAAAGACAATGACCATCTTTCGCATTGAAATTTCTGGTACTTGGAAAATCCTTTTGGAAAAAGTTTAGAAAAAATAAAAAGAACTGTCACTCAAACTATTCTTTTTTTTTTTTGGCTGTCCTGGGGTTTGAACTCAGGGGCTCATGCTGCTAAGCAGGCACTCTACTGGTTGACTCATGCTCCCAGTCCTCAACTATTCTTTATTAGAAATGGTGTTTCTGGAAAAAGTTTAACCTTTTCACAGGTGTGTTTGAAAATCTCCTGTCTCCTAAACCCTCTCTCCCCAAAACCTTCGAAATGTCCCAGCTTTCTTCCACCATGGGTTTGGAGGCTTACTTAAGATAGAAAAAGTGATATCAGTCTTGGGGCTGGTCCTCTTTAACCTGCCTTGATCCCCTTGTGTACTCCTACTCCACACACACACACACACACACACACACACACACACAAATCACATATGCTCGCATACATATACACTTGCACACATGTCATGTACTTCTACCCAGCTCTCCCTCACTCACCTAGAAACTCAGGTGGTTTTGCCTTGCAGAGGTAGAGTCACTTTGTGAAGGACTCCTGAGAACAGACAATTTAGTATAGAGGACGGAACTCCCATGGTGGAATTTTAGTTGTCCATGGAGGAAAGGTTTTTTTTGGAAGGAGGAACAGACTTCTGATGGTACTCACTCCAGCAGATCCTGTCTTCCCTGCAGGGCGGGACTGGTTCTGCCAGGAGAGAGCTCCCTGCTGCTCAGCAATACCTGCAGGCACATGGTGCCCTGCTGAATGATCCAGGAGGAAGCCAGCAAGGTCAGGCCAAGAGCATCCTCTACTCCAGGTGGCTTCTCCCACTTCTTAGGTGCCAAGGAAAGGAAGGTCCTTGGCTTTTGTCCTTTGGGCACCCTGGCAAAGAGTGGGGATAGTGAAGGGTATGGAGAGTTTTGTGGCCCAGATCGATAGACTGGGAGGGCTCTGTGGTGGCTCATCTTGCCTAGAACTCTGATCTGCGTTCTCACACACACTTCTAGTGACTTCATGACACTTGTCAGAGGTCTGAAGAAATGAGATTGCTTTCCCTCTGGGCAGGGCATCAGTCATGCATCTGCTAGCTTGGAGAATTTCTGATAAGGGAGAACCAGAAGCTAAATTCCCCAGGGCCTCTAGACTTTGGATTCTGGGGCCCCTGAGAACCTCAGAAATACATTTCGTTGGAGGATATAAGCCACGAGGCTCTTGATGGACCAGATGGGATTTATTCCATCTATCATAGCTGAGGTTCAGAAATGGCCTGTTGTGTGTGTGGATTATTTAAATCATCACAGGTTCCTTTTGGACTACAAAGTTGGCAGTTGGATTAAACTAGTGTTTTGTGACTATGAGGTTATGACAGCAGATGCAAGGATCCAGAAAAAGCCCACCTCTCCCATAGGAAGGGTCTTTCTCAGAGGTGTACTGGCTATAGAGTTAATGAACCTATGAGTGGCACCTGTGTGGACCCTGTTCAGGTGGTAACAACATCTTTGTTTCATTTGAGTTTTGTAAATGGTGCAAAATTAAGATAAGTTGGTATTTATTTCTCAAGAGGGGCCCTGTAAGTTGTAAACACTGCTGGTCCCACAAAACTGCATCTCTCCTTGTCATTGTTCAGTGAGGTAGGGGAGATGGCAAAATTCTGCCTGGTACATGTATGTGTGAGAGCAGAGCAATCACATCTCCAATGCTCAGTTACCCCTGTGGTATCTTGGATTTTCACGTTTCCAGAATGACTCCTCATTTCTTACTTTATTTTTTTTTTTTTTGGCAGCACTGGGGTTTGAATTCAGGCTTCACGATAGTCCTCATTTCCTGTGCTTTATCTTGTTTACTTGGGGAACTAAACTCTGGGTCAGCCAACTTACCCATATGTTCTTTACACTACATAGTCTCCTTGTCCCTCTCGGGGACTCCCTTGAAGAGACCCTGAACTGACACCTAGTAAGAAGACAAGGAACATGGGCAGTCAAAATCATTAATTTGGGGGAAACTTTAGTTCCTCTATTGTCAAGGTAGCATTAGGCACCTTTTAGATGGCTCTAGTAGGTTTCTGAATTTATTTCTGTGGTCAGCTTCCTTCCCACCTCTGGTCCATTCTTCCCTCCTCTGGAAGATGTATGCTCTAGGCAAGGTGCGGGCTGCAGTCTCCTAGCTGTGGCAGGCAGTGGTGGCTTTGGCCCTGTCCTGCCCTCAGCTCTGAGCAGTCCCAGACAGCTGGGAGAAAACACAGGGGCCTCTGGGCAATCAGCACCAAGCTGGAGAGGCTCAGGAACACTAGATGTCTCAGGTGAGCCACGCTTACCTTTTGGGCTGGGGACAGGAGGCCTTTAGATGCTGGAGGAAGGCAGCTGGGAACAGAAGCCTGCAGGAAGGTATATTTCTATGGGTCATGCATGTGGTCCCACTGCTCTGTGCTGTTCACGTAGGGTGTGTGTGTTTTGTTGTTCTTTCTGTCAAAGTTGTGACTTTGAGAAGAGGCTGGAAAGGCCAGTGGGGGGGTATTGTTTCCAGAGCTCCTCACCACACTCCCACACCCGCCACTTGGCTGCACAGGATTTTGTGTGTGTGTATGTGGTAAGTCAGAGTGCCTTATGCAGGAGGGTGACATTCTTTCAAATTGTCTGCACCTAAAGGATTCTTTTTCCCCCTGGGCCCAGAGAGGGACACAGGGATTTCTGATGGTTGACCAAGCCTTGAAGAGAGAGAATCAGGTGGTGGTGTGTTTACTTCAGCTGATTCCAAGCAGCATTCTATAACCTTAAATGAATTTCCTTGTGCCTCACACTTAGTAGTTGTCAGAAACTGAATTGGGCAAACAGAATTTCTTTTTCCTTTTTATTTATTTAGCCTTCAAATTAAAATACATTTATGTACTTGCAAATTTAAAAAAATGTTGTTTGAATCGGTAAAAGTTCCACACAAAGCAATATGGAAGAAAATTTGTAAAGATTAAACAAGAGATCATTTTAAATCTGAAGACATTTTTTTTTGAGGATTTTGCTGTGAAGTATTTGAGAAACATGGAAAGAATGTAAGAAATATTTTTTGTCACATTGAAAACAATTCAAGCAACATGTCATAGCGTATCAAGAGGAGATTTCATGAGTCGTCCCCCCCCACACACTTTTTTGCTATTTTAATTTTGAGGAAGAAAGTTATTTCAAAGGTGAACATCTACCTCATACGAACTTTTAAGCTATTTATTCTGAAAATAGGTAATAATTCATTAAAATATTTCAATCCTTAATTTTAAAGACTGGATGATTAAATTAACACTGCAAAATGCATTCTGAAATTTTGGGGTTTTTTCCCTTCAGGACTTTGTTTGCATGTAAAATATCCAAACTAATATTTGTGTGCCTAACTTTTTTGATGTAGCCAGTATCTGTTGCTCAAATTTTGTTGCAATTTGTCTTAAATGGGCTTGTGGAAACACATGTAAGAAAATATTGCTATAAAATATTACTGATCTCTTGAAATCAAGGCTGAATACTATAAAATGAGGCCATAAGAAGAGAAACCATATCCCTTATACATTCAGAATAATAAGCACTACTGTTTACCATATGAAAGAGTTTATTTCTATTTTTCTTGGTGATTAGCCTGTACTCAGATCAAATATATAGAATTTTGAACTTTGAATCACAAGTTAAAATTTTTATTTGATAAGAGAGAAAGGCAGTTCGTGACCTTAAAATTAAAGAAGAAATCTGATCCTAGCCACATTTAGCCAACATTAGATTTTTTTTGTTGTTGTTGTTGAGTAACTCTATACAAAGACAATCCAAATTATTGACTCCCCTTTTCCTGGTCCACAGGCCAATCCCTGATTTATACTCTGGCAAGAGTTAGGGTCCAACAGGTTGTATGAAGTTAAATTTGTGAGAGTTATGGCATAAATTTGTTTAATATAGTTTGAAGAGCAAGATAGCCGTATAACTTTTAGAATAGCAGGCATTTATAATGCTTTGCCAAGTTTGGGGTGGTGAGCTCTACTTGATCTGAGTATTTGATTTCCTTGACTTATTTTTTCCCATGTTTTCTTAGGGAAGTGCTAGTTGAGATTCGAAGAAGAGTTGTTATTCTGTTTAACTATATAAAAACATTAAAACATTTTAGGGAATGCAAAAATACATGTGCTTCAGGTTAAAATATTGAGACATCTTGGGTATTTTAATAACATTTCCACTCTAAAGTAGCAAAAGCAGACTTTTTAAAGACTTTCTTTATAGAGGTGGGTTTATTTGCTGATTGAAGTAATTTGAACACTTAGGAAGAACACTTTATATAGCTCCTCAGTTGTGAGACATTTATTTTTTCCACCCTGCTATGAAAAGAGGTGTTTTTCACTTATAGGCAGAATGTTATGATGGTTATTTTTGCAGCTGTTCAAAGACATTTTAAAGTTAATGTGAATATAAATTTATTTTCTAAAAATATTAAAACAAATGCTAAAGTGAAGTCATGGAGTGACATTCTGTGAGAGAAATATATATTTCACCCAAATTATTTATACTTAAAGATTTTGTTAAATAATTGATTATGTATGTTTGAAATTTAAAATATGCCTTTAGGGTTTGGAGAAAAAGAAATTGTTACTGAGAGAAGAAGGACCAGCAGAGCAGAGCAGAGCCCAGCGTGGCCACTGCTTAGTTCTAAACATTCTCTAGACGATATGCATGCTCTGTATGTTTTACTTCACAAGTTGTTTTTTGTTTTTTGCAAAATAGACTTCTCACATTAAGCTTAAAAAGGTAATTTCCCTAGGTACCAAATAAATACCAGACTACAAATTCACTTGCAGGGCAGATTATAATTTAAGATGGCTTTTACTAGAATGATGGGGGTTTTTTAAATGAAGGAAACGAATTGAAGAGCAAATTTTAAAAGTTATAGCACCTGCTTTGTTACATTTTGCTAGAGTTTTATTCCATCATAGACCCTAGAGCTGTCAAATTACCTAAAGGGAATAATGAGTTTCTTAATAGGAGAGAGAGAGAGAGAGAGAGAGAGAGAGAGAGAGAGAGAGAGACTGAGACAGAGAGTTCTTGCCAAGCTTCGTGCGCCTGTAAATACAACTGTATCAATTTTATCAGACCTAGAAGCCAGGATGGATCAGGAGCTGAATGTTGGCATTCCTTCATTTTTTCCATTCTTTTGTTCAGTTGACACACAACTTTTCTACACTGGCTTTGCAGGACCCACTGGCATGATCTTGTGAACAATCTGTTCTGGGAGGAAAGAGCTCCTCCAACCAGCAGCCAGAGTTTTAATTAAATACTGCCCATCCTGCCTGCTTGCCTCAAGCAGCTGAAGAAATAGCTGTTGGCATAAAGGTACCAATGAATTTAATATGTTATGGTGTGAATATGTCAAGGAACCTCTTGATGGTAAAAAAATATATATATGTATATATATATACATATAAAAAAGAATGGAAAAAGAACTCCCCACACTAAAATCACGTGGTAATTATTGTTTTCCAAGTTGAGAAGAATCATAACGGAACAGTTCTGTTCCATGCTGCTGGACTCAGAATCATGTTATAAAGGACATGCAGGTTGAAGAAATTATTTTGTTTATTAATTCTGGTTACATGTCCTGCTGGGCTGGCTGGAAGAGAAAGGAAAGAAAGGTGTAACTTTAAGCACACACTGATTTGTTCTTATTACATAACAAAAGTCTATTTCTTTATCATGTTATCATTCAGTTAATAAAAATTAGCTACAATAACAGCATCAACTTTAAAACCCCTCCAAGTCCAGGGGATTTTCTTTCACAGTGAACATGAATACTGTTCAGAAATACAAACAGTCAAAGGATAACTTTAGGTCTGAAAGAGAAACCTGGCGAGGGTAATTGAATAAGCCTGGGTCCCCTGACTGTGTCATGGTGAGGGCAGTCGACATGTCATAATTAGGTTTATTGAGGGCCATTCCAACAATCTGCTTCTATTCTTCCTGCCTTATTGTCCACAGCTAGGCAAATAGCCAAGGGACAAAAGGAATCAAGTGCTGACAAAACATGAAAGAGGAAAAAGATTTAGCTGCTTTTATCAAAGAAACTGAGAAGGACTTTGTGTAAATAAAATAAGTGACTGGCCATCCTGCATTTAGGCAATGCTGTTTTCATTAGAATTAATTCTTGACATATTGGAAGAGTTCCAAGGGAAGGATTTCTACTTCTGACAAGTTTAATTTGTAAATTAAAAACAGTTGGTTAAACATGAGCCTCCATCAACAAAACTTAACCAAAGCCATACACAGTAAAGGACTAAGCAGGTGAAAAAGAGAATTACTTTGAAAACAAAGTCTTCCCCAAAATTATGCAAATTCTTATTACTTCATAGCAAATGTTACCATTGAAGTCTATAGCAGAGTGTCTGCTTCTAGAGGTTTGGTTAGACCACATTTTCTTCCTCTTTAGTTGACATAGCACTTATTCCATGCTTGCAATGAACTGGTGTGTAGAAGAAGTGGCAGTGAGATTATAGGAAATATTCTATTTTTTTTCAGAAGTGAGGTTAATGCAACTTTTGTAAGTCTATCAATTTTGCCGTGACTTGCCCCATTTTTCTTCTCTTTTCTTTTTTCCTCGAAGTGGAGAGCTTCTTCTAATTGTGCCTCTGATTCCTAACTGGGATGAACAGTGAGGGCCTCTACGTAGTGCATCCTGAACTAAATAGTCATCACATCCCAGGTCAGTACTGTCCTGTGGGACAGGGCCACGCGATACCAGCAGCTTTGTGGTTGTGACTTGGTGACATGGAGAGAGACCTCAGGGGCGAGGTATAGACAGCATCTGGATAAGGCTTTCATTTAAGTCTCAACAAGTCTTTTTCTAAAGCAGCTACGTGTGAAGTGAGACTCTTTTCCTGTTGCATTTCTGTGGCTTACAGGTCTTTCACAGGGAACTGGATTTCAGAAGCACCTCTTTTCAAGCTGCCAATGGGAAGGGGATGGTATCATGAGCTATTTGTCCTTTGGGAGGATACATTTTACTTGGCTATCAAACGCTTCTCAGTTTTATTGAGAGTTACACAGGAAATAAGAAACGGATTACTTGGGTAGCTTCAGTGACTAGATTATTTAGATTTTAAAACTTCAAATTACTTTACTTCATTTGACATCAAGGCGTATTGCCTTATCCCTCCCTTCAAATTAAAGTGAAAATTTTTGTTTCCCAGCTCAAATAATCCTAATGATGTCAGAGGATGGGTATGAAAAACATTAAGAAATGTAAACCCTCCACAAATGCAAGGTCTAATCTTTTATCATCACCAGTGTCACCATTATTGCTATGTTGGTGATGTAGTTTATCAATGGCAGTGTTTATGTGACCGTAGAATCCTAGGGAAGCTTTGGAATATGGTCCAGACACTTCGCTTGTGTCTCATTAAGTTGGATTTGCAGTGTCTTGAAATTTATTCCACTTGTGGATTTTGGTAAAGAAACCACAGAACATTGGGCTGCCAGAATTTAGTTCTGCATCAAATATAACCCTGGTTTTAAAAAGATTTGGGTGTTGAGTCCTAGTTGACCCTCTGAGTAGCAGTGTGATCAGGGAAGGTCACTGTCACTTCTGAGCTGGTTTGCCCTTCAGTGGAAATACAGTATTTGCTCCACTGCCCAAAGACTTATTGTGATAGTTTAGTGACCACAAACACATTAGTAGCTCTGAACAAATATAAAGTATTATTTACTTATAACCTGTTGATTGCTTGTGTCCTCATTGAAACAAGATTTGGGCACTGATTAATTGATTTGCCTTCATGCTTTTTCTCAGAGTACATTTAACAAGGATTAAGTCGCTCTTCTATGGTCAGCTCTAAATATACTGGACTAATTCTGTATCCAGGACAGAGGGAACCGAGTTGCTGGGATAACATCACTTTATTGCAAAGTACACTGGTGCGTGCCTAGTGGAAAACTGGGATGGGAGAAACTGCTTTTGAGGGTCTGGATTTGAGCAAAATAAGTCTTTTGAGTTCCACATTGTTCCTATGTCTGTTGGCTCATGTCACAAGATTGGAAGGCCCAGCAGGGCAGGAAGGAGTGTCTCTGGAAGAAGATGGAGATTTATGCAGATTGGCTGACTCTCTGACATTTATTTGTTGCCCTTTTCTCACTCTATTTTGGCAACTCTGAACCAGATGGACAAGCTCATGGAAAATAAGGCCAGCAAGGAAAAGATGCCTTTGATTTCCCCAAAGATAAGGGAGACCTCTTTCTTTCTCCCTTTGAACACAGCACTGGCAATTTTATGTGCACAAATTTGAAACTGGCAAGTCATTTTTGGAGACTGTAGCTTCTGAACAAGGACCTTCCTTGTACGTCATTGTGAGTAACGTAAACTCTGTTTTCCAAGGCATCAGGAAGGGACAAAGGTCCAGGAATGGTCTGAATGTTATGTCTACCAGAGGCCAAGCATCTAGTCTGTAGCTGGGAGCCCGGGATGCTGGTTGGAGCTGCAGCTGAGAGGGTAATTCACCAGGACTGGATTCCTTCCTTAATCACCAATGTCTCTAAAAGGAGAGCAATGGAAAGGGGAAGCTGGCTTACTATTTCACTCTGTAATCATTGATGATTTGAGCTGTGTTTTACCTTACCTTGACCTCTGGTGCTGTGGATTTGTGTAATACACTGTAATTGCAGATACAGTCTTACCAGGGGACAATGAAGACAGTGGCCACTAGCTGGGTGATTTCTTTGGGAGAAATGGAAAATACAGCCAGATAGATAGGTAGATAGACAAATAAAGTTTTAGTATTTTAGGTTTAAACTAAATTCTCAAGTGTGCCTGTCAATAATTTAAACACAAATGTTTGTATTAAAAGTTACTGTAGCTTAACACTGGGACAGTTTTGGTAAAAAGAAAAAAAAATCATTTTTACTAGATTTGAAAGTCCTAACATTTTCCTTCTGTGTTACCCATGGCGCAAAATTTCAGACTGAAAGTATTTTTCCTTCGGCATGTTGCTGAACGCTGTCCTCGGAATTTCAATGTTGAAATATGGGATTAAAAATGGTGAATAGATTTGCTAATTAAGGAGTTTTTTTTTTTTGAATGAAAGTGTGAACAGCGAGAATTTAGCCTTGTTATTTATTTTAAGTTTGTAGACTTTTTTTTTATTTGTTTACTCTTGTTTGTTTGAACTAATCAGTACTTAAGGAGAAGAGCTCTCAGGCCAGCCTCCCCTACTTCTCCAAGCCGTTAGCTGTGGCGAGCATTCAGGCATAAAAACGTGCTTATCTGCAAATGAATGGCAGCTCTTTGCTTCATTAAAGCGCCTTTCTCTTTTGGCACTCGCATTGTGACCCTTTGATATTAATTCAAAGGGCAATTAAAGAATGCGGACCATCTTTGAAGTAAGGCTTTCAGGGCAAGGGTAGGGACGAACCTGGGCCTCTGATGGACTGTGTGCATTCAACAGGCCTTTTCAAGGCGGTTTGAAGTGAGTCAAAGAAAATGGGCAGGAGAAGGTCAAAGAGAAAAAAGGGGCTAAAGAAACAGTCTGTATTTGTTCGGAGTATTAGCCAAGCAAACTGCAAATAGCAACAAAATGAAACAGTTAATAGAGCAGCCAGACAGAGCCGTGTCAATCATTTAACTTGAACAGCCTGGGCTTACCAAGACTCCTTCCACTGTGTTACCTAATTATCTTGGGAAAGGCAGTGACTGGAAGTAATGGTATTGTATTTCTTTCTGCTTACTGCCCAGAAAAGGTGATAAATACTCACTGCTCCGTAATTATGCAACATATATACATAAAAGAGGAGGAGGGGGTGGGAGGGCGCTGGGAGGCGCAGAGGCTTGCCTTGAAGTTGAGTCACTAGTAAGAGGTCCGAATATGGCACAAATATGACGTTTGCAAACATTAGCATGCAGGAGGATCTCTGAACTGGCTTCAGCTGGAGCTGGCTGGAATATGCGTGATTGCGCCTAGAATAGCCCTTCGAGGCAAGCGCATTTTCTCATCCCGGAAAGTTCATTTTTAGAAAACAAAAAGAAAGGAGCGAGCAAGAAGGATGCTGCAATCATACAGGATTTGGGGAACGCTTCTCTGTGCCAGTGGAAGACGGGAGATGCAGAATAAGTTCGGAAACTCTGCTCTTAGCTGTCCCCATTGTGCCTGGCTATTGAAACACCCGAGGGGAGAGGCGGCCGGAAGCCTTCCGTGGCAACCAGCAGCCAGTTGCCATGTGACCTAGAGAGGCAGTGGGGAGGAGGCGGGCTGCGGTCCTGATTGGAGGTTGATCCATTTCTAGGTGTGTGATTAGGATGGAGATTTTTGGATTTCACTTTTATTGGTCATTATAAGAAACAAAAGAACAACTTCAAGTGAGCTCTTCTTTGAAAGTGTGCGCAAACTGATTTTCAAAATGATTTCTACACCCTCCAGGGGAAGGTTTGGGTAAGACAGGGGGCAGAACCCCCAGCACCCTGACAAATGTCTGCAGATAGGTCGAATATGTCCCTAATTGCAAATCAGAGGCCCTGAGGACTCTGTTCAGATTACTTGCAACATGGCTGTTACAGATTGTTGTTTGATGTTGTATTTGTGCAAATGGCTTTTGTTTGGAGGAACAGTAATAGAGCTGGCGGATCTGTTATGCAGCTTTTTGACATACTGTTCCAGAATGTATCTATTAATATAAAAGTTACTGCCTTTGTATAATGTCCATCACTGAGCTAAGTACTCATTTGCTCTGCATTTTAACACACTAATCTTATCCTTTTCTTAAAAAATAGTCCTGATTTCAAGGCCACTTAGGGTGAATTGACTATAAAAAGAAATTATATGAATGTAAAAAATCCATTAGTCACTTTGGCTATTCAGTAGGACGAACCAGTAATTTATGTCTGATGACCAGTTTAGTGATAGGACAGGACAATGTTTAAGGGGCTGGGTAGGAGGTTTTTCTATTACAGAAATAAGAGTTCTAGCTGCTAAACTAAACGAGAATCAGCCTCTCAACTTTGCAAATTTCCTTAGTTGCTTTGGGAGAAAAGTCTCACAAAGTAACCCAAATAATAATAAATACTTAATTAAATTACACATTGTAAAATAAGGGGAAATTCAGGTAGCAGAATAAGCTAGGACATTTTCACCTAGAGTAACCCTGAACATGTTTCTCTGCTTTTAGAAAGAACACATTTGTTTTTTTCAGGGTAATTTTGAAAAAAAAAAATTTTTTTTTACTAGTTTTAAAAATATATGGCTCACTTTAATGCCTTGTTGACTGGGCAGTGGGGAGTGAACCCAGGGTCTCGAATGTGCTAGGCAAGTGCTCTCTATTGAACCACACACCCAACCTCTCCCCCTTTAAAAATTTTCTTATTAGCATATATTAATTGTACAGGAGGGATTCACTGTGACATTTATGTATGTGCTTACAATGTAACTTAATTAGACTCACCCCCTCCTTCGTTCTCCCTCATCCCCCCTCCCCTCTCCTTAGTGCAATTTCAACAGGCTTCATTGTTCTGTTTTCATACACATAAACAAAGTAGCCCCCCATATTCACCCTCCTTCTTCCTTTCCTTTTGCCCTCCCCCCTCGCACTAGTACCCTCTGTACACGACCTATATTCCCTCCCTGTCTCTCATTTGTGTTAAAGGTGTGTATTGATCAAGGGGCCTTCACTGTGGTCTTTCACACATGTGCATTTGTACTGTAACCAGATTAACCCCCGATTACTTACTCTTCTCTGTCACCCTGCTGCCTTATCATCCAACAGCTTCCAGCCAGCACCCCCTTTTAAAGGATGACCAAAGGTCGTAGTTCTGGAAAGACTGGGAACACCATCACTTTAGAATACTGGAAATACTGAGGCACCTTGCGGGTCACAAGCAGCAAAGTAGGAAGAAAGGGATGGGGTATGTCACTTTTAATTGTGGCCTCCCTGCAACTCTTGGGTGATTTGCCAACTTCCATCGACCCTAACCTTCTAGTCTCTTTTTTTTTTTCTTACTGATTTCTTCTTGCAAGCCAAAAGTGTTTGTCACAAGGAGTGCAGGCTAGGGAACAGTGGAGTCAAGCTCAGCTGTCATTTGTTCTGCTTTTGTTTTGGGGAGTGTGGACAGAATTGGCTACATGTGGCTTATGAGCAGACTTACAGCTACCACCCGTGTCATTCCCGCTGCATACAGTTCAATGTCATATGCTTTTGTAGGTTTCAAACACACAGTGATCCAGTTCCATCATTCCCTGTGCTGCTCCCTGGATGTACATAAGGAATTCCTA
Organism: Castor canadensis; assembly: GCF_047511655.1. Taxonomy (NCBI): domain Eukaryota; kingdom Metazoa; phylum Chordata; class Mammalia; order Rodentia; family Castoridae; genus Castor; species Castor canadensis. The sequence goes on along the minus strand of NC_133389.1, from coordinate 169,791,284 downwards.
GAGTCTGTATGATCATCAGGATCTCATGGCTTTAGTGATTCCTTCAAATTAGAAAGGGAGAGAATTGTCTCTCTTTTACCTCCCTTGCATGTAAATTTATTCCTGGATCTGACAGCTCTTCAAAGGCCAGGCAGATGATCACAAAGCGGCAGTAAGAGTGCACTTCCAATTTTATAGCCAAAGAAGTAAAGTTTGGGGAGGTTGGGTTACAAAACCAAGTGGGGCTTGGCAGACAGACTTGCCAGACTATAGAATTTGTGCTTCTCACTGACACTCCTGTAAGTGGCTGGTGGCTTCTGAGAAGACAAGTGGCCTTAGGAGAGTCCTGAGGAGGGGCTGTTTCAGGAGGCATGCCTAAAGCCCCAGCAGCTGGTATATCTATGAAATGGAACCAATAATAGTATTTGCCCTTTAAAATTGTCATAAAGACTATATGAGCTAATTCACAGGCACACCAAATGACCTCCAGTAAGCATCAGATTGTCCTTGTTAGTCTTCCAGAGGTGGATTTCCCAGGAAGCTAGTAGAGCTTAAATTTTGGGGCTCTTGCATGCAGAAACCTCTGAGTTTGCTTAGTGCTATGGAGTGTTTCTGTGTGAGCATTCCGATAAATTGCCCCAAGAGATACACACCAAAGGCAAGATCAGTAATTTGGTGTGATTTTTTTTTTCCCATTATAAACACTCACTTTTCCTAGTAAATTTATATGTGTAAATCTATATTCTTTTCAAAGAGTTTCCCAAATTTTACAAGCTTCTAGCTGGATACCACCTGTGTCCCCACCAGCCTGTCAGCCTTGCCTTTAAAAAACCCTTCCACCGGGCCTGGCAAGCCAGGGTGTGGCAGGAGGCAAGGGATTGGTGACTTTGTTGAGTGGTTGGTTAGGAGTTTCATTCACTTACAGGCATATTGACTAAGAGCCCTGGCTGTTTTGTCAGATTCTCTCTCTCTCTCTCTCTCTCTCTCTCTCTCTCTCTGTGTGTGTGTGTGTGTGTGTGTGTGCATGGATTAGAAATTCACCCTATTCTGCAGTTGTTAGAAGTCTCTCTTGCTAAATTATAACTTTTCCTGAAAGAGCAGGGAAACCTTGCTACAAGTAGTAAGGGCTTACAGGTGTCTTACTTAGTACTGAAGAACTGGGATTTATTTTAAAGTGAAGATAGCAGAACCTGCGTAAATTAATCAGAGACCAAGCTGTCTAGAAACCAATTCAGACTGTTTTATGAGAAAGGTGCAATGAAATCGGTTGAAGCCAGCTTCACTTACTGAAAGCCTATGATATGCTAGTTACTGGAGGGTGTAACATTAAATCATTCATCCCTTTCCAGGGCTGATGTCCAGAGGGGAAGATGGTCACGTGGGCAGGTCACACCCCTTCATGTGTTTAAGTTCTCTAAAAGCCCAGGGCACTGTGGGAAGGCAGGGCAAGGCCAGCTGGGCACTTCCAGGCTCAGTCAGTGCTTCCTTATAAGAGACCATCTCAGAATTCAGTGGGAGAGGAGGATGGGAGTTCACCAGCCCACCAAGGACTAACGAACAGCATGGAACAAACAGACTCACGGTATATGTGAGAGCAGCAAGAAGCTCAGATGACCTGCGGTCCTGCCCCAGAACCCTCAGTCCTCAGAGGTGAATGACCTTTTCACGCTACTCTCCTCTGTGACACATTCTAACACACAACCGTGTGTGCCAAAGACTGGCTGGGTAACTCTAAACGTGTAAAGAAGCGTTGTTTGAAAGGAAAATGAAATTCATATACCTGTTTTTAGTTACTGTTTTTGGCAGTACTGGGGTTTGAATTCAGGGCCTGGAGCTTGCTAGGCAGGCCTCTTGATTCACAGACCCAGTTCTTTTTTTTTTTCCCTGCTGCTACGGGGAAACTACTTCTTAGGAGCTGTTTTGGGAGAACAGAGCCTGGGACTTAGCTCTGACCCTTCCTTGTACATTCAGGGGTTAACCTGAATATATTATTATTAGTTTTTTCTCCTAATTTTCTCCTTTTGGGACTTCAAATTTGTCTTTTGAGATTATCCTAGTAAAGTGAGTTTTAAAATTTTGTATTGAGGTATAATTTAAGTGATGTAAAATTAACCATTTTAAAGGGAACAATTGAGCTCTATGTTTTAGCTCTCAAACATTTTTGTTAAAGAAAATTTTGTACTCATTGAGCAATTATTTCTCAGACCCTGAGCTCCTGTCAACCTGTGTCTGTCTTTATGGACTTAGCTACTGTGATGATGTCACAGAAATGCAATCATACAGTTTGTGATCTTTCACTTCACATTGTGTTCCAGAGGTCTACCCATGTGGGGGTCTGTAGCAGTACTCCATTACTTTTTATGGCTGAGTAATACTCCATCACACTAGCTTTATATACCCCAATTTGTTTATCTGGTCATTTCTTGGTGGACATTTGGGGTATATCTATTTTTGGGCTACTGTGAATAGTGCTGCTACGAATATGGTGCACATGTATGTTTTTTAAAAATCTCAACATATATTCTCAATAACGTCCATCATAGTCAGAGTAGAGAATAGCCCCATCGTCCCCAAAACTCCCTCTAAAATTGCATCCTCCTCCTACCTTTAGTCTTTGGATACTTCTGCTTTGTTCCCCATCAATGTAGTTTTGTTCTTCTAAGAATATTATATAAATTCAGCCATATAGTGTGCAGCTTTTTGAGTCAATCACTGTGACTCCTTTGAGATTCACCCAAGTTGTCACATGTATCAATTCATTCTTTTTCATTGCTGAGTAGTTTTCTATTGAAAGAATGTTCCACAGGTTGTTTACCCAATCACCTGTTGAGGAACATTGGGTTATTTTCTGTTTTGGGTCATTCTGAGTAGAATTTCCATAAATATTTGTGTAGAGGTTTTGTGTGAGTACAAGTTTTCATTTCTCTAGATATTTAAGAGTGTGATTTTCAGGTCATATAGTAACTGTTAAACCTTATAAGAAACTTGCAGTTGGTTTGACCAGCTATACCATTTGCTTTCTACTAGCACTGGACGGAAGGTCCAGGTGGTCTGCATTGGTGTCAACCCTTGCTTTTGTCTGTTTTTTGTTTTAGTTATTCTGATATCTGTGTCGTGATATTTAATCATGATTGTCATTCTTGTTATGCTTATTGCTATCAGTTATCTTCTTTGGTGAAGCCCCTCTTCAACTCTGTTGTGCATTTTAAAATTGTTTATATTCTCGAGTTTTGAGAGTTCTTTTATTCTTCGTGAGTCATTTGTCATTATGTGCTTTACAAATATTTTCTCCCAGTCTCTACATTGTCTTTTCATTTTTGAAGTGTCTTTTTGCAGAATAAATGTTATTTTGATAATGTCCAATTTGTCAGTTTTTATGTGAAGAATTTTGCTTCTAACATGTCTAAGAACTGTATGTCTAGCCTTGACCCTGAAGACTTTCTCCTGTAAAACATAGATTTCAGGTCTATGGCTTACTTCCAGCTAACTTTTGGATGTGTTGTTAGATTTATGGCAAAGTTTATTTCTTAACTTTTTTTGTATATGGTGTGTAGGTGTTCTGATACCATTTATTAACAAGAATCCTTTGTCCATTGAATTATACTGTACCTTTGTCAAGACCAACTGTCCATGTTTGTGTGGGGTTCGTTTCTGAACTCTGCATTCTGTCCCGTTGACCTAAGCATCAATCTCATTGTTTATACAATTAATCATTATAGCCTTAGAGTAATTCTGAAAATCTGGAAATCTAATTCTCCTAACTTTATTCTTCTTTGTCCCAAAGTTACTTTCAATCTAGAGCCTCATGCATACTGTGCTCTACCAGTGAGCTACATTCCCCCTCATACCAATTTATTTTTTAAAAGGTGTTTTATTTTGGGTTTGAAGAGTTTTGGAAATCAAGACATGATGATAACATGAATCTATTTCCATGACATACAAAATTAATCAAATCAGCTACCAAATTGGGGTGTCATTCTATTAGAAATATTTCCTCTATGTAAGTGCTTTCTTTTAGTCAAATGGTTGGCTGTGAGTCAAAGAGGTTGGGCAAAGTCATGATATCTACACCAGAGAAAACTCTACATTACCACGCATGTTTAGCCTGCTTTACTTGCTGGCCATGCAACACTCAAGACTGTTTTCAGAGAACAAGGAAGGCGTACATGAAACATTTAATGTATGTCCATGAAGAACAGATCAACTTGCTTGTGCCTTTTATATCATTTATTTAATTTATACAGTTGTAAGCATTGGAGCCCCCTCAAAAGCGTTTGCAAATGTGTCCTATATTATATGGATTCCAGGCCATGTTCTGGTCACAAATGAAAATCTAGCATATCAGAGACTCAGGAAAGGAAGTAGAAGACAAGAAGTTTTGCTTCCATTTTCTGCATGATTGAAGAAAGAAATTCACCCCCTTTCCTGCCTGAAGGGGGGACAATTAGATTGCCAGTCATCTTGCTATCTTTCTTCCTTGCTCAGGATTTTCTTGTATGGTTCCAGTAGACTTTGAGTGCTGTGTCCTAATGTTCGGGACAAATTGACATGCATGCTAGGTATTTAGTGTGTTGTTTTTCCTACCTGATGAATTTTCTAAATTTTGAAGAGGATTAAAATTTAACACCAACAATGTCAATGTGAGCATTACGAAAGTGAGCTTAAAATATAATTTAGGATTCAACATGTGAGTGTAAATTTGTGAACTTCACCTATGAAACTCTTGGCTTTTTGAAGGAGGATGTAGACATCCTGGTAGCCAGGTATATGCATGCCACCTCTGGCAGGATAGTTGTTGATGTAATACTGGAAATTTTGAGTTAGATAAAGTCTGCATTTCAGGTCACTCCTTCAATATTGCATATTGAAGTGGATACCTAAGATTCAAGTCCATGAGTGATAAAGTCAGGAATTATGCATCGAGAATGCAGAACATTGAAGAATGTGTTTCTGGTTATACTTGAGCCCATTTTAATTATTTATACAAATTCTAGGTGGCCTTAGGTGACTTTTCAGTGGTTCTAAGGAAAGTATGAGTTTTTAACTTTTAGGTTGCTAGAAACAAGGTTTTCATTCCCAAGCCATGACCTTGTGGTATTGAAATATAGATATGCACAAATGAAAGGTTGTTGCTTGGTTTCTTTGCTAAAGAACATACAGAAAAATAATTCAAAAACTACCACACTCCAGCAGTGACAATTACAATGGTTTATTTTTCCATACCTCTTTTACATGTAGTTTTTATTTGCCACTTCAACCTGGTGATGTACTGCAGAGGGACATTACTTTCCCTCTTTAAGCTGAAGAAAGTGAGGACTAGAAAAGAGAGGTGACTGGCTCAAGCTTATGGACCTAGTAAGGAAAGAATTGAATGAGGCCAGTCTGAAATAGCGTTTTACTTCCTGGAAGAACAAGAGAAGGAATGGCCTCAAAGGACTGAACTAATTCCAAGCCAGAAGCTATTAGATGTTTTTAAATTTTTCCCCATTAAAACAAAAGGAAAAAAATAGAGAAAACTGCTAACTTCTATAACCTTAGCTCTGGCATTGATATGCTCCAAAAATATGGTCACTTGCATTTTTCCTTTTCTGAACACAATCAACGTTATTTCCCAGTTTAATCTCTCTGTTTGGACTAGTAGATATAAACCTCTTCTATTTTGATGTTCTTAATAGACATTGATTGGTATAATGCTATGCCTTGCTTATATTTGATATATCATATATTACCTGCAAAGTGCTTATTTGCTTTGTGCAACCTCTTGGTCTTACCTTTGATCTAGATATAAAACAGACAGATGCAATGTGATTCCTGTTACGAATGTAATACGATTCCAGGAATTAGGAATTTCCATTTCAGAATGTATCAGGAAGTGGGGAATAGGCTTATTTGAACAATGACGTTCTGTTGGATAAGCTGTGGAGGTTAGCTTCCATGTGTGTGTGTGTGTGTGTGTGTGTGTGTGTGTGTGTACATGGTTGTGCAGGAGTATCTTTATAAGCAGTAAGGGTAGGTTTTCCTCTCACAAGAAACTGCTCTTGGAAGGCAGTGCTCAGCTGCAGTAGATGAGGTAAAATATGGAATACATGCAGTTTAGGGAACTTACTCTTTTAGGATTAATTAAAAACAAAACAAACCAAAATGAGAAGCCACAGATGTATATCCTCAGGAAGAAGCTTCCTTACTTTAATTCTCTTCTTGGGGCCAATTTATTAACTTCACAGTCTGCATTGGGTTTGAAATTTTTTCCTCTCTTTTTTATTAGTGTATATTAATTGTACAAAGGAATTTCACTCTGATGCTTACATATGTGCATTTAATGTACTTGGATCAAATTTGCCCCCTCTATTACTCTTATGCCCCCACCCATTTTAAAAACAATTTTTGACGGGTTTCTCAATTCTATTTTCATGCATATGAAAAACTTTGATTATTGTCATCCTTGAGATTTTTGTAGCGTGTGTTAGATAAGTGCCATGCACTCTGTCCCAGATATAATCCTAGAGAATAAGACTCAGGAAAAAAAAAATCTCAGCATTACTAGTAAGATATATAGCTATATATATTTAAGAACTGAATTCCAGATCCAATTATTAGAAAGACATAGTCAGCACCCAATAAAACTCAGATTAAAGAAATTCTCATCTGCCCCAAATATTGTCTAATTACAAACAAAGTCCAAGGTTGTGGAACCAAGTCCAGAGGTTAAAGGTTCTTGCAGGACAGTCAAGAAGGGAGGGAGAAGGTGTTCTGAAGCATGCCAGTTTCTGGGTGCCTAGGTCAAGCCCTTGCTCTTAAAAGGAACAAGGCATCCCCAGAAAAAGTGTGATTATCAAACAACAGGTCAAAGTTTATCTCCAGGTCAATAAAAAGGAAAGATTGGTGTGTGTGTGTGTGTGTGTGTGTGTGTGTGTGTGTGTGTGTGTGAGTGTGTGTGTGTATGTTGTGGTGCTGGGAATCATCATTCCAGCTTTGAATATAAGCTTTGTGTTTAAATAAATTTGCAGCAGAGTATTCAGATTTCTTAAAACAAATTACTCTATTAGGTTTATTAAAAATTATTTCATAATGGAAATAGAAAATTGTCCTCACTTAACAATAATCTAATAAGAGATAATAGCAGTAATAAGGTTTCCCATGCACTTTGTAATTTAATGCTCACAACAAGGCTTTGAGGTACACAATTCCCACTCTGCAGATGAAGTAACTGAGGTGTGGAAACATGACCAGCTCTCTTAAGATCAGAATAAGAAGCAGATAAACTGTTCTTTCCAACCCTTTGACTCCTTCCAAACCCCCAAACTGGGTGTGTGTTATGAATTAATCTTAATTCAACTTAATTTAAAATATAGATGTGCTTGAGAGCATTCCAGAATCAAGTCAGTTGTAGGATGGAATACTGAATTTCACCTCTTGACTATGCCTTTTCCTTCAGGCACTTTTCTTCTTCCCCTTTCCCAGAAGGTTTGCCACACATGGCTTACAAAGCTCCTCTGTGTCCTCGCCTGGATGTCCCTGTGGCCCTGTGCAGGGTCAGGGATGCATTGCCCTGAGGGCACAGGGTGCTGGAAGCCCCTGTGGGCTCGAACCCTTGGCCTGAGCCTGAGCCTTGGGAGCTGCCCCGCCCTTCCTGGCTTCTGACTTCTGCATTGCTCTCAGAGACAAAGAATTCTGGAATTTTCAGGCTCTTCTTCGTTTTATTTTTTGATAATGCTGGGGGAGGAACTAAGAGGACAGGTAGTTATTGTTAGATCACTTTTCTACACAAAATTAAAAACGTTTTGGAAACTGTTTCTGGATAATAGGCGATTTCTCTCCGGAAGTTATTGAGAACAAGTATAATTAGCATGATAGAACCTCAGCTATATTCTTAAGCATTTGTAGTATAAGTAGTTTTACTTTTTTTTTTTGGTAGCTGTTGAGGTAGAAAAAATAATTGTTCTAGCATAGAACTGTGTATAAAACATAATCGACCTTTATATTTGGCTTGATGAACTGCAAGTAAAGAGAAATCAACAAAATGCATCTTCAGTTGCTACAGCGAGAAAATTTCAGTCGTATATTTGAATAGTTGATTCAAGGCACATAGAAACATTTAGCAAAGTGAGGCAGTTTAAAAGTGTGTCTATGTAAAAGCTCCCCTCCCCTCCTACTCCTTTCTCCCTTACCACTGAAGAAAGAGCTTGTGGCCTGGTGTGGCTGTAGGGGACCCTTCTGGGAATTTTTCAGACTTTACCAGTATCTCCACCATCTTTACTAAATTGGTTTTATTAAGCTAAACCATCTCACAACTGCAGGGTCCTATTCACTAGCAAAGGTTGAGGCAAAGTTTAGTGTCATGGTGAGTGGTGTTCTGTGTACTTGGAAAGGTGACATAGGTTTTGGGACACTCTTGTCAGTTTTCAAAATAGAAAGCCAGTAAATTCAATGCAAATTCAATGACTGCTTTCTGAGATGGGTTATCTGCCCTAAAACAAGTTGCGAATTGGATGCATGTCATTAAAAATACATTAGTATTAACTTGATGATTTTTAGGAAAAGAAGTGAAAACAGATTGTTGGTTCAAAAATCCGCTGTATATACATATAGTATTTAATTTTGTATTCATGAGAAAATGAGACTTCCAGGCTACTAGTCAAGAAAAGTTAATTTCTTGCAGTAGAGAAATCAAAGAGTCTGTGGGGCTGAAGGACTTGGAGGAGGTTAGGGGGTCTTTGTGCCTGGGGGATTGTCTCAGTAGGAGTGGAGAGGGAGAAGGAAGGATCAGGAAGCGCTTGGCACAGTGTGAGCCTGAGGGATCAAGGAAGGACCGCAGGGGTCTCAAGAAGGAGGCAGGGAGGCGGTCCTGCTCAGCATCAAGGAGTCTTCCAGAGTCATGTGAACAAGTCCCAGGGGCTGGCTGGAGCAAAGAATGGTTTTCTATGAACGGAGAAAGTCCTTCCTGCAAACTCTGCAAACACATCAGAGGATCTACTCGCCAGCCAGTGTGCCTCCTTGGAATGTGATTGAATCCAGCACCTTCCAAATTCCAAAGGAAGGCAAGAGTCTATGAGCTCTGAGGTGTGCAAGGACAGGGTTTGGTAAATCCAAAGAGAAGCAATCGTTCATTCTCCAGGTAGAACTAACCACTGCAAGTAAAAGTAAAGAATATGATTGGACTTGTCATTCCTATTAAATTAAATTCCTGTTAACATCCATGTCAGCATCCACTGGAAGACAGCTTGCCCTGCCTATAGCCACGCTGCTGGAAAATGGTTGATCTCAGAAGTTTTTTTGGTGCTGGGAATGGAACTCATGTATGCTTAGCCAGTCATCAACCACTGAGCTACAACACCAGCCCCAGATCCAGAATTTGAGCTCTTTGTGCTTCTAACTCCAAAGTCTAGGTAGGCCAGTTGTTCCCTAACTTCAGGGAACTTGAGATTCAAAAGAGAGCCCAAGTTAGTATGTGTGTAAATACTCAGTGCATACTGCATAGGTGCTGGTTCAGTGTTAGCACTATAGTGACTTGTTTCTGAGGTCCTTGTTCACAAAGAATATTTCAGAACCAACTTTAAATGACTATGATTTTACAAGTCTGGGTGGGGCCTGGAAATCATCATTCTTAATAAACTCCCCAAGGGATTCTTGCTGGAGGTGCTGATAGATGATTTGCACAGTGTCACCTAATGGGGAGTGTGCAGCTAGGAGTCTCCACTCTCCTCACTTTATCTTCTTGAGGCTTTGACCTCATTTAGGCAGGGCAGACATTTTCTTCCACACACCTCAATCATGGAGGACCTCAGCATCAGAATCTCATCTAATGACTCATGTATTTGAGGGCCACACATTCCTTCTTTCTCCGTTGAAATCTGCAAATGAATCTGGCTATGGAACAAAACAAAAATCTCACTTTTAATTAATGTTACAACTTGCCCAGTTGACTCTGTGAGTTGAGAATAGAAAGCTTAATAGGAAGCCCTCAGTATTTGGCAGTGTAAGATAAATGCCATGTTGATACTGAGGATTTGTATAGAGTGTAACCAAAAATAATACACAATTCAAAAATAAGTGTTCACTGTCTCTAATCCATCTTCTGGTAGTCCAAGCCAGCCACAGTGCTCTCTTGAATTCTAAGAGATGATGACATTGATGGAGATGTCAGTTTGGGAAGTGGGTCTGAGTGACTGTGGGGAACCTAGGTTTCCAAAGGACTCTCTGGTCATCTAAGAGACCTTGAATTTCAGCCCCTTGGGGTAGCCTTGTATGTCTGAAGCATTGAACATTGCTGATTGTGAGCAAGCATGTCAGAACAGACAAGCATATTTCAGTACAACAAAACAACCTAAATGTAAGGTGAGAAAAGACTGACAAAATGTAGGATGAAAAAAGACTGAGACAACAAACCCCCTTCACTCCAGGCAAATAACGTACTCACTGAACACAAAATGGGATTAGAAGTCCAAATATTATCTGGTTAAACATCTAACATGTCTGACTGAAAACTTAAAGTGAAACTCCTTTAAGAAAAAACATTTGCAGTTGGCATTTCCTGGAGATTGGATGTCAGATTTTTAAAAAATTTGATATTTACTTGACTGTGCACTCTGTTCTGCTCAGCTTTCTGTGTGCACCGCTTTGTAGAGAATTGGACATAACGGAGTATCCACTTCACAAAGGTATTTGGTGAATAAATGAATGCAATTAAGAGACAAATTTTGTGATGAGGTTATTAAACACTTCAAACACCCCCACCCCCCCAGAATGAAAACATATATTTGGAATTCATGTCTGCTGTAGGTTGCTGTGTTCTGTTATCTGGACTTGAATTATATCATTGACAGTTTGTTCTGTTGCTATTTCTGGTGATGCCCCTGGGTTATTCATGTACAAAGAATTTTGAGTAGCATGACAGTTTGGATCCCAAATCATACCCTAAAATGTTTTACTAAAGTTGAACCAGAATGCATATTTTATACAACAATTATATAATTTACTTTTATTTTCTCTAGTACTCTCCAGTTTTCAAAGTCTGTTCATGCCCCCTGTAAGTCTTTCTTACTCGTGGGTTATTTCTCCTTTACAGATGGGGAATCTGAGAGCCATACAGCTCAGGCTACTTGACCAACTGACTGTCTGGGTGGAGAATGAAGTCCTAGGAGTAGAATAACAGTTCTTTCTTGCTTTCTTCCTCTACCTTTCTTATTCATCAAAGAGGTAAATTTGACTGCCCTCGTGGTGGCCATTTGGTTAGAAATGATGGTCCTCCTCAGGGCAGAAAATAGGAAAGTGAGGTAACAATTCTGCTTCTGGCTAATGGCTTATTTCAGACGGCATTGCATTTGTGGCATTAAGGTCCATGATAATCCAAAAGTCTGAAGTAAAAGCAAAGTCAGCATTAAACTAAAGTAATCATATTACCATGACCCCAGACCATGTAGAAACCTGTTGCCTAGTTGAAAGAGGTTCCTAGTTTCTCCCTCCTTGTGAACAGTGCAATAGGTTGGTTGTTGGGTGTAATTCATGAATTAAGTTTTGTGCCTGCCCAGTTAAGCTGAGTAACATCACAGAAACCTGAGACTTCACGGAAAAAAAAAAAAATCCCACACAACTCTCTTTATTCATGCCTGGACATAGGAGAAAAACACCAGAAGAAGACAGGGCAAGGCAACCCTTCATCCATGGTAGAGGACATGGGACTTGCATTGTGCTAGAGAAACTGGGAGTGTTGAGTCTGTCTTTTGCCTGTTCTTGGATGATGGTAATGGTGATGGGCTTTGGTGGTGACAGGGGAAGTAAGAAATTTTGGCACAGAATTTGTAAAGATGTACAGAAGAGAGATTTAATGCCAGTTTGCACTCCAGTGCGTTCTAGCTCCATAATATCTCTGAGCCTCATGTTTTCATTTGTAAAATGAGGGATAGTAATAATGTTGACTTGGAGATTAGATGAAGGAAAATAAGATGTGTGGCATGATTCCTGGCTCAGTCCGAAGATGTTGGCTGTTATATAGACCAGGCAATTTTTTTCTCAAGAAGGCCCATAAGATGAACGTTTTTAGCTTTTTTGGCCACTCATCTTTGTCACAGCCACTTGGCTCTGCTGTTGTGGAATGAGTCCATAGAGAATAGTATACTATAAAAATACACTATAAAAATACACACTACAGGTGTGGCTATCTGCTAGTAGATTTCCTTATGGACTCTAAGATTTCTTGTAATTTTGATGTGTCAATGTTATTTTTCTTTGGTCACCATTTAAAACTGTAAAAACTAGCCAGATACGGTATCACACCCTGTAACCCCAGAACTCAGGAGGCAGAAGCAGGAGGATGGAGTGTTTGAGGTCAATCTGGGACACATGGCAAGACCCTGTCTCAAAAAAGCAAAAGCAAACAACCCCTCCAAACAAAACAACCACAATGACAACAAAAGCAAGGGCAGGGATGTAGCTCAGTGGTAGAGCACTTATCTAGTATGTGCAAGCTTTGGGTTCAATCCCTAGCACTACAACCCGCCCCCCACCAAATCCTTAGCTCATAAGACATACAAAACCAGGCAGTGGACTATGTTTGACTGACCCCTGGTGCAGACTTTCATATATTCAATTTGGAAGTATTTATTTGCTGTCCCAGCAGCACATCCATGTTCATGGTGATTCTTGTTAGAGTTCTGTTTGTAATTTCTCATTGTGTAGGAAGGCAGTATCGGATAGCCCTTATGAAGTTGTAATAGGGTGTTGACAGTCTTCTTTCTTCAGCTTCCTTGTGGTCACACCCACAAATGGGATCCTTCCGGAGGACAATAGGAGGGTTGGGGCAGCTGGTTGAAATACAAACGTGCATAGTTGATGTTGTTTTTAATCCAGGAGTCCTGGCAGTTGCCTCCAAATTTGCATGTTTAATAAATCTCCCTCAAGGGTACCTGTTAGAACTGCTGAGAAAGTGAGTATTAGTGTTCTGTCAATTTCAAAGTATGAAGAAATTTAGGGAAAATTAATTCCTAATGAGTCACCTGGGCAAAATTGTATGAGGTTCTTTATCATATTCATAATTTAGGAATCTCAGATGAGAAATAAAGCCACATTTTCAGGTGTAAGTAAAGAAGAAATATTAAGTAATATTTAGGTTGGTGAAAGCTTAAAGCCTTTAGATCTGAAACAGTCAACCAATTTACCTAAAAATATGTTTTCTTTTTCCTTACAACTTTCTAATTCCCATAGCCACTCACTTCAGGTATGTCTGGCCTAGCTGTGACACATGCTCCTCTTTTTCATAATAACTGTTTTTAAGTTTCTGTGGCATAAATAATTCTTGTCTAAGGTGCTACAAAGTTAACATTTATAGAATTTTTGTTATTATCACCCTGAACACTTGCTTCTTTATTTATTTTGCAGTGCTGGGATCCAACTCAGGGCCTCACACTCTACCAGAGAACCACACTCCTGATTTTTAACAAGTTTAGGAGGGTGCCAGCAGTGTCACAGTTTAGGTACAAAAAAATTGCACATGCTGGCAAGTGTGGTGAATTTACTCAAGATTATTTGCACATTCTCATACAAATACCCAAGCCTTTTTGGGGTTATTTCTCAATAATGGAGCTACTTCCCTTATTTAAAAAGTAACATATATTCATTATAAGAGTAAAATAGGATTTTTACAGGTGATTTCAGCTGCATTTCTTCTCTCTCTCTTTTTTTTTAAGAGACAGGGTCTTGCTATGTTACTTAGGCTGGCCTGAACTCCTGGGCTCAAGCCATCCTCTTGCTTCAGCCTCCCAAATATCCATGACTATAGACATCCAGCATTGTGCCTGGCTCAGCTGCATTTCTGTTGAGGCCTAATGAGTACCAGGCAAGCATACCTGGAGGTCCAAGACTCATGGTAGTCATTTCAGAAGGGGACCAGTAATATTCATGAGACCCTTCCACCTATGATAAGTTCCAGGTTCCTAAGGCATTTCTGTAAGTTTTGAACACAAAGCAAAATGGCTTCCCACATTTGGCATGGGCTCTGTGAATTAGCCATGGCCTATGCATTTCCATTACTCACAGACTGAGTCATGGTCACCTCTAAGGTTGATTTCATAACTGGGGAAGAAACCTTCTGCCATAAAGTATTATAAATAGTTTGCAATCATGAGTATTGGTTGACTGGCTTGTCCCTGCTATTTGGAGGTGGGTGGAGTGACTGGCATTACTGTTGTTTAGGGAGATTTTACACTGTTTACAGCAGGAAGAGCTGATGTGGAGAGTGTTGATCACTTGGGGACTTTCTGGCTTCACCAGAGGCCCCTGAGTGGAAGTGGATGTATTATGAAGAGAATTCCAGTGCTCCTCGTGGGCAACACCTCCTTCTGAATTCCTGTAAAGGACCCTCGAAGTGTCACGTGGTCATGTGATTTTGTACAATATGCCAAAGGAATCTGATTTTGTCTTTATTTTTATTTTTTATTTTATTTTTGAAGCAAGGTTCCACTATGTAGCCTAGGCAGCCTCTGGACTGCTGGGATCACAGGCGTGCATCACTGCATCTGACTCTAGTTTTGTCTTCTTAAAGAGGATCCTCCCAAGTTGTAAAAGTTCAGGCCCCCACAAAACATGGATCTGCTTTCTGACTCTGCACTTTTGGGCTGGGACTTATTCAACCTCTTTTGAAAGAGAGAAAAACATTCCTGTTGACTGATATGTAAGGATTCTGAAAGTTGAGATGTAAACCTAAGGCCTACAACTGAATACAACAATAAGAAGAGGACTGATTTAATCCAGGAAAGAGTCATAGGTTCAGGGGAGGAAAGATTCAGTTGGTATCTTCTCATATTCAAAGAAAGAACAAGAAGTTTTGAAAGAGAACAAGTGTCTTTAGTTGATCAGAGAAGGACCTCATTTCCTCATGTTTTTATTTTCTGTAGAATGTGAAAGGCTTTTGTAATGCTAATTAAATTTAATACTAGCTAAAAAAGTTTGTTGAATTGGTGCTCCATTATCTACTACAATAATAACAACAGTCTGGTCGTGGTGATTGGTGATGAGGACAATGTGTGCCTCGTGAATGATACAGTATGGGAGACACCTTCACATGTTTCTGCTTTGACGTTTTCTCTCACTGGTAACTAATGAAGAAAGTCTCTTTATTTAAGACCTGTGGAGGCCTCTAAAACTATCTTGAGTTCCATGACAGATTGCAGGAGACTGCTCTGCATGAGCTTCACTTACTTTATATTATGATGCTGTATGATATCATCAGTCAGTTTCTCCTCTTTCGTGACTTCTCCAGCTTTGTGACAGTCAAAATGACCATTGAACCATTGCACAGCTGTTTCTCTTACAATGACCTCTCATTTTTCCCCTCAAAACCTGCTGTAAGTAAGGAGGTGTTTGCAGTTGTTCCATGTCTCTGTGAACTCACTAGTTGCTTTGCTGACTCTGTTTGACTCTTTAAAATGAAAATGTCCTGTTGGAACACACAGCTAACTATATAAATTCAAAGAAGTGGCCAATCAAAGAAAATAAGTGTGGTTGCAGCAAGAGTTGACATGTCAGTTTTAGTTAATTGGGAAGGAAAGATGCTGATGTATGGGAAGTACACTATGCCCCTGCAGTACAGAGAAGGGAAAGCCATTTATGACTGGTAGGTTCAGGGTTTTGAGAGCTATGTTTTGCATTGTGTGAAGATGGGTAGAAAGAAATTCTAGGTAAAACAGTGAGGTCGGAAGGATGGGAGCAAGATATAACCAACCTTGGTCCTTTGGGTGAGCACAAGGATTTAGGGGAGAAGATTTGTTTCAGGCCCATGAAAAATTTAAACTACAATGAATGTTTGTGTGCACATGTTCAACTTTGCACTAATTACTAGCTGTAATTAGTAATTTAAAAATTTACATTTTAATTTAAAAATTACATTTTAAAGCTGCTTTACTCCAGAACATATTAATCGTTATTTCTTATAAAATTGGTTATCAATGATCAGTATTTGAATGTAGGTGATATTTGTTTGAAAAAAATTGTGGATGATAGTAATAAATGATCCAGAAATCATGTTTATGCATACTTAGAGTGAGGATTGGTAGTTATCTTTGTAGCTCTGACACCTACTTGATTTGCAGAGAGTTTGGGCAGGTTCTTTTAAACACTCCAAATACTAGCTTCATCTTAAATCCAAAGATAATATCTAACAGAGTAATACAAAGATATAATGAGGAATGGGTTTTTTATAGTTTATAAAATATAAAAAACCAAACAGCCTTATTATTAAACAATGATTAGATGTAAATAAAGTGATTGAGATGCTAGAAAAAAAATTTCCTCCAATCTGGCATCCAAAATACTTTATTTTGTTAAGTTTTGTATTTAGTGGTTCTTTGGTGGGAGGAAGACTTTAGCTGCTATTGCTGATTGGAAAATAAAAGTCAGTTCACCCATGGCTCTAAAGAAAGTCATGAGTTGGTTGTGCCATGAAGTAGAAAGAGCTAGAATTTAGAATTTGATAGTCCATGATTGAGATTTAACTCTGCCATTAACAAGCCAGGTGATGGTGGAGGTATCATTCATTCCATCTGAGGCTCAGTTGTTTGTTCAATTTATAGAGTTCCTGATGATCTTTAAAGTGGTTTTTAAAATTCTGTGTTAAACAGAACACTTAGCACAAAACATGAACATTTTTAGAAACTAATGGAAAACAACTTTAAATAGTGATATAGCTCTAGTCCCCCCTCCCCCACAATTTAATTACATTGTTAATCACCTGCAATGGCGCCTTCCTGCAATTCAGTTGGTTTTCTTCTCTGGTGTTCTGTGCATAGGCTCATACACAGGCATTCATCCATTCTTCCTGCTCTGGCTTCTTCTATTAGGAAGAAGAAAGCACTTTAAGAGCCCCCTGCTACTTAATTGCAGCCTGGATAGAAATAAGGATGAGGATTTGAGGTGAATGGTCACTAAGGATGACCACCTTTGATGACTCAGGTCTTTGGCAAGTTTCTTGAAACCGAGGTCAAAGTATTGTAAAAAATGGAGAGAGAGAGAGATGTGCAAGTGTGCGTATTTGAATGATATGCATCATACAAATGTAACAGTGCTATTTTGTACATCTGTCATGGCCTTCACGTAGAGAGATGGGCAAATGTTCCTATTTGCACGTTCAAATGCATCTAGGTGACATGAGTACATTAGAACTAGTCCTACATAATTTCAGACCTCAAGTTAAAATTCCAAATATAAAGAATAGTATCAATCAAATACTTTTTGCTATTACTAAAATAGCATGGATAAATTAATTCAAATACTTGCTGGAGGAGAGTTTTTTTTTCTTTTTTAAAATGTGTAGCTTGTCAAGAAAGTTTTTAAACACTTCTGTTTTGTTAATATTATATACAGAACAAAAGAACAGGCATAAACACATCGAAAGAATTTAATCTGACTCTATCTATCTAGCTATTATCCATCCATCCATCCATCCATCCACCCACCTATACATCTATATTATCTAATTCTCTAATTTAAAGTCATTAGTGATTATTTTGGTTTCTGGGACTATCATTATTTCTTATTTTTAGACATTGTCCAATTTTTATTTTATAATGTAATATACTCTTATAATGGTGTATTGTCAAAAACTCCCAATGAAATAAGCATCATAATATATGATCTTGTCCAAGGAACTCTTCTTAGGAAGTGATGTATGACTGGATGGTGGTGAACAGAGCTTGGGTTTAAATTGAACTGGCAACAGTTTCCTTGAATGTCAGCATCTGTCCTGACATATTGGTGAGATGACTTCCAGTTAAAATCTCTGGCTTGTCTCAGTGGGAAGGACTCAGTGGGACTGGAAGTTCTGGGTAGGACTATTTTTGGTCTTTAGCCAGGAGAGTCTTTAATTTATTCAAAGCAGCCAGGGATCAGGGCACATTTCAGATTCTTACCTCCAAATCTAGTTCCTTGGATCAGGCTTTGCTAACTCAAAAAGACTTATAACCAGAAATTTCTGGAGAAAAAAATGGCTGTGGTCATTCCACTGACTCTTAAACCACTTATTGTCCTACTACTCTGCTTTGCTAAATTGATTCTTCTCTTCACTTATTCTCTCTTCCTTTCTCTTCCCTTCCCTCCTCCTTCCCTTTCTTTCTCTTTTACTTCTTTCTCTCCTCTCTATTCTTTTCTCTTCTTTCCTACCCTCCCTTACTCTCTCCTACTTAGCAATTCCTTATTCATTTCCTTCCAGTTCAGCAAGATTGTTCCTGAAATACAGCATGAGGTGGGAAGGTAGTTGTGCAATAATCCATGTAGAAGCCTGCTGTTTAAGAAAGTCTTTTTTTTCTCCTATAGTTGGGTACCTGACCTATTCACAATTGCTATGGACATTAATCAAAATGATCAGATATTGAACTGCTCAAAACTGTACTTTATTTTGCCTCCATAGAGCTATATCAATAAAAGAAGAATTTGCCTCCAGCTGGGGGTATGGTTCAAGTGGTAGAGCACCTGTTGAGCAAACTCAAGGCCCTGAGTTCAAATCCCAATTCAGTTAAAGGATTTGCTTCCAAGTAAACATATTCAAAGTTCCAGTGGTAAATACCTGTAATTCAGGCAGGAGGATTTCTAGTTGAAGGTCAGCCCGGGCTACATAAGTGAGAAGTTATTGAAAAACAAAAAAACAAAACAAAACCAACACCAAAACAGCAACCACAAACAACAAAGTTCCTTGCCACGAAAACCAAAATGAATGTCCCATAAAAGGGAAACCATGTAAATAGTATTTAATTTCATAGTCAGGTGTAGCAGAAATACCTGTAATCCCAGCACTTGAGAGGCTGAGGCGGGAGGATTGTGAGTTTGAGGGCAGCCTAGGCTACTTAGTAGGACTTTGTCTCAAAAAAACGTACTTAATTTCTTTTAGGTTGGTTGCTCATTTTTGCTAAGATAAGCTTTCTTGTTAGGGCCTTGGGCATTTGGGAACACAGACTCTATTTACCTTCAAGGCTACCTTACTCATTGATCTTACAGTACAGACTTGTGTTCTGGGCCAGGTAGATATGAATAGGTTTGGCTTCCATTTTGGATTTTTAAGTGAATGAGGGATGGACCAAGAGTTGAATATTCTTTTTTTGGTGGCCATATAGATTGGTTGGCTATGGGTAGGGTCTTCAGAAGAGGAAGGAGGCAGGAGAGTGAATGAAGCTCTTATTTCATAAATTTGGGAAATTCTACAACTACAAAATTTTGTGGTTATTTTCCTCTCTCCATCTTAAAATAGAGGAAACATTTTTTCTCATGCTGTTCTTTTATACCTGATATATGGATATGTTATGTGGGGGAATGTGTGTTTTACAAACTCTCCTTTCCTTAAAACCAGGCTTGGAAGCAGGTATTTTAAACCTTATTTTGCTAATAAGAAAGCCAGTAAAGGGCCACGAAGCTGGCCCCAAGTCGGACAGGAAGAGGCCCAATGGGTACTTGAAGTGGTCTTCTTGCTTTATAGGCTGTCATTTGTCCCCCATGACACAAAGCTTCCCTTGCCCAGAGCTTTGGCATCACCTCTTCTGTTGCTTGAACACAAAGACAAAATTTCAAAAAGCAGTGTCCCTACCTGAGTCTGGTGATAAATCACTCACATCATCTATTTGGTAAATTGGCTGGTTGGCTTACTCTTCCCAGTTTCCTTTGGTGGGATGTGACACTAATCTGAAAGCCCAGCTTCACACTGGAAACTTACACTTTCTCCAGAAGCAGAGGGAACCACATTCTCTTCTGATGCCCTCTCCCCTTCCTCCTAGCCCCAGGGAAGTACTTCTCACACAGTGGGATCCCAGACATGATTTCTGATTGTGATCTTGATGTTCCTACTAATTCATTTGCCAGCGTGGATTAAGCTGAGCCTTTTCTGTTGCCTCCAGGAAAAGAGTTTCCTCTTTCATTTATGTTTAGTTATTACCTCTTCCTATATTCCAACAAGCAATAATTGACCCAGATAAGATTTGGATTTTCAAAACAAGCTTCCTGTGCTACCCTTTTTTCTTCCTTATAGAAAATGGGAAGCAAAGAAACAATCTTGAAATACCATATGGGAAGTGTCAGCTAAAGTGTTTATATATTATTTTGATCTCTGTATGAAAGATCATAGGCTCACAGAATCTATGGTTCTGTTATTTAGTAAATATTGTATCTAGGTTTTTCAGCCTTGAGAGGCTATTTCATCTTTCTGTTGCCAAGGGGCATGGCTAGATCTCTTATTATACTGACACTGTCCTTTGCCTTGGTGGGAAGGGCATTGGGGAAGTTGTTTAACTGTAGAGTTTTGCTTCTGTACATTTGCATCTCTGCTACCAAGGGCAATACCAGCCAGATCATAGGCATTCAATGAGTGTTTGTTGAATGAGGTGATTTAGGATGACCCTACTTGCTCTCTTAGGGCTTCGTCTGAAGGGATTGGCCTGGGGTTTCTTCCAGTGATTCTGCAGTTTTGTAGAAGCTTTACCTTGGCATTTCAGTTCTCTTAGTCATTTATCTTCTTACCTCTTTACATTGGTTTCTGGCACACACAGTGGACTGTTTAACTTTCTTCTTAAATCTCTTTCTTGTAGTTCTCAAACATCTTGTGTCATGCTAATTCTGGCAAAGCTTAGTTGTGGATCAGGCTGTTTGGGTTTTGTGTGCCTTTGGATAGTCTTGTCTTAATAAGTGTTGGCAAGAGTATTCTTTTGTCTTCTACTCCCCGAAAGGCTCTCTGTGTAACTTGTTGCCTCTTCTATATATTGAGCTTTAGTTTATTTGTTGACTCTGAAGCAATTTATGCACACAACAGCACAAATATGTGGTAGGGGAAAACACAATTGAGGGCCAGGTACTTGTTTGTCTTTGTCAGCTTGTCATTGGTCTTAAGAACACACTTTGTCATAGCTAAAGCTCTGTAAATATAGCCAAGGCTTAGGTTTCATGGCAAGAGTTCTTTCTTAGTAACTATATGTAACATAATTTTCACACACACCCACTTCTGGTGAAAATATGACTCATCTTTCAGCCTATGTTTTCACAACTGATTTCCAGGGTTGACTGTGATATCTGAGTCCTGACTCTGTAGATCAGGAAGAAAAAATGTGCAATAATCCTGGCTACAAGATTTTTCCAACTCATATCAATCCTACTTTTCAAGTGCCAAAGCTAATAAGGTCTGGCTTGAGAGTAGCCCAAGTTCTCCTGAATCAGGAAGGTTGTATCACTCTGGACCTCATTTTGTCTCATCTGTAAGATGGGAATGACAATCTCCCTTCAAATAGAGTTATGGTAAAGAGGAAGAAAATGTGCACAAAAGACCTAACAGGAAGCAGAGGTTGGCTGGAGTAAGCTGTCAATAAGTCACTAAACAGCAGTTCTGCTGCTGTCATTATTACCATTTATTAAGCTAATTTGCCAATCGTGATGATGAAACAAAATCATAAAAGGGATTTTGAGCGATCGATGTTCTGCTTGGAGTTACCTACTGACACAACTTTAGAGGTAAATTGTTTTACATGGTGAAAAAAGACACACTTGGACCCAAAAATGTGGTTTCAATTCAGCCGAGTAACAAAAACATCAGCCTTACAAGACTAGTCTTTGACAACATGGGTTTTCTCTTCCTATAAAAGAAACATTTTTTTCCCAAAGGAGAAAGATATGTTTGGGAAAGTGAAATGGCTAGAAGTGGTTATTTTCAGCCTACTTGTTTTCTGTTCTATCACTGATGAAATTAATGGTAATCAACCCAGAAGGAGAGCATTTCTAATATCTCACAATTTTGAATGAAGAGAATTTAAATGGAAGAAAGGTACCCAATTACTAGATGGAACATGATCTTATGTTGCATTTCACAGAATTAACTTTTGTTTCATTTGTAATATCTTAGAGATGCATATTTATTTGTGGGAGATTAAAAATGCCTATTGCTCTTTCAAATGGGTCACAAGCATCCTGTGTTTTTTCCCTAAGTCAATTCTGTTGAATATCTATGAGTTGTCACATTTTTAGTAAGTAATAACTGTGTCAAGCTGTGCTGACAAAATGTCCCAACATAACTGTTAATAAGCATTGTCATTTTAAGCATGAAACGGCTTAGCTAATGATTTATCTCTTACAATGCAGCACTGGGGCAGCTGTAGGATTTGTCTCTTTAGCAAGTCAAGTCATTTCTTTAACAAAATGTTAGGCACAGATGGGCCACGAGCTGTCAGTTAACTATTATTGTGCCTGCATCTGTTGGCTTTCAGTGCTCTGTTTTATGTATCCAGTCAGTCACTTAGCTGCAGCTCTGTGAAAAGCTGAACCTACTCTGATTGGCAAATAAAATGTTCATTTGTCTCTTCTTCCTATTGTTTTGTTTTGGTAACACATGTCAGTAGCTCAATTACCCAGTTCATTAACAGCTCCCAAAGGACATGATGGCCAGCCCGTGATAAGAGGGCAATTGTGGCACATATGGCCAATAATGGCCTCTCTCTTGGCAATTGTAAATAGAACTCACTTGGCCCTTTGCCTCTCACAAGAACTACTGTTTTCCTGCTCCCCTTCGGTGTGCAAATCACCTTTTTTTTTTTTCACCATGCAATCCAACCCTAGTAAGCTAGAACTTAGCTTATGCTTTCAGAGACACTGAACCCGATACCGATGGCAGCGCTGGCTGTTAATTTTAATTATGACTGACTTTTAAGCTCTTGAGGGAGAAAGTTCTTATCATGGGAGACTATTCTTAGAAAGCTGTTAGCTGATTAATTAGTTAACTAATCAGTTTTCCTAATTGAATAGCAACACATTTTCTTGGGGCTTTAGTCTCTTTTTCTCTTTGAAATGCTCTGGTGGCGGTTACCATGGAGTTTTAAAAAGCCATTTTTTTTCTTTACAAAAAAATTGGAGGTAAAAGTTATTTGCAGGCCTGGGAGGGAAGGGCGATATATAAGATTCATGAAGTAGGAGGAATTCTTGTTACACACACACACACACACACACACATACACACGCACACCCCAAGCCCCAGGACAAAGGGTTTAAGAAGCCACTGGGTTAATTTGGGTCAGTGTCAGGGTTCTTAAACCAGCAAGAAATTCCCCTTTGCTTTAAGCCCTTACACAGGTACAGCTTGAGCTGTATTTAAATAAAAATGCCACTTGTATCAGGCAATGAAAAAAGGCACAAGCATGTTTTTACTTAAATATTTCCTTGAATACAGCTACTAAAAATAACCACTAGCAGGGCTTCATGCATGCATGAAGGAAGGAAGGAAGGGGAAATAACCCTTTCATCCCAGCTGCCTGGTACAGCAGAGGCCTCTGAAATGACTCGTGGCCAGGTGGTGGCTGAGAGCAGACAGAGACCTTCATCTTGAGAAAGGTGTCTCGGGGTAGAAATCCTGTACGCACCTGAAACTCAAAGCGACTGCAGCCTTAGGATGCCCCTTGGAGGCCCTTGGCTGTTCTGCCTGCCTGTTTGCCAGCCCAGCTTACAAACACCCAGTGGTCCAGGGCGTGCATTTGAAGGAAGCGCACAGCCGTCCAGGACTGTGCTGCCCAGCCATATTCATAACCAATCTGTACTCCCTCCCAGGGCAGCAGGCACTCGGGGAGTTGTTGAGTGTCAGGGTTTATTTGTGCTATTTTGATTAGCCCCAACCTGGCAGGAGCTTATTTTCCTTCTAATGACCTCGTGCTGTGAGACGCAGCTTCCCAGGGAAGGGCTTGGGTCAGAGGAGAGGGAATAGCGTTACATTTCCCCAGCCAAGAGCTGGGTCTGCCCGGCAGGAGCCGGAGAAGGTAAACGCTGGAGGGGCTTAATTAGATTTGGTGATCTTGAAAGAACCTTTCCTCCGGCATATCCTTGGCAAAAAAGGCCCTATTTTTTTTTTTTTTGCACTTGCTAAAGAATTTCTCTTTCTCTCTCTCTCTCTCTTTCTGGCACATCTGGGGTAGAAATTGTACAGGGAATAAAACCAAAAATAAACCACTACCCCATCCCCAAAATAAACCACTGATTGGATTAGTTAACCATCTCTCCTCCTTTAGCAGCTAACAAAATCATCATGACTCGAATCCTATGTCGAGGTTAAGGATCCCAGAAGGATGAATTTATTACTTCATAGCTAGTTGGGTTACATTCCAAGTTCTAGCTTTCTCTTAGAATCCTGTGGCCAGTTTTTGGTTTTCCTCTCAGAGGTGTGTCTTCCTTCATATTTCGATATATATGCCCCCTAAAAACGCTAAAAATAATGTGTCTGCTGACTTCTTAGCTTGTGAATTAATGTGGAAGAGAAACCTGCAGGTGCTGAGGTCTCTCAACTGGCTTGGATTAACCCCCACTGGGCATCTATTTCAACCTCCCCCTCCTCCCTTCTCTGGAAAAAAACACAAAAAACTAACACCCAACCTCCCTTTTCTCATCCACTCGGCTTTCTTTGTGTCTCCTGCACCCTGCCAGGCAGGTGTCAGAGCCCTGAATGAGGGTAAATGCCCCGTTGATGGATTCCACAGATGGAGCGTGGAAATTGCTAGAATAGGCCTCAGCCACAGGCCATTTCTTGGGATCCAACAAAAGCCTCCAAATAAGTCAACAAAAATCCCAAAGATCACAAAGGGAAAATGTCATTTGTCATTTACTCTGGGTCTGTAAGGGAATATCAGTCTTGCTTCGTTCCTGACTTTCACCCGAGTAAACACGAGAGAGGTCACTCACATCTTTCTTGGTGTAAAAGGAAGGGCTACTTCACATCAGAAAACAGTGCCCTGTCCCATATACCCTTCTTGTTGAATGGTAAAACTCATAAGTGCAGGAGACAGTCTGCAATTAGCCAAGTGGGCACATCAAACTTAAGAGTTGACCTGCTGGAGACTTCATGGAATATTTTTTGAAATACTGGGTGCTAAATACCCAGTATTTCAGAAGAATACAGACCCCTCAGGAAGGGGCTCCATATTTTTATCTTGTTCTTTTAGCAGCGACACCCTGAGTGGACTAAAAATGCTGACAAGTCTAGCACAGAGAGATGGAAACAGAGGAAAGACTGTCAGGTTTGGTCTGGGGCCATCTTAGAGAAAATGAAGGATGACTAGGAAATTTGGCCTCCAGAGACCCCCCCCTTCCTCCCGTGTCTGTAAATCGCATTGTATTATATTTAGGGCAAACCTAGAGTTTAAATGGTTGTCATGTTTTGATTCTTTAATTATTCAAATGAAAGGGCTTGCTGAGAAGAAAGACAATGTGCCAAATGCATGCTTGTGAATTATTTTGTTTCTCCATTTTTTGCCTGTCTCCCATGTCTGAATTATATTCGCCTGGAAACTAATCATTACAGAATTCCATGTGACTAAATCCCTATAAAATTGAGGCAAGATTTCATGTATAACAGTGTTAACTAGGATGAAATATTTCCTGAGGCTACAGAAGAGGTCACGGGGCTAACGGACAAAGACATACTCTCTAATTCTTCCTTTAATTAAACTTCATGGTGAGTCTGCTGGTGGTAATACTTTTGCCTTCTCCTCCCAGTTTGATTTGTTTGCAAAGGAAGAGTGTAATCCTGTGAGGCATGACAGTTGTTCTGGGCTTGATTCTTTCTTTCTTTTTAATAACAACGTCCATTTTCCCATGTTAGTGTAAGATCATCTGAATAATTGAAAATTTGGTTCCTACATAGCTTGCGATACAAAAAGTTGCAATGAACTTTCCTATAAAATATACTCAGGTATGAGAGAAGACACTTTCCAATGAAACTCTGGAGTTGCTGCTCAATAACCCATGAAGATCCCAAAAGGTTTCATGTTTTTTATTCTTGCACTTTTCTTTCAGAAGAATTTTATAGCTCTTGAAACCCTCCCACTAAGTGAAAGTATTAAGAAAAAACCCAAAGAAGACTTGAATGAAGGTAGAAAGTGAGTCATCAGTTCACCTGCTTGTGGTTAGTGTTAGGTTCCAGACTGAACCTGGAGGTTAGGACCAGTGAATGGTTTGTGACTGGCTGTTTTGATTTTCTTAAATCTATTCAGTATCTCAGTAAAATTCATTCTTTGATTTTCTTAAATCTATTCAGTATCTCAGTAAAATTCATTTCTTAGTGCTTTATTATTAAGAAACCCTATAGACTTTGACCTTACAAATTGCTTTGAATTAAATTGAATTCCATTGAAAATTCTTCGATTTGGTCTTTGTTCTATTTCTACAAGTTTCTGGGGAGAAATAATGGCAATATTGGCCATCAACTAAATTATTGGAATTTGAATTGCTATTTTGGTTCATTTCTGCTATTCCTCTTCAAAAGGACTGTATGTGTGTGTGTGTGAGAGAGAGAGAGAGAGAGAGAATTCAGCATTATTTAGGACACTCCAAACACCAGGAGAAAGCATATCGTCTGCCTCACATAGGCCTGAGCCAAATTCTAGCTTTCTTAGCTGTGTGACCCCAGTAATCCCGGGAACCTCAGTTCGCTTTTCCTGTGTCTTTGGTAAGTACTTACTTCCTAGGGTAGCAGTACAGCTTCACAGGGAAGGAAGAAAGGTCCTCAGTGTCCTGGAAAGGTTTGCTGCAGGGCCATTTGTGACACTGGGAAATGAATAAGTTAGAGAACAGATTGAGAAGGGGTTTTGAAATTAGAGTAAAAACTTACAAAGTCAAATAACAATATAGATTGGAATAAAATCTGTGAATTGTCTTGCAATTCAAATCAACAACATTTTCATTTTAGATGTGTATTGGGTGTTGATGTGTGCATTTCCTTACGAGAGACATTCTGGAATTTCAAGTTTGGGAATGGTATCTCTAAGTAATAGAACACATTTTGTTTGTAAAGGGTGTGAAGAATATGAGTGAGCAGTTCAAGTATATTGAAACTCTCTTAATTTTAAGGCTTCTATTGCAATAGTAATAGTCTAAAGAGATTATATTGAATCTGGTTGCTTGGTCCTAGCAATTTATCTGGTCATTTGGACAACCGTCCAACTGTCACACATTGCTTGCAGTTTCCAGGTCACAGCATTAGGAGTTCTGTTCTAGCAAGCTGCCTGAAAGAAAGGCTTGTTTTTACTTTCACATGATATTTAGGATCTAGTATCTAATTTGTTCTAGTTGCTTGAGTAAAGCTGAATATACAAGATAGATGAATGTCAACAGAATGATCTCTATGTGCTATTAAAATGGGACTTAAATGACTCAAATTTAGTTGTTGTGTAAGTAATGAATTTTATTTTTATTGAGTGATATAAGAGATAGTGGTATTTCCATGTTTAGAAAGAGTTAGTTTTTCCTAGTTGGTCAATTAACCTTGGGTTGCTGACTTTACATATGTTAAAGCCCACATCCTTTTGGGGTTTACTGATGGGGGAAAAGTTAGAATTAACTTGTAAAACTGTGGCTTTATATTGCCAAAATGATCACTTGATTCAAATAATTTTTCCAGTAGAAAAATCAGAGAAATCCTTTCCTCAGTGTCTCTTGAAATGATATGATGAGGTTTTCCTAGTGAGATACAACTTTTCCATTGCTTTGTAATAAGAACTCTAGAAATAAAAGTAGTGATTTGTTAGCTTGTTAGAAAATTTAACTTGTGGTGGAAAAGATTGTCCTATTGAACTAAAAAATTCTGAGTCTTTTCATTGCTAGCTTGTGGCAGTTCTTCATTTTAAAAACAAATACAGTAGATCCTTGGTATCTGTATCCATGGGTATATGGTTCCAAGGAGACCACTGCCGAGGAAAAACTACACATGCTCAGTTCAGTTCTGTACAACGGATGATTGGCTTATTTTTCCCAGAACGCCACCCAGCTCCCACTAAAGACATGCTGCCTTTCCACAAATCTAAAATTTTCACTTTATCACTTCAATTAAGCAATTCACCTTTACCTTGCTTTTTGGGTACCATTTGCTGTTATGTAGGAGATTTTCCCCTAAATTAAGGACAGGGAAACACTCAGCAGATAATACAACAGTTTCAACACAACTGACAATAGTGAGGGACAGACCGAGAGCTGCAGAACACACACACAGGACTTTGGAATTTTTGGTTTTGAAATTTCTTTTGATTTTATAAATTTATTGTAATTTTATGACCCACTCAATCAAAACTGTGTGGAACAAATCTGTGAATTAGGTGGGTTTTCTTATGTACCAGAAAAATGCAGGTATAGAAATACTTACAAAAGTTTACAGATAATTTTTGAGGGTTCTTAGATCCCCCTCCTCCAATTTGGCTTATCTAAATAGATGTTGGGAGACTTATAGGAGTGGAGACCCCATTTTAGAGATATAAAATAGTGGAATAGAGATCAGTGCTAGCAGCACTGAAATTTTATCATTCTCTTTTATTCATTTGACACAAACTTAGCACCTACTGTACCCCAAGTGTCCCAGCAGTGAACAAGGCAAAGACAGGGTTTAAGCTCAAAGAACTTGTTTTCTGGAGGATGTTCATAGGTGAAACACAGTGGTCTTGACCCTCAGGATTAATTCTTGCTGGTGCTTGTAAATCTCACCAGTCTTTTTCTTCAGAAACCAGAGATGATTTTGATTAATTGACCTGACACTGCATGGCGTATCATATTTACTTGGGAGAATTTAATAACCCTAGAGGCTCCCAAAGGAAACATAAAAATTTCTACATACTATTATCCTAATGAGATTGTAGGAAGAGAACGTGCAAGCAGAGTCTTGGTCTTCACAGAAAGAGTAGCTTTTCCATCAGTCCTATTTTTTTTTTTGGTAGGACTGGGGTTTGAACTCAGGGCCTCATGCTTGCTAGGCAGGTACTCTGCCATTTGAGCCATTCTGCCAGCCCCAGCACTGTTCAGTTTTTCACCTGAATTCTCTTTGGAAAGAAAAGTGAGAGAAACAGAAACCGGAAGCATGGAAGGAAAACATTTTATGTAAATTTATTGTCTTCTTAGAGGAATAAACAATTTGTTTCTCAGGGATTATGTTATTGACAATTTAAACATGCATGTTGGAGAAGCAACTGTTTTGATAAATTGTGGTAGAAAATATTTTATGTACTTGGGAATTTGAAAGGGAAAGAAGTAATCAGTGTTAAATAGAGGTGGTTCTTCAAGCATCCTTTAGTATTTGGAGTCAGTATCAATCACCTGGGAATGTTCAGAAATGCAAATTTGAGGGCCCAGCTCAGACCTACTGAATCTGAGGCTAGAAGGGAAGCCAGCAGTCTGCATTTTGCCAAGCCCTTCTGGTGATTCTGGTGCTCCAAAAGTTTGAAAGCCACTGCTGTACACATTATTGCCGAGTTTGGTTCACATTTATCAAAACTATATGCATGCCAGTTGGACTGGAAGCTTTTGGAGTTTGTCATGACTGAATGGCATATTTTGTTTTTAGCATGTTAATATTCCGTTAAAATGCTCTAATATTTAAAGGAAGTCTATTTCTAAAGTTAATACCCCAAATAAGATTAATATGGAATGAGATCATTTTGTTTTAAATTAGATAATATAACTGAAAAAGCTAGCATAATTAGAAAACCAAACATAATACCTAACACACACTAGCTGCTTTGTATATTATTGTTCTGTTTTGCTTTTACACATGAGTATTTGTTTTCAAGTATAATATATTTTCTTTCATTTGTTACATATATTACTTATTGGCTATTGGGGCCTCTTCATGTCACAGTGTTTAAGTATTCATTGAATGTAGAAGTATTAAAATATTAGAAAACTTATGATCTTACATATGGATTCTTTTTGTGTGTGTACTTTATGGGGCAACTTTTAATTTATACCAAAATAGAGTGATATTTTTAATTTTTTTAGGGCAGAGTTAAGTTTGAGTTTTAGAAATTAGAAATATGGCTGGGTGTGGTGGAGCACACCTATAATCCTAGGTCTGCAGAAACTGAGACAGAGGAGAAGGAGGATTGCAAGTTCAGGATGAGCTTGGGCTACATAGTGAATTTGAGGCCAGCCTGGGCTATATAGCAAGACACTATCTCAAAAAGCCAAAAACAAAAAGGAAAAGAAATTAGAAGTGTAGAACATACTGCATTTTCACATTGCTTCTCATGCTACCTGTACTTGTCCAGATCTGAGCAGGTCTGAGGGTGCAAATGAGTTTCCTTGACATTGACATAAATAATCTAGTTATCTGGCTGCTGTTCCCATTTGTGACAGCAACACTTCAGCCCTGTTTCTGGAGGCTTCTTCAGTTCCTTGGGTAGTTTTCAGAGTGTATTTGGATGTCCTCGGGAGCATGGCTGATGTGGCTCATCCTTTGGTCTCAGGGTCTATTCTGACCCTTTGACAGTTCTCTGCCCACTGCCCCAGTGTCTGGCAAGGGCTGCTCTCTTTCCTAGCACCGGGATCTGGTGTGTCCTCAAGCCTAGAACCCTCAGTAGGCCAATAGATGCTGTGTTATGGCTACAGCTCTCTTTGCCGTGGAAGTCCTAATGCATTACTACCAGGAACAAGGGAAGTGTGCCAACTCTTCTCCCATCAAACCCTGGACTGGAAATGGCACTCCACTTGCCCCAAGTTTTGCTAGCCTCTGTCACAGTATCTTCCTATAAAGATTCTGACCTTGTTCTTATGGGAATTCTGTTAACGAATGTTAACAGATGTTAACAAATTGCATTGTTCATGAAAATTTGATCTCATTTCCCTATTCCTACTTCTCTTTTCTAGGCACTGCGCAGGCAAACACAAGCTTTCTGTAGAGGGACCACAACAGAGTCTGCTCAGGAGCAGTGGTCCTTCCTGTGCGGTCATCTAGGTCCCCATATTGAGAAGGACCCCATGCTGTGGACAGCCCCACACTCTGGCTCTGGTTAATGTGTTGTTGCTGTCTGAACATTTGTAATAATTTTTGATTAAAGGGCCTCACATTTTCTTTTCACTGGGGTCCTCAGGTCAGGCAGCTGTCCTGGGCAGCTGCCCGCCCACTCAGCCAACATTTAAACTCTGAACTTGAATTTAGGGACAGTTAATTAGATGATATCTACTTCTTGTTGGATGCATTCTTGAATTCTTATTGGGTGGCGATATACTAAATTTAAACATGATTTTGTTGTTGGAGAAGTGGTCTAGAAATACATAGTAATCCTGCAATTGGTATTATTGACTATTGCTTGGTGTTACTAAATCAATGTTGGATTTTTTTTTTAAAGAAATCACATGTGTTAACAGATTTCCCATTGTAAAAGCTCATTAAAATTTGTCAGAAACCAAATTAAAAGCTGGGCATGGTGGCAAAATCATGTAATCCCAGCACTTGGGAGGCTGAGGCAGGAAGATTAAAAATTCAAGGCCAAGACTGGGCTTACACAGTCCTGTGTCAGAGCAAACAGTTGCAATTGTTTAATCGCAAACCAAATGCAACAGAATAAAGAAGAAAACAAGTGAATATGATTCATTCACTGGACTCAGATAGACTAGAGTACCATTAGGTGCTAAGTACAAAAGTGGACTAAGGTGTTTCCCTGTTCTCTAAGAGCTCAGAAGACAGATGCCAGAGCAAGTATTTCTGCCTGAGGAGCAGGGAGATGGGGTGGGAGAAGAGATTAAATATCATTTAACGGTGTTCACGGAAGGCTTGGCGTTCATGGAAAGTACTTGAGGATTTCAATCCTGCGGCTTGGTCAGACATGCTTTTGATTCAGATTTCATCGTGTTTATTCTCCTCCTGTGCTTTTAGCCTCAGCACCCCAGTCAGATGAAGGCTCTGACATTGACTCGGAACCAGATTTACCACTGAAGAGGAAACAGCGCAGGAGTCGAACCACCTTCACAGCCGAGCAGCTGGAAGAACTGGAGCGAGCTTTTGAGAGAACTCACTACCCTGACATCTACACGAGGGAGGAGCTGGCCCAGAGGGCGAAGCTCACTGAGGCCCGAGTGCAGGTACTGATGTCCAAACACCCAGGCCGCCTCGATCCAGGGAGGAAACCAGAAAGTAGCTCCTCATCTAAAACCTGGTTTAAGTCAAGAAAATATCTCCATCAGGAACGGCCCTTAATGTGACCGCCAAGCTTTAGGCTTTGGTTACTATGATTAGGCTATTTGGTTCTGATTACTAAAAGAAATGATTATGTCACTGATGACATGTAGAAGTTCGTTTTATTCATACTTACTCAACATTTCAGGAATTCTTTTTTTCATTTTTATTAGGATATATTCATTGTACAGGGGGATTCATTGTGACAATTCCCAATAGGCTTACATTGTACCTAGACCTCCTCCCTTTCCCAGTCAGAGCAATTGCAAGAGGTTTCATTTT
This sequence comes from Castor canadensis, assembly GCF_047511655.1. NCBI lineage: Eukaryota > Metazoa > Chordata > Mammalia > Rodentia > Castoridae > Castor > Castor canadensis. The sequence continues at coordinate 169,759,102 of NC_133389.1, read as the reverse complement.
CTATTTCATATATGTATTTGAAGCCCATCAACCAGATCCCCTCACCTTCGTCCCCTCCATTCACTCTCCAGCCTCTCACAAGTACCTCCCCCGCCACTGAACCTGTTGTACAGTCCTGTCTTTCATTGTTGATTCCTAAGTCAATGTTCAAAGGGGCTTCTCCATGCATCCCTGCTGTGGGCATACTTAGGTCAGCTCAACCTCTGCATTTCAGGAATTCTTATAGCGAGCCAGGTACTATACGTACTTTGAGGATTGTTTATAGGGAATAGCAAATACATTTTGAGTGGTTATTCTGTGCTGGGCACTATTTTAAGTGATTTACATGAATTAACTCATTTAGCCATCTGTAAAACCGTAGAGTGACACTATTACTGCACCCAGATTATAGATGAAGAAGTGGAAACGAACCTGTTAGTAACTACCCAAGGATGCACAGCTGCCTAGCTCGTAAGAAGATAGGCGGCTCTCATCTCACACACCTCCTCTGCAGCCTTTCCATTAGGAAACTGCAAGGGAACATAAAATAAAATCCCTTTCTTTAAAATTTCATAGCCTGGAAGCTCTTCAAGTAAGTTTATTATTTTAGGACCATGCTGAATTACCTTTTGAACTCATGGTAAGTGCTCTGAGAATCTAGAAAAAGCTACATAGATATGACATATTTTTATTTCATCATCGTTTCCCTTCCAGTTAGTTATAGATTACGAAAGACTTAGGGTACCCTGAAACTCCTCCCTGCCCCCAAAATGAAGTTACCTTATCTGGAAATGTCATGTGTTATTCCACATGCTTGACTTTCATGGTCAAAGTCAGGCCAGTGAACTAGTGAGTTGACAGTTCCTAGCTTGATCAATATTTTCACATATGCAGTGCACTACCTCGCCTATCACAGCACTTTACAGACATTTTACAGCTGCAAACACAGGAGAGGGATTTTTTTTTTTTACCCAGGCTTCCATATGAGCATCACAGTGTTAGGAATGCCAAGGGATGCAGAGATGAATTAAAACAGTTCTTTCCAGGAGCTGCTGTCTAATGAGGGTAATGAAACAGACATGCAAATAATGTAGAAACAAAGCAGAGTGGTAAGTGCCGAAAGAGAAGAAGTTTATGTAGGCAGCTGATTGTGTAGACTAGAGGTGGGTGGAAGGGTGAAGGGAGGAGCCACAGATACACCAAGGGCCATGGGACTGATGATTTAATGTTGGACTATTGAGTTCCTTTACTCATTTCATGGGGTACAGAGTCTTCCTTGGTATCGCAGAGTATAATGATGACCACCATTAGCCGTGAACCATAGTGAGTTTATTCTGTATCCCAGTGAAGTGGGTAGAGGAAGTCGGTAGTTCTATAATACTGTAATGTTATACATATATTATATATATTGTTATATATATGATAATTTTATACATATACATTATATATGTATAACATTACAGTATTATAGAAATAGATATAAATCACATATATACAACATCTATTTTTCTGTCGTTACAGCTCTGTCATTGCCTGGTTTAAATGTGAAGTGTGGTCCAGTCATTGCTCATTGAGTCCACTGTATTTCAGGATTTAGAGGCTATATTCCATGGCTGGCCATATCCACATATTAGGTCTGTTCTTCAGATAGATCCGTGATCACTTCTCAACTCAGTGTGAATCAAAAAATAAACTTTTATTTTCAAGAGGGTGATGCAAAACTGATGAGAATTCAAGGTTGCTCTACCTCATTGTTGCCCTTGTCAAACACGAGGATGGGAGAAAGAGTAAGTTTCAAATCCACGTAGCTTGTATGATACCAGCACTCTTATCTGGCTCAATGAATATCGAAGGATGATAATAATGGCCCATTAACTTTCAGAGGACATGGGATCAAACCAATAAAGAGCAGTTCATATTTTTCTATACAGTGACCTCCCTTCCAAAGCAGGGCCCTCATTAATGTGACAGCTGTCTTAATGTGGCTTTAACCCAGTGACTCTTTACATTCCTCATGGCTTCGTTAGCTCCCTTGAGACACATCATGCCTTGCACTAGGCTATGATCTACAGCCTAGCAAATTCCCTAGAACACCCAGCATATGGATCTTTTACTTAACCCAGCAGGAAGAAGAAGGGAGTAGTTAATCACTGATTAAAATGCCAGAAGAAAAGCCTTTCGTTTTTAGAAGGATCTGGGAAAGCAGTAGCTGAGTCAACTCATTTTGAGTGATAGCCAGAAAGTGTGAGTTAGTTTAATTTGGGGCACCTGGGAAAACCAAGCCCCAAACCCCAAAAGCTCCAAACTGTGTCTACGTTCCATTTTTTCCCCCAGAGGAAAAATATTTCTAGACTTTCCTGGGCAGGGATGAGACCAAAGCTGAAATAACTCAGGCCTTTGTCAGTGTTTTGTAAAAATTCATTTGGACAGTAGCTATGTATTACTCAGTCAAATCTGAACACACAATCCAAGAACTGTTATATACCAAAGTCTATTTGCCTAGAAAATAATGTTAGAAGCGGGAAAAAAAGACTTTGCTGAATTCATACCCAAATAATGACAAGCGTTAAAGTTTTTCGAGACAGAGCTACTTGCAGGTATTTCTGATGTACAGAAGTTTTTGTACATATTTCAGCTTAGAATCTCATGAAGTGGGCAAGTAGCTTACTATCAAGATAATGGAAGAGAGAAGGAAAAGCTACTAGCATTTAACCAGGAGTCAGAAGATGTGGGCTTGGGTCCTAGTGTTCCAAAAGTATTTTGTTGAGCAAGTTGTTTAATCCTGTTGGGCTTCAGTTTTTTGTTTTTTTTAAATTTTAAAACTATGGCAGGTGATCTGGACCACCAGTATAATCATGGATGACTTTAGGAAATCTGTGACACTTGAGATTTGTAAGGAAGGTCTTGTGCCTGAGTGTGTTTGTGTGTGAATATACAAGCGTTAAATAGAGATAGAGTCCCTGGATTTCCTTATATTCTCAAATATCATCTCTCCCCCATTCCCAAATTAAAAGCTACGAAGATGCATGACTTCTCAGAACCCTTTTTAAAATTTATTTATATGTGCATACAATGTTTGGGTCATGTCCGCATATGAGGGAGAACATACGATTTTTGGTCTTTTGGGCCAGGCTAACCTCACTCAGAATTATGTTCTCCAGTTTTTCAGGACCCTTTTGATTAGTAATTTGGGCTTCTTAGGAAAGCCCAATAAAGATTTCACTCTCTCTTTTTTTTATTAGAGTATATTAATTGCATACAGGGGTTATACTGTAATATTTCCATACATACACACAATGTACTTTGATCAAATTGATTCCCTCTATTACTTTCTTATCTCTCTCCCCCCATTTAAAAGCAATTTTTAGTGGATATCATTATTTTCTTTTACTACATGCATATGGAGATTTAAAGTCACCTAACAGATCTATGTAGTTTGCAACTTAGGGCAGGTAGGGAATATCTTGAACTCCATAATGAAGCAAAAAATATGGGCATCCTGTAGCTGTCTTTGAGAGCTTCATCTTTATATATCAAGATGCAAGTTGATGGGCTTTTTCTTGTAAGTTCATGGTCCTCTACATGCGTGGGAACATGGCATTTCTCTTCAATCTGCTCTCCATACGGTGGTCAAAGCTGGAGAGCAGCAATGATAGGGGAGTTGGGGAGGGGCTGGCATAGGAAGAGAAAGGAGATGGGAATGAATGAGAGGATCCTGAAGAACAAGCAATGTGTCCCAGATTTACCTATTTGGAAAGTCCTATACTTGGCATGGTAGCATCACACATCATGGAACCTTAGTGTTTAATCAGGCATTTTGTAATCTTGTGAATTCTCTTTCTAAGGATGAACTGTCTCATTTTTCTCCCCGTTTTTCAAGTTGTATTTGAAATAATCCACCTGGAATAACGTATGTGAGATTGACTTTGAAGATAACACCAAAAATTGGAACCAGTAATTTATTGATGGGAAAAATTAGGCTCATACCTAATTATCACAACAATCTTGTGAAGTAAATTTTTGTATTCCCCATTTAACAGATGAGAAAACAGAGGCCCACAGATATTAGGCAAATTGTTCAAGGTCACAGAAGTAGCACATCAGGGACCTGGGATTTGACTTTTGCCTGTCTGCACTAAATCCATCCGAGTAAGAAGCATTGCTGTATTCTTACTGTGGAAAGTACTAAGTTTTCCCCAGCTTCTATTGTTGAGAGTCTGAACAAATTGGTTGCTTTACTCATGAAGAGAAAAATCCATGAAAAATCTTATTCCTCTTTTGCAGTTCATTATCTTTTTTTCTAGCACTCATTATGTTATGAGGAGCTTTTGACCAATTATTTTTTGCCTCAAATAATCATTGGCATTATATTACTCCAGAAATCCCTGCAAAGATCATTTTCCAAGAGGCCTTAGTACAGCTGTACAGATGGACCCAGTAGAAAGACATTAAAGAAGAGAAAAGTCCAGGAGCAGATGAAAATGAACCAGGCTGCAGTTCATTAAATGAAAAAAAAAATTTCTTTGAAGACATTTTCATGTATTGTGATGTATATGCAATTTGCTCTGCCCAGTAGTAGGTTATCAACTAACATGTGGCTCCTGCCCTTACTTCCTTTCATGTACAGGGTGATGTGGAAGTCCAGGTAATGTAGTAATAAATAAATAAATAGGAAAGAATAAAATTACACTGGACTACAGACCCCAGAATTGCAGTGAACAGGTACATACCTGACTTTGCAAAACTTGTTCTTTCTGGCAAAGACATTGGTGAAAAGTCATATTCCCTCTCAGAATATCAAAGGTGAGTTTGTTTCTGTTGCTATTATTATTGTTTTTATAATAAGGAGAAATTTCTAGTAAATGTAACTGATCAGTGTCACACACCTGTCCATCTCAGTAGATTATGCATTGATTGTCTTTTAGGAATCAGTGATCCTATATGGACTAATTTAAGACTTCTAGTTCCAAGGTTATTTCAAGGGCACCCTTTTCAAACTAAAAATTGAGATATGTTTTCTGAGTTTTGAAACATAGAGAAGGCAAGGACTGCTTCTCGATTTTCAACCTTCATCTACTTTTCCTTTAATGCTTCTTTTGACAGGCTCAGCTAGTTCCAGGAAATGCAGAAGGTTGACATTGATAAGGTGATTTAAAAAAATCTGACTAAATGACCAGGGACAGGTAGGCCAGTCCTCACTAAGCCAGTTCTCTCAGGAATAGCCCACTGGATTTATTTACCCTAAATTTAAACAATATTTAAGTTCTTTCCTTTGGGAAACTTTTAAATCTCCTGACGAAAGTTTTGTTTTTCAGTAAAGATTTGCTTTTCAATTATTTGTCTCTCTCTCTCTCTCTGTCCCTGTCTCTCTCTCAATGCTGGGGATCAAACCCAGGGTTTCTTACATGCTCAGCAAGCACTCTATCACTGAGCCACATACCCTAGCACCTTCTCTTCATTTTTTCATTGTAGATGTATTATATGATAAATACAAGAACTTTTAAATAAATTCCCGCTGGATTTATTTGATGTCTTCGATACTTATTTGTGTCATTTTAGAAAAAAAAAATGAACACAAACTTCAATTCTTTAATCCCTTAATCTTGTTTGACTTCTATCATTTGAAGATATTTATAGAAAGTGATGATGTTTTATCTTCTTTATTATGTCAGCAAAGACTATTTTTACTTTTACAAATTAGGTTATGGTACAGTTAGAACCTTGAATCAATGGTAGGTTAGAGTTCATGGGGAGATGAGGCATAGTCACCTTGGGTAAGTCAAACCTGGTTTACTTATCTAAAGTTTACAGAATAGTTCCAGAAGAATTAATTTAGAATGTAACACATATGCACAGGAAAGCAATGCGAGCCAACTCCCTGTATAGCTATCCTTATCTCAACCAGCAAAAACCCTTGTTCCTTCCTATTATTGCTTATACTCTCTCTACAACAAAATTAGAGATAAGGGCAAAATAGTTTCTGCTGGGTATCGAGGGGGTGGGGGGGAAAGGGAGGGGGCAGGGGAAAGGGAAGGGGCGGGGGGAAGGAGGGAGAAATGACCCAAACATTGTATGCACATATGAATAAAAGAAATAAAAAAATGAATAACTTGATTCAAAGCACAAACAAACATAAAGTTTACAGAAGGAAGTGGGTGAGAGAGCTTGGCACCTGCTAGATAACGATTCAGGCATTGGTTGTTCAGCTCTTCATGGAGTATCTCACTGGAATAGAGAATGGTAAAGAAGCATGACTTCAAGTCATATCAGAACTCTGAGAATTCACTTCTCAGCCAAGCACATAAAGGTGGAAATGCACGACAGAGAGTTTGGGGAACCACTTGTCTGAGCCAGAAGTGTCTTTATAAAGTTATGACCACAGTGGGTGGCATGGTACAGTACACTCGTGTATGAACATGAGCCTAAATCCTTACTCTCAGCCTCCTCAGGCTCATTTGACTTGTTCCAAGCTCTTTCTTGAAAGTGCTTTTCTTCCCATGATGCCTCTGGTAGTCATGGTAATAGGCACTTAAGCTCAAGAGGGAAAACACAATTGATATAGACCTGAAATCCAGGGCTCATGGTTCTGTTACCCCAGGTGGCAATTTATTAGGTTAAGCAAAACTCTAATTCAATTATGTGTTGACCTGGGAAAATATTGACTTATCTTCTCTTCCCTTTGGAAACATAAGGAATATTAAATGTTAATATTTTTTGGAAGTTCAAATCACTTTTCTTACCAGTATCTTGCAAAAATGACTGGAGAAGACAAACCCTTTTCAGACAAATGCCTGATTGAGTAATAGAAGTCTGAGCATGTGCCCAATTTGCTAAATTGGGTTTCCTGCTCCAGAGGGAAGAAATCTTTTTCTTAAATCATATGATTTTAAAATTACCATCAAGTTTTATAGTTGTTAACATTATCTTATGAAGAAATCAAATTCCATCTTTTCTTTTTTCTTTTCTTCTTTGTTTTAGTCCTAAGGATGGAACCCGGCACCTCACACATACTAGCCAAGGGCTCTCCCACTGACTATACCCCAATCTAAGTCCTGTCTTGTTTTAAACAGGTTGATCAAGTTTTTCTAACCTCCCTCTATATAGATCCCTGTGGAAATCATGTCCAAATTTAAAGTGTGCTGAAACTTTGCCTTGCCGTAAGGTTTTCCTGATTGTCTGCACTTCTAAATATGGAATTTCTACCTCTAGTGAACAATTGTTTTGGGCTCCCTAAATTCTCTGTGGGCTTCATGAGGACAAGGATGGAAGCTACTTGAGTGCAGGGGTCCTACCTTGTTCTTCCTTAATCCCTCCAACCCCAAGGGCAATGTTTCCTTCACATTGTTCCAATAAACTTAATACAAAAATTAGAATATCTTTAATTGGTAGAAAGGATTTTTCATTTTGAGATAAACATCATGTATATGCCCTAGAAAACTGCCTTCAAGTTCCACTTTTAAATTCTGCAGGTGTGAGTTGGGGGAGTTCATAAGGCCCACTAAAGGCCTTCTATCACTTTTTCAACATTTCAGATGTTCAGTTCCATCTCTTGTTGGTACTTTTGCCTTTCCTCTCTGTTGACACACGTACAGAATACCTGGGCTTTGAATTTCTAGAAGGCACATTGTTTTATTACATCAGGTTTTTTTGAACATCAGGGCATTAGATAGCAGAGTGCCTGACATAGAGTATTATGGGTGCTTAGAACTGTTGTTGGAAGAAATAATAGACTAATTATTTTAGATACAAAATGCTTTCATTTTTTTGAAACATTTCTTTCTGTTGAGATCAGTATAGCATCTCACACCTTGAAAGAGATGGTAAGTGGCTCCATTTCTTTATCCTCTTGTTCAATGGATGTGACTCTCTAGGAGCTATGCCCATAATGATTATAGACATACAGAGACAGACTGATAAGAATTTAAAACATGAGGTTTGATGTATATAATAAGCAAGGCCAAATTTAAGACATGTGGGGGTCACAGAGGCTCACGGATTTCCGAGAAGGCTGTACTAATGAAGGTGGTGGGAGTTGATGGCGGTAGTGGGGGTTCTTATTGTTCCTACTGTTGCTCATTGATCCCTGCCCATGGTCATCATGAGTTTTGTGGGAGCTGAGGCATGATCAGGGATGGTTCTTGCAGTCCCCATCTTGACCTCTGACATTTAACTCTCCTTTCACCCCTGACAATACTCTTAAACAACACCAAAGATGGAGAGCTCTTACATCTATTTGCCCTGTCAGTAAGGGGCCTTTAATCTATTTTAGCATGAAAAATTCATTAAGAATGTACTATTATTTCATCGGTGAAATCCTCAAATTTTAAATTAAATCCATAGGTCTGGTTTAGCAACCGCCGTGCAAGATGGAGGAAGCAAGCTGGGGCCAATCAACTGATGGCTTTCAACCATCTCATTCCGGGGGGATTCCCTCCCACTGCCATGCCGACCCTGCCAACATACCAGCTGTCGGAGACCTCTTACCAGCCCACATCAATTCCACAAGGTATAAAGGAAGAGAGTCCTGAGATTACATATTCCAATTGCTTTCTCTGGTGGAAGTTTTCTACAGTGAATTCTTTCTACGATGTTGACATTGATGCTGTTTGTATGTCAATTACATGACATCACATGTCCTCAATGTTCCTGTCACATTTTAGAAACATAGTTTGTTCCATGGCATATTTGAACCATGTTGTAATATACTACGATTTCAGTATTTTAAAACAAAACAACCTTCCTAAATAAACATTGGACTTGTTTTTTCTTTTGTTAAACATTTACTGCTTTATCTGAATTCCATTTTATATAACTGAAATATCGTAATGGCTATGAATGTAGTAGAAATACTGGGAAGATAAGCTTTGATTAAGTCACTAATTGTTAAGACTATTATTTTTGGATTATGACAAGTAGCTTTGAAGACGCTTGAAGCTATGCTATCACCTGAATAGTTGAGTGTTTTAAGAGTACATTTGACTTTTAGTCATTAAATTGGCTAATTCTCACATTGATCAATAGCATGCACTGTCAAACAAGCTTGTTAGCGTGGTTACTGTGATTTCCGCATTCATGTTCTGGGTGTGAATTTCTGTAAGTATTCTGGGTGAATGCGCCACGAGAGTGTACACATAAAGTATGCGCTTGCAAATTTGTGCTGGGAGAGATGTGACTACATTTGCTGAGTGATTCTACGCTTGTATGTTAGGAAATGCAGCTTGAAATTAACATTCAGTCTGACCCATAGATACTACTGATGGGACTTCTGAACTTTGCAATTGAGCTTGCTCTGCGGGCTGTTCGGGAACTTGATGGCTGACCACCTTCTTCATTTCAGCTGTGTCGGATCCCAGCAGCACCGTTCACAGACCTCAACCGCTTCCTCCGAGCACCGTCCACCAAAGCACGATTCCTTCAAACCCAGACAGCAGCTCTGCCTACTGCCTCCCCAGCACCCGGCATGGATTTTCCAGCTATACAGACAGCTTTGTGCCCCCTTCGGGGCCCTCCAACCCCATGAACCCCACCATTGGCAATGGCCTTTCACCTCAGGTCAGTCCCGTGTTTCTAGACAGATGATTTGCTGTATACCAGAACCAAATCGTCAATTCCCTGAGGCAGTATATAATGAATTGCCAAATTTAAACCATAATGTATTCTTTATACAAGCCACATGATTTCGGTTTTCTAGTTTCCTTTCTCTCTACCTTCCTACTAGAGGCACCAAAAGTTGTAGCTTAGACTTAAAATTCAAGTGACTTCTAATGTAATCAGGGAGTCTGTGTTTATGCTTTGCTGTCAAGGCATTTGTTGTATGTCTTCTCTATCCTGGCTCTGGGCTTTGGTTAAGAATCTCACAAACATAGTAGGGTTGTTTTGGTTTTGTTCTGTTTTTCTGTTTCAAATGGTATTTGGTCAGATGATGGGGTTTTGAGCAAAAGTACCTCCCAGGGAAACAGCAAAGCTTTGACAAAACAATGGAAGAGGGCACAAGTCCTGTAGAGAGAGAGACTCATTTGATGACAACAGAACTCTAGAATAAATGAGTTATAAATGCACAAATTAGGAGAATTACTGCTCTTTGGGAATATATAAATATTTGCATGTTGTAATTGTTTTTCTAATTTGCATTGGACTATGAGCTTTTCTTGGGAGAGTGTATTAATAAATTGCCTTGATAATTGCATGTCAGAGAGATGGTTAAATTTCCTACATGTGGCATCTGTCTGAGGTTGACATTATTAGCAGTTGTTTAAATACAGATCACTTGATTTTATTAGAGAGCAGTTGGCCCAGGTGGTAAGGATAGCCGCCTACTAAATTTGGAGAAATGTCACAAAGGGTTGCAATCTATAATTGCAATCGAGGATCTCTTCAGGGCTGAGAGTGAGAGTTTTAACAGCTTTATCTTTTCTCGACCTCCTTTTTCCTCCTGGTGGTTAGAAAAACAGAGAGAAGCTCAGAATGACACAAATGAAAAGTGAAAAGACAATTATACTCAATTACACACTAATCACCGACTATCACCACTGCCTAAGCACCAAGAGGGCATTCTAATAGGCAGAAAATGAGATTTTAATGGCACAAAGGGTGGCCAAAATAACGACTCATACATCTTCGCCTTCTTGGTTCTCTTCAACTTGCGGTGTGTGTCTTAGGAGTGGAGCTCTTGGGCTCTGTGCAACAGTGATAACTCCGAGCAGCTGAAAAGTTCAAAGCTGTGGGAGTTGAAAAGAATGGATAGCAAAGGCAATGAAATAAACATTTTTGCCTCAAGGCAAAAGTTCATAAATCCTTTTTTTGTAACAGTAAATGTAATTAAGTTTCATAGATTCCTATAGCACATCCTGGGATTTAAAAAAAAAAAAGTAAGAGCTGGCTTTAAACCTCAACTGAAAAATAACAACATGAAAACAATGAAAGTGCTTCCTACAGGACTTTAATGCATTTAATTTCCAAGTTCTGGCATTTGTGAATGTGATTTTGCATGACAATGAGGGACTTCCATTAATGCAGTCATTTTTAAAATACTCAGACTCATGTGTAGAAGCTTCTGTAGTTTAGAAGATTTTTTTTTCCTGTAATTTTTAACATCAGTAGTTTGAGGCCACAGAAAAGCTTTTTATGGATATGATTTAGTTGAAAGTTTTGAAAGAAATAAACTCTGGCCCTAGCTGTTTCTGTAAGGTGAGCTATAGGATTCCATTTATATTTCTTAGAACCTTATTTTAGTCAATTATCAGGAAAAGCACATGAACCTGTATTCTATAAGTAAAATTGCTAGTTTCTTGTATGTAATGATAAGTAGTACAGAAGTGGAATTGCTAGAACTTGATCTTCCAGCTATTAATCCTTAACTTCAAGAAGACTCAGAATGATTTCAGAGTTGGTGGGAGGGTGGGACTCATTCCAACATCAAGCAATGGAAAATTCCACAGGCAGTTTTTCCTGTGTTTCTTTACTGTGTCTGACATATCATGTCAATTCCTTACTTATTATCTAGCAAATACCCAGTATATTTTGTGTTTCTACCATATATTTGAGTCTAAAACCACCACGAGGATTCCATGTTATCTTAGTTCTTGTGACATTCCTAACGAGTTGGAAAAGAAATTAAATAATATGAAGTTTTTCCTTATTTCCTCAGGCAAAGATGGAGGACATGGTGTGAATCCCTGTCTTGCCAGGCATAGTTACAAAACAATGGAGTAGGAAAATTGGTCTCAGAACTTAGATTTCTGTAGCCTTTGCGATGGAGCACTTCTCAGGAATGCCCCTAATTAGACAAGAGATGCTTACCCTGGTTTTGGTTGCCTGGTTTTATTAAAAATAGTGTCACGAAAAATTTGAAGCCAAGAGTCCATGTCTAGCATTCTGGTTTACCTGTTAAAAAAGAAGAGACTTAAAAGAGAGTTGTGACCTGTTAGCTACTGCTTAGAGAGAAGTGCTTATTATATATTGGATCACATAATACCAACAATGGCACAGAGGATGTGATTGTCATTTCCTCTTTCCTTCTCCATGTGCTCTTCCTAACTCCTCCACCTCTGTCTGGTCATCTACTGTGCAGACGATTCAATGGAGGACCAAAGAGACTGCAGCCTGCTGCTAGTCACAGGGATGATGGGGGGGGGTGGTGAGGGGACTAGAGTCTACAGTTCTTGGCTGTTGGTCTAGAATCCAGCCCATTATTGCACATGGATGAGTGAAGAGGAGACAGATTTCATGGCAAAACAGGGACAAAGGGTTTTAGTCAGATTTTAAAAATAACAAGTAGAGACTAGTTTTCTAAAATTTTAAGTTTAGATTACCTTATACTTTTTTTTTGCTAGCCTAATTTCCATTAATCTTTTAACTTCTTCCAGTAATAAAAGCACTCCATGCTTTTAGTATAAAAATGGCAAAACTTTAATATGATTTATAGTAGAAAAAAACTTCTCCTGGGGCAACCACTGTTAATGCTTTTGCACTGCTTCTTAGGTCTTTTTTGAGTCTTAAGCTTTTTTAAAAAATTGAGATAGTGGTGTATATAATTTTATATCTTGCCTTTTCTCTGCTTTTCCCTACCTATTGATCTCAACTAAGGTGGATATAAGTTTTTTTTGAGTCATTATGGTCAATTTGTAGTAGATCTCTTCAGGGGAGGCTTGTTTAGTATTTGCCCATTTTTCTTTGGCATTTTTACTAGTATCATTAGAATTTCTGTGTTATCGACTATTCAAACTCAGAAATCATGAACTAGAATGTGTGTGCACCATAGTAGAATGGGATTCCTAGTTTTGTGTTAAGGAATGAAAGACAGGCAAATCATTTTTCTGTAGGTGTGCATGAGTTTTGTGTGTGTGTGTGTGTGTGTGTGTGTGTGTATGGTTTTTTTTGTGTGTGTGTGTGGTATCTCTCATCTATCTGTTCCCTCAAGCAGATTCTTGTAAAGCTTGGGATTATAGTCACTTGCCAAATGATGCTTCCTAGATTTCCTCAGTCCCTTATTCAGGGAAGGCCTCTTCTTTGTGGGGGCCAAATGTGAAACAGTGACTAGGGGAGGTCACATCTGTCCAGGTGGTCAGTCAGTGTAGCAATGGATTGACATGTGTTTGGACAGTGTAAATCTTAGAACACCAAAAACAGTCTTTTAGGAACTTTGGCCCTACCCTTCCTCCAGTTTTGCAAGGGCTTGTGTACCCCTTAACTGCTGGCAATGTTTCAGTCATATCTGGGGAATCCCCATTGGACTTACAGGAAAACAGAGGCCAACGCTACCTAATCATCTAAATGGCAGTGAGCTCCCGGCAGGGTCAAGAGCCAAGCTTTCTTTTCTAGTTGTTTCTTCCAGCTGTCTTCTGTGAGCACAAGTTACACATTTCAGTTGCTGGTCTCGGCCAGAGGATGTGTAATGTTGTAAGAAGTTTTCCGTGGGTTCAGGTACTACCATCTGACCTGACTTTGTTGTGAGCATTGTCGAATGGCTTCAGAAACTAAGGGCTTGGCCTTAACACTCTTTCAAAGGCTGGATCTGCGGGGAACTTGAGGTGAAACTCTCAGTGATGGATGAGGGGGGAATAGGTTAAAAACCTCAATACATTCTGCCCTCTCTGCATAGCTCTCTGACCTGCGTAGCCCTTCTGGGAGAAGGGCTCACACTGAAGGACAAAACATCCTCTGAGAAGAAATCCATCCATCTCACTTCAGTGAGGCCTTTTCCAGGTAGTAGCAGCCTTCTTTTGAAATATTTTGTTCTCTTGGTGCAGAGATGATGCAGAACTTTGGGAAATACAGACTATTGAAATCCCCCTCTGTCCCCAGACAGGATGTTTCCAGCACTTTCCTGTATGTGCAAGAGGCACAGGGAGTGCTGGCTTGGAATATGGAGAGCAAGGAAATACTACCATATGCTCAAGTTGTGATACTAATTAACATTTGGCCCATGTTCTTCTAATTAACTTTCTTTTGCAAGAAATACTGCCCTTACTGCTTCCCCACCCCCAAAACACACATTGCCAGACCCCCAAAACAAGACCAATTAAATTAACAAACTTTTATCATTTCATGCCCCACCTCCACCCTACTCCTACAAACTCTGCCCTTCTTTGGTGGCAGATTCCAGTGAGTCTTGAGTGAAATGCAGTATCAGTGGGTTACAGAGTTTCTGGGGAGCTTTTCTATTGTTCTGTAATATATAAAAATGGGCCAACTTGGCTGTATTTAGGGTTCATCAACCATTGCAAATGATTCTTCAAATGTTTTGGGTTTGGTAAAACCTAAAACACATTTTTGCCAAACACTGTTCCTCCTTAATTTTTCAAACTGTGTATTTTAGGGAAAATTTGCTCCATATGGTTTTGATTCATTCACTCTTATATTATTGACATTTTTTTTTCCTACGGAGCCATTTGATATCCAAGAAGCTTTCTGAACCTTTCCTACATTCATTTTAAGCCTTTTCCTTCTTAAAAGGAGGAAGTCCTATTTGCAGCCTCAGAGGCCATAAATTTTGAGTATCTTTCAATTCAACAGTAATTAAAAATACATTTAGAATAAGTCTGGATTCTTATGAACACACTTTATGTTTGGAGCAGATGGACAGAGTTTTGTTTCTGGTTTATGAGTGAAACCAATGGCAAAATAAGAAAATAGTCTTAAATTACAAAAAAAAGTTTAGTTTTGGAGAACATTTAACTGTTATTAATAAATCCCCATGGTAAGAGTTATGCTCAGAGGCCTTGTTTCAAATTTTGTCCAGGTCTTGGGTAAGATGTAATTGAATAACCAGTACACCTGTCCTATTTCATGGGTAATCTATTGAGGAAAGAGAAAATTCTCATAAAGATTTGTGTACCAGGCTTGAAATTTTGCTTGCCACTCAGCACCTTAGGAACAAAGAGGAGGCCTGCAGATCTCATCAAGTTTATTGAACATTCGTCTAAGTCTGGTTGAATCATCATGACCTTGTAGTGTTAAGGTACCACACTGAAACAGAGCCAGAAAGAGCAGACAGATTTATACTAATGAGATTGAGGTTAATGGTATAAGACGCCAGGATCAACTTCTGTTCTTATTTGCATTTTACAAAAGAAAACCTTTAACTCAACCACCCGTCCAGTTGCTTTTAAAGAATAATATTAAAATTGAGATTATTAGTGTGTAATGTATGTAAATTGCATATTTGGTGTCAGCTATGCATATTAGATGGCCACTCTATTTCATGCATATATGTATTAGACTATCGTGGTTCCATTTCAAATTAGATTTCAATTGCTCAGCACAGTTTCTTTTGACAAACAGTTGTTAATCCTGAAACTTATTAGGGGGAAGCATTTAAGTGTTAATACGTGTACACAAAATTCAAGACTGCTTTTGATTTCACTTGTCATTTTTTGGACTGCAGTGTTACCTATGATCTCAAATTCTTTAGCTGCAAGGCAGGATGATGGTTGTGTGTCCATCGAAGATGTAAGGGAGGGCTTACTACAGATCAGCTTATTATGTGGATTAAAAATGGCTATTAAAATGGTTGTGATGGGCTAAATCACAAGATTTAGCGAAAATCTTTTTCACCATGCATGGAAATTCCTTGCCCTTCTTGTATGCTACTTCTACAGGTAAAAGCAGTAAGGTTTACCTTGGTGAGACAGCAGCTCCTTTTTCAAGAAAGCAATTTTTTTCTGGACATTTTTGGGCACACATCCAGAAGCTATTTGCTGCTGGTTTTGCTGATCAGCCATTTGTTTTGTGTATTTGGCACACAGGTCACAAATCCTGGTGACCTTAACCTACCTGTACCATATCAAAGAACCAGACAAGCAGGTGGCCTGCCACTATTCCATTTTCAATGGAGATACTTCCTTTTCTTTACACTTTCCAGAAATTCATCTGTGGATGAAAGAGGAGTGATTTTGATTAAAGAGATTTGTTGGGTATCAAACAGAGCTGGGCTGGAGAGACAGTCCATGTAAAAGTGGCAGGCTCTCAAAAGCCTGAGCACCTTTCTGTTTCTCTTCTAAAGTAGTGCATGAGCTCGTTACCAGGTCTTGAGAAGTCTCACATGTATAGGATGGCTCAAGAGTGTTTATGATCACAAATGAGGCCCTTTCAGCCACACCAGAACCCTGGGCCATTTTCATGTTTCCAGCCTGCCATATTATGTTTTTGAGATGTTTTGCTTCATGGTGAAAAGCTTGCTGCTAATCCACTTGTTGAATCCATGCAGACTGTAATTGACCTGGTGCCTTTGGGTTTGCTCTATAGGCTGTGGTTCCTACCCTTAAAGAATCTGAGGAGAGTCCTGGTTAATGTCAGTTCTATCCACGGCCTCTAGAGTTAGTTAGATTTGAACAATTGTGGGAGTAATAATGTCTTGGCCCAAATCTCCCTTTTTCCAGAAAGGGAGCAGCCAATGACTGCTCTTATCATGCTACTGAAGTAAGCCACCAGAATATCTTTCCTGATGAGTTATTATTGTGTGTGTGTGTGTGTGTGTCTGCTGAGTTGGTTTAAGTAGAAATTCTGTCAGCTTTGTTCTTCTGTGCATTAGACAAATCAACTACAACTCCATGAGTTTTAGGCCCATTTGAATTCTTCTAGCCACAGAGGAGAAAAAAAATTGAGTGTGATTGCTTATTTTATAACTGAGTTACTAGAATGAAAAGTTTCTCTTTGTAGTCAGCATTACACAGAAAAGCTGTGCTAAATGCTAGTGTAAGGCCAATGGTCTGAATCAACCCTTTATATGTGGTTGGAATGCAATGTAAAGCTTTTAATTTATTATTGCATTTGCAAAATGGCAATATCTACAGAAATCTGAATACTTGCATATTTATTCAATTAGGGGCTGAATGTGTGCTTTGTACTCAGACACAGAAGACTCGATTCAGTAGTTGTGTACTATTTTTTGTTGTTGTTGTTTTTTCTTCCTTACATTATCTCTCTCTGCAAAGCAGTCTGGGTTTCATCAGAGGTGTATATTTTTCAAAGCACAGTATTCTATTTAAAAATGACTCTTGATGTTTAGTTTGAGACCAGTAATTTGGAGTTTCTGTGATTAGTGATTACATTGTCCCTATAATCAATGGAAGAGATGTGATCTGGAGACAGTGCAATTTTTAAATCTATTTTTGTTGCCCATTAACACATAGTAATGCACATATTTATGAGGTACGGTATATCACATAATACATATATATATAAAATACATATATACAATGTGTAATGATTAGAGCAGGGTAATTGTTACATTTATCGCTTCATACATATATCGTTTCTTTGAGCTGGGAACATTCAAAACCCTTTCTACTAGCTATTTTGAAATATTCAATTAATGGTTGTCAACCATGGTTATCCTACTGTGCTATAGAACATTACGTTACTCCTTCTGTCCTGCTGCATCTCTGTACCCTTTAACCATCCGCTCTCCATCTGTCCTTCCCCAGACCCTTCACAGAAACTGTTGCAGTCTCTATATTTGAGATCTACCTTTGGGCTTCCACATCTAAGTGAGAGCATGTATTATTTGTCTTTCTGTGCCTGACTTATTTCACTTAAGAGACTATGCAATTTGTAGAACCTTAGGGTAGTATTTCTACATGGAAGGGTACGTTTCTTAGCTGTGAGGTGACTGTGCAGCTAATCCTCAGTGCTGAACTAATGAAGGAGACAAGTGTTATTTAAAGAAATAACTATTCTGTTTTTCTCACAAAATACTGATGTCTCAGTGGGGCAGCATGTATTTTAAAAATCTAGTTAAACTATTGCATCTGTTTCTAGACTCATACATGGCCCCTGTGGAGCTGATTTGTGTGATTGCATGGGAAAATCTCCAGCTCAAGGTCAACTCTTGCCTGACTCTCTTGGGCAGAATTTCTTGTTTTGGCCTCTGTAGAGGTCCTGTGACTGTATTTACACATTGCTAAATCGCATTCTACACTGTGTCATATTATGGTCTGTCCGTTCCCATCACCTTTGATGATGCACTTCTATAAGAATAAAACTGTGTCCTAATCATCTTCGAACACCCAGAAGCCAAACCAAACCTCATAATTTCAAGAATTTTTTTTGCTTGAGTAATTGAGAGCAAAACATGAGCACTCAGTACAACAAAAACAAGACACCATCCTTCATTCCATGGGTTAAGAGTGGGGAGGGGAAAGGGTTGGCCTATTATTTTCCTTCTCTTTTTCTTGCTTTGATACACATATAATGTCAACATAAACACATAAAAATATATCATCCATCTTGCATAACACAAGATCCCAGATAAATTGGAAGCATGCTACTTAACTTCTAAGGCAAGAGACTGTGATGCCCAGAGATGCTTCTCTCAACAGCAGAGGATAAAGGAAGCTAAGACATCAGGTGCAATAGAAAGGCTTTGGGAAGTAAGAGACAATCTAACTGAGTAATTTTGAGCTAATAATTGGGAAGCACGCTTCTTTTTTTTTTTTTTGTTTGTTTGTTTTTTGAGACAGGATCTTGCCATGTAGTTCAGGCTGTCCTTGAAATTTGATCCTCCTGTTCAGCCTCCCAAGTGCTAGGATTACAGGCATGTACTACCACACCTGGATAAGGGAACATTCTTTTAATCACTATATTATAAAGATTTTATTTTGTTCAGATTTGCAGGGACAGACTTAATTTCTATAGATCAAAGGGCTATGTGAGTGACTTTACTCTGGCCCTGCATGTGGCCAGCTCACATCAAGTTTCCTATGCAATAGGAGACATGGCTACCACCCAATTCATGAGCACCAGTTAGTGTTCAGGTGGAAAAGAGAACACAGCATCATTATTGATTCAGTGCCCCTGAAGTTGGATCCTGGAAGATTGCATTCTCAGGGGTTGTTTTACATTTGTAGGGTTGTTACAAGTTTCTTGCATCTTAAATGAATGCATGTTCTACCTTACCAAAAAACCAGAACAACAAGCATTTCCTAAAGAGTATGCCCACTCTTAGTTTTTTGCAAGACTGTCCTCCATCTTCCACAGTTCATAGAAATATTGTTCCTGACATTTACTTATCAATAGCATCCTTAGGTCAGTGTCATTTGGTCTTTTCAGTTGGTTTTTTCCTTGTCTTAAGGATCCACCTTCCTCCACATGAAAAGAAGGGTAGACGGCATGTCTTCTATTGTCTTCTGGCATTTGGTACATGGGATCTTCTGATAATGACTTTGGGCAACCATGGAAATATTTGCCTACATCACACATAGTCTACAAGAGAGAAGATATTTTCTTGTTGTTAGGCAACTAATTTCCTCCTTGAGGGCAGAATGTCTGTCCTCCATGTTGCTGAAGTGTTGGGTGGAAGGAAAGTTTTAGGGGAAAGGAAAGATAGTGTAGCTCAATTGGAAGGGCAGAGTTGAAGTGTTTCTTGCTAACATTGCTAAGGCAATGTGGATTTCTAATCATTGTCAGTTATTTGTGAGTCTCAGAGGGAGCCCCACAATTGAGGTTCAGCAAGGTTTACATTTATGGATGATAATTAGAGTAGGCTAGTCTTGTATTCCTTTAATATGGGATTTCTTTGTGGTCAATTAGAGAGGAATTTAAAAATGCCATCTCACTGAAGTACTATGAGGTGCTTTTCCTTTTCTATATTTAGAAACATGTTGCAAAGGGTCAATTAATATTTAGCAAACATATCATAAAGCAGTCATGCAATGGAGCCAAGGCGTATGTTTGATTTTCCACAGTTTTGGCTGTGCAAAACAGGGTTTTGAAGTACTGATGGGTTTGACTGCACATCCTTTAGAGGGTTACTGTGGTTGTGAGAACTGTCCTGAAATGAGAAGAGTTAACAGCAGCTAATGTCATTCCTTCCAGAAAGAGTTTGAGAGTCTGTGCATTAAGTGATGAATGAGGGTATCTGACCCACATCTGTTTTACATTAGAATGGAACATTGCCCTGACATCGTTAGGAGCATTTGTCAAGAGTCCCTGGACAGAGCTTCTGTAAATTACATGCTGCAAATGTGTCAGGGTCAGATAAGAGGATATCATTAACTCCCAAGTTCACTCAGGGCTCTGTCAGTCCATCTTAATATGCTATGGGCCAACAATTTTTCCTGAGCCATTTTGTTATATTTTTCATTCACATAAGAAAAAAATATGTATGCTATACCCCCAATATTGCACATGTTCTTTTCTCATAAATCATATTAATTGTAGACATGGTCACAAAGCATATTAAATGCAGGCATGCGTAAATGAATTAAAACATATGAGAATTTTATTAGACCCATGGTGAGTCTAACATAGTCAAATACCCACTGTATTAACTGTCGTACTTGTTCATTTGGGTGGCATGAGCTTTTCTTAATGGGGTTTATTTTGTGGATAATAGGTAGACATAGTCTGAATGCTCATTATGGACTAGAAGTAAGCTATATATGCACACACACATATATACACATCTGTTGCAAGCCATTTGTGTGCTAATTATTTGCCTAAATTTATATTTCACTCCTCAGCCCTTAAAGAATATTGGTCAGCTGGAGACACAGCTCAATGGTAGAGTGCTTGCTTAGTGTGCACAAGGCCCTAGGAGCGATCCCTAGGACCACAGAAGAAAAAAAGAAAAAAGAAAAGAATCCCAAAACAAAAGCAAGAAAATATTGCTATCAATTTTAACAGCCAACTCTACTGAGAAATAGATCCTACAAAAATTGATAAACTAGAAGTTATTTCTATGGGTGGTCACAGGACTGGAGAAGAGAGTCTGAGTCTTTCTGTGCTTTACAAATAAAACTTAAAAATGTGTGCAGCATATGAGCTACACTTGTCTGGCACTCACATTCTTCCGTCATGTATTCAACTAGCTACTTGCAAAATGGCAACTAAGGATTAAAATTTAAAAAATGAAGACTTCTTTAGCTGGACCCTTTACATGCCTGGTTTTCTCTCTGCTTAGGTAAAAGTCCATCTTGCCCTTTCCCTAACTCTCAAGATGGGTGAGAAGGTCACCACACAGACCTGAAGAGAAACTTTTGCCTTCAGGCAACTTCCCGCTTATAGCTTTCAAACAGACACAACCAAAAAATCTAATTATTTAGATGCTAATCAAGAGCAGGATAATTCCTAAGGCATTTGAATCTGAAGACTTTTTTTTCAGGGAGTCTTTTCTGCCTCAAAGATGCAGTCACTGAGACTTATCTGTTGGTAGACTCCAGTAACCCCCGTAAAGCAAAAAACATTTGAAAAAGGTTTGAATTTTTTTGTTTGGCTCCAAAAATAAAGTTTTATCCAAATTAAAAAATATGTAGAGTTTTGGAGGAAAGTGTAGAAGGCTTAAAAAGTTCCTTTATATCATATAAAACTGAAATTCACAATTTTTTTTAAAAGAAACTAAATTATTAAATGCCAAATCAGAAGACCATCTACTTACTTAAGAACAAGAAGGAAAATAAAGACAGGAACCAGGATTCCTCCTCAGGCAAAGAGAAGCACTACATACTCACCCTAATTTGCTAAGTCATTTTAGATTTCTGATAAGCTCCCAGCACTTTCAACTGACAGACGGCAAAACCATAACACTTGTGCCAAGACAAATATTTTCCAGACACATCGTTTTAAATGTAAATCTTAATTTGGCCCATAGGTTTTATCTTTTATATTTAATCTTACAGTAGGGAAATTAATTCAAGAGAAATATGGCATGAAGCAATTGTAAGGAGTTAGTTTTTTCTGAACCATATAATCTTCCAATCAAGATATAAACAACCTATTTGGAATCCTGAAATGTGAGAATGAGTTTAAAGAGATCTTCAGAAATGTCTCTAATAACACACATGATGGAAGAACCAGCAGAAAAAGTATGAGTGAGGAATCCAAGACTTTGAATATTTTTTTTTTAATTTATGTTTTTTGGTGATACTGGTGATCGAACTCAGAGCCTCTAGTGCACACTCTACTTCTTAAGCCATGTCTTCAGTCCCTTCAATTTGTTTTTTTAAAAGTTATCCAAAAGACAGTTTAGAAGTGTTTTTGAAACATCTTGATAGATTTTATTTTTCAGATACCTTGATTATGAGTTGTACGCAACAAAAAGTAAAAACAAAGAGCCAAAAAGAGACCTTTATTTAAGGAAAACTGTTTCTTATTGTTGTATCTACGGAATTTTTCTGGCATTTCCTAAGAACTAAGTAGCCAAAGGGGGGAATTGGGAGGCAGAATTGAGGAGCCTTGAATTTGTTTGTTTTCCTTGGAAATTGTTAGTCAAAACCAGGCAATGGTGCTTTCTTCCCACCCCAAATTAAACAAACAAACAAAACACCAGCCTTTTAGTAGAAATAACTTACTAATAGCTTAAGATGGTGAAAATCCTAGTTTACCACAAATGAAGATTTTTATTTTAGACTTTGAATAACAAATTGCTGTAGGAAAAGCATGTACAAAAGAAATCCTGACAGGATTTCTTTAGCCATCTTGGGGGAGTTCTAAGAAGTTTATTTACCAACTTCTTGTGCACAAAAAGAAGTTTCCACAGCTTCCCTTGAACCACATGAAACAAAACTGCTTTTAAAGAAGCATACATAAAAGTGTAATGGGACCCTTCCAGAGAGGTTTGAGGTTTTGAATTATGTTAGGGACAGGAATGCTTTTCCTATTGATATGTGTACTCCCCCCACCAACACAGATTTCTTTTTTAATTTTTAAATGACAGGTTATTAAAATGGTGTATATTTCTCAAGTTTTCCCAATGTGAAATATTGAAATAATTTACATGATATTTATTAGTCTTAATTGTAGACCAAATATAGGGAAATACTAGTGTCCCATTCCCTAACTTTATACATTTATTTTTCTATTTTTGAGAAAGCCTGGCCTCAGTTCTCCATCCTTCTGCCTCAGCCTCCCAAGGGCCAGGATTACAGTTGTGTTCCATCATGCCCAGTGGAACTAAGCATTTGTGGGAGAGCTAAGCATTTGTCCCTTAGGCTCTATCAGGGAGGCAGAGAGACCAAAGGTCTTAATTTCTCTTTCTTCCCTCCCATCATTCACTTCAAGAATTGGGGAAGAGTGCTAAGGACTGCTGCTGACTTGACCCTTAAGGGTACTCTGCTCTGGAGTCCTTGGCCCTGCAGATGGTGCTGTGATTTCTCCATCCTCCAGTAGACACACACCAAGGTCTAAATTCTAGCCTCAAAGTTTTTCTAATGCAGTCACTGCAAAATCTTGCTACATGAACATCAGAAGCTGACTTTGTGCTTATACGAAGGACTTGTTTCTCCTCTTTTAGGATTCACATTTTGTTCCCGCCCCCCACCCCATGAAAAAAAATTATTGCTGCCTTCAGAGTTATGCAAACAAGAAATATATGGCAGGGGATTTTAAAAAAAGTTTATCATAAAAATGTACATATATAGCTCATGGGAGAGGGTGCATGTTTTGAATAAAATCCTGCTTGGAGCTCTTCAGCTATAACTACACATAGAGTATTTCATTCTCTCTTAAAAAGACATACTATGAACTGAGTTTCAAGCAAGTATCTTCATGGAGGATGCTATTAATTTAAAGTATATTTCTCTTTTAGTACCATTGAATATTTTTCTTCTCTGTACTGACGGTATTACAAAGTTGCTTTTTTAAGTGCTGTGTTTTTACTTAGGCTAGCTTATTCACAGTATTGTGATGCCAGGGATGGAACCCAAGACCTTACACATGCTAGGCAAGTGCTCTATCACTGAGCTATAGCCCTAGTCCCTCATTCTTCATGTTTTTAGTCCTGTATTTTATTTGAATCCCTAATCTGGGCTAAAATATTCAGTAAATTATTCTATCAAATTGAAGTTTATGAATTTTTCAAATGTACACTGTAAGATTATAAGCACAAAGAAAGGCAAAGAATAATAAAAAAATCTCTGTAAGTGGAAGAACATCCAAGAAATAATATAAAGTCATTCTTGGTTATGTTCAAATTTTTAAAATGAAGATATCGATTAACTCATTCTAAACAGTGTTGTGCAAGACCCCTTGAGAGTTCATGTTCTAGTGACTTCCCATTTTCCTGCAGCTGCGTGTCTTACTGATTTTATTTTATTTTGTGATGTTCACTTTCCCGCAATGCCCAATTAAAACAAAACAAAAAAATGTGCTTGGCTACCAATAACTACTTTTTAGAATACAATCAATTTTTAGACACTTCAGAAAAGACATTTCACTACATATCTCAAGAAAATTGAGATTTGTAGGATATCTTTCAAAATTTGGATATACTGTGATGTTTCACCCATACCTGACCACCTTCCCCCGTGAGTTCCTATGTAGTGAAAGGGAGGGCAAGGGAGAGGAGTGGTCTGTAAGAATGGAAGAAGAAGATAGCTTACTGGAGCTGATGAGATTCTCTTTCTTACCGTTTGGTCTCTTGGGGCTCATTGAAGATAGATCAGTTTAAAGCTTCAGTTCAAGAAGATTTTGTTTAACTATAAGATTATGCAAATCTTTCCTACAGGAAGTTATGGATCCTTGTTTTCCAGTCTGAGTTGGGATGGTCTCTGGGATTCAAGACCAACTTCTCCCTTCCCCCCCCATATTGCTGGAGCCCTTAGCTCCAGGATGCTGTTTGCTGAATTGCCGACCAGAGAGTGCTTTGCACTTAGTACTGGGTCGCTTTTTGTTTCTGCTGGACTATAATGGACATGCACAACTGCGTGGGTTCCTGCATTTGTATACTTAGTGGTAGCTGTGTCTTCCAGGTGCTCTTCACCCAGCAGTAGAATTCTTCTGCAATAATTTTTGAGAACAATCACTTCCTCTCTTGTGCAGCCGTTTCCCAGCTGCAAAATTAATTATCCACTTATCTCACTGTGAGGTGCTGGAAGGGCCAGTGAGCTTGAGGTTGTGAAACCTTCCCCGAGCCCATCTGGGAGTTGTTCTGTTAGCAGTGGGTTTTGTTTTTGTTTAAGTTATCCTACTCTTCAGGGTCATGTACAGAACTGAACTATTTCAGAACGTGTTTGCATTTCAGGCTTGACTTTCCTTTGCACAGTACTTCTATGTGAAGTGTTGGCTAGAGAAGAAAGGAAGGGATAGGAAGTGGGTTTAGGTAATGCAGGTAGGTGTTGGAGAATCACTTAGCACTCGTTTGTTCAGCACTGGGGAGGTGCCCAGCTGCAGTTATACCCTCTGAGGTCTCACAAGTCAAACTGGGTGAGTGAACTAATTATTATACAGTGAGTAGGATGAGGAACACCCAGGGAACAACAGGGAAAGAGAAAGATTTCTAGTTACTGAGGATAAGGACAGGAGATGTCTTGAGAGGAAACACTGTGAATAAAGACATAGAGGTCTCAAAACACACACACATAAAACTGGATTTATTTAATATTTATTTATGCTAGAGTTTGAACCTAGGGCCTTGTGCATGTCAGACAAGTGCTTTACCACTGAGCTGCACTAATTTATTTTTTAATATAAATGAATGCCTATTTAAAAATCACTCAGGGTGGCTGAAGATGTAACTCAGTGGCAGAGTGTTTGCCTGGCATGTGCAAGGCCCTAGGTTCAATCCTCAGCACTGCACAAAAGGAAAAAAATCACATGTGAAACTTCCAGATGTAATATATTAGACATTTTTCTATGTAAACAGATGCAACTTCTTCCTCTCTCTGTCCTTTCTTGCCTTTTCTTTGAAATTTCTGTCTGATTTTTATTGCTGGGGACACGGTGTAATCTCTCCCTGTCTCTCTTCCTCCTCTCCTTCCTTCTTTCCCTTTCTCTCCCTTCTCCCCCCACCCCACCTTCCTTTCTCTGAAACTGCAGTCAGATGTTGTCACTGGGTGTGATGTTAATAGTGCTGCCACTTTGAATCGAGGTCATAGTCTTTGGAATAGCTCTTTAATAGATTTCCAAAGAAATAAAAATTGGACTTTCAACTTATTCTTTCAGCTATGGGCTAGCATCTGTTTCTCCCTGTATTGTAACTTCTTCCAATCTGCCTGTTTATTTTAGGTAATGGGACTCCTGACCAACCACGGTGGGGTACCTCATCAGCCTCAGACTGATTATGCACTCTCCCCTCTGACTGGGGGCCTGGAACCTACCACCACCGTGTCGGCCAGCTGCAGTCAGAGACTAGACCATATGAAGAGCTTGGATAGCCTGCCTACATCTCAGTCCTATTGTCCACCCACCTATAGCACCACAGGCTACAGTATGGACCCAGTCACAGGCTACCAATACGGGCAGTATGGACAAAGTAAGCCTTGGACAATCTAGAGGGCAATTATTCCTGGAAGGGAGATGAACTCACCTCTTGCTTGTGAAATGGGCGTTAGAGGCCTGAGTAAGCCTCACATCTCGGTATCGACTCTGTGGCAAAGCCAGCTGGTTATTCCAATAAGGGATTCTTGTATAATTATTTTCTTAACTGATGTCCATACATCTTGCAGTTATTAATTGCCGAGACGTAAAACCTGATTGCCAGTAGGTAAAACATGAGGGTTGGCCAAAATGAAATACCCTCTGGCATTAGAAACACATGTTCTTAATGAGGTCAGCTTGAGGTTCATATGGAGTATAATCCCAGGGACACAGAGTTGTGTCAAACTTGTCTCAGGAATAAAAATATTAGTCTCTATCCTTTGATACCATGGTATTAAATATGACATTGTCAGCCTGTAGCTGATGTTGCCCCTTACTGTGAATTGTCCTGCCATGACCTAAAAAGCTGTGTGTGTTTCCTTACAGGTGCCTTTCATTATCTTAAGCCAGATATTGCATAAGTGAACTGTCCACTTGGAGCTCAAACTGGCCCTGTTTCCGGTCTCCGTAGCCTAGACATGAAGAGTCTTCTGCGAAAAATAAAGATCACCTCTTGGGGGAGGTGGAGACAAAGGAAAATGATTGATTTGCTTTCTCCAGTAGTTGGTTTCAGATTCTTTTGAACATGTTGGACACAAGCAGTGGAGAAGAGGAAGAAGTAGAGCAGTGGAAGACAGATGGCGTGTATTAAGGCAAAGGCTTAACCTGGCTACATATCAAAATATCTCAACTCTTTACTGCTGATGATCAAGGAGCTAAAGCATTCCATTTGTGTGTGTATGTGTGTGTCTCTGAGGTTTATCTGGACTGTTTTGAGAGAAGAATGTTCTGAAATATAGTTGAATACCCTAAAGCATAACATGTTGGATGTCTAAGGCTGACACTTGTATAACTTTAAAACTGCTCACGTGATGAATCAGCAATGGAGGAATCCTTGACCTGTACACACTGGAAACTGATATAAAACTAAATGCCATCATTCTTTAGGAAGCTAGACTAGATAAAAAGGACCTCCCAAATAAATTATTCGTTATCATATCCTCATTTGTAATCTGGTTGTCAATAAACGTCCTGGATATGTCTTGCCAACAGGATGTGGAGTTACAGGAAGAAAAGCTGTTTTCTTTTCTGATGTGGGGAGAGGTGACATTTCTTCCCAATCCACATGTCATTTGTGAGCCATCCTGGGTGGGGGAAGGGCATGGGAGTGAAGAGGTGACACGCATCATGTATCTGCTTCTCAGTGTGCAATACTGTGTACCTCACAGATGCTTTGGCCATGGCCAAGGTGATAGAAACAAAATCAGAACTATATTTTTGCAGGTGCTTTATTTTTTTGCAGCCCGTAATTCGTGTGGCAGAATGCCGTGATGTTTGCTATTTGCTGGGTCACCAACACCTGGCTTGCTCCTTTTGACTAGACTGTCAGAGAATAATAATGCTTTTCAAAATGATTACGTTTACATTCTTCTTTTTTCTAGGGAAGGTAGGGCAAGAACTGAAATGTCCATGTGGCTCTCATGTACTTTTAAATTATACAATGATATCCAATATTAAAAAATTATAGGAACTGAGGTTTACATACGTTTGTGTGGTGACATTTTAGAATGTCAATAAATCTGTTGTTTTGAAATGCTAAGAGGATCAAGAAGGTGGAAGGCAGTGTTATTTATTTCTTTCTATTCTTGGAACCATGAATGAGGTAGGCACAAATGCATTCCTTTTAGATTAAGAACTAGGAGGTAGTGGTTAGTGGGGCTAGGTGTAGTACTGAGGTACATAGAACAAGAGAAGTAGTACCTTTGTGTGGCGGCCTCAGCCAACAACAACGTGTTGTAAAAATGTCTTTCCTGTAAAAAGTGCAGTAAATATTTACTATTTATAATGAATAAACAGTTATGAAAACCTACCCAACACTGATTTTTTGGGGGAACTGATGAATATATTATAAATAAAAACTTGAATATGGGGAGCTCAACAATGCATGCACTACCCTTTCCTTGAAGATGAGAATATGACATGGACAAATGAAGCTACACGGCCACAATCATGTTTTCTTGGAGATGCTTGGTTGAACATATTTGAAGGATTGAAGTCCATATGTTCATGGGTGTGGGATCTAGGGAAAAGCCTCCAGTCTCCTCTTTCCTTCTCATTTCTCTCAGACCTGTCAAATCCCTTTAGCGTTACTTGGAAGTATGTTTTCCCTGTGTTCCAGGCTTCCTCTTCATCCCCAAGAGTCCTGTGCTCTGAAATTTTTCTTTAAAACTCTTATATTTTATTTTAGCAGTTCACTTCAGTCTCCATAAGAAACAACACTACCTATTTCATTCATTTTCCCTTTCCTTCCTTCAGTATCTCCGTCTCTTCTCCCTCCCTTTTGTCCACCCTTACTCAATGACAGTATAATTGGGCCAGGTCTGATGCTTGACACTAGTGTCAGGACAGCAGTGAACAGAGTGGGTGAGGCAAAGGAGCAAGTAAGTGCATTGTTACCAGAGGGCAAAAAGTCATAATATCCCCTGAAGCTCTTACTTGTAATGACTTCCTCCTCTCGACATCTCCTGTGTCATCATTAACATTCCTCTTTTACATGTGAGAAAACTGGAGCACAAATTGCTTATGGGAGATCCCCCAGTGGCAGAGCTGGGGTTTGAAGGAACCCAGACATTCTGATTTCAGAATCTAGGTACTTAAACTCCTGTTCTTCTGCTTTCTCCAGTCCACACTCACTCGGGAGGACGTCACAGTCAAAAATATATAAAGGTGCACTGGCCAATTCAGTAATTGCTAGTCATGTATGCTATTTAAATTCAAAGTAATTAAGAGCAAATAAAGTTTAAAAGCTACTTCTAGAGTTGCATTAGCCACATTTCAAGTGTGCAAAATAGACACATGTGGCCAGAAGCTGCTACATTGGACATTGCTGTAGAGCATTCTGGAACATCATTACAAAGAACTCTTATTGGTCAACTGACCTAAAGTATATGAGCTTATCTTTTAAAAATCCCAAGGACTTGAAGTATAGTAGGTAAAAATTTCCAAATTTTAAAGATATCTGACCTTTTTTTCAACTCATACATTTATCCTTTTGCTCTTTTTCTGACAGTTACCTATTCTACAAACAATAAAAGAGGAAATAAAGATAATTGTTACTGGACATTTACTTTTGTTATCTTGTAAACTGTGTCAGTCCCAGTTCACAGATGAATGGACCAGACTTGTTAAGTAGTCACACACACAGTAGAAAATAGCTGAAGCAGGATTAGACTTCTACCAGCCTTGTGGCAAAAGTTGTTTTATTTTACCTTTTCAAACGCTGTTACAATACCCACTTTGTTATGTTAACCTACTCTGACATCAAACTCATGTTGAAAACAGGCATCAAAAAGAAAATTTAACAATTCACTCCCTGATACAGAGAGAACACCGCCAGGATTGGAATGTCACAACAGAAGCTGATCTACCGCCATCACTTTCCTTTCTGCCTCTTGATCTCAGAATGTCCATGGGTGGCTCATCTCTCCTTTTGCTATACTTCTTCACGCCCTTCTTTTATTTCTGTATGTCTCTGAAAGCTACTGCTCTGCTGGTATTTCTGATGTTCAAAGTCTCTGTAGATCTTTCTTCTCCAGTTCCCTGCAACTACAGCCCTGCCCTGAGTTGGGATCTCTAGTCTCATCCCCTGGGAAAAGCTGCCCTGAGGACGTTGAACCCTTGGCCAGGTTTGACCTTACTCAAGTCTGGTGTTCCTCCTTATCCATACAATTCTTAACATGCATTGGCAAACCAAAAGTAAAAACTGAAAATCAGACTCCAAGATCACAAAAATTTTCCCTGATGAGTCATTCCTATATAGGTTCTTAAGGATAACCATATTTCAGATCCGTGATGGAAACAAACATGTATTTTATGCCTTTAATTGGTGCAATCTGGAAGTGTATTTTTATACCTACTTGGATATTTAAAGACAATTAGAAGGAATCTTCATCAGTGTTGTCCAGAGTAATGGACAAAATCATTGTGAGTTCAGAAAGTTCTAAGTGGCAGAGGGGCTGGATTAATTAATGTCCATTGTGTGAACATGGCATGGAAGAATCTACCCTCACACTACATCATTAAGAATTAAAATTAGCACATGGAACCAAAACTGAGGTTTCTGTAAAAGGAAATTTATTTTGGGAAAAAGATGAGGGCCTCAATTATTCTGAGTGAATGATTTTTGCTGTCTCATTCACAGGTAAAGAGAGCGGGTGTCAAACAGAGTAGCACAAGTGGCAAATGCTAGTATTTATGAAAAAGACTCACATGACAAGCCTCAGCTGAAGACAAGAGGTCATGGACCTGAAAGTCAGGGTTAGGTAATGAATGAGAGAAAAGGAAGAGACAGAGCTTGTTCTGGAGCTTCTCACTAAATGGCAGTGACCCAAGCTTCGTTTCCTTTTTCTTAGATTTCTCTTCAGTATTTCTGAGCATTGCCTCCCAAGAGCTCAGCACTGTGTCGGCCCCTTGATGGACACTCAAAAACCACCTGTTGGATAAACGAATAAATAAATACACAGAGAATGACTCCCTTCTGCTGTTTCCACACGATCTTCTGAATAAGGGGACATTTAGCTCAAATAGGACCAGAGGCACACAGATTGTCTTAAGGTTGCATTGGTGCAAACACTTGGTGGGAAGTAGTGGACTACAGGGATCCTAACAAGTCCTTCAAAAACCCAGTTTCTGATGATGCAGAGTCCTGGGTGTTAATGTGTTGGATTCAACACTGGGAGGTTTACAACCCAAAAAGGAAGCAGCTAGTTGATTTATTGCTTAGAAAAGTGGCTGTCGACTTTGGCTGTACAGCAATCTGCAGAATTAAAAAAAAAAAAAAAAATCAGTCCCTGGATCCACCCCAAACCACTGGACTCAGAATTCACAGAGATGGCTGCAGGGAGAGTCAACAAAGCAAGAGCTCAGGAGAAGCCTTGGACACACCTGACCAGGTGAGTCTTCTGGGGGACTTGAAACAGTGCCATTCACCACAGTGAACCTGAGACAGGGATGTTACTTTGGAATATAAAGACACTTGAAACTTCTCTTCCCCTAAACCCCACTTTCACCTCTTAAGCTAGAAAGACAGCAGTTCTGGAGGTGGCACATGAGGGTGCATCCTTAGGATAGGTGCTGTGTTTTCAACCCATCTTTTCTCCAGTTGGAGCCCTAACAAAGTCTCTCCCACAGACAGTCCCTCCCAAAAACTAGTACTTAACCTTTTATCCAAGAGGTGTGGTGACATCTTGTTTCTCAGGCTCTTGTGATCCTGTGGCATTCTGGATTATTCTAAGTATGCAAATGAGAACATAAGTGTCTCTCCATCTTGTTTGCCTGGCTCCCCTACTCCACACAGCTCCTGAGCCTCAGAAATGATCCAATAAACGCTGGTTCTTTCCCCTACTTGTAAATTGAGGGAGGTAGGTGGTAATTTTTTTATCTACTAATTAATTGATTAATGCATTGAATGCGTATTGAGTTCCTACCACATGCTGGGTAGTGGGGTTTTAATGATAAATAAAACCCCATGGCAGAGAAATGAATCAGATTAGTAAACAAAGAATCGGGAAATGACATAACATGTAAGCAGAAGTTAGTATGGGGACCCAAGGAAAAGCACAATGACATCCAGCATTGGAATATTTTTCAGAGAACAGAGTTCTGGGGCTGAAACTCTAAATAAATAGAAATTCACTAGGCAGGTACAGTGGCAAAGGGTATTTTTGTATGATGCCAGCTGCTGTGCTGCCAGACAAAAGAAGCAGGGGATATTAGATGGGCTGGGTCTTCCACATTGTCTAGCAAGAAAAATCCACAGCAAGAACATTTTATGAATCCCTACATGATAGGACTTAGAAGATGTTAGATGAGGCAAAGTGGGGAGATTCTTTCTTTCCTAAAAACCAGATCAAGAGAACCTCAATCTCAAGGGCCAATTTAGAAACTGGGAGAAGGACCATATGTCTGTTAACATTATCACCATCCTATTCTGATCCCAGTAGTTTGGTAAGGGTGTCATAACAACTCTTAGTGGGCCAACTGTGTTTTCATTGGTGGAGGACTCTTTGTTGCTCTGAAAGTTGCTCCACACTTGTTCCTGGCATTTGGTTGAGAAGATACAATGTTGTTCATTGTATCCCCTCCTCCTCTGTGTGAACACACTCTCCTCTCTCAGTTGTGTAGAGGGAAAGCAAACATCCTACTCTTAGATGGAGAGTCAAGTACATGCAGCCAATGAGAAGCTTAGGCCACTGTGTACAAAGATGTCAAAGACTGCCTTTGTAGGCAGAGTTTTCTGTTTGCAAATGATATTTACTGAGAGGAAAGTAATCACTTCTTTCTGTGATTGAAAGAGCAGAGACCTGCTCATTTAGAAAGCAGATTGTTCCTAGAAACAGTGGCAAGCTGAGAGCCTTAGAAGTATTTGGGTCTGGGAGAGCTGTCCTCTTATGGTTTGTATCAGTCAGGGCCCCATCAGAAAATAGATGGCACAGTTGAACTGGACATCTCAATAAATTAAGAAACTATTTACAAATTTGAAGGGGGTAAAGGGGAATCACCAAGACTCATGTAGCAACCTGGTAAGAGCAGGAGAGCCCCTAGGAATAGAGAGGGTATGGACAGGAACCTGAGAAAAAAGGAGCCCTGTAGAGGAGGTGGCTCTGGGAGTGACCTCTGATGAATGGATATGTAGACATCCAGAGGAAACCTGAAGAGAATGGTCCAAGGGATAAATATCCTGACCTAATTTTCTTCCCCTCTCCCAACTCCTGCTGGGTCTCCCATGATGGAACTCAGCTAGTGCACATGCTCCATACAGCAATACCCTATAAAGACAGCAGGGTAGAGAGGGTGGAGAAGAGTCTGTGTCTAGGGTTAAGTTTTCTGTTTTGGTCTGTTATGGTCTGAATACTGTAATCTTCCACTCTCAAATTCTTTCATTACCAACTTAATTTTGGTGATTGTCAACCTGCCTGATGTATTCATGGAGTGATACCACATTGCTGCTTACCATTTATGCTTGGTTACTATGCAGCACATGAATAATTCTTTATATCTTATGTCATAGATTTCTTTGTTTTCAGTTATAATTGATTTAAAAACCAAGTTCTGTAATTGTGTGTTTTAGTTGTTATGGCTTTCTGATAATGTAATGTGGATGGTCCCTTACAATTATAAGAAAGTTACAAAAGCCATTTAGGACTTCAGTTAATTCAGTACATCTGTTCTCAACCCCAGAGGCTGAGAAGAGAAAAAGACAAAGCAAGTTAAAATTCTTACATTCAAGAGGGTCTAACCTATGGATGAATTCATAATAGAATATGTAAGGCTACTTGATTAAAGCTAAATTTTAGTCTATTAGGAATGAAGAAGAGATTTTTCTAAGAAAATTATGGTGTAAATATGATTATGTGGATAATACTGAGCCTCTTTAATAAAAGCAGGTTTCCAAAATCACAACACAATCATTTATGAATCAACAAAGCTACATGATAATTATATTTTAGAGGAACATGTATTTTTAAAAGGATTTATCAAATATTTAACAATACTTAGGTTGGTATGTATATATTTGATAATAATAAAAATTCTTTCCTTAAGAAAGCTCTATCAATTCAATTTCATTCCAATAAAAAAAATAAAAACAGAATTCTAACTTCAGAGAAAATTGAACAAATATGTTACTCTATCAATGTAAGAGACACTTTCAGTTTTTTGTGTTCTTTCCCAGTCTTTAGCCACATGTAGTCATAGGTTTTCATGACTGTTCAAATACATTATAATTTTTTAAAAAACAAAAAACAATTTAGAAAGAAGCAAAATCACTGCTACTGTTTCTTCATCATGGTCTCATTTCTCATACCCACTATAATTTTTAATAATTTTGGTGACTCTGGTGATTTAGTCTGAATTATAGGGTTTTTATTTTTTTTTTACTATTTCTTCTTTTTCTCAGACCTTTGTTGTGCCCACAGTGTTTAAAAAAGGAAATACTAATAATTTCTTAAATCTGTTTTTTTTCCCCAAAATCTAAGTGCTCATGTACGTGTGTACACAAACACATAGACACACACTTACTTTGTTCTGTTCATTTTGGCCCCTTATTTCTTTCCCATCTTTGTTCTTTGTCTCAAATTTAATACTTGAAGGGAAAAGGTATCTGGAGACTTGATGGTCGCACAATGTCTCATATATATTTCCATATTGATAGACTTTTCCTTTAGTTGCCAAATGTCAGAGTTTGAGGAATAACATTGTGTATCAGGAGTGGTCAGACTTACCCTTAGAAGTTCAAGAAATGTTCACATACATTATGCCATTATCATTGTGAGGAAGGAAGCTCAACAATGTGATTCTCATTTTACAACGAGAATGTAAGCCGCAGAAAAGCCAAATTGTCCAACTTTTCACACTTGGATAGTAATGGTAGAGTTAGGAATGTAATTCAAGTTTTCTACTTTTCAGTTTAGTAGTCTGTCTATCATACCATGCTTCAGTTAGAATATGTTCTCTGTGGGTTCTTAAATACATACTTACTGTTACTGTCAGATGTCTGCCCACATGATTTAAGTTTGTGAGAGAAACTGGCTTTCTAGGTTTTATGAGGCACTATGGATCTTTGTTTATTCCTTTAGTATAATATAAGGCCAACTCTTAGGGTAGTGCCTGCTGGCTCTAGTTATTCAGTCTTTATAGTATTGACAGCCCAAGGTAAACTATGGAAGAATGAATGGAGGGTGATAATAAGTGGGAAGCAATAATGATGAGAGAGAGGGATGCCAAAGCTGCATTGGAATCTCATTGACAAATATAGCACCGATTTTCCATATGGCAGAATGGTAGTCGAGGTGGTCTGATGGAAATATTTGGCGAACTTAAACACCTACTCCTTACAGCAAGGCATTCCTCACCACTGTCCATAGACTTGCAATTTCATGGACTAATTCCAGCTCTGTAAAGTAACTGGCTTCTTTTTAGAGTTTCAATACCACCTGATTTCTTTTTTTTTTTTTTTTATTAGTGATATTATATTCAACTTTATTTATTTTTTTTATTTTTATTTTTTTTTTCATTTTTCTTTTATTATTCATATGTGCATACAAGGCTTGGTTCATTTCTCCCCCCTGCCCCCACCCCCTCCCTTACCACCCACTCCACCCCCTCCCGCTCCCCCCCTCAATACCCAGCAGAAACTATTTTGCCCTTATCTCTAATTTTGTTGTAGAGAGAGTATAAGCAATAATAGGAAGGAACAAGGGGTTTTGCTGGTTGAGATAAGGATAGCTATACAGGGCATTGACTCACATTGATTTCCTGTGTGTGGGTGTTACCTTCTAGGTTAATTCTT
The DNA here is from genome assembly GCF_047511655.1 of Castor canadensis. NCBI lineage: Eukaryota > Metazoa > Chordata > Mammalia > Rodentia > Castoridae > Castor > Castor canadensis. The sequence goes on along the minus strand of NC_133389.1, from coordinate 169,723,482 downwards.
TTTGATCTAACCTTTTCTCTAGTTCCTGGTCCCCTTTTCCTATTGGCCTCAGTTGCTTTAAGGTATCTGCTTTAGTTTCTCTGCGTTAAGGGCAACAAATGCTAGCTAGTTTTTTAGGTGTCTTACCTATCCTCACCCCTCCCTTGTGTGCTCTCGCTTTTATCATGTGCTCATAGTCCAATCCCCTTGTTGTGTTTGCCCTTGATCTAATGTCCACATATGAGGGAGAACATACGATTTTTGGTTTTTTGAGCCAGGCTAACCTCACTCAGAATGATGTTCTCCAATTCCATCCATTTACCAGCGAATGATAACATTTCGTTCTTCTTCATGGCTGCATAAAATTCCATTGTGTATAGATACCACATTTTCTTAATCCATTCGTCAGTGCTGGGACATCTTGGCTGTTTCCATAACTTGGCTATTGTGAATAGTGCCGCAATAAACATGGATGTGCAGGTGCCTCTGGAGTAACAGTCTTTTGGGTATATCCCCAAGAGTGGTATTGCTGGATCAAATGGTAGATCGATGTCCAGCTTTTTAAGTAGCCTCCAAATTTTTTTCCAGAGTGGTTGTACTAGTCTACATTCCCACCAACAGTGTAAAAGGGTTCCTTTTTCCCGCATCCTCGCCAACACCTGTTGTTGGTGGTGTTGCTGATGATGGCTATTCTAACAGGGGTGAGGTGGAATCTTAGTGTGGTTTTAATTTGCATTTCCTTTATTGCTAGAGATGGTGAGCATTTTTTCATGTGTTTTCTGGCCATTTGAATTTCTTCTTTTGAGAAAGTTCTGTTTAGTTCACATGCCCATTTCTTTATTGGTTCATTAGTTTTGGGAGAATTTAGTTTTTTAAGTTCCCTGTATATTCTGGTTATCAGTCCTTTGTCTGATGTATAATTGGCAAATATTTTCTCCCACTCTGTGGGTGTTCTCTTCAGTTTAGAGACCATTTCTTTTGATGAACAGAAGCTTTTTAGTTTTATGAGGTCCCATTTATCTATGCTATCTCTTAGTTGCTGTGCTGCTGGGGTTTCATTGAGAAAGTTTTTACCTATACCTACTAACTCCAGAGTATTTCCTATTCTTTCTTGTATCAACTTAAGAGTTTGGGGTCTGATATTAAGATCCTTGATCCATTTTGAGTTAATCTTGGTATAGGGTGATATACATGGATCTAGTTTCAGTTTTTTGCAGACTGCTAACCAGTTTTCCCAGCAGTTTTTGTTGAAGAGGCTGCTATTTCTCCATCGTATATTTTTAGCTCCTTTGTCAAAGATAAGTTGCTCATAGTTGTGTGGCTTCATATCTGTGTCCTCTATTCTGTTCCACTGGTCTTCATGTCTGTTTTTGTGCCAGTACCATGCTGTTTTTATTGTTATTGCTTTGTAATATAGTTTGAAGTCAGGTATTGTGATACCTCCTGCATTGTTCTTTTGACTGAGTATTGCCTTGGCTATTCGTGGCCTCTTGTGTTTCCATATAAATTTAACAGTAGATTTTTCAATCTCTTTAATGAATGTCATTGGAATTTTGATGGGAATTGCATTAAACATGTAGATTACTTTGGGGAGTATCGACATTTTTACTATGTTGATTCTACCAATCCATGAGCATGGGAGATCTCTCCACTTTCTATAGTCTTCCTCAATCTCTTTCTTCAGAAGTGTATAGTTTTCCTTGTAGAGGTCTTTCACATCTTTTGTTAGGTTTACACCTAGGTATTTGATTTTTTTTGAGGCTATTGTAAATGGAATTGTTTTCATACATTCTTTTTCCGTTTGCTCATTGTTAGTGTATAGAAATGCTAATGATTTTTCTATGTTGATTTTATATCCTGCTACTTTGCTATAGCTATTGATGATGTCTAGAAGCTTCTGAGTAGAGTTTTTTGGGTCTTTAAGGTATAGGATCATGTCGTCTGCAAATAGGGATATTTTGACAGTTTCTTTACCTATTTGTATTCCTTTTATTCCTTCTTCTTGCCTAATTGCTCTGGCTAGGAATTCCAGTACTATGTTGAATAGGAGTGGAGATAGTGGGCATCCTTGTCTGGTTCCTGATTTTAGAGGGAATGGTTTTAATTTTTCTCTGTTAAGTATAATGCTGGCTGTAGGTTTGTCATATATAGCTTTTATAATGTTGAGGAACTTTCCTTCTATTCCTAGTTTTCTTAGAGCTTTTATCATGAAATGATGTTGGATCTTATCAAAGGCTTTTTCTGCGTCTATTGAGATGATCAAGTGGTTTTTGTCTTTGCTTCTGTTAATGTGGTTTATTACGTTTATTGATTTTCGTATGTTGAACCACCCCTGCATCCCTGGGATGAAGCCTACCTGGTCCACCTGATTTCTAATTAAATGTAAACCTTAGAGTCTGTGATGGAATCATCCATGAACGGGTCTTTCCTTTACTTCAACGAGTACATGTTAGAATTAGAAAGACATGAGTAAGTAAATATTTATACCAGGTCTGCAGTGTTGAACATGGTGGAAGGGGCTCCTAAGCCACACCTGGGTAGCATGATCCATGAAGGTCGGGAAGAGGGAACCAGGTCTGAAAGGTGTCCAGAGCTAAGAGTTCAGGTAGGCTGGGCTGTAGGTAGGTCATGGAAAGAGTTTGATATGCTTTGGGAACTGCCTTTGTGTGAGATCATGGGGGAGTGGGGAAAGATGAGCGTGGAAAAGTGGCCAGGCCAGGCCCACAGTGCCTGTTCTGGATCATTTACTGTTAACAATTTGGATTTTATTATCAAGGTGAACACAAGCCACCAAAGCATTCTAGAAGACTGACAAGTGATTAGTGACTTAGGACATTACTCTGTAATTGTAGTAGTTATATTTTTATTGAGCTTCTACAAAGAATGACTTCCCCAACGTTGTGAAAGGGACTTTATGTATCATCTAGAAATGCGGACAGCAACTCGGTTAGTGCAGAGTATCATCTGAGACTCAGTTTAAATACCTTCCCTACCGCCACATGGTGAGCTTTGTTGGTCAGGGAGATGAGCTCTTTCCAGTTTTTCCACTTCCCTGCTGACTCCAATCACACCATCATACCCTCTTTGCATTTTTTTTTCTCTCTCTTAATCTTCATGGTGGTTAACAAAAATAACAAACACACAGTAAGATTCAAAGCTCCTGATCTACAGGACACAATTGTCTTTAATGTGGAATCTAAAGTCATTCTGGAGGTGATAATCCCAGTGAGCAGAGTCAATGGGATTAACTAAAGGCCAGGAATCTAGTTAAGAAGCTATTGCTGTAATTTAAGGAAAGAAAAAGGCAAAATATACAAATGTCAGGGAGTAAGGGGGGCTAGATTTGGGAGGTATTTAGAGGTAAACTGATGATAGACCTTGTTGAGAGGTTGGTTGTGTAGGGTGAGGGCAGAAAATAATCTAGGGTAATTTCCAGGATTCCAGGGTTCCCACTTGGGCAATGGGTTTGGCGATGGTTCTACTCATCATGATAGGGAATGCAGGAAGAGCAGTAGGTATGGAGAAGTATTGTGATCTATTTGGCATGACCTACTGATGGTGAAGCCTCTCAGGGATCCACTGGGGGCCTCAGGGGGTGGGATATCTGATAGGTAGCTGGATACATAGTGTGAAGTTAGGGAGTGATGTTTGGCTAAAGGTATTTGCTTTGAGGTTGTAGATGGCTAGAGAAACAAAAGTGTGTATTTATTTATTTTAGTAAGATGGAAGAGATTTAAGCATATCTTTAGGCAGAGGGGCATAGATTGATAACATAGGTAATGGCTGAGATTTAAATTGTGTCTTCCAGAAAGGTATGTTCAAGTCCTACTCCCTGGTACTCGTAAATGTGTCCTTATTGGGGAATAGAATCTTCGTGAATGTTATTAAGAAGTAAGTAAGATGAGGCCATATTGTTGTAAGGTGGGCCCTTAATCCGGTATGATAGGTACCCTTCTAAAAAGAGAAGAGACAAGACTACCCAGGAAGCGAGAAGGCCACATGAAGACAAAAATAGAGGTGGAAGTACTGACTCAGCAAGCCAAGAAATGTGGGATTGTCAGCCACTGCCCAGAAGAGAGTAGAGAGGCACAGAGCAAGTGCTTCCTCACCTTCATTTCAGACTTCTAGCCTCCATAACTGTAAGAGAAAAAACTTCTATTGGTATAAGCCACCCAGTGTGTGGCTTAGTTATGGTAGCCTAGGACGAGGATACAGAGATGATGAAGATGTTAGAAGAAAGGAGACTAGTGGATGGAGACAAGCAAGTCCTTGAAAACTCAGAAGGGAGAGTAAGAGGCAGCTGGAGGGGCTGGCTTTATCTGGGAGAAGTGCATCTTTCCACACTTTCTACTCAGGAAGGGAAAGGAAGAAAGAACACAGACATGTTTGTGGATGGAAGAAAAGGTCATGCAGGTGAGAAAGTGACTCTCCAGCAGCTGCTTTCTCTGTAGCTGAGAGTGGTTGGGAGGAGACAAGCACTCGAAGTGTTGCTGTGGAGGGAATAAAGCAGCCCTGTCTTGGGACGTGGGTTATGAGTGGTTGTATAGCTGAGCACCCTGTACAGATGGAGTGATTTTGTATAGTTTAGCTTCATGATTCAGGCTTAAGGGCTGGGAAGACTGCAGAATTGACTGATTCTTCTTGGGCGATTTGAGGCATCTTGAGCTAGGAATGAGTGGTAGAAATGTCACTGGGGAGGGTAACAGGGGTGGGCCATCAGGGGCATTTCTAAAGGGTTTCCCATAAGTGCCATGTGAGACTGCTGGATTTGACATTTAAACAGGGACAAACATAATCTAAACTATACTGTTAGGAATGTCATTTTGGAGAGCTGCCTTTTAGGGCTTAGGGCAGTGATGGAGAAGGGAATTACGGTTTGCTGAGAGGAGTGACCTCCCCTCTGCCCTGGTCGTCTGTAGTTCTGTTGAAGACTGAATCCAAGCTTCTGGCCTGGAGGATGTACCAAGTATGGGATATTATTCTGGGACAACTCTTCTTTCAAGTCCTTAAAAATATGTATCACTCTGAAAACAATATTCCTTGTGCTTGGAGGTAAAGACTTTGGGAAATACGGACTTAGGTCTTAAATTCTAGATAGGTGGTTTTAAAATTTTTGACTAGCTGTGTAATTTTGGAAAAGTTATCTAATTTTTCTAAACTGGCTTCCAGTTCTATAAAGAAAGAATAATGATGGTTCCTTTACTGGATTCCAGTGAAGATTAAGAGAGATTTTGTGTCTGTCTTGCCTATGGTGAACAATTGATAAATGTTAGCTATTAATATGACTATTTAATCACATTAGTCATACTATGTAGACTAAAAAATGTGTTCCTGGGCTTTTAAACTTGGACATTCATTTATCCATGTTACTAAAATAATGGGAGGAAAATTTGTCATGGCCATGAGTAGAGAAGTCACAAAATAGCTCTTTTATGTGAATATCATTTATTGAGAAGATGTATGCATAGTTTCCTCTTTTTTTATTTGCCGTATATGGTTATGTTTTTTAAATGAGTCTCTTACCATTGAGAATTCCAAACATAATGGGACTGAAATTATAAACAAGACAACAGTGAGCTTATCTCTGCTCCAAAGAACCTTCATTGATGGTGGTTTATTTATCACTGCAATTTTAGTGATAGAAACTGGCATGTTTCTAAGGACCAGGAAGTGCAGTGAGAATTAGTTCAAAGCAGTGGCTTTTAATGAGTCCCACCTCCCTGTGCTTAACCACTGATGTGATCTCAAGGCAAGACTGCTATTTAACAGTGGCCTGGGGGAGCAGGGCTGAGGGGATAGTATTGGGAGTATGGGAATTTCTTTTAGGGGAGCTTTACTTTTTAGTTTGGATTTTACAAAAATCTCTGTTTTTAGGAGGAAATTTGAAGAGATTTTTGCAGGAACAAATCTGTGGGCTTCAAACTTTTTGGCCCAGGGCAAGAAGTGGTCTATTATTTGACCATACAAATGGCCACTGCTTTTACTTTCCTTGCTGAAGAACCCCAGCTTTGCTGGGTATGCAGCAGCTGTACGTTCAGGTCAGATGGACCAGTGGAATCCACAGGAAGGAAGGAAGAATTGTGTTCCAATAATGGAACTAAAATGCTCTTAGAGATGAGAGAGAGGTAAATACTAATTTACAGCAGAGTGGGGCCCAGAATTGAGACAGAGACCCAAGACCCAACCCATTTATTCATTGACTTGGTACTTTTCAAGAATCTTCTAGCAACCAGGAATTGTTTTGTGTCTTTGATGTTTTGTTCACAATGGGAAGTTGGGGGAAGGTCTACAAGTAGGAGAGAGTGGAGATTATCTAATTTCCATTCTCCATGGAGGATGTGGTGCAGGCAGGCAGAACTGGAAATCTGAGAAGGGCGGGTTACTGAGACTTGACCCAGGGGTGTAGTCCTGGAAAGAGTGGTAGTTTTAGAGTAAGTCAGATATAGTTTGGATCCTGATCTGATCTATTACCAGTTAACTTACATCCAATATTCAGTAGCTTTTCTAAGCAGCCACTTTCAGATCAAGTGGAAATTAAGTGAGTAATACTTAGTTCATAGGATGGTGAGATTAAGCAGGTTAATTTTTTTTTCATCTCCTCTATGCATTTATTACAAAGTATTTCTCAGTTCTTTCCTGATGGAAGGTATAACCAACTGTATGTGTTTCATTAATTTTTTAATTCATTTATTCATATGTGCATACATTGGGCAATTTCTCCCTTCCCTCCCCCCACCGCCTGTCTCCCCCCCCCTTTCCTCTCTACCACCCACGCCCGTAAGCAGGTTAATTTTATGAACAGTTCTGGCACTGATAGTGAACTTCCAAATAACATTAATTCTCTTTCCTTCTCTACTAAGTATAGATAAAGGGCGTGATACTGTGTTTCTTAATGAGGAAGAGTGCATGGCAGAGAGGCTGATGTACTAGTGACAATAAGACAGAGAAAAGACGTTTATTCTTGCTCTAGAAGTATATGACAGGGGTAGCAAAATCTGTTGGTATTTACTTCAAAATGTTAAAAATTCTATTTTGACTGTAAAAATAATAAAAGATCACTAAAGAAAAATTGGTAAATACAGAAGAATAGAAAGATGAAAAAAATTTTAAAGAGCCACAACCCGAACACAACCACTGATAGAATTTTGGTTTTCTTTGCCTCTTTGCCCTGAGTCTAGTAATGCCTGACATTCTCTACTCCTTAGAAATGCTAAAAGAAAAACAAGACCCTATTTGCGAACAGTTTTATAATTTTTGGATAAATGATACTGCACAAATCTAGTGCTGTCTTGTTTCATTGCCATTTTCAAAATGATCATACCAGTGATGCCATAAAATTTAGATATTAGAATCCTCTTTTGGATTAATCAGCCATTCAGAGCTTCTACCTCTTTGCCTAGTTATTAGAATAAAAGACATACTGTGTAAGGGACTTTGGCAACTTAAAAATTGCTATCCTTGCAGCTAAGTGCACTTTATGTCTTTTGAATACATTATTTCATTTAACGAAAGTGCTGATTATGGCAACCTGAAAATATGCCCTATTATTACGGAGATAAACTGGCAGCGGTTTCTTCTGTTAAGGATAAGTGTTAAAAGTGGGCTTCTGATGGTTGTAACTGGAAAATATTCAGGCATGGAAGGAGGACTTGCTGAGAGTCTATACATACCCAGCATTATATAAAACTCCATTGTCCAACTGACTAATATCACATCACAGGAAATCAGCATCTCGTCACAAATATCTTGCAGTCTTTGGAAATATAATGTATGTTATCCAGTTTCTCAGTCTGTGTCATAAAATATGAAAATAGTCCAGGAAAGACACATCCCACTTGACCTTTGCAGAATGATTTAATAAAGTTAGCTTGATACAAAAATAGGAAAGAGTAATTGCTGATAAAAGCAGAATTGTGGCTTCCTTCTTTCAGATCCTCCTTTCCTTGGAAACGCTTCACAGGCTTTATAAATTCTTTAATGTTTTTGCAATTGGTGGCATTTGTCCCCAAGGCTGTATTACTAGCCCTAGAATTGAGTTCCATTAGAAAAGAGATTCTGAACTTACTAGTTTTTCATCTCCTTTCAGCACTCATCTTGATATCTTTGTCTGTATAATTAGGCAAATATGTTTTCAATTGTTTTTACGTGTGTACACATTTCACCCCTTTTACTGCTATCTTGATGGATGTTTTATGGGATGAATTTTCAATTGGTGGCCTCCTTCACTTAGAGAGGTGCCAACTTTTGCTTCTGTATCCACTTATGCCTCTATGGATTCCATCTGCAGGTGTAACTAAATATGGTCCTCCACTTTCTGGAGGAAGCCTGGGCCTCCTGGGTTTTCTAACTGAGGACTCTATTACCCCACCACTTTACCTGCTGTTCCTTATTTATTTTATGGTATTATTCTGATTTAAAATGAAATATAGTCCTACTTGCAAAAATTTGAAAACTACAAGAAGGTTTAAAGAAACTTTTTTGTCATTTCAGAACTATGATTATTACAGCTATCTGTCGACATGATTTCTTCCCAGAGGCTTCTCTGATCACCAGGCCAGTCACCCTGCTCCTCCTGGTAGTATCATAAGCTTGCATCATTACCTAATACCTTCTTGTTAATTTACGTGTTGTGCTAATTGTGAGATTGGGGTCTTGCCTATAACTTTGTGGAGCATGTTAGCTGCTCAGTCAATATTTATTTAATGAATGAATTTATTATTTTAAAGCACATTTCCCAATAACATTTAAAAATAAGAAAAAGTTCCAGTCTAATTTCTTTTTAGGGTTCTGTTTCTTTTTATAACTAGCATTTCTTGTCTATGTTTTATTAGCCAGGATAGGTTGGGCGAGGATGCTGTAACAAACAACCCCAAATCTCAGTGGCGTAAGACAACAAGGATCATTTCTGACCCTCTCTACATGTCTGATGTGAACTTCTAGAAGAGCCATGCTCATTGTAGTCACTCAGGGACCCTGTCTGATGAAGCCTTTTATCTCTCCACATGCTTTCAGTGTGGGGGATGGGAAGGGAATGTGGTGAGTTCGGCACTGGCTCTTAAAACATTGACCCAGACATGACACATTTCACATCTGCTCACATTTTATTGACCAAACAAAGCCCTACAGGCCAGCTTGACAAAGGGCTGGGGAAATGCACTCTCACCATGTGCCTGGTAAGATCTGGAATTATTTGGATTAAAGTACTCATAACTACCACATAGATTGAGAACACATTTGGGAAGCAACATAAAGTAATTTTTTTTTCACCCTAGATCATCAAATTTTCTATCCAAGGGCAGTTGTGTAATGGGTGCTGGGATATCATGCTCAAAATGTTCTTTTCATATGTAAATATATGTGATGTATGTATGCAGATGGTGATGCAGCCCTTCTTTTGCTACTCAAAGAAGAATATTCAGCTGGCAGAGTGGCTCAAATGGTAGAGGGCGTGCCTAGCAAGTGTGAGGCCCTGAGTTCAAACCCAGTATCACAAAAAAATAAAAAGAATATTCAGTAAACACTATTCTGTCTTTTGTTGGTTGTTAGATTGTTTTATTATTACATAATATATGTGGGAGATCGTTCTGTATTGCATCATACAGCTTTTCTGCATTAATGTTTAATTTTGAATGTACTGTAATTTACTTGACCATTCTCTGTTTGAGAGAGAAGTAGGGTGCATCCAGTCTCTTCCTTTGATGAACAATGGCAACAGCAGAGCACACTTAGATGAAGCAGTCATGATACAGTGTAACAAGAACCAACCTGGCTTGGCCTCAAAAAGGTCTGGTTTGCAATTCAAAATCCCACTGATTAGCTAAATAGGCAACTCATTGAAACTCATGAGTCTTGGTTTTTCTCAACGATAAAGTGGATTTGGGGAGAAAAATGAGATAATTTCCTGCAACCTAATGGCTGTTCAATAAATGTTTGCTGGGCGACTCCTAGTAATATACCCGAAGGAATACGAGCCAGCTTATAACAAAGGCATCTGCACACTTATGTTTATTGCAGCACTATTCACAATAACTAAACTATGGAAACAGCTAAGAGCAACCACTATTGGCAAATGAATTTTAAAAATGTGATATCTACATATAGTGGAATTTTACTCAGCCACAAAGAAGAATGAAATTGTTGTCATTCGTAAGTGAATGGATGGAACTAGAGAAAATCATCTTAAGCGAAGTTAGCCAGGTTCAGAAGGCCAAAAGCTGCATGTTTTCTCTCATATGTGGAATACAGACCTAAAACAAATGCAGCAACCTTATGAAACACTGGTTACACTGAGGGGAGGTCATGGATGGGAGGGATAGGGTAAAAGAAGGAAACTAAGAACTTGAATATAGTTGATATACTCTCTAACAAGACTGAATATAAAAATCCTAAACTGGCTGATAACACCATAAGAAAGGGACTAAAGCAGAATGAAGAAAATTAGAGGAGATAAACCAATTGTGCGTATAATACATATGTACATGAAATTATCACAAGGAAACTCCCTGTGTAGGTACCTTTATCTCAAACAAGCAAAAATATCATCTTTTTCTTCTAATCTTTTCTTCTACAAAATCAGAGAACAGGAACAGATCCTGCCTGGGGGTGGGGTTGGCACTAGTAAGAGGGGGGAGTGGTGGGGAAAGGGGATAGGAGGGTGAATAAGGTGCAAAAATGTGTATGTAGATGCAAAAATGATACCTGTTGAAACTATTGCAGGAATGGGGGAAAGAGGATAAAGGAGAGTGATGGAGGGAGTGAATTCGGGTATAATATATTTGATACAATGTAAGAACCTTTATAATGCCACAATGTACCCCCACCCAGCACAACAATAAAGGAAAAAAAATAAATATTTGCTGCGTGAGTGTTTCAAGTCATTGAACTTGAATGTAAGGGTTGTTCCTATGAATCTTACTATAATAGAGAAAATATCAAGTGCTCAAATGTCAGGAAGTCATAGAGATCCTTTCATTCCATTTTCTATTCTGACTTATAAAACCCAAATTTTAAAGAAGAAAAGGAAAATTGTGATTTATTGATTTTATAATCTTAAATTATTGAAGCACGAAAATATGACAAGAGACACAGACATAACCACACAAAACGACACATCAGCAAGATCCTTGAGTGCTCACAAAAGTAAGCATGGAAGGAGTGGCGAAGGCTAAGCCCTTTGCTCTGTGTAGAATTATGTGTCCCAAGTGGATTATAAAGTGCTACAAAGAACAGGAACAAGACAGAAAACAGTTGCCGGAAGAAGGCCTAGCATTAAGTTATGACTTAGGGATTTTCTCTATCCACTCACTTTCACTTCCTGTGTCCTAACTGGAAAGTCGAAGGAGATCCAAACAAGCAACAGGCCCAACATTGCTTGCCAAATGTGTTCATCCCACCCCTCCTGCCTTTGGCACATACCTCATCAGAATTGGCTTCAGTTTTTTTGTCAAGCGCATAGATTTTGCTAAGTGGGCATCAAGTGTCCTTTGATGTTTTCTATTCTATTACTTCTTTCTGCTGTGTTCTTTTCTTTCTCTTCCTATCCTATCCATTTCTATCTATTTAGTTTCATTAAAAGAATTCTGGCTATAACCCCTGCATTAATTTCATGAACCATTAGTGGACCAAGACTCACAGTTGAAAAATCTTGCCCTAAAATCTTTCCTTTTACCCTTGTACATAGCTGGTGGGAATGCAAGGTAGTGCAACCACTGTGGAAAAAAATTTGCAGGCTTCTTAAAAATCTAAACATAGATCTGCCATATGATCCAGCAATACCACTCCTGGGGATATACCCAAAAGAATGTGACACAGGTCACTCCAGAGGCACCTGCACACCCATGTTTATTGCAGCACTATTCACAATAGCCAAGTTATAGAAACAGCCAAGATGTCCCACTACTGATGAATGGATCAAGAAAATGTGGTATTTATACACAATGGAATTTTACTCAGCCATGAAGAAGAATGAAATCTTGTCATTTGCAAGTAAATGGATGGAACTGGAGAACTGATGTGACACATTTGCACATGGAAGCAATGCTAGGAATCTCTCTGTATAACTATCCTTATCTCAACTAGCAAAGACACTTTGTCTTTCTTATTATTGCTATGTTTCCCCTTCAACAAAATTAGAGGTAAGGGTGGAACAAGTTCTGCCTGGAAGCGAGGTGGGGGGGGGCATAGAGGAGAGGGAGGGGGCAGGGGATAGGGGAAGAAATGACCCAAACAATGTATGCACATGTGAATAAATGAATAAGAAAAAGAAAGTTCATTAGCATATTTCGATAGTTTTTGATATTTTTGCATGTATTAAAATATAAAACATTTGGTAAAAATTAAACGTTATATGCAAATGAGTACAACAAAAATAAAACAAAATCTTTCCTTTTGTTCTATGACGTTACTAGTTAGTTAAGTAGATAGTGATGTCACAACTCGCATCTCTACCAGAGTGACACATTTTATTTCTGCTTGTACTTCACTAACAAGGAGTCATTCTAACTTCTAAGGTGTTTGCTCAGTTTCTCCAGGACACTCCAAGACACATTAAACCTAATGTATCTTAAGTAGAACTTCACACTGCATTTGTGGGCGAGTTGCTCCTCATCCAAATAAAAGGCATCACCACTCGTCATACCCCCAAATTCAGACATTCTATTCACTTGTGGTGCTAAGGACTGAATCCAGGGTCTTATGAATGTCAGGCAGACACTCCACCACTAAGCTACATCCCCAGCCCTCTAAATTGGGCCAGTCTGGATTCTTCTTTTTGTCACACTGAACATATAAATGATCAGCAAATTTTTGTTGCTTTGTGTTAAAAATGTGCCTCAAATCCAGTAACTGTCCATTGCTTTCTCTTGCCCAGAGCCCCCAATTGGAACCTGCTTTCAATATTGCCACTCACACAGTGGCCAGTGTAATTCTTTCAAATGTAGGTCAAATCTTGAACATCATCTGCTCTGATGATCTTTTCTCATGCTCAGAGTAAACTTCAGTGTTTTCAAATGTGATGTGTGTATATTGTGTATGCATGAGTGTCCATCCCAGGCACACACTAGTTTGTGATGCCAAGTTTTTTTTCCTTTGAATTGTAGCAAGAACAACTGAAAACACTATTTTATCTAATCTGGTCCCTCGTTCTCTTCACAGTTCCTTTTATTCTAATCTTTTGTTTTACCTAGCTCCAACCACACTGGCTTTCTTACTGCTTCTTAACAGCTTCAAACACTCTACCTACCTCAGGGCCTTAGCATTCTGTGTTTATTTTTCCTGAAACATTCATCTTCCGGTTACTCTGCAACTTGTTTTCTTGGTCTACTTGGAAACATTCAGCCCATTTCAATTTGTCATCTTCAGAAGTCCTAAAGATTGCTTCAAAAAAAGATTCTACAACGAGGATCTTTTTTTTTAAAAAAAGGACAGGGGACAAAATTACGTCCTTTATTATATATAAAAATACATTCTTGTACTACTTGTAACTAAACCCAAAAGAGGCATATAAATAAAAAAGTTAAGAGTCTGCATATCTCCTCTGGTCTCACCAAGTTTATAGCATCTTTCCACTTACTTCTTATGCTTATTTAGCTACACCCAAAGTTATATTTACATATTTGGAGGGTTTTTTATTAGCATATAATAGTTGCACAGGAGGATACATTGTGATATTTATATGTACTTACAATATATCAAATTTATCCCCTCCATCGTTCTCCCTCCTCCTTCCCTTCTTAGAGCAATTTCAACTGGTTTCATTCTTCTATTTTCATATATGAATACAAAATACTTCCAACATATTCACCCTCATTCACCCTTTCCTTATGCCCATCCGCCTCTCACTGGAACTCACATCCTTCGTTTTTTAAAGTGTATATTGATAGTCTAAGGGGATTTCATCTTGGCACTTCAGGCTTGTACATATCATGCTTTAATCAAACTGCCTCCCCCCAATAGTTACTCTTTCTCTGTCACCATGCTCCCCTAATATTCAGTAGTTTATGGTGCATTACATTATATGATATTCATTTATAGGCAGGTTGTTTCAAAATCTTTCATTCTCTAACATTCTCTTTCCCTCTACATGGAGAAGTTACTCTGTGTTTTCCTAACAACGATCAGTACATCCTGTCACACGGTATTGGCATGGGTAGCTCTGCCGTGGATCATCACGCCACTTCTTGATCGGTGGACGTGAAGGGATTGATGGTCGTGCACGTGGGCACTTTGATTTCCATAGGATAGATTCCCGAAGTGAAATTGCTGTGGAAAGCAACCTTGTTTTCCTTTGCCTTCCCACCACCTTCTGTAACCTAACATCCTTTTTTCTTTTAGCATTTGGCCATATTGGCTTCCACCCCCCAGCCATCCTACCAAAGTGCACACAAGATGGGGACAGCGGGAGGTAAAGTAGCTATTGTGGCTCCTGACCTGACGTTTGTTTATAGTGACCCAACCTCAGAAGCAGACAGCCTGTTCCTTTTGAGTGCTGACAAAGAGGGCAATTAATATAAAATTCATGTGCTTTTGTGGCTTGTATTCTGTGCTACTTTCCCTTAAGAGGAATTAGAGTAAAACTAAAATACCTGAGATTTCGGAAACTTTTTTGCATGTGTTCATAAAAGAGGAGGAGAAAATGAGATGCTGCTAAATAGCCCATAAAATTTGCATGGCGGGCATGTATTCCTATGCATGCTAGACAAAGAGTATCTATTTACTATACAAAGAGGCTGTCTTTGTATAATTAAACAAGAAAATTGAGAATTGAAATCTACATTTTAGTAAACTTCATTTAGCTTTAATGTAATATAACTAAAAATTTTCCCTTCATTCTCTTTTTCTTTCTTGATTTGCTGTTTCCCTGCTTTATCTTTTAGCATTTCTAAGTCAATCATTTTATTATTTTACAAGCAATAAATATTTGGCAATTAAAAATATCTGTGGTTAAAAGAGCAAAAAAATATAAAAGTTTAGTTTTAGGTTAACTGGAGTGAAGGCAACAACATCAAAAAAACCAAAACCAAAGGAAAATAGGTGGCTGAGAAAAGCAGAAGAAAAATTGTGGGCTGAGTGCTTACCTAGCATGCATGAGGCCCTGGGTTTGAGGCCCTGGGCTTGAGGCCCTGGGTTTGATCCCCAGCAACACACAAGCACGCACACACTCACGCATGCATGCATGCAGTCACGCATGCACACACACACACGCACACACACACGCACGCACTGTGGGAACAGAAAAAAATGTTATAAATCAACCGAGGACAAAATAAAACACATATTTACTAATAAAGAATGCATTCTATTTTAAGATGCGCAAAATTAATATTATCAAGTCGATTAGTACAGATAACCTGAAACAGTTGCTATATTTTAAAGATAATTTAAATATTAATTCCTGATACCCAAATGGTACAATAAGAAAAGCCAAAAGGTAGTAATATGCAAAGACCGTCATTACGTGACTCAGGGTTGGCCACTTGGTTTTATTGTATCAGAGATTGAAACTCAGAACCTAGGACACTGATCAAATAAATTCAAGGAATAAAAGGGAATTCATGACTTCATTATTGTTGACTATGTTCTCTTAGCCTGAGGGTTTTTCTTTTTTTCTTTTTTCCATGAGAAAATGAAGAATTTGATTCTAGAAAGCAGTGGGGTGTTGCACAAAAACATTCAGCTACAGTGCTATCACTTCTATTCTGATCTTGCTCAAGTTCATCAGCGAAAATTAACGTTGGCAGCTTATTCAGTGACTAAATCTTGATATTTTTCTGGCTTAATTCATAACATAACTGTAAGCTATTGCTCTGTGTTTATATTTCCCATCCATTTCTCACATTTCCAAAGCATGCTGATATGTGATCCAGGCAGTTTAGCTACCATAATTGGCATTTTTCTTGGGCCAAAAGGAAACAAACTCCTCATCCACCATACTTTTTTAATTTTTGAAAAACAACAAGTAACATGGTTAATCCCCTTTTTGATCTTTTTCCTTTTGAATTTTCCTTATATTCTTTCCCTCTTTTAATCTTTTACTCTCTTTTTAATCTTCCCATTTTGCCCCACCCCTTTTATTTGACTTCTCATTATGTATTGCTTTAAAAGAATTGGTCCAGTCTATGAAAATGGGTCCTTAGAGTCTGTTCAAAGACCCATTATCCACATTGAGAGGCCTCACTCATTCTTTCAAACAATTCCATTGCAGATTTGCCAGGATGTTCCAACAGGCTATCTTTCATAGTATTAATAGAACATAAATCTTGTCAACAAAGTGACAATGAAACAATTTCTTTCAATTAGAAGTAAAAAAAAATTCATCTTCTACATATATGCGTAAGATACAAACTTAACAACTCTGAAAACTTGTCGATGAATTTAACAAACCACTTAGCTTTTTCAGCTAGAGGCATCCATATGCATGCTTTTCTTTAATTTCTGCAAGCAGACGATAGTGGCAAGAGTGGTGGCAGGACAGGTTAGTTTCTGATGCAAGCACTGTTGAGGAGTTACTCTTTACCTTATTCTCATATGCGTTTGAAACTCATGCATGTAGTAAACTTTTAACAATAGTTTGGAAAGAAAGCATAGTTAAAAACTTATAAGTTAATACCTATATCCAGGCCTTCTGTGTAACTTGAAAGATGCATTTAAAGTGAGTTGCTTGTTTCTCATATAAGTCACATGTCCAAAACACACTCATAAGATGTTTGGTTGCTGGTCTAATATTACACCTTTCTCTTTCATCTTTCTTTTTACTACAAACCCTTAATGACAAACGCAGGCAGGCCAGTGATACTGATATAGCTTGCTCTTGGCATGTGAATTAGTCATCAGACGATCAGTTCAGGGGTCAGGCTTAGAGAAACAGTGCAAAGTGAGCAAGATGCAGGTCGGCAGAGGTGCTCTCCACTTCAAAGGGGGCGTGCTTGGCCACAAGGACTGGGATCAGAGGCAGGAACAGCTGGGATTGTCGTTCGTCCAAAGATGGAGAGTTTGTGTGTGTTTGAGTGTGTCTGTAGCTGCGATAGAGTTTCACTACTTTGTAAAACAACAGTTTACTTTAGAAGACTTTGCTTGGTAAGGCACAATAGGAAGTAAGCAACCACAGGACACCAGGTGCCAGATATCAAGCAAGGGGACATGATTTAGGACAAAGCACAAAAAAGAAAAAAGAAAAGAGAACTGACACTTCCCCATGCTGTGGAGCAGTGAAGGAATTTATCTTCTGAGAAATTTATAAAAGGATTTCCTTTTCTTGGGAGTGAAGTTGGAAAATAGATTTTTTGGGGAGAACGTAAATGAAAATATTAAATTTTGAATCTGTTCTGAAGGTTTTAGAATGTGCCTTTTCTACCTCCCATTTTTCTAAGGACAAATATATGAAGTGAGAGTTACAATTCAGATTTTTTTTTGTTTGAAAATAATACATACAGAACTAGTCTGCCCTTTTAAATCTCATTTTGGCTTTCCAGAATTCTAAAATATGCATAGTCAAGTGTGTATGTTACCTCAGCATTAAAACCTGCTTTAATTGAAGTTTCAGTGGACATATGGATTGGTATTTACTCTGCAAGATATTTTAGTTTCAGTTTTAGAGCTACATTTTTCTCTTAGGGTCTTTATGGTTTAGGAACAAACCCTTCTTCCTAATCAAGCAGTTAGGATTTAGTAAGTAGGGAAGATACAATCTTAAGATGTATCTTAAGATACAGTTACCCCTTTTCATTCTTGAGAAAAGTAGCAGTAGGAATCAAGGAAACTAGATTCTTGCATCTTTAAACTACTGGAAAGAAAACAGGAAAGTGAAATAAAAAATTCTGTCAAAGAGAGAAAACCCAAAATCCAAAACATGACAAAGTCTATTTATTCATTTTCTTTGTCATGTTGTTTTAGTCTTTTCTGGCATTAACTGTCTTTTTGGGTTACAGTTGCTCCAAGAAAGCCATTTCAAGGAAAAATCTCTACCAGGAGTTCAATGAGAGTAAGCCTTGACACAAGAATGTGATCCATCCATGGAGGACAGAAGGACATTGAAGAGAAAAGTACACTCTGAACACTTGAACAAAGGTACTGTGTTAAACTCTTGTCGAAGGTGCCTCTCTCAAGGGGACATGGACACCTCATTCAGCTAAGTCCAGCTCAATAAGGCAAAATTGCCTAAATAAGGTGATTTCAGAAAAAAAGAAACAAAGATCAACTTTTAAAAAAATTGATTTACTCACAGAAGTTCTTTTAAGAAACCACCTAGCTTATAATGATGCCCTTTCTTGATTTTATAAGTTGGAGAAGACTGTTAGTATTAATCTACCACTAATTTATCAGGCAGCATCAAGTAATTTTTTTGGACTATGTTCTTTTAAATTATAGATAGAAAAAGAAAGAAAAATAGCTTACATCGAGAGTGTGACTAGTTGGAAGGAATTTGTCACTTATGATATTACATGGCCGCAAAGACCACACATTTCTGCTTTCATTGGAATTAACTCAGAGAATATCTGTGGTGTAGCAAAACATGTTTTAACCTTCCTTATGAATCAATGCCACTGGATACGGAAGTGTATCCATTCTCCCCTTTACCCCTCTTCTCCCTCCATTGAACTCAAATGCAACGGGAGAATTATTAGCACAACATCTGCAGAATGTAATTACTGCGCTGCTGTCTATCCTTTACACGAGAGCTATGGGTTGAAGGCTGACGTGTTTCCTTTCCGTGATCTGGAAACATTCATAAATCTTATAACGCAAATGTTTCTCTAATTTATCTTGTGGTCATTTAATTACACAAGTTTTCTCATAAATACATAAAAAAAGTTTTTTTTTTTTTTTGATGATACTGGAGTTTGAACTCAGGGCTTTACACTTAGCCAGGCAGGCGCTCTACCAGTTGAGCCACTCCCCCAGTCCTATAAAAGTACATTTTAGAGCTGGTGGAGTGTCTTAAATGGTAGAGCATCTGCCTAACAAGTGTGAGGCTCTGAGTTCAAACCCTAGTATCTCTAAAAAAAAAATTAAATATAGATTAAGTTAACATAAAGGCATAGTATATTTAATGTGTATTCACTTACAATGTATCTGGTTAGTACATCTTATTTTTTTGGTCAGTGATTTCAGTAGAGTTTGTCTCCTCAAAATTCTGTGTTGAAATCCTTAAGTCCCATGGTGATCATATTAGAAGGTGCGGTCTTTGGAGTTCGGAAGGGTACAAGTTCATGAATGGGATTAGTGCCCTTACCGAAGAGCCTCTAGAGAGATCCCTCTCGCTCTGCACAGAGAAGACCCCTGTCTTTCAATCAAGTTCTGGGTCTTCAACCAACAAGTCTTCTAGTGTCTTGATCTTGGACTTCCCATCCTCCAGAACCATAAGAAATAAGTGTTTCTTGTTTATAAGATGTCTAGCTTATGGTATTTTGAGATAGCAGCTAGAATAGACTAAGATAATGATTTCTTTTATGCTGTAGATCAATTTAGAGATCTTTTGTGGTTATTTGGACTACCAGAATTTTTGGTGGCACTTTTGAAGGGATTGTAAGAATAAAGGGTTGTAAGAATAACAATGCTGCTTATATCAACAAACATTATGTTACAAACATTGCTAATAAATATGGATGGCTGCTCTTGTCTATGAAATCACCCCACTTCTTGTTTTGTGTCCAACCTCACCATTGTTCTATATGCTCATTAATTTAGTAAGTACTAAAACACTGCATTGGTACTTTGTGACTGATGCTTTTTTTCAGTGTGGGGGGAGGTAAGTACTAGGGTTTAAACTCAGGGCTTTGCTCTTGCTAGACAGGTGCTCTATCACTTGAGTGATGTCCCAAGCCAGGATCAACATTCTTCTAGAAGCCAGAGATAAAGAAATGGGCACAAAAGTCAACACACTTACACTGACAGAGCTTACTTTCTAGTGGAGGAGATGGAGAGTTAAGAATTTCCAGGTCGAATTGTGATGGTAAGAAGAAAAGTAAAGCAGGACCACCGTTAGAGCTGGTGATACTGTTGTAAGTGGGATGCTTAGATCTGTTGTGTCTGGGTAGGTGAGATGCAAGCAGACTCCAATGAAAAGGAGTTAGCTAGGAGATGATTCGGGGAAGAAGATTCTAAGCAAAGAGGCCAGAAAGTGTGCAAAGGGGAAGAACATGGCATATTGGAAGGTAAATGTAGTTGGAGGAGACAAGGGTGGGATGTGAATTTGGAAGACTGGAACACCAGATCATGCAAGGCCTAGTTGACCAATCAGAACATTAAACACAAAAGGAAAGCACTGGGACATTCTGATTTTTGTTTGTAAGAGATTGCTGTGGCTATTGTATGAAGAGTAGTTTCTAGAGAGACATGATGGTGTCTGAGACCCAGGGCGGCCCATGTGGCTGTGTATGCTGGGCTCACACTTAGATTCATCAAACACGGTCCTGTTCAGCCAGTCATCTGCTCATGATGCAAACTTCAGTTTTGTCTAATTTTAGTATGAACTTGAGCTGTCTATAATTAATCATCTGTATTAATGAGAAGTCTCATTTTTAGTGTATGAAATCATTATTCCATCTTTTAGTGCAATAAACTATCATGGGTTGGATCTTTGACATATCATAATCGAACTGTTCACTTTTCAAATGTGGAGAACTCCTTTAGGGAAGAAACAAATGAAATAGACGAACAAGACTAAGATAAGCTGTGATGACAAATAGAAAACCAATTTAGGGAAAAAGTTCCTAATAAATGTATTAAATCATTGTGATTGTAGAAAAAACATCTCCCAAACTTCAGCTAGCCATCCATGGAAGGGTGGTTACACCTTGAAACTGCAGATGATAATTTTGTCAGCACAAATCAAATTGCTGGGAAAAAGAAAAATTGAGAGCCTACTGCTATCATGGGGCTCACTGAGGCAGAGTCTACAAAAAGGTTTGTGGGAAAAGTTTTGCCTCCCAAGAAAATGTCAAAAGATGAGACAAATACTTTCTTCCTCCTGACACTCTTTCATAGTGCTAACTGTTTGGTGCTAATTTGGCCATCTTTATCCTATGTTGATAGGTATCTTTCTGGTGAGGGCCGAAGAGAAGAGAGCAAAGAACATGGGTTCCTCTTGACATCACTGGTCTGTCAAATTAATTAACCAGTCCTGAAGTGTCATTCAACTTTAGACTTTCTGTTATGTAAGTGATTAAAGTTTCTTTTTGCTTAAGCCAATTGGAATTTGGTTCTGTTACTTATAGCCTGAAAGCATTCTCGCTGAATGAGCATGCTATCATTTCCATGGTGCCAACAACGTTTTGATACAGTTTTATTTTATAACCCACATGACTGCTTAGGTATAGGAAATATCTACATGTTTTTTAAATCAATTACCCCATATGAATAGGGTTTCTAAGTTGGAAATACTAGCAATGGCCACCATGTTTTTTTTTCCAACTTTCTTCTACCAGGAATATAATGTTGGGAATAGGAAGAGGGCCTGCTCATTCTTTCCTGCTTACTCGCATTTCATGAAATCTCTCACCAGCTGTAGCACTGCTAAAAAGGCTGGGATGACTTGAGAGGACCCATTTTAAACAGAGGCTATTGTTATATTTTCTAGCAACCAGTTGACTGCAGAGGTTGGACAATTGTCTCAGCTAAATCAATTGTATTCCTATCCTGGGAGTTCTCTTTAAGCTTTAAAATAAAATACAGAAACAAAATAGAACACAAAACAAATACATTGCTTAGTAAATTATTGTAAGGCTAACATCTTTATAACCACCCTGCCCCCTAGATCAAGGAATTGAGCTTTGCCTACCAACTCTGAAGCCCCTCCATGTGCCACATCTCAATAACTGTCCCGACTTTTCTATTGATCACTTCCTTGAAATTCTTCTTTATTTTATCACTACATTGTACATCCTTGGATGCTATGATTTAGTCTTGTCCATTAAAAAAAAATGTAGGTCAGGTGCTGTGGCTCATACCTATAATTTCAGCTACTTGGGAGGCAGTGATCCAGAGGATTGTGGTTCAAAGTCAACCTGAGGAAAAGTTAGTAAGATCCCTTTTCAACAAATAAGCCAGGTGTGGTGGTGTACACCTGAAATTCCAGCTACATGGAAGACCCAGGTAGAGGGATTATGGTTTGAGGCCCGCCTGGGCAAAAAGTATGTCTAAAAAATAACTATTGGGGCATGGCTCAAATGGTAAAGTGCCTGCCTAGCAAGTGTCAGCTTGAGTAACTGTGAAGTCTCCCCAGCTCTGTGCTCCCCTGTTGGAGCTGCTGTTTTAGAACTAAATGGTGGGTCAGCTTCGCCTCTGCCCAGTTCTGCTCCTTTAACTTTCTAAAGATGTGGTTCTGCAGTGGTTCCCTAATGACACTTCTGCACAAATCTCTGCCTCAGAGACTGTTTCCAGAGAACCCCTCCAACCCTTTCCTTTCCTTACATTGATCTTTTGAAGAATCTGGACTATTTGATATATAGAGTTTCTCCTATCTGAATTCTGCTGATTGCAACCTCTTGATTTAGTTCAGAATGTTCCTGCATCCTCTGTCTTTCCTGAAAAACAGCAGCTGGACACAGGGATGATCACACTCTGGTTCCGTTCCTTTAAAGCAATTGTAGGAGGTGGCGTTTTATGCATAAGATGGCCCCTAATATCCATTTTGCTTTTTGATGTTGCAAGCTATCCGTATTTCAGCATCTATTGCATAAATTCACTGGAAGTTGAAAAGTGGTTATATTAACGTCATTATTTAGTTTTCACTTATTAGCTGGAATAATTTTATAAAGAGATACTTGTTCTCATCTTTCTAGTAGTATAGTTCATATAGAAACACAAGTTTAAGGGCTGGGAGTGTGGCTTAAGTGATAGACTGCTTGCCTAGCCAGCACAAGGACCTGAGGTCAAACCCCAATACCAAAGAAAGAAAACACAAGATAAATATGTGACTTTCCTTTCATTTAGTCAGGTTTTCAAGACAATGAATTGGATTCCTGTACTCCTCAGTTGACCAGTTATCAACATGGGTTTGGATGTAATTGGTTAGATTGAATTTATTGCAATTCCCTTCTTTGTTAGAGTTCATGTTGGCCAGTCTTAGGTGAGGGGAAGGGTGTCTAGGTAGGCTCCTAATTCCTCCTGTGACTCAGTAATGCTTGATACACTCTCTCACTACCTGGTGTGTCAAGAGATCCTGGTTCATTCCTACCTCAAGCCAGGAACAGCCACTTGTCTAAGAATTCTTGGTTTCTTTTGCTGTGGAATAGCAAAAAAAAAAAAAGTAGCCAGAATGAAAAGAGAGAAACAACCCTAAAATATGTTAAATATATGTGTGTATGTATTTTCTAACACACACATAAATATATACATATATAAATAAGTACACAAAATAAATACATATGTGTGTGTTTAAAATATATACATATACACATGTATACATACAGTGTATGTAAACACTGCATGCATGCATACATATAGATAAATAACCTTGGGAATTCATTGTGAAATTCCCCATTTAAATTTAGAAGCAGAGACTTTACTTAAATTATCCTATATTGAATTTATGCTATTTTTTTTGGCAATACTGGGATGGAACTGAGGACACTGCAAGTGTTCTATCATCGAGTAATCCCCCCCCCACAATGAATATTCATTTCCTTTTTTTTCCCACTAAGAATCTTATTTCTCAAGCACACACATTCTAACTCAAGGACAGAATTAGAATGCCATAAATATTCATTTGCTTAACCCCACATGACTCATGTAATGCTCTCATTATAACAGTACTAATAATACTTTTGCCAACTCTGATTACTGAAAATGGTTACATTAGTGGTGGTAGATGCCGTTCTCACTCTCCTACTTCTCATGGTTGGCCTGTCTTCATTGTCAGGTTGTATAGTCATTTACATGTTAGACTTCCTTCCTTTTGCCTTGTTAGTCTGTGTTCTGTGCTAGTCATGTCTGATGCTGGCCTGCAACCTTCAGGCCGAGGTCTCTGGTCATTTTGATTGTCTCAAGCCTGTTTCTAGTACATTTGTTAGGAAGGGTTCATGAGAACAATGCTGTTGGTTATGGTTTTTCTGTTCTCTTTGTATTGGAAACCGAGCTTTACAGGGTACAAAGTCTTAGCTCACATTTTCTTTCCGTGGGAACATTAAATATATCAGTTCATTTTCTTCTCTCATAAATGTCACTGTTAAAAACTCTGAAGAAAATCTAATTTCCCTTCTCTTCTAAGTCATGTGCTTTTTCCCCAGACTCTCCTCCAAAGTCTTTTTTTTTTTCTTTAAAGCCCAGACATTTTCTAGGATACATTATGGCCCTGATTGTTCTGGTTTGATATTCTCATGCTTCTGAAAATGGTACTTATTTTTGACTTCAGGAAAGTTTTCTGAATTCTAATTTTAAAATATTTGTTCCATTCCTTTATTTTAGTTTTTGTCTTCAGTGACTTTCCTGTTCTGTCAGTTGGATTGTCTTTGCCTGTCTTCAATATTTGTTAGGGTCTTTTTTTTTTTTTTAAATTGTTTAAATGCTTATTTCATGTCTGATTTCAAAAGTCTTTTCCTTTTTATCTTCTGTCTCTCTTAAAACATTACCTGTTGTATTTATCAACTCTGTTCATTTAGTTTAGTTTTCATTTCTAAAATGATTTTCCCTTTATTTTGTATTCTTTCTTGAATTCTGTCACATTTCTTGTGAGATCCTTTAATGTTGACATTCACTGGTCTTCCATGTCTTGGGTTGTTTGAACACAACTTTCTGTCCTGCTGGATGTGACTGGGCTCCTTTCTTCTTTTTCTTTGTAGCACTTTTGTGTGAGGTTTCACTTTTGTGCTTTTTTGTTTCTCATTTTTGTGCAACTTTAATTTTTCCTGAAAGTTTAGGAGGAAATTGGATTTGGAGTCCTTCAACATCCCCAAACTCCCTCCCTTGGATTTTCATACATTTGAATAAAATGGCAGCTGGTTTTCTAGATTTCCTGACTATTTCTCCCTCACCCCCATTTTTATCTGAACCCTCTTTTTCCATCTTTTCTATTGTCCCTGTTCTATCCAATCTTACTTCTCCTATCAATTTCTCTTCAATGTGAGGCTCTGTCCTGGAAGGCAGCCTGGTGGATGAAATCTGAGGGTGAACAGGGGCTGTGACTCCAGCCTCTTCGGATGCCCCAGACAACTTCCTTCGTGTGCTGACCATACCACTCCAGCTGTGATTTGAAATCACACCACTTCTAGGGCTTATGGTCTACTCGGGATTTGTAGATGCCCTATTGATTTCACCCGCACAGAGGCCAATATAGTGCAGGTTTAGAGGCTGTTGGTGATTTGGCCTTCTCTATTTATATTTTAGGGTTTGTAAGAATATCTACAAACTTAGTTCCTATTTAAAAATTGACATATAATTTATATGATATGAAATTAACTACTTTAAAAATCTACAGTTCAGTGTCATTTAAGGTATTCACAATGTTGTGTCACACCCCCTTTTTATAGTTTTAAGATATTTTGTCACTCAAAAAGAAAACCCTGGAGCTATTAAGCAGTCATTTCTGATTGACCTCTGCCTTTGGCAGCTGCCAATTGGACTTCTGAATCTGTGGGATTATCTATTTTGGACATTTCATTTAAATGGAATCATACAATATGTGACTTTTTTATATCTGGCTTCTTTTATTTAGTGTAATGGTTTTAAAGTTCATTAAGTTTATAGCATGAATTTGATCTTTATCCTTTTTTATGGCTAAGTAGTATTTCATTTTACGTACATGCCACAATTTGTTTATCTACTCCTCCTCACTGAGTTTTATTGTAAATGTTGTCCAATGGGCTTTGGATTTTGTTCTCTAGTTGTTTTGTTAGTTTTTGTGTAGGGAGTCAGGAAGACCCCCCAAACCCTCTGCCACTGCATCACCATCTTCTTAGAATTTTGTTTAAGAAGTTTCACTTGGGACTTCAAATGCCTAAGTCAGGCATTATTTGAGTTAGAATAAGAATTATGTGGCCACTAGAAAGAAAGGTCTACAGTTTTCTTCTGGGGTCCTGGTACTTCCTCTTATTTGTTCCTCTTTAGGTTGGTTGCTTAGATTGTCCATGGATCCCACAAGATCTGGGTTTTACTACCACCTACCCTCTTCCCATTAAGTTGGGAAGGCTTGGGTGGGTTTCCTTCCTTTGAAATCAAGCATATGGTGACACCACTACTGTCTCCATCAGATGCTTGTGTTTCCTCTACACTTCCACCTCCTGTCCAGTCCCCTTGTGCAAGGGCAGCAGGAATACATTTCAGTATGATTCTGTTCAGTTGAAATGTGCTTGAACAAACTCCCAACATCACAGATGACTTCGTACACAGGAACTCCATGTCTTTTCTTCCACTTTTGTATTTGGTCATTTCCTCCGATGCTGCCTGGCTGAGATGGGCTTTTCACACACTGAGTCTGAGATAAGAATTCTTGAGCAAGTGATTAATTGTGATAGTGCCCTGAGGTAAAAACTGTAAGGGAGTGAGAACAGCTGATCTGGGAGACCAAACAGTGGCTTTAGCAGAAGTCAAGACTCCATCTGGTCCCACATGGAAGTCTGGAGCATGACAGGCTTTTAGTACAAGGTGCTAATGATGAGGCAATTTTAAATAGTGCATTGTCTCTTACCCAAGTATAATGTTCAGGAGAAGAGTAGCTTTGAGCTTAGAGCTACTAGTATCCACATCAAGATGGAGTTGGGAGCCCCAGCTCAGTGATATGAAGTTGGGTGTGTGAGATCAGCAGTGCTTGTGAAACTCCCAATCTAGCTTTGTGTGCCAAGTGATTTCCTTCCCTCTGCATCTATAAAGTTCAAGTGCATGTCACACAGGTGTGGGCATGTATGCATGAATATCCATGTATGCATGCATAATTGCAATGCATATCTAGCATGGATTTGTGAATTTGTATGCTTATAAATACAAGTCCTTTAAGTGTAACGCTTGGTCCATTTATGCAAGGTGTGTGAGTGGGCGATAAGATACAGGCTCAGGGAAAGGGTGAGGCAGAGGTTTGACCACTGGAATAGGATCTATGGACTTCAGTGATCTGCTAGAAAAATGCTCCTATGAGAATTGTGTATTTATGGCTGGAGGCGGGGTATGAAAGCTGAGTCTTCTCCCAAGAAGGATGAGCAGGGTGAAGGGGACAGGTGTAGCAGACTAGCCCTGTTTGTGGGACTGGAATCAAAAGGGGCAGAAAGTGGCCATTTATATCTGAATGTCATTTGTAAGTCAACTGTTTTTTTTTAAGTTGTTCTGGGGTTTGAACTCAGGGCTTCACATTTTACACTGCCTACTTCACAGTGGGCAGGTGTTCTACTGCTTGAGTCATACCTCCAACCCTTTTTGCTCTGGTTATTCTGGAAGTATGGTTTTGTTTTTGACCCAGGCCAGTCTGGACCACAATCCTCCTATTTTATACTTCTTATTATAGCTAGGATGACTGGCATGCACCACCACCACCAGCTTTTTTCTGTCGAGATGGGGGTCTCCTAAACTCTTTTGCCTGGACTGGCCTCAAACCACGATTCTGCTGATTTCAGTCTTCCAAGTAGCTAGGATTACAGCACAAGCTACCATACCCAGCTAGGTCGTGTTCTTTAAAAGGCAGTTGCTTTTTATGGAAATTTCTGATATCTCATACTTTGATGCTTAAAATTAAAGATGTTCTTTGGGTTGTGTTGTAAGGTAAGTGTGCAGGTAGTAGCAGCAGCTGAGTGATGAACTAATTAATATCTCAAGGTCAATTTCAATTTCATCTGTAAGATTTGCAGTTCTGTGATTTTTTTCTTTAGTAAAACCTGCTATAGAAATGATAGAGTAGAAGATTTTTTTAAAAATCAGAACTGCCAGTTAGTGACCTCTCAAGAAAAACACCATTAAATGTCTCTTGACAATTTATGTTGTTAGCTCAAATGCATACTTAAAATTTTTATGGCAAGAAATTATACAGTTACCTTTTTTTGGATGGGACTGGGGTTTAAATTTAGGGCTTCATGCTTGCAAAGCAGGCGCTTTACTGCATGAGTCACACCTCCAGTATGGGTTTCATGAATGTTTGCCAAGGCTCCAACTGCGATTCTCCCCATCTCAGCCCCCCAGGTAGCTGGGATTTTAGGCGTGAGCCACTGGTGTCTGGCACATGGTTACCTTTATAAAGACATGTACTATGGATGTGTGAGACATTCCAGCTCCCCTCCCCAAACTGTTTTACTACTTGAATGTATTAATAGCTTATTTATGATTTGCTATGTATGGACTCTGATGTCCTCTGTCCAAATGGATGAGAAAAAAAAAAGAAAGAAAAAGGCAAAGGGGTTGTTTCTTTTGTGTTTCTACTTTCCAAAGAAATTATCAAAACCTCTTTGTTTTTATTCCCAGTGGGGACCCTGCAGGCATATAGTGGATGGTAATTTTAGAAGTAAAGAAGGCCAAAGCCTGGGAGGTCACAACCTATAGCGTCTATAAGTAAAGAGCTTCTATTTTGGGGAGAGTGTGTTTGCTATGTTCCCTAATTAGCTGTGGATCTGACAGTGCCGGGTGTCATCACTGGCATCTCTCCCCATTTCTTACTGGGTTTTTGTGCACAAAACACAAGCATGACTGAAGGTTCTGCTTTTCTTTGTTTGTATTTCTGCACTCCTGGTTCTTTCCTGTCTTAGGATATTTTTTTTTCTCATCCATGTCCTTTCACTAGAGACTGCTAAAAATTTCAAATTCATTTTGGTGGTGATTTTGTTTTGTTTTGTTTCCATCTGACCCAAATCCTGAATTTTGAATTTCCAGAGAAAACCCTGTTTGAATTATAAGGCACTTGATACAAAGCATTGTCTCTGTAATTTCTTCTTCTGTCAGGTTTCCTACAACCAGACTTTTAACTTGCCTGTGCTTGGAGAAGAGTAGTCTTCCCTAACAGGGAATCAGCTCATATTTTCATTGACTTTTAATGTTTGAATCTAGTTGAAATTAAAAGCTGTCATCATTTAAGAGATGTCAAGAGCCAAAAATGTCTTAATCCAGCATCAAATTGAGGTAGAATGTGTACTTTTTAAGGCTCTTGGGAAAAAGTGGCTTTTTAAACAAATAAATAAGTGAACTAAATCAGAAGGTGGTAGCCTCCAAAAACTTCACAGTGGTTCGTAGAAGTTAACTTTAATCATGAGATATGAGATAATGTCTTCCTAAAGAATGGGTCCATTTAGACAACAAGAGGATTTTGTTTCCCACGAGCAGAAAAGACTATGCAATGTTTCTGATCACATGCCTTTATAAATCTATTTCACGGCTAAGTGTGTGGGGCTGGATTTGGGTGGATACAATTTTGTTAGTTGAAAACTGCCAAGGCATAGAACTTACTTTTCTCCTGTGGTTTGAGAAGTGTTCTGAGATACAATATCCTCCCTCTTTGCACAGCAAATGTGCTCATCAGCAGAGAGTCTGGTAGTCAGTTCATACTAACCAGCTGTTGGGAACAAAAAGTCACAAGTCACATATTCTAAGACAGAGAACTTTTCTCTGTAAAGGGTCAGAAAGTAAATTTTTAGGTTTTTTTGGCCATGAAACATTGAGGCTATCATCTAGGCACTTATGTACATAATGAGAACAATAATGATTGCGTACCGTGTTTGTAATGCAGGTCTACTAATGAGAGGAATGGAATTTCTTTGGGGTTGGATCATGTTTCACCTAATTGAGGTTCAAAGTTAGCATTCCTCCTCATGAAATCAATTGTAAGTGTTCATCTGTAAAAACCAGTCTTAGCCTATAAAAATAGGCAGCAGGCTGGGTTTGTCCTGCAGGCTGAGTGCTAAGAGAACTCACCTGGGCACCTTGTTTGGGGTTTACTTCCGCTTGCTGAGAAGATAGAACAAAAGTCAGGACATGTGTCTCTTCAAAAATGTGTACATATGACATAAAGTAGTTTTTCTCCACTTATTTTTTTTTAATTTAAGAAGCACGAAGCCCTCTTTACACTGGCAGCTGTAGATTCTAGCTCCTTTCTTTTCTAAGGGGCCTTATTCTCAGTGCACCACGATGAGAAGCAAGACCTGTGGTTATGGATAATATTAAGTGCCTTCCTCAACATTCAAATTACCTACCACATACCAGTGCTGACATACAATGGTGAGGAAGGTCCCACTCCTTTGAGCAGGCAGCTAACCAGTAGTGGAGGTCTACCAGTTGTCATCTCTAGGCTAAGTGCCCTATTCTCATCATCATACTTAGTTCCCACAGTTACTCCTTGACCTCCTGTTTCTGTCCTCATTTTATGGAGACGAGATAGATTAGAGTGACAGCTAATGACAGTGGGGCACTTACTATGTGCAAGACATAGCTCTAGGATACTCTTGTGAACTTTCTTACTTACCTCCCGCCCTAATGCAGTCAGTACCACTGTCCTCATTTACAGATGTGAAAACAGAGGCACAAAGAGCTGTGGACCCATAGTTACCCAGTGGATAAGAGGCAGAGTTGAATGTAAACCCAGGCAGTCTGTGCTCCAGTGCCCAGGCACTTTACATTATGCTTTTGTTAGTCTTAGAAAGATAACTGCTTAATTAATACACAGGTAGTAAATACTGAAACCTAGCTTTGAACTTGAGGAGTCTGACTTCAGACTTCTTTTATTCACTGATTTTACCCCTGGGTGGGCCTGTGCCAGTCCTGAATGAGTTGGTTAGAGGGTGAAGGAAAGTGAGGTGGGGCTGCTTGCCAGGAGGTGAAGCTGGGAGGTGGGGATGACAGAGCCCTGTTTCTAGATGGAACGGGCCTCTCCATTTTAGGTTTTCAGAGGCGTGACTGCCCTTATTCCCTGGTTGATCTCGGGTGGGTCACTCAACCTCTATAGTCTTCAACTTTCTTTTCTGTAAAATGGAACAAATAAGACTTCCCCTGAAAAGGATTTAATGATAAAGTATTTAAAACATCCATGTCTTCTCTGATGCTTCCTTTTCTGTGTCCTCTTGTCTGAACTAACTGTACCTGGTGAATTAATCATGGACCAATCTGTCTATGGGCTTCCAGCCTCTCTGTCTTCCTGGGGAGGGACTGAAGGACTCTGAATGATGTTTCCTGTAATATGCGTTCCGAACAGAGTCATTGGGTGATTTTAGCTATCAATGCATAAGAAATCTTTGAATCCTGATGATACAACTGATTGAAATATCCACATTTTATTTTCATTGGATTTACACATTTCAGGTCTGCAAACTAAAAGCTCCTACCTTCGAATTTCATTGCAATTGCAACATGGATTGGCAACACAATTTTCTTCAAGCAGTACTGCTGTGGTAAAACAGCAGATATAATTCCAACATCGTTGAAAAGCCTGGCTGGTGTGCTGATTAAAGGGAAATGGCATGGTGAATTGAAAGATATTTTAACTACTATATCTAATTACAAAGAAGAACATGTTGCTTACCAAAATTTGAATGCATTCTATAATAAAAAACAAGGGCAATTAACAATCAAACAAGCAACTGCTTTCTTGACAGGCAGATGATACAACACAGGACCAAGAAAATGCAGAAAGCTTTCGTTTGACGAGGAAAGCTGAGATGGTCCTTTCCCATTGTAAGGTAAGATCCAAAGGGCATATGACTTTGTGGTTATAAGGCCAGAGGGATCAGGAAGCAGGGGGATTGCCGTTCCTGGGTTTATGCTATTGAAGCAAAGTCCTATTTATCTATAAAGTGGGGAAAAATAAGTATTTGTGAATTCTCAGAAGTTCTGATATAAAAGACACTTTTTCCCCTTCTAATTTTACTCAGAGGTAGGCTAGGCTCTTATTTTTTTAATGCATATTTAAACATGCATATTTCTTTGGTGTATTATCCTATATTATTTTTTATATTCAGAATTTCATAGTCTTGCCTCTTGACTATCCCATAGGGATTTGTGTGGCTAAAGCAGTTAATATCCATAAAACACCATGAACTCTAAGGATTAAAAAGTCCTAGAAAAGTTAAAAATTTCCCAATTCCTTCCTGGAATAGATGGAGAAAGGCAATGTGATCTCTGTCCCTAGTCTACTCATGGCTGCTCTCCTTAGCAATTATTCTGAGGAGGTCTGAGAAGGGGCTAATGGACCTCTTGCCAGCCCAGGGAATGGGTCCTTTTATGCTATGGTCTCTGGGAAGAGGGAGTCTGTATAATGGCTGGGTTTCAGGCATGATTTTCTTGACTAGAGACCATAGTTTCCAAACCAAAACATTTATAAGAATCACCTGAAGAACTTGCTGAAAAAAGAAAATCCTGGGCTTATACTTTCAGAAATTCTGAATCACTAGTTCCGGGGTGAATTTCAGGAATTTTCATTTTCCAACAAGTCTCTCAGTGACCAGAGGCAGGTGGTTTATGGACTACATTTTAACAAATATTCATCAGAAGTAGTGTTATTTATCTCCTGCCCTTTATTTTATCTGAAATTCCCATTAGTAAATATTGGTGCACCCTTCCTCAACATTTATTTATAAATATATTTATTTATAAATAATACACCTGATCTGATATTTTATATAAGCACATTTTGAACATTATAAAATATACATAAGAATGGAAGTGAAACATTTTAGGATGCTCTCAAGAAGAAATAATATTTTATAAACATTAGAAGTAGGAACAGGATATAACTCAGAGATAGAGCATGCTTAGCACACGAGAGGGTTAATCCCAGTACCAAATCCAAGAGAGCAGAACCTAATTTTCTTCATTGTTGAATATATTTTTTGGTCTCATTAAAATACAGTTAATAGAGTTTACTCTTGTTAATTGTTAATAGTCATATTTGAACAAGATCACACACGCTCTTTATTTAAAAGTTTAACTTAAATATATTATGAATCAGCAATTTGAAGGTCTGTCTCAAAGGTGAGTTTATTTGATAGCTGCTTATAATGAGTTTCATGGCTGAAATAAATGCCTTTCAAAGATGCTTAGGTTCAAATTAAAGACATGAGCATGCACCTGTGGCTATGTTTCTAAACTGATACTCATTTTAAAAATCTTTTTTATTCATTATAAAACCTTTTAATTGAAATTTGATTGGGAAGTTCTCATATTCTCTCATGTCATTTTTTAAAATTAATCAGAATGTGTTGAGTTTTTATATTTTATCAAATGGCTTAAAAATACTGACACTATTATTTGGAAGATTTCAAAACAGATTAGAAAGTTCTTTCTCAGGTTTGAGTGCACAGAGCTGAATTTTTACAGTGAAATACACTTTTTTCTTGCACCAGTCATGTATCAATGAAAATATTTTTAAACTTCTATTTTCAAATGCTTGAAATTTATAGCTTGAATTATCTGAGACTGAAATCATACCTCAGTTATATTTTCTTTCCCTTGAAGGGGTAGATCTGCTAGATAGCATGCCATTAGTCACCACAGAAAATGTTGTAGTAAAAAATGTTTAATTTCTTTTTAAGTTGGGAAACTTTTAAAATTATTTGATTGAGGGACAACCAAGGAGCCATTTGGGCACCCAAGCTTTTCACTGTTACTTCCATCTTGTGAGAAGCTCTAACTTTATACAGAGAGCTATCGTTTGGCACTCTGAGAAACACTGTGCACGTCTGGCTTTCAAGGTTTTGCTGCAATAACTCTGGTATGAATTTCAAGTGCAATGATATCTCCATAATCTTAGCCCGAAATTGTTTGTTTCTGCCATACAAAGTTTTTGGGTTTTTTTTCGTCTTTCATTATTATGCAAGAGACCTTCACAGTGACTTCAAAACATTTTCCACTAAGTTTTAGAGCAATTTTGGAAAGCCCTGACTACTACATGACCTTAAAAGCTACTGAAGATAAACCAGTTTGCATTTCATGTTCTTAATGTTTAGGTTTTCAATGTCATGCTAATCAAGAAGACTAAAATATATCATTAGATAATATTTGAGATATTAGATAATATCTTAGGGTACATCACATACTTTGGGTGAGGAATTATCTGGGAGAGTGGATGAAAACAAATACTTTTGAAGATTTTTATAAAGTCTAATTTGATTAGTTGTCCCTTTGTCAGATCTGATTATATTTCATTGTTTTTATTAATGTGACTCCAAAGAGCTTGCACTGTGACAGAAATTTCAAGTCTGTGTCATTGTCTTACCTTCCATGTGTGGTTCTTTGTCAGACTCTTCTCAATTCACTTGTCTATTTTTTACTAGGTCCAGTTAAAACCAGATAATATAATGTCTAAAACTGTCTAGTCTAGCCAGTATAGTGCTGAGTTTCCCAAAATGCTGCACGTGGATGTAGGAGATGCAGAGGGCAAAGGCTGCTGCAAGTTCATGGTGTCAGGGTCTTCTGCTCCTCTGCCAGGTTACCCTGGGCACCCAGTCACACATGATATGCAGGCCAAGTGAGTCCACTAGCATCAACCAGTACATTAAATAATAGGAACGCACAATTCATCTTTCTTTATTGCAAAACACAAATAGCATGTCCAAAATTGTCTTCCTCCATCTCAGTCATCACTTCCAGCATCTCCTGAGGATGACAGTTATCAAGGATAACTGGGCACAGTGCTCACAGTGGCAGGACATTCAGGTGCAAGGTGTCCAACACTGATCATCTGGAGTCCATCCCTGGGGCTGTGAGGCTATGCTGACAAGCATGGAATATTCTGCACTCACCCCACAAAAGCACTGTGTGAGTGTGTGCATGCTCAAGCCACCTTAATCGGCTGGTAGAAGATGCACTGTGTTGTATATTTCTGATAGCATTGAAGGTTTATTATAAAATACCTAAATAAGAAATTCATCTTAAGAATTTATACCGGTCTATCTGTGGTTTGAGGATAACTCATCAATATTGTGCAGAAAATGCCTTAATCCTGATGATCATTTGTCTCCCTTACCTTTACCAAATTTACCAGACTGTATGCACCACAGTGCAGGATCGTGTGTCTTTCCATGGCTGCATCCCACAGATCTGAGGTGAGCACACAATAGACATTCATTAAATATTTGTGGAATGAGTGCCAAAAAGACCAGCAGTACACATTTTGTGTTGATCTCTTTAATGACATCACATTATATCTCCTATCCTTGTGTCACTTCTTCACAGATTTACTTGTGTATTTATTTGAGCACATTGTATTTCTCATGTCTTTGTGAGCTACCTTGAATCAAATCATATCAAAATGACATATGTTATTGTAACTCAGGTGTCTTTTCTGAGTTCTTATCTACTATCAAGTGTAGGAATTTTGTTAAGCACATCATTAGACACTTGCTTATTTAATTCTCACATGAAGCAGGTTTTAGTCATTTCATTTTGCAGCAAAGAAGATGCTTGGAGAAGTTAAATAATTTGCTCAAACTGATGTCGACATTTTAATTCTCATCTGTTTTTCCAGAACTTACTCTTTTCATGTTAACAACTGATTTACAATGAGATTACTTTAAAATTTGGGGGGATAAAATAGTAAGACTTCTTCATTGCTTTGCAAATCCACGTATTTCTAAAAGCATAAGTCTTTTGGATTCCTTGTTTTGAAATGTCCTGTAAGATTTTTCCTGCTTTAGGTCATGTTGCCTTTGCCACTTCTTGCAAAGGCTACTTGGAGTATATTTGGTCTGATTTTTAACTTCAATTTTTATATATCTGGGAAAACAAATCAGTTAATTTTTCTTAGGAAACGTTTCAAAATTAGTCTTGCTTATACACTACCTTCATTGTGTGGGAAACAAAATGTCATCCTTAATTTAATATACGAATCAAATAGCAACTCCATCCACCGAAAAAGAAGCAATTGCAAAACTGGATGAAGGTTTCTGGGAAGACATTAAGTAGTATTTTACTGGAGATTTCTACATTAGAACATGTTTAGTTAGATATTCCAAATCTGAGTATTTGGTCTCTGAGCATGAGTTTTTATTAGTAGGATCATTTTTTTGTGCTATGAGAATCACATAAAAGTCTGCCATTCATCCCACTTTTCCTCAATATAAATAGTTTAGTTCTTATTTTGAAGAAAGTAAAGGGATGAAAAAAAAGAAAAGAAAAGAGCTTTAGGTCTGTATCCTTCTTCAGCTCCTCAAAATGTGAAGTCATCTGTAAGCTCTAAGAGTGTCGTTGTGGAAATTACTCATCTTCAGAGAATTTCATGGTAATAACCACAGCCACATTCCAGATAAATTAAGTGTGCATGAATTACTGCAGCCTCAGAGCTCTGCTTATTCTGCACCTTCCATTATTGCTGTGTGTCATTAGCATATCAGATGTCACCATCTTCCTTAATCCAGTGTGAGATACTCCTCTACCCAGGCCCACAAGATTTCAAGGCAAACCCTGTCTTTTGTTTTTAGAAGGAACACTAAGCCATAAAAACAATCTCATAACCATAATCTCTCCGGTAGATTCTATAGGGTTTAAAAATGGAAATTTACTTTTTGTGGTGTATTTATGTTGAAATCATGAAGGAGATACCGAAACTCTCATTATTAATGAATCTTAAAAACATGAATCAACTGACAATATTCCCTAGGGTTTAAAAGAATGAAAATTAGCTAGTTTTTGTTTGCTTTGTTTTGCATGTTTGCGTTTGTACACATGAAGAAGATATGGAACCGTTATCATTAAAGTATCTTGAAAACTTGAATTGTCTGACTTTTCCTACTGCATCTGTTGTGAAGGTATATGTGGCCAAAATGTCTGAAAATCCAGGTAAAGTATGAATCTTTGAGAAAGAAACGATGTGATCTATTTGTAGTTAGGATACTGTGAGTGGTAAAAATAAGTCTCACTAGAGCAACTGTTTGAAGAACACATCTTCTGTGACGTTTGCCTGAGGCTAAAACCACTCATTTACTTTTGAAGAGCTAAGTACTTGCTTGAAACAGTACTATTTCTCTCTGTTATGATTCATGTGACTTATCACATGAAAACAAAAAGGATAGTGATGAATTTTGTTGGGGGAACTTACATTTTCCTAATTATTCTTTAAAAAACATGTTTTCAAATGGCTAGAGGGGCAAATTGACATTTCATAGAAATGGTTAAACTCTGGCTTGGAATTCCATGGGAATTAGCAATCTGTAGACCAAGGTTCTGGCCCAAAATGTCATGGTTGGACCATGACTTCCTACAGGGCTGCTGTTCATGGTCAGTTTCTTGTTTTTCTTTCTTCAATGCGCCCTTATGCCTAGAGGCTATTTGTAATGGGAGAATTTTAAGAAATTCATAAATTTAAAACACCCCACACATGCAAAATTCTTTTTGAATGTGTCATCCTAAAGTTCTTTCCTCCAAATCACATAAAATAAAGTAGCATAGTGGCCATCTCTTTTGAATGTTCGTCTTCATATTTAATTTTATTGTCTTTACATAAATATTATTAACATCATGAATTGATCATATTAAGTTGGCCATCTGAGTTTAAACGCTAGCAGCCATCTTTTGATGCTATTTCTTTGAAAAAAATGCACCTCATGTTTAATTTCAGAGTAAACAAACATAACTTAAAGAAATAGTGCAAGCTCCTACGCCTTGGCAAAAAGTTTTGCATGTATGTTATAAAAGGTGTTTATATAATACGAATTATCTAAGCTTGTATGTAAAAGAAGTATGACTCTTCAAAGAGCAAGCACCTATCTGATCTGTAAGAACTGAGTTCATTTGGGTTAAATTATGCTCAGGGAGTTGAAGGTAAAACGAAAGAGGAGATTATACCTCTTCTTATGGCAGGAAGAGGCTCATTTCCAGGGCAGAGACTCCTGAAACCCATAAAATACATTCCAGATCCAAGACTTCACGAGTTGGTGCATTGTATCTGGACACTTCTGCCATAGAGACTTGGGGCTAGTTTGCTTCCATTTATTGAATGGGCATAAAATGCCCAAAGGATATGTGAGAGACAGTTTTTAAACATTAATTTAAAAATTCTGGCTGGAGATGTAGCTTAGTGGTAGAGAGCTTGCCTGGGATAGACAAGGCCCTCAGTTTGAGTCCCAGCACTGTAGGAAATACACATGCACGCGTTCACACACACACACACACTAAAATTTGTTCTGTTTAACACTAGTGATCACTTTTTATGTTGCCAGTCTTCAAATCTTTGAAATTCAAAACTCAAATGAAGGACAAACCAGGAAACACAGAGCGCTGATGAGTATCTGCCCAGCCAGAAGCAAAACCTTCACTAATGTCCAAGCAGGAGGTAAGGAGGCCGAACCAGGGATTCTTAAATCGTTATGTCATGAATCCCTTGGCAGTCTGGCAAATGGGTCCTTTGGAGGTCTGGTTGATATTGCTACATACATAAAACAAACATATAGAATTTTGAAGAAAACCCATGGTATTGAAACATAGTATTGATTAAAATACATTAAAAATTCTAAATTGGTTATATAAGAGTTGGTCATTCATTAATGTATTAAGAAGCAAGGACCAGCAGGAGGCTTGCTAATTGACAGCTTGAAGTAGAATGAGCATAGAAGTGTCTGCAGAAGTAGAATGTGGTAAGAAAGTATCAGCAATTTTTACTGGTGGCAATGAAATAGAAAATGCCAATAATTCTATGGTTTGTGGAAGGAAAGTTTTGTTTCAGATGAGGTTGGTGAACCTGAAGACATAATTTCTTTCTGTTCAACATCACAGACTTCCCTGCATCTATTGAAGAACCCCACAGAGACAAGAAAAGTTTGATTGAAATCAAATCAAATCAAGTCAAATAAATGAAATAAAATCAAAGAAATGAAGAGACATACATTATGTCATAGATAAACCAGAGACAGGATTTCTTCAGAGCTTGATCTTGTGTGTCGATCACACTGACAGTGGATGGATGACTCTTCTTTGCTCTGCTAATCACCATTTTGTTCCCCAAAGTTAACACAGAGGATCTGACAGTGTTACAGGGCACATATGAATAAGAGCAAAAGAAAAATTTTGATATTGAAGTTATGAAATGCAAAAGTCAAGACCACAGTGTGGTCTTTTTATCCTAAAATATTTCTGTATGCCAGTTCTGATAGGTGGGCCTGGTGCACGAGGTGCCTATTAGTGCCCTATAATGCTGCTAGTAAAAAATGTGCATCATATATTTATCTGAAAGCTCAGTTTTGTGAAAGGACTGTAATGTCTATTTATTGGGAGCAAATACACATTTCACCCAGTTAAGCTGGTTTAAAATAATAGTTGATTCTTAAAAAAAGAAATGTAAGGTGATGACCACACATGCGTCGTTCCACGTGGTTGACTTTGGTTGAGATGTCTCCTCGTATGTTGGACACCTTACCAAGTGAGCAAGTGAGCGATATTTAGCACGGGTATTTACTCCAAGGAGCTGTTAGCAAACAAACAACGAAAACAAAAGCTACAACTGGCAAATGGTTTATTTGTTTGGTTTCAGTTTATTTCTGTAAAAGGGCAAGAAAAAAAATGTGCCTTGTCTTTTTTTTTTTTTCCAAAGACCCAGGCCTATGTACATTTACCTCATTTTTTTCCTATGGACAAATGGGAGGTTACAAGGGTTTACTTTTGCTTTTTACCTTATTCATTCTTTCACTCTTTTGAGAGATGAAATGAAAGAGACGGATGACATTATTTTGTCCAGCTATCTGTTAGGTTAATGTCACATCTTCACTATCTGGACAGCCAGCATCTACTTTAAAGCCCTGTGACAGAGAAGTGACTATTCTTAAAACAGCTCTCTCTCTCTCTCTCTCTCTCTCTTTCTTTTTGTAGGCATCTTATTGTTAGGAAGCACTTCCTCAGAGTGAGACAAGACTCATCCTCCTTTAGCTTTTAGGAAATCTTGATGATAGAAAGGGTTGTTGAATACCAGAAAGCAAGAATTTTGCCCCGAAGGGCTCTGTCTGAGGACAGAAGAAAAGAAAAAAAAAAGGCATTGATTCTCCTGGTGGCCACAGCTAGAATGGTGGCAACAAAATAACTTTTAAGGATCTCGTGACTGAGTCATCATTTTTTAAAAAGCTTCTACTTCCGAGGTTATCATGTGACATGTGTGAGCCCTGGAGGCAGGCACAATGAGTTTGAAGGCCTAGTTCTAGTCTGCCTCATGAACTTGTGACAGTCACTGACTGCTTTTGAAACCTTAAGTCTTTTTTGAACAATGGCAACAACATCTGTCTCAGAGAACTTCTTGTGAAAATTAAATAAGACAATACAAGAAAATCACCAGTGTAACACTTGGTAATGTTCAGGTAACAGAAATCTCCAAGTCAGAATAGCTCAGACAACAGTGGAGTTTGTTGTCCCTTATAATAAGAGGTTTGCATGTAAGGAATATTTTAGGCATAGGTGATAGGGTGCAGAGGTACTAGAGTTTTTTTGGCAGTTCTGGGGATCAAGCCTAGGATCTTGTACATGCTAGGCAAGTGCTCTACCATTGAGCTGCATCTCCAGCCTTTGTTTTCTTTTTTTTTTTTTTGGTGGGTCCAAATTTTGAACTCAGGGCTTCACGCTTGCAAAGGGTGCTCTACTGCTTGAGTCATGCCTCCAGTCCATTTTGCTCTGGTTATTTTGGAGATGGGATCTCCTGAAATATGTGCCTGAGCTGATTTCAAACTACAATCCTCCTGATCTCAGTCTCCCAAGTAGTTAGGATTACAGGTGTGAGCCCCTGGTGCCTGGCTCAGC
Source organism: Castor canadensis (assembly GCF_047511655.1). Lineage (NCBI taxonomy): Eukaryota > Metazoa > Chordata > Mammalia > Rodentia > Castoridae > Castor > Castor canadensis. The sequence goes on along the minus strand of NC_133389.1, from coordinate 169,682,901 downwards.
CCTTGGATTTTTGAGTAAGCGTCTGGCTGTGTTGCCTCTGCCTCCTGTGTGTGTGCCACCATACCCAGTCAGATTTTATTTTTTCCTCTTTCTGCTTAGCATTCCTCATCATATTATTTTTATTCTCAGATGTGTCAAAATGTCTGGCCAGATTTAAACCTTATGTCCTTACACAGTGTGTTCCATAGCAGGTGTTCCCTCTCATTTCATCGGTGATGATGCATCACATGGTCATTTCATAGACCAATCACTGGAAGGGGGATGGGTTGTCGTACTGTATTCAAATTAATCAAGTATTCCCTCCTGAGCTGGGGAGGGTCATTCCCAACTCCTTTTCAAAAGATGACCATTATATTAATGAGCAAATTTAGGTTCTTTTAGCACAGGAAAAGTGAAGGGATGGAGACTTGGAGACAACCAACAGCATTTACCATATTACCCTCATACTAAAATTGGGAAAAATATAGGATTGTGGAACAGTGCTCACAACATGTTTGTAACAATTCTAATAATTTTGTCTGTTCCTTAGAGCCATAAGAAGATACTGGATGTGAAAATGTTATCAATTTTCATTTAAACTTGTACATAATCTTCCTGTATCATGATAAGTTCTTATGAAGAATGTAATCATTAAATCTTTTCATTTCAAAGCTGACAACTAAACCAGCTATATGATCTTCAAAACATGTTTATAGCTGTCAGTGGCTCATGCCTTTAATCTTAGCTACTCACGAAGCAGAGATCAGGAAGATCAAGGTTCAAAACCAGTTCAGGTAAATAATTCATGAGACCCTATCTTGAAAAAAAATCACCACCAAAAAGGGATGGTGGAGTGGCTCAACATGTAGGCCCTGAGTTCATACCCCAGAACTGGATTCTAATAGTTTTTATTGTGTCATAATTATCTCAGAATATTTTGTGTTCTTTTCTATATTTTCCTATATGAGTCATTAGTTACTCCATGAGCACTTATTTTCTATATGTTAGGTACCATCTCAGGCATCAGTCTGTCTTCATTAGGGTTGTAGGAAAGGTTTTGTCTCAGTACCAGGGAAAATAAAACCTAACTACCTAACTAGGCTTAAAAGCAGGATTTGAAAGTTTCAAATCACTTTCAATAAATTTAATTGTGTCACAGAATAAAACTCAATAATATTTTTTTAGGAATACAAAACTATCCAGCACATAACAAGATCAAATTCAAAATGTTTGGAATTCAATAAAAAATTATCAGGCATGCAAAGAAGCAGGCAAAATAGTACTAATAGTGGGGGGTGGGTAAGAAACCGAACCATCAAAACTGACTCAGAAATGACACAAATAATGGTATTAATCTACAAGGAGATTAAAGTTAACAATAAATCCCATGTAGTTAAGAAACTAGAAGAGTGATCATGTTAAGGAGAGACATGGAAGATATACAGATGACCCAAATCAAATGACTAGAGATAAAAACCACAGTATTTGAGATGAAAAAACACACAGGATGAGATTAATCATAGATGACACATTATAGAAGACAAGAAAAATTAATTTAAAGACATAGTAATAAAAACTGTTCAAAATGGCACACAAGAGAAAAGTCTATCAAAGGCAGAATATCAGTAGACTATGGGACAATGTCAAATAGACAAACATACCTGTAGTTTTAGTGACCATGGGAAAACTTCATGGGAAGAGGGAAGCAAAAAAATAGATATCCGAAAAAGTGATAACTGGCAACTTTCCAAATTTGATAAAATGAAATTCTCAGGTATAAAAAGAGCAACAAATGCTAAGCCCAAGAAACATGAACAAAATTACCTCAAAGCACATCACAATCAAACAGCTTGAAACCAGTGAAAGAAAACCATTTCTCCCTCTTTATCCTCCTGTTTCCCTCCCTCTGTCCTCCCTTTCTTTACACACACATACACACACACACACTTTAGTTAGAGTGAGACTCTTTCTGTCCCCAGCATTTGGTTTGGTTAAAACTAAGCATTTGCTTTGTGTAACTACAGAAGGACAATTTTTATTTTAAAAGTCAATTCATCTGATCTGGTTTAGTAATGGCATACTCCCTTAACCAGAAGAACTTAACCTCAAGAGAAACAGCTGTTTTCATGTTCCTGTCTGGGAACCAGGCCCCCAGCAAACACTTTCCATGTACACACAACGCCTTTAAGCTCTCAATCATTATCTATAGCAATTGAGAGGCGGTGGCAGCTGGTGTCTACTTGATTGGACCTTTTGTGAAAATTCTAAGTGTTAAGAAATAAGGTGGTAAGAATGATCAGCCTCTGATTGATTAATTTCTTTATTCTAGGTTAGATTCTATATCCAGATTAGATTAGATTTTAATTTCCAGACTAGAAATCACTGACTTCTAGACATTATGATGTAATGAAATTCTAATTTGACCAAATAAATTGACCATTTCCTTCATATTGGTTATAATGGAGCTTGCTCCAAAAGCTTTTGCCAGAATCAACATTTTAGTGTTAGATATTTACCGTCTAAATTCAACTCCCCACTCTTGAGTACTTTTCAAAAATCCCAATTGCTTATTTTCTTATATTCCTCCATAATTTTTCTATCTCCCCACTTCATCCCTACACTTTTGTAGTATGTTTCCATAAGTCCAAATAGCAACACAGATTTCTTTTAATGTGAAAACACCATCTTCACCACTGAACAATACACATGCCTTCCTTAGTTTTGTTTTGTTGTTTCTTAGTTTCTACTGAAGTTGTACATCTACTAAGTAGTTGAATTGCCAACTTCTTAAGAGTGGTAAGATTACTTACCAGGCAAAAATTCTATAGTACCTATATCTATGTGCAATGGCATAGAAGCCACAGAAAATTGAGTTCAGATATTAGTCATATAATACAACATGGATTCTGTTATTTGGAATCCTAATTACATGAGCATCATTTATGGGCATCTGATCCAATGAAATGGAATTTTCCATCATACCAGAGATGTTGATCTTAAATTGCTTTCTCTACTTTTTAGTTCCTATTAAAACTTTTTTAAACTAACATATACTCCTTGAAGTATGTTTGGATGTATTATATTTTCAAAAGTTTGAAGATCTTGAAGGCTAAGTTTATATGAAGGAAAGCAAATTAGGGAAATAAACTTTTATGTAAAGTTGCAGGTGGTATTTTTCAAGGATGGAAACTCTATACTTTTGCTTATAAGAAATTTCCTCTACTAACATGGTACTTTACATCAGAGTAATTCTTTCTGCTCTCTTGGTTCATTGGCTAGTACCTGGTGGACCACCCACGTGGCTAGAAACCCTATTAACAACTGTGATGGGTCCCCCCTCCTTGGTTGGGGACTTCCTCTAACCTCCTCTTGTATCTGCTTTGTTATTCCTCACTAAAGGCTGCCATGATTTTCTGGGTTGGTTTCAGCCTTTGGCTCTGTTTTCTGCTTAGCATCTTGGATTTGAACCTCTTGGCTTCAGTTTGCATGTATGCATGTGTGCATTTGTTTGTGAGTGTGTGTGATGGTTGTGGGGCTTCTTTGTTTTATGTGTAGAATTCCTGGGTAAGGAATGATCTATCCACTCTTTTGGCTGGTCTTTGTCAACCTTATTGCTACCTAGTTCTTTGAAGAAGAAGGCTGTAAAGTCTATCATATTAAAGTGAAATACTACACACTACTTGGAAATGAATGAACACTTCTCATATATCCATCTCAGTTGTTAGAAATAAAGTCAGTGGAAGTCCATTTTCTAGGCAAGGCTTAACTCTGGCTGCTTGCTTGGGTATCAACTTGCGAATGTTGGGGGAGGGCCAACTGATGAGGGAACTTAAAATGAGAGGGATAAATCATGATAGAATGAGGAAATGGGTAAAAACTGCATGTGCCCAAAAGCACATATCATAGGGAGGCCTTTCTGCCACAAAGGAGTAGAATACCACCTAAAGCCCACCTCTAGAATTTGGCCAATCTCAAGAGAGGCATATTTTAAATAACCCAATAGGAAATCTAGGCAATGTCCTGGGAAAAGAATGTACACCCCATAGTACTCAGTCAATAAAAAACTGGGGAAGGAACTTGCACACTAGACAATAGAATGCTTGTTGTAACTGCCTCTGGGGTATCTGCTTCCAAGGCAGCCAGTCTTGTAAGACTGCCATTAATGTCTCGCTTCCCCTGTACTCCACATATCTCTGATTCCATTGCTTGAGTTTGGACAGGTGAACACATTTTTTTTTCCCTCACAACTGCCAAGAGGTATTTTAAGAAATATGGTTAACTTGGGATGTACCAAGTGCAAATACAAAATCCAAATAATTTTGCATTCTATAGACTTTGTTGACCCAATATTCACACACTTATACTAATTTATCCACTCATTCATTCAAGCACTGAAGTCCACCTCTTGAGTGCCTCTCAAGTACTATGTTCATTGCCATGGGATTAGACTCTTTTATAGCTCCACTGTGCAGAGTAATCTGTACACTAGTTTCCTCTGCTAGTCTCTGCACTCTTCAAGTATCAGAATGGTACAAAGATGAATTATCTGGATCTCCTGAGTCAGTAAACTGACAGCTAATATTCTTTTCAAGGTCACTATTGCCACAGATAATTAAATATCATGATCCTGAACACCTCTATTTTTATCAAAGAAAAAATTTAGATAACCACACTTCTCCTTCATTGAGAGAATATACAGCATGCCCTGTAGTATTTCTGCCCAAACATTCAGGCAGTTTACATTGCCCCAAAGCAGAGTGATGTGGCTGTTGCTATGTAACCACCTCTCTGGAACTTGTGGACTTTCTCTCCTCTCTATCATCCCCTTCCCCAATCAATCAACTCTATCACTGGACCTCCCTGCTTTTGATATCCACCATTCTCCCAGTTGCCTGAAGTAAGCCTCAAAGTCATGTCTCTTCTTTCTTCTCCACTGCTTCCTATTCAGTCAATTTGGACCAAATACTGTTGACTTCTTTCCATGTTATTTTGGGTATTAATGCCCTTCCCTTCCATGGTCACCTCATTAGTGCAGTTATTCATCTAATAGCTCACTCACAAATTTTATTCTGAAAATTTTTATGGAATCCTTGGTGTATGATTTACAGAATAATCTTGCTTCTGAAATTTTAAAGTGATTAAGACATAATCACCTTATGTAGATAGATTGGCATCAGTGACCAAAATAAAAAGAGTTTTCCTCAGAATTCAATGGGAGAGATGGGCAGGACTGTCCCACTGCTCAGAGTGCTGTAGAAATCCAAACTGATCACCCCCACTTAACCAAGTTTCTACAGCATTTACACAATTAAATGCACTCTCCTCACCCAGGCATTCAAATGCTTCTACAATATGGAATCAATCTAACTTTCCAAGTTAATCTCCCACTTTCCTGGAAATATGGTACCCATGCTTCTGCCAAATTTTCCCTCTGTGATCCCTGAAATTGCCTTTAAGTATCCTGTTCTCTGCTCTCCTGCAGACCCCCTTTCTCTGTGCCTCCTGTTGAATTCCACCCACCCATCAACCCACCCTTAGGATGCTCCCTCCTTCCTGCCTACCTGATATGCTCTCCCCCTCCTCTCAATTCACAGAGCATACCTTTGCACCTTTCTCATGTCGTATGTCTCTTTCATGTTATAGTTGTGTGAATATTGGGTTTTAGGTATTTGAAGCAGACTGTGAATTCCTCAGCTGGATACATGCTTAAAGAGCTATTGCATGAAAGAGTGTTATATGAAAACCAGGCTGATGAAAGACTCAAGATGCTAGAACTAGTTTTGCACCAATTTGTGGTAAAGTCCTCCAGAGTAATCTTATGGTCTGTATGCTTACCAATGAAATGGGACTATTAATTCCTGCCTTATTTATTTTACCAGATAGTAACAAATAAAAACTTAAAATATCATTTGTAAATGCTTGGAAATGTTGAGAACCAGAGATCTGTTGTTGGTGGTAGCACCTAAGAAATTAGTAAGGATTTCTGTGGAATGTTTTAAAGTATTTCATATATATATATATTTATTTACTATTTTAAAAACCTAGGTCTGAATATCTTTCACTATAATGACTACTGATCTTACGTGATCAGTATTTTTTGTCTGATAGAAAGAATTTTTATTTGAGGACATCATCCACCAGCTCCGGATTTCTGCTTATCTAGTTCTTTCTAAAATTCTGGTCATGTCTTATTTTGCCAAAATAACATAGATTATATTGTGTTCTTGAAGATGTTCCTTTCAACTGTGTCACGTCATTAAGAGTTCTTCATTTTCTAATATTTGTCATCAGTACTAAAACCAGGTTTCCAGGTTCTTTTAAAATTTCTTTTTCTTTCTTCCTTCCTTCCTTCCCTCCCTCCTTCCTTCCTTCCGTCCTTCTTTGCCTCCTTCCTCCCTCCCTCCCCCTCCCTTCCCCTCCCTCCCTTCCTCCCTCCCTCCTTCCTTCCTTCCTTTCTTTTCTACAGTCTTTTAGAGTTAAGGGTTTGCTTATTTGCTTACTTTTCAATCCCCCCCCCCGCAAAAAAAATCCACATTTCCACAATACCTCCAGGAAGCTTCTCTTTTTCTCTCACCTAGCCATGATCACTTAGCTGTAGTTAAGAGGAAAACACATTAAAGAATTAAAAAGCCAGGCAGCTGGTATTTAATGAATAGCTGCTGGGGTATGGGAATCACCTAGACAATTTACATACATAATTACACATGACCTTCACAACTACCCCATTGAGTGGTGTTATAACATGCACTTCGTATTTGAGAGCTCTGAGGCTCAGAGGATTAGCAGACCCTCTCAGGGCAGGACTTGATCAAGACTTGGTCTGTACTTTGATGATTCCAAAGTTGGGATTCATATTTTTTTTCTTTTCCTTTTTAGGGCAGTACTGCGGGTTGGACTCAGGGCCTTGTGCTTGCTAGGCAGACACTCTAATGCTTGAGCCACTCCACCACCCATTTGTGTTGGTTATTTTTGAGATTAAGCCTTGCTTTATGCTGGGGTTCGCCTGGATTATAATCCTCCTATTTATGCTTCCCATGTAGCTGGGATGACAGGCACACATCACTGGGTCCATCCATTGACTGAGATGAGGTCTTGTGAACATTTTGCCCAGGCTGGCTTCAAAACCTCCTCCCGATCTCCTCCTGATCTCCATCTCCTGAGTAGCTAGAATTACAGATATGGCCAAGGGATTCTTATTTTCTATGGTACAATGCCACCTAGATTTTAATTCTAGAGATGTTTCTTGTAGTGCTATCTTAACCTCAGTCTGTAGAAAGTTTATGGGTGGCAACAATGAGATTTCCTACTTTTATATCCTCCCAAGTTCTTTGTACAGCCTTCTTGGACACTAGGAACTCAATGAGTTGATAAACATTGAATAAGATGCATCAAGGAAAGTGATTCATCCTTACAAACTTTGCTTCAGTGATACTGAGTACTCTGCCTGCATTATTCTTTTTCTTGATCAATTCTTACAGGCTAATTCAATAATTTATATCTAAACATTTCTGTAATGAGTTATCTCATTCACTGCAAGGGAAATGTTACACTTCCTTAGCCCTGTAGCCTTATATCCATAAATACCTTAGGAAATCAAGGATAGACCCAACTTTCGTTGGTCTTCTGCTATGCATAGTACAAATCATTAAAAAAAAAAAACCTCCTAAGACATCTTATTGGTACCTGTTCTTTTAGTATGGTGTTCTGCAACTGTGTCACTATTGGCCTTTGTGACAGTAGCTTTTTCTGTGGGGGCAGTACCATGCACTGTAGGGTGTTTAGCAAATCCCTAGTCTCTATCAGAGATGCCAGTAGCACCCCCCTCCATGTGACAACCAAAAATGTCTCCAGACATTGCCAAAGGTTAGCTACAAATATGTAGTGACTAAGAAAAGGAAAAGAATGCAGATTTCATCCTACAATAAAATTCAGACTCATTGTCAAAGGTACATTATAATGAAGCTGACTGTGTTAGTGTTTAAGAATGGGTTTCATTTGGTTAAATTTAGAGCATGAAATACCAAAAGCCATCTTTCCCTTGTATATAATATTCACTGGGTTGCAAATTAGGTACATTTCTTTTTTATCCATTTTAAGCACTTATGTTTGAATAAATCTATGTAAAAGAAGAAAACTTAAGAAATTTGGTTCTTTTTACCATTAAATTGGGCATTTTAAGGTCTTAGTGAGAACTGAGAATATGATTTCTGCCTGTGGCATCAGTCAAAGTGGCTGTCATTTTCCCAGTTCCATCTTTCCCACCTCCCCTCAATTGATGGCATTTTTGACATGACATAAAAATGGATTTTAATAAACTGAATGGTTAATTACCCCAAAGGGAAGCACCCTACCAAAGCAGAAATCTAGAATATGAAACAATTAGGGATCTGCATGTTCACTAAGCTGCCAAATCTATTTTTCCATCATAATTTAAGCAAACCCTTAATTTTCTGCTGAAATCTGCTTTCTGAATGTGTAAGATGGATAATGAATGTGGTTTAGAGCATTAATCCCATTTCTTTCCACAGTAGCTGTACTCAATGTTTACATGTTCTGATAATAAGACTGTCTAATAATTAGGAGATTATTCTGTTTCACTGGATTTCTCATTCTTCAAGCATTCAACAAACTTTAAGTAAAACTAACATAGCTTTGGATAATATTTTAGTCTTTGGGCAGTGCTATGGCATTTAGTCCTCACATGTCTCACGTGATAGATACTCATGCCAAAGTTTAAAAACCAAAAGAGACTCAGCAAGTCTTAATTGTGGGGCTTAAGAGTCTCACTGGTTGTGTCTATGTGTATGTTTATATTTATTTAATAAGCATTGGGTCTAGAGTGTACCAGGCTCAAGTCTAGATTAACACTGCCCAATAGAAATAGAATGAAAGGCACACAGGTAATTTTACGTTTTCTATTAGTCATATTAAAAACATAAAGAGAAACAGTAAAATTAATTTAAATGATATTTCATTTAACCTGTTACATTAAAGAGATTATGATTCCATAAGAAATCAACACAAGGATATTAATGAGGTATATTACATTCAGAAAAAATATATAGCCCACTGGAAAGGTGACAGTCCATTGGAAAGGTGAAAGCCCATCGGAAAGGTGACAGCACATTGGGAGGGTGACAGCACATTCCAGTGCAGAGGAGCCACTCTCCAAGTGTTCAGCACAGCTGTGGTTAGTTACAGTTTTAGGTAGCATGTCTCCAGGCGTCAAGGATGTGGAAGTGCCCAAGACACACTTGACACCAAATTTACCTTCCAGAATAAGAATCCAGTAACAACCAACTTCTAAATTAAACCCATATCTTCTGACTCAAGAAGGTGCACGCTTCTGTTTTTCAGCACCTTTAATATGCGCAGGGTCAGGAAGTTTTGCTTCAAGTTCTTGTTAATGTCGTCTCTCCTTTCTCAGTTTGTCTTCTCCCTTCTTGTCCACATCTTTTATTTGATGGAGTCTGTTCCTCCAACTGAATGCCTGAGCATGGATATAAACCCATACTTACTTCTTGGCAAAGCTCAAACTGAAGGAGTGCAAACATACCTAGGTGATTATGCTATTTAGAAGAAACGAAGATGCTTGAGTTAAAGACAGGCTGAATGTGCAACAAGGAAAGAACAGGCCATGCTAAACCTCTCTCTTCTATCTAATACTGAGCCTGCATGGAAACTCACTTTGAATTCACCCTGGAATTTCCCCAGAAGTGCATTTTTACAGGGCTTCATGAAGACCAGGTCTCATCTTTAGGTGGAGGCTGTCAACATGAGCAGAGCTTTTTGAGCACTGCTGGCACACACTAAATCACGTTATAGGCTGAGGTGTGATGCCAGACCGAGGAGCTGGCAGAGAGCAAGCTGCGCCCCTCACAGCTGGTGGAGCAGGGCCTTGAGCTGTGTTTCCTTGAGTGGGAATGGCAGAGATGGTTGGTTCCTCATGGAGTAGATTTTCATAACAGCTTCCCATTCAGGTGAGTCTGTTTCCAGTTAGGAGCAAGACTACTTCCAAGTCCCAGGAAGGTGCCAGGGTTCCGAAGGGTCTTCTTGTTGGTCCTCCAAGTTGTTTACGCTGCCTCGCTACCAGCTTGCAGTGTTTTCAAGGTTGCAGAAAAGAGTCACTGCATGGTGCAGGTTTCTGGCAATGAGAAACAGAGCCTCTTTTTATAAATGCTTCAAGAACAGATCACTCTCAGGTAGAGAGGAGATGAATGCTATGTAGGTACACTGGAAGATTACGTCTACACTGGAAGGTTACGTCTACCCCAGGGTCACCTCCCAGGACCCATTTCCTTTTTGATTCCATATTGAGTCCATGCCTGAGAAAGTTTAGCAAACAAAAAACTTCCTTGTTTATTAAGAAATTAAAAAAATCACAAAGCAATTAATGCTCACTCTCTAAATTCAAATCATATAAAAGTTTGGACTGAAAAGGAAGTAGCTGCCCTCATTTTCTTTCACTTTCTGGCTGTAACTGCAGTTATCAGTTCAGATTGTTCTCTTTCTTTCTCTATTAGTGTGTTCACAAGGCACTTGGGGGAAATGAGTATCTTCATCTATATATGTACATATTCCTATCCACACCTTCTTAAGCCAGGTGAGGGTATAAAGCACACAGCACCCATGTGGCACATGTGCTTTTATTCTGTATCTTGAAGTGAATCTGTCCTTGTCCTTTTTATGTTTATGTAGTTTTCTTTTGTATGAATAAGCTATAATTAATTTAGTTATTCCTTCCTTTTCTTTGTCATTTTATATCACAATAAAAATGCTACAATAAACATAAAAATTCCAGCACATATACATTTATGACATTAAGTAATCGTTATGACTTCAAAACATTTTTTATTATCTAGAGTCACATGAAACTCCCAACCAGTCTTTTTGATTGGGAAGAGTTCATCAGTTCTACTGCATTGAGATGAAGTTATTCTGGTCCAAAGCTTAGGAATGTGGTTATTTAGTTTGCCTGATTTATCTTATTTTAGAGACATATTTGATATGCAAGAATCTTTAAGATGCTGAAAGCAATCTTCTGACCTCCCCTCCCCCACACCACCCTATTACATCAGCACCTTGGAGAACATGGAAGATCCAACCCTGAATGTGAGCACATTTTATATCTCTATTCATATAGAGGTCAAATGAAAAGTTAAATTTGGTTTTTGAATGGCAGAATTTTAAACAGAAGCATAAACAATTTGACTGTCTCTTTTGATGGCATTGTCTAATTGTCCTGAATGATCTAACGTCTTTGATAAGTTGAGTAAGCTTTAAAAATTTTTTGTATATTATAAATACTGACTGTATGTACTCAGCTGCTCATACCAAACTCACTACTGACTTCATTGTTTTAAATGATTAATTTCATGTAGTGAAGCAAGATATCTTTCAGGACTTTTATGAAGGTGCTTTGTAAATTGCAATTTTGTCAAAATGTCTTCCTAATGCTTAGATAGTAGAAATAATGCTTGTAGTCTAGAAATGCCTCTGTCATTTGAGTTGTATAGACTTGAGTTTGAATTCCGTCTACATCATGATTAGTTGTATAGTCTTGGGAAAATTACTTCATATCTTTGAATACCAGGTTCCTCCTATGTAAAAAGTGGGTATTAATACCTACTAAGGTAATTGACAACAATTATCTGATGTAATGAGACAATAGGCGCTTCAAAAGCATCTACTCTACTGCTTAATATATTACAGGCTTAATATTATTATTAAGTTATTGTTATTATTAGCTGATAAATAGACCATTTTAGAAAATATGACTGATTTCAAAAAATGTCTCAACTGGTATAATAAGACTTCTTAATAAGAGTTTACAACTGTAGATACAATGTCTCTGAGACACTGTAGACAGTGGTTATCACATTGTCACTTAATCCACTGGAAAACTGAAGTATTGAAAGCTCACAGTTTCCACAGTGGTACACAGTGTCAGGTGTGGAACTGCCGCTGGCTTTCCAGGGACTGACCTCAGGACTTGGACATCAGAGGTGCGACTTCTTTAAAGCACATGTCCCTTAGGATCCTCCCTTAAAATGTTGGAGTTGGGGGATGGAAGGATGGGCCTGTGGTGGTTGTTGATAATCACTGTACTGGGCTAACGTCCTTAAGTGGACTTCACTCAACCAATAATGCATCTGAATCTTTCAGCTCCCTAGATGTGCTTTAGTTAGCATCTATTCCATTTCAGAAGAGCTTTAGGAAGCAAAACATATTTATTCTTCAAGTGTAATCTTTTAATTTTTAAATTATTTTATTTTACTTTGTGGTATTTTATTTTAGTTTTTGGAACTGAGAACCTCACACTTGCTAGGCAAGCACTGTACCCCTTGAGTCATGCCTCCAGTTCAAGCGTGGTATTTTTAAATCTACATTTGTGATGTGTTATACTGAGCCTTGCTAACATCTCTCAAGTGATTCAAATAAGATAACATATCTTATACTTCTAAAAACAGGTTGTGAACCAGGAGAAGTCAAGGAAGTATGTATACCTGCAGAGGTGTGCACACATGAACCTGTTCCTTAAGCCTCAGTTCTAGCGCAATGCTTTACAACTAGAAGATGTTAAAGGAATGTCTATTAAAAGAGAAAGACTTGCAGGTGGGCAACATTTGGACCAAGGCTTTCTACCTGCAAATCTGCAATTCCTTAAGGTGGTGGTGGGGATGACTGTATAGGAGGAAGAAAAGCCCAAGGCTTGTGCTTCAGGTAGGACAGACGAACCATTGAAGAGCCATCATTTTTGACAAAACCTCTTATCCCTCCTCTTTCTTTTTGGATTCTGAATCACATAGCACTAGCTAAACCTCCTCAGACTGCTGCACATTCAAAACACACAAGTACAAGGTAGAAATCTTAATAGGATGTCTTTCTAGCTGCTTTCGAGCTTTTATTAAGTGGTGACTGAGAGAACTATTCTGGTGTAAAATGTGTTGGTTTCAGGACCCCTATTCTGTATGCTTCAGGGAAAACAGTGGAATATTTTTAAGACCAGAACAAATAAGTCCCTCTTTCTTATAAAGAAGATTGCATTTCAAAAAATGTCCATAGTTATTGTTTTAATTGAAGGCAGGAAATATTGCCAAAACTAGTCAGTAAGCAGAACACCTGTCATCCAACTGTTTGTTGTTTGTATAATTTAAAGACATGTTGGCCATATATTACTTAAAATTTTAGGGATTTGGGCACCACCCAATGCAGAACAGATTAATTTCATGGTTTCTATATGTATTTGCACAAATTAAAATATAAGTCTTCATTTGTTTGAACCCCTTTCTTCAATTAGTTTTGTATGCAAAGCTCGTCAGACAGCAGTTTTCAGGAGCAGTCTAGTTTCTCTTATGTATTGTTTCCTTACAGTTGAATCCCTTCATATTGTTTATGTCAATGTGACAGGATAAACACCTGAATTAGGTTAATTGTGTACTATCAGTTTGGCCCAGTGACAAGTTCTGTAGGGCCAAGTCTGCAAAATCATGAGAAATCTTTCCAGAGGATTTTTAAAAATATTGAAGAACATTGGATTCAAACTTCGTGTGGATAAAGGTACATTTCTGATGTACTTTTTGAAGGAATGATTCATATCTTTAATCTTTTAAAAAAGTAATTCTTGGTTAGAATATTTTAATTTTATATTTTGACCACCTTTAAGGAAGTTATTGGCTTCATAGTAAAGTGTTCCCAGGAGCTAAGTAATGACTCAAGAAATCAATTAATCAAAGAGACCAAGGCTCAGGAGGCTTGATTAGAAGTAACCTAATTATCAGTAAGACCCAAGTATCTTGACTATAGACTAGTTATCTCTTACGGTTCTTCCTCTTTACTCTAAAAATAGCATTTAAGAGCTGGAGAGGTGGTTTTTTTTTTTTTTTTTTTGGTGGCACTGGAGTTTAAACTCAGGGTCTCATGCAAGGCAGGCACTCTTACCACTTGAGCCACTCTGCTAGCTCTTTTTTCTTTTAGTGGTACTGTGGATTGAGCACAGGATGTATGCTAGGCAAGTGCTGTACCATGACAGTCATAACCTCAGCTCTTTTGTTTGTATTTTGTTTTTGAGATAGGGTCTTGCTTACTTTGCCTGAGCTGGGCTTGAACTCTATCCTCCTGCTTCTGCCTCTGAGTAGCTGGGATTATGGGCATGCACTACCATGCCTGACTTGGAGATATATTTTCTTTGAAGATTCTTAAGGGGAGACAGTTAGTAAGCCATGTTTTTTGTTAAGGTATTTTCTCTCCCTCACTTTTTCTATATAATTTCCTTTTCTTGTTCACATACTTATTATTCTTAAAAAAATGTATTTGCTTTAAAAAACTAGATTTTCATTCATTTGATAAAGATTAACTGGGCATCCCATATATGTTTTAACTACATGATTGGCATTGCCAAGTGAAGGGAAAATGAATCTGTTGCTTGTATGGAACTCCAAACAATTGGCAAAGAATAATCAACACTTATGCACAAAGTGCTTTTGCTAACATGAACTCGTTTCAATCTGCAATGCTATTGAAATTCCAGTATGGTTACTGAAAAGTTTGCAGCGATATTATTTAACCAATTGTTTGGTCATTTTGCTACCTGTTTGGGGGAATAGAAATTGATGTGCTGATTGACAAAGGAGTCATTCATTTGTTCACTCAAGAGTTGACCAATCCACGAGTGCTATGTTTCAGAAAGATGCTGGAAACTGGGAAAATGACATCGCCCTCTGGAAATGTAGGCCAATGGGAGAATAAACAGTGTATCACTGTGCTAAATGATATGAAGGAAAAGGATGGAAGACCACGAGAAAGTATCACGAGGGGACTTGATGTATTTTGAGGGAGTGCAAAGAGGCTTCTCCAACAAGTAAACTTTCTCCTGAGATATGAAAGACTGGCAGCAACCAGGCAGGCAGAGATGGGACGGAGACCATGTGTGATACTGAGGCAGGAAAAAGGAGGTCTCAACTCGAGTACAGTGGGTATCATGTGGTCAGAGCTCCAAGTGTGGGAGAAAGGGTCAGAGCAGTGACTGGCAAGGTGACCACATGCCTACTAGGTGTGTTGACAGCATCAAGCAGCCATAAAACTCTTCTCTAAGCACAGATCAAGCCAGATGCCACAGGGAGGGGGAGAGGGTCTGAAAGGTTACGATGTAAGAGTGCTCACATTGGTTATTGTTGGTTTCTCATCTTATTCTTTTTATATTATCTTCTACCTCTTGCCTTGGATTTTATCTAGGTCTGCAGCTGGTCTTAGTGTCTTGCTCCTATATGTTATCTGTTTCTGTAGTTAGTAAGACTATCTCTAGTAACAACTGATACACAGCACCTCTAAATCTCAGGCTGTGCAAGTCAGAGTGATGGGAGCAGGAGTGGGCTCCTGCTCTACGTGAAGATTCAGGGAGTTTCCTTAATCCTGATGATGACAGCTATGACAGAACAAAACTCTCAGCACTAGGACTATAAAGTCAGGTCATAAATTATGCAATGAATTTTTCTTCCCTGCTTTCCTTTCCTTCCTCCTCTTCTTTCTACTCTCCTTTCATTTCTTCCTTTTCTCTTTCCCTTCCTTTCTCTTTCTCCTCCATTTTTCCTTCAAAACACACACAGACAAGGTCATAAAATATAATGATTCAGTTTAATAATTATAAAAACAATATCCATGTAATATTTACCTAGGTGCAAAATAGAACATTGCTAGCAATCCAAGGACCCCGGCCTGCCTCTTTCTTATGGATTCTCCTCTTTCCCTGCTAGAGATAACCATGGTCCTGTTATGATATCCTGTTTTGGGATTATGCTGCTCACATACTTATGACAGCATTGATTTCCTTGCTTTTCTTTGTAGTTCCCTCACCTACTTATGTATGTTTTAAGAATATAGTTTAATTTTGCCTGGTTTTGAATTTTCTATAAATGGAATAACAATATATGATTTATTTTGATGGACTTCATATCATTTAAAAACTTTTCATCTGAAAATACTGTAAATTTTAAAAAAACCCACAAAAATAAAATAGTATAAAGAATGCCAGTTCACTTTTTATCTATATTTATCAATTGTTAACATTTTGTTTCATTTTCTTTATCATTTATTTGTGTATTCTTCCTATATATCTGTAATTATTTTGGGTCATTCAAAAGTAAGTTACATACACACATAGTACTTTATCTATAAATATTTTAGTGTGTACTTCAAAGGATAGGAATATTCTTCTATGAATCACATTACAACTATCAACTTCATAAAATTACAGTGATACAATACAGTCAATTTTTTCATAACCCAGTTTTGTTACTTGACCTAATAACTCTTTATAGTATGTGCCCCTTTCCAATAAAGGAATCCCCATCATATAGGACCCTAGATAAAGTCAGTTGCTACATTTGGATGTCATGTGTTTTAACTTTCTTTCATCTGCAATATTTCCTCCTTTAAAAGTATATTGTTGACTTTTATAATGAATGCTGATATTCACTTCCTCTTCAGTAGAATACATCTCATTTTGTGTTTGCCTGACTCAATATTATTTCTTAAGACTCATCAATATTTTGGGTTTCTCACTTTTTTACTTTCATTGTTAACTAGCATATGTAAGATTTTATAAACAGGGATGCAAATACAACAATTACTAATTATTTCACATATAATGCTTGTAACATTAAATAGAGGAGTTAACTGAGCCATTTTAAGATTGAATTATCAGGTTTTGAGGAAAATCCAGCCAGTAGATCTAGAGAGTTGTCCTTCAATTTATCTGCTGGATGCTACCTGATGTCAAAATGATGACCTGGAAGAAATAAAAGGTCTCTGACAGATTGCAAACTCCTACCCACAAAATGATAGTAATCACCGTCCCAAGGCTCTGTTCTGAAAGACACACAATTCCCAGTACCTGATACCACTGAACTAGGATTGGGGCGTTAGGATGTACAGTTAATTGGAAAATGACTAGTGATGGATAAACCTCAGAAATTCTAATATTCAGGGATGCTCATGTGAGACTTTTAAAAATACTTTTAATCAAATGGATGCAAATCCTTTTGGCTAAACCCTTTTTCTCAATTACTAGTTCTCCTTCCTCTCAGACCCACCAGAATTCATGTTATTTGCTTGGCCTCCATCAGGATACCCTTTCTCATGTCTGAAAGTGATGGTCTTTGTTGATATTTCACTTTGAAGTCGGTACAGGGTTGCAGTACATGACGACTTTCACAATAATACCCTACATTTGAGCCAAAAGAATTCCAAGAACCACGTTTGTTCCAGGAAGTGGTTTTAACTTTCATTCTTCCATGTTCGAATTCTGTATTTATATATATCTTGTTGTTTTAAAAAGGTAGAGGCTTATACATTTAATATGCATGTTTCCTGTTGTCTAGAACCCTAGTTTTCTCCCTAATTCTATCCTATTGATTCAGTCAGTGGGACCGTAGACAGTATTTCCCTCTTTCTAGACTTGATATGCCTTATTAAGAAATTGATTGCTGATTATGAAAGCAAAGTTTGGTCGTGCACTAGGTAGCTCTGGCCTGATCTTTCTAGTAAAGATGAGAATTACTACAGCATTTTGATTATAAGTGAAAAATATTCTGGTTTAATGATATGCTACAATTTTGATTACCTTTAGAGATTTTTAGTTGCTTGAAAGGGATAATAATATACACAACTTATTTTTGCAGGGTGGTGGGGAAACTAAAGAAAAGTCATTCAAAGACAGCAGATAGGCAAAAGGGTTTCTGTGTGTAGATGACTCATGTTGAGAATAATAAGATGTAGGTTCAAACAATGCAGCTATACAAAGATATTGGATTTCAAGAAAGAAAATTTTGGGGAATTGAGAAATCTGGTGAATAAGGTGTAGTAGGAGGAAGTATAAAATTCATGAGCATGAAAGAAAGCAGCTGAAAAATCTAAGACACCATAATTAAAGCTCAAAGAACCGCAGCCCTTCTGAAAAAGAAGAATGCAGGACTTAAGATAAATTGTAAGTGCCTGACATCAGAGAATGCAGGGAGAGGGCTACACAAGAATCTGAGACAGGGAACAAAATCGTTACCGAGCAATCATCCTGCTTTCTACGTCAAAATGCTAGGGGATTTGGAAAGGGCTGTGTTGAAGATAAATAAGAACAGGGTATGATCTGACACCCTTGCCAAAGAAATGGACAGAAACGATCAAAACTGGTAATTTTTAGTCAATGGTGGTGGCTGTGAGAGGGTTGGTAAGGCAATTTCTATCCAGAAAAAAAAAAGGAAATTGAGAACAAAACCAAAAAGACATGCTCAAAAGAATAAAAACCTAAAATAGCTGAAATGATTGATTTCAAATAATTTAGCTGTTTAGAAGAGGAAGTATGCAGACAACTGAGAAGAATTGAGCTGTAGTTTAATAAATAATGAGGTTTCTAGATTTGGTTAGATGGGTGATTAGAGTGTGATAGGCTGAGAAGAGAGATTTGGAGAAAAGTTCAGAAAAATTACTTGTGTTCAAAGAAACAAATGTTTTGGGACAAAAAGAGACCTAAGAACAGAGGCAGCTTTGAGAATCTCATTTGAAAGGAGGCAAAAAAAATGAACATTTTGCTTCATAATTGAGCAAAATGAATGAGAATATGCAGATAATATACAGATATCTGAGAATATTCAGAATATCCGGAGAATATACAGATAAACAGGGAGATACATCAATGGAATGTCAGAGTGTTTTCCCCTGCGGATGAGCTGGTCCCACTTGACACGTATTGTGTTCTCAACTCGAGTTAGATTCTACCCATCTGTACACTGTTGGCCCCCAGAGGTACAACCAACCATCAGGGGACGAGGTGAGACAGAGGATGACACAGTCTCTTAAGGTTGGAAGCTATATTAAGTTTTATTGAGTCCAACCTCTCATTTACAGATGATGAAAGTGAGACCAAGAAGAGATGGGGCCTACTGAAGACCAACAATTGGTGACTATCCATCTCCTAATCTCCCCTATTATGTGGACCCCCTCCACTCCATCACCATTTAGGGCAAATCCCTTCTTGTGGATATCTTTTCTGGGAGGAGCCTGCTTCCTTTTCTTGGCAGTTCTGGAGACTTGAGCTCTGAGGGAGCAAAGACATGGGGAAACTTAGGAGTCATTGTCACATCTGTGGAACATCTTATAGATCAGACAGTTCTTGTTTTAAAAACTGATTTTAGTGGCTGAGTTTTTAGATTTCTTTGGTGTTTTTTCATCTCTAAGTTGGGTATTCTGGCCTTTTGATGATTTTCCGTTTTCTTTTTTTGTAGTGTTGGGAATGAAACATGTGCATGGCGTTCCTTATAAGTGTTCTGCCACTGAGCTGCATTCCCAACCTGATTTTGCATCCGTAATGTCCTCTCTCGGTGATATAATTTTTTATTTTTGCTTAAGATAATCAGAGTCTGTTGCAACCATGAGCCATGTTTACTATTCCTGAGTTAATTCTGTAAGTAACTGAGTAAGTAAAAACTATCAGTTTATTTTGCTACCCATGACTTAATTCTTTTCATCAAACATAAATACCTGTTTCTGCATGACTCACCATCACCATTAGGGACAAATCAGAGCAAAGCTATGAGGATTAGCTGATGTAGAAATAATCAATCCTTTTTTTTTTTTTTGCTATTGGTTCCTCATTAGCAAAAGAGGCATTTCATCCTTTTTCTGTGACACAAAGGTAGCTGAGCTTTGTCAGATGAAGGAATTCTTTTGCACTAAGAGAGTATGGAGAATTATATTTAGAATGTTCAAAAGAGACGGAAGATTCAAAGAGAGGATGTGGGTTCTGTAAAGGTGGAAACTTATGTCCTGGTTTAACACAGGACTCTGAGAAGTAACAACACCTTTGATAAGGTCTCATGATTCTGAGGGATGGAACATCAAGTGCTTTCCCTTGGCAACCCCAGGAAATGTCACTATAGGTACATTTGGCCCAGAAAGATGGATGATGTCCAAGGAATCTCCACTTTTCCATGAACTATGAAAAGTTGTGATATCTCTTTCACAAATTGATGTTAATTACCTGTTTCATAATGCCGAAGATCCACTTAAAAATGAGTAACTGCAGATAAATAGTCAAGCACACTTTCTAGAAAATGTCAAACCTTTAAAATTTAGAAATGTAAGTGAGCAGAATTTAGCCTTTTGGTATGGATGTTTGATGTGGTGGGCTATAGCTGAGATCTGGTTCTGGCTCTTGCTGAGAAAAAAATGATGGTTTCTTTTTCTTTAGAGAACAGGTGATGGAGGAAAAGTTAGTAGGAACTGAGTGTAGAGCAAGGGCACTTTTCCTGAAAATATATGAGAAGACTTTATATTTTTGTATCACCTTGAATTTTTACATTTCATTCCTTTATTAACATCACTTCTTCAATCAGTCTGCATAAATGCTGAGGAAGATGTGTTGCAGGTACTGTTCAGTCATTTTTCTTACTTGATCCTCATAAAAAGGAGTATGACAGTGATCATATCCTCCATTTACTTTGAGCAGGATTAGCTCATAAGAGCTACGGGAGTTTCTTGTTTTCGTCAGTTGGTAAATGGTAGAGCTGGTCATCTCCCTGATCTTGGACCTCTAACCTCCAGCTTCTAGATCTGTAAGAAATAAATTTCTGCTGTTTATAAGCCACCTACTTTATAGTGTTTTGTTATAGAAGTGCTCAAAACTAAGAAATTATACATCTACCAGTTCTCTCTCTCTTTTCTACCTTTGTCTCTGTCTCTGTCTCTGTCTCTCTGAAGGGATGTGTGTATATGGACATTCTATATATATGCTAACTAAGGTGGATAGGATTGTTGGGCATTGTTCAACCTGTTTCGTTGAACAGGTAAGGAAAATGAAGTTCTGTTGGACTTCACACAGATACTCCAGAGCTGGGAAGGACTTGATGTAAACACACACATACAAGCACACACTTGTGTGCACATACCTCTTTCCCAAACGTAAATTAAAAATCAGGGTAATGCCAGTATATACTCACTGGAATAGTTAAAAGAAAAAGACAATATCAAGTGTGGGTGAGATATGAATCACCTAGAACTCTCATATATTGCTTGTGAGAGTATAAATTTGTATAATCACCTTGGAAAATTGCTTGCCAATTCCAAGCTAAATGAATGGTTCCTGTGTCCTAGATATAAAACCACAGCAATATGTACACAAGTTTATCAAAAGACACATACCAGCATTTTCATAGCAGCAAACTGGAAACAAAGCAAATGTCCTTCTAAAGTGAATAAATAAATAAATAAATGCAATGAGACAATTTATAGCAATGAAAATCAATGAACTACAACTGTATGCAATGACATGCATGACTCACAATGCTGAATAAAAGAAGTCATACATAAATGAATAGATAGGGGATAAGACCCTGTACATAAAGGCCACAAAAAGGTAAAAATCACTGATGGTAGTAGAAATGACCATGGGGGTCATGCAGTGGCTGAAAGAGAACATGAGAAGGCTTTTGGAGGTGCTATTAATATTCTGCTTTTTAAAAAATTGAATTGTTGGCTACATAAGTGTGTCCATTTAGGAAAAATTCATTTAATTGTACTCATGTATGCTGTATTTCAGTAACGTACTTAATAATTAGTAGCACCTGTGAAAGTAGGTCAAAATGGTAACAGGTATAGTTTCAAAATGTTATTGTCTAGACATATAGAGGGTGACTTGATCATCTGTTATAGATTAATGCTTTTTGTTTCTTTTAAAAATTGTGACAGACTTTTTTTGGGAGCAGTTTTAGGTTCACCAGCAAAATTAAGTGGAAAGAATAGATTTCCCATATACCCCGTCCCTGTACATGTGCAGGCATTATCAACATGCCCCACCAGAGTGATACACTTATTACCTTGACACATTGTCATAATTTACATTAGGGCTCACTGTGGGTGCCCATTTCCATGGTTTGGACAAATGTGTAATATCATGGATCCATCATGGTATTATTGTATAATATTGAGTATTTTCACTGCTAAAAGTCCTCTGTATTCTATTCATCTTTCTTTTCCCCCAACCCTGGAAACCACTGAATCTTCTTAATGCCTCCATGGCTTTGCCTTTTCTAGAATATCACATAGTTGAAGGTCTAGACTATGCAATCTTTCCAGATTGACTTTTTTCACTTATTAATAATATATATCAAAGTTTCCTGTGTCTTTTCATGGCATGATATCTTTCTTTCTTTTTAGCATTGAATAACATCTCTCTGTCTGGATGTACCACTGTTTATTTACTCATTTACCTACTGAAGGACATCTTGATTGCTTCCAAATTTTGGCAATTATGAATAAAGCTGCTGTGAACATGCATGTGAAGGTTTTTGGGTAGACAAATTTTCCACTCCTTTAGGTAAGTTCCAAGGAATATGATTGCTGGATTTATAGTAACAATTTGTATAGTTTTAAAAGAAACTGCTAAATCAGCTTCCAAAGTGGCTGCACTATTTGCACTCCCACCAGCAATGAAGAGTTCCTGTTGCTCTATTTCCTTGTCAACAATTGGTATTGTCAGTGTTCTGGATTTTGGCCTTTCTAATAGATCTATAGTGATCTCACATTATTGCCTTAATTTGCATTTCCCTGAAGTCATAAGATGCGGAGTGTCTTTTCATTTGCTTATTGGTCATCTGTATATGTTCTTTGGTGAAGTACGTATTAAGATCTTGGGACCATTTTAAAATTGGGTTATTTTCTTATTGTTGAAGTAAATGAACACTTTCACGTGTACATATATTATGGGTATATCACAAGTGAATACGAATGCGAGAGTGAGGGAAACTTCAGATCTATCACGTGCGGTGGAGTTGACTTATCCCAGTATGTTAACAATAAGGTTATTGTTTGACCTCTTTCTTGCTGTTACCATTTCCTGCTTCTCTGGTCTTGCTTTACATCATATAACATATTGCTAATGTAATAGGGAAACTTTTGTGAAATATGTTAAAGTGAAACCATTGTTAATGTTAGCACTTTGCATTTCTTTTTCCTGCCATGCTTTTCTCTAGTTTTTTCAGACCTGCCCATTTATTTGTCTTGGGGAAAGTTTAAGAATTCTAGCAAGGAATGCAAAAACAAAGATAAAAGTTGGATTTTTTTTAAGCAGGCTAATAATCTTGAAATTCAAACTTTATCTAGAGAGAAAGAATTTTCTAAATCCTTCTAAATTTGGCTAATATACCAACATCAGCCTTGAGGACTTGAACGGATTATGGACTCACTGTTCAGGTTCTTCTGCAGTTTGGGGAAGATACCTTTTTTCTGCCCTCTGGCTGTGATGTCTGGTTTTGGAGTGGGCTTCTGGAATAGAAGGAAAGGAAGGCATAGCTGAAGCAGAAAGCCAGAACACATTCCTCTGGCCATTGACGATTATAGTGGGAAGAAAGACAAAGGTAGAGCAAGTGTGTCAGATTTCAAGGGTCCTAGCCAAGAATATGCTGTTCCTCCATGATCTCCATCCAAGACTAAACCTCAAGAACAAAAAATACCTAAGATGTGGAAAGAACCCGAAGTAATGGGTCTAGTAACATTCTTCTGGTGGAACCCATTGGAGGAGTCAGAGATGGTTTGGCAAAGTTGCTGAGCAGCCGGATGACAGCCAAAACCCAGGTATTAGTCAAGTGGTGCTATACTTGGAGTACAATACCTTTGGGAAGAGGTCAGAACCATGGGTCCCATGGTGTGTGCCCATGTGGGCTACAAAGTTTATAGCACCACCTGCACCTCAGCATCCCTGACTCTAGGACACAGCTCAGAGCAGCCATTCTGCAGAAATTCTTTTGGAGAGTCTCAGAGAAGGGAACCATACCTTAGAGATGGATGCTGTACCTGAAGGAGGTTGAAGAGTTACCTGAGGAGACGTCTAAGTGACTAAATCAGACTAATCTGATTGGATGGAAATGAAGTCAAATTTCTGCACTAACCACATTGGTGGGAATTCATAGAGAAGATAAATCAGAGAAAAAGGGGTATGACAGCTCTGCACATATGCTATCCAGGGAGCTGTTTGAATCAACTGGGTGTATCATTTCTATGCACAAAAAACCCTTGCTTTGAAAGATTTGTCAGGTGAAATGAATTTAGCTGTCTGGGGAGGGAATGACAGCTTTCTGAAAGAAAAGGTCTCTTCAGGAAGTGGAGTTTAATAATGATAACCCTGTACACTTTCACAAAACTGGAAGGCTGGAAGGGATCTCCATGTTCATTAAGACCATTTCTTTTGTAGTCCAGAGTAGGCTTAGAATATTTAAATGGGTCATCCTTGGTCTCACAGGATTATAGGTAAGGCTGAGACTAGACCAAGGAATTCCAGATTCTGACAACCATGCGTGTTAGGTCTACCATGCAGCATCTGCTTTCTAACTTGAGTTCTTCATGTCTTGGACACCAAATCTTGAGACTGGGGACTTGGTTATGATTTCTCTTGGCATTATTTTCTAGTATGTGAAGTATGCTAACTGTGCATTTGAAATAAACTAGCCACTGGAATCTGTTGACAATGTACACCCAAAATAGCCTTGTGCAATGAAATTAATGCTGTGTTAAAAAGTCTTCAGTCCTTTAAGGAATGTTTCTCTGCAAACTCTTTGGAAAGAAATCCTCTTTAAAAAAACCCAATTCAGTCATCATCATTCCAGTTTGGAGAATTCTTTATCTATTTGTGTTTTTATAGGGCATAAATTAAAATACATATAAGAACTATTATTATTTTCCCACACCCACGAGTGGGAAATTAACAAAATCTAGGGCTGGAAATAATGATGTAACATGATTGAAACCTACTTCTTCATGAAAATGCACATAGCAACTGCACAGAGTACTATATATGGAAATTCATTTGATTCATCCACACTCCAATGAGTCTTCATTTATTCCTATAGACAAAGAAAAGACACCCTTTTCAAAATAAAAACCTGAGTGGTATTGTGTGAGGAAACGGGATGGGTTAGAGAATAATAAATGAAAAGTGAGTAACCAATTAAGACAAGGAAAATAGTTCATGTTTGTGGTAGGACTTCTGAAAAGTTCATGAAATAGAGCTTCTCTGGCCTACCTACCTTTGACCCCTGCCTTTGGAGGCCAGGATCTCAAAATGACTTCTGCTAGAGAATGATTGCATCTAACTATGGGTCCTCCTCTGTTCTGTGCCTCTGTACGGGACCAACAAGATTATATCCAAGATGGCAGGGAATAGCACTACCTCTTCTTCATTGTCTATATCTAGGTTACTGGAGACCCTTCTCTCCTGCCTGTCACTATAATAGCACCTGCTATAGAGCCTGAGGCTTAATGGGTGACATGGGTATATGTAGACTTCATGGCATAGAAAGAACTGATCACAATGAAAAAGAACTTCTTGAAGGGACCATTAGAAAGACAACTTATGTAAACCTCAGTGATTTCTTTCTAGGCAATGAGAAAAAGGACAAAAGTGTGGGGGAATTTTGCAGTTAACCTTCTACCATCTCTGGCTCATGGAATGACAAACTCAACTAGCAAAGGCAAGCAAAGCCTTCCTTTTCTTAAATTTTGTCAGATTCAAAGGGGAAATGCACTGACTTAAGTGGATTTCTTGCCTATCCTTCCAGAAAAGGCTTATGTGAATATATGCATATGTACATAGATATCTATGTACATACCTATATTTCTTTCTACACTTGTTCTTTCCTTTGTTTCTACAAATGCCATCATAGAGTCTCTCTCTGCTTTTCTCTGTCTCTCTCTGTCTCTGTCTCTTTGTCTCAGTCTCTCTCTCTCAATGTTGGGGATTGAAGCTGGGGCTTCATGCATGCTAAACATGCTTTACCTCTAAACTACACCCACACTGAGAATATGTATTTCTTGTGCCTTGCTTTTCTTCCCCTTGATTTTAGGAGATTATTCTAAGACAGCATATATAAATCTAATTCCCCTCTTTAATAGTTGCTTAGCATTCTGCTATATGGAGCTATCATAATTTCTTGGAGCAACTTAATATTCTTTTAAATTTTTTGGTGTAGGTTCATCTGTTTGTTTAGATGATTATATTCATTGCACTTGCTGGGTCACATTAAAATTTTTGATACTATCAATTTGCCTTCCAAGGGTTATCATATCATTTGGTATGTTGACAATAATCAATGACAACACCTGCTTAGTAACACTAGCAGACACATCAGGTTTTAGCGAGACATTTAAATATTATATATGTACACACACATTTATTTTTCCTGTTGATATTTTAATCTTTTTCTTTATGCCTTCAGGATTTTTTGGAATTCTAGGTAGCTTTTAGGATGAGGGGATTTTAAAACTTGATTTAAATGTAGTTCAATTTTATTTTGTCTCTGTCAGCTTTTTTGTTTTTAAATGAAGAGTCTGTGGACTTCTCCAATCATGCCAATTGTATTTTATTTCATATGATAAATTCCCAGAGATAAACCACAATGGAGTTGCAGAAGGAAAACACTTATCTCTTTTTGGAACTCAGTTTGGAAGGGATGGTTTCTCTCTTCAATAAGTGTTCCTGCGTTTTGCGGAGAAGACCCTGGGGTTAGCATGCTAAATCCAAGTTAAGGAGGGATCAACAAAGGTGCCATCCAAAAGTGAGAAAACTTTCCCAGTGTTCTCACAAGGAAGGATGCCTGTTCACAGACAAGGGAGAAGGTAGACAGTATTATTCAAGGTGATGGAGGTCTCTGTTATACTTCAAGTTCACACTCTAGGAAAACGCAGCATGTAGTGAGTGTCCATCCATTGGATTTATTCTCATAAGAATTGATGTACAAATATTAAATGCATTCTGAACACTCACGGGTGATGCTTCTTGCCCATTCTACCACCCAAACTTGTTATATAACATGCAAATCTACACAAATAATAAGGAAATATGAACATTTTGTCATCTTTATGACCAGAACACAACGGATTCTGGGCTTGCTGAAGGAATTAGTGGGACATGCTACAGTGTTCTTTCAGACCAGGGCTCTAGAAGCCTTTTAATGACCAAGAGTCATTTAATGACTGAAGACCATTTATCCTCGATTTCCATTTGTTCCATATGACATTTGGATATTGATAATTGAGGAGAAATTACAGATGATTGTGCTTTGTCTCCTCTTTACTCTTCTGTGGGAGTTTAAGCAGGGTTTCCACAATAAATCTTACTGTTGAAAACCACGTGTTTTTACCGTCAAAGTCAGAACTATTACCCTGCATAGTAGTACGTAACTATAATCTCAGCACCCACGAGGCTGAGGCAGGAGGATTGTGAGTTCTAGGCCAGTCTGGGCTACATAGGAAGACCCTGCCTTAAAAAAACAAACAAACAAACAAACAAACAAAAAACAAAAGGAAAAGCCAGAACCATTGCAGTATTTATCAGTGCAAAAAACAGCAGTTTACTGCAAATTTTTTGCTATGTGGTTGGAAGATATAAATATAAAAGAACGGGTAGAAGGCTGTTTCTAGGTCTAGTTTGGGTAATAGGCATGCATGCTATCATTTTCCCAAAGAGTTAGATTCATTGTCTGTAGCAGAGATGTTTTCCAGGGTGGTTGTGATAGAGGGGTGTCCACTGTCAGGGCTGTTGTGATGAGCACTGGAGCTGGATGGAGCAAAGGGGACATGTGAGGCCCCATGGTGCCACATAGACTAGGGAGTTATAGCTGGCCGGGAGGAGAGAGGGTCCGTGAAGAAGGAGAAGTGGCATGGAATGGAAAAAACTAGTCTTAGATGTGTAGGAATTACTGACTTGCACCATGGTGGGGAGGGACATTCCAATAGATCCATCCTTCCAAACTCTTCTTTTGTCTATTCAGTGGGAAAAGTAGAAAGAAAGACATCAAAACAGATGTCAGAGGGAAAAATTGTAGTGGGGAGAGCCATGTTTCTGGGACTCAAAGTTGCATGGGTAGGGTGTGCTGGCCCCTCTCTCTTGCTCTTTCTCCTTTCCCTTCAGAATTATCTCTTATTCTGCACTTTTCCATATCACTCTTTATTTCTAACCCTTTGGTTTTGTCATATCTATCTCACTTTTTAAACATCTATTAAATTGCACTGACTTGACATACAATTATAGTTACTTTTGCTAACTGTTTAATCAATTTTATGCTTTCTCATAATAAGAAAAAAATCACTAAAGTTAATTCTAAATTGCCCCTCTTTTGTTCTGTTCCTATAGGAGAGACCTCCTTTTAAATTATTTTTTTGGCAGTACCGGTGGGGGAGCAGGGTTTGAACTCCAGGCTTCGCGCTTGCTAGATAGATGCTCTACCACTTGAGCCATTCCCAACCCTTTTTGCTGTGGTTATTTTGGAGATGGAGTCTCGTTTTTTGCTTGGACTGTGATCCTCCCATTTATGTTTCCCACTGTAGTTGGGATGGCAGGTACACACCACCATACCCAGCAATTGGTTGAGATGGGGTCTTGCGAACTGTTTGCCAGGGCTGGCCTCAAACCAAGATTCTCCTGATCTCAGGCTCCCAAAGGAGAAACCTCTTAATCAAAACTGCCAGCTTAGTCCTAGGTTCCAGTATTCACCTTAGTCAGAAGATAAGTTGTGAATCAGCAACTTGCAATTGACTCTGCTCTACCTTCGTGATGCTGGTCTCAGAGGAAGACCCTCCCCTCTGCCTTACTCTTGAGACCTACCAGGTAGCTCATATATTCAAGTTCTTTTCCTGTTCTTGCCTTCCAAGATCATGTTTGTAATGCCGGGTCTGGTTTTCTAGATCTTGACAGACAAAAGCCTCCTTCATTCTTTCAGAATTAAGGGAATGATGGCTTCTAATGGCAACTGGACTTGAAGGTAGACTTTTATAGGTATCACCCACTGTAGAAGCTAGGGGTCAGCCTGGTTATATTCCTTCCCCTCCTCCATCATCTAGTTCTAGCTCTCAGAGACCTCTTGCTCTTTCTCAACCCCCTGCTGCTAATCCATTTGTTCCAGGTCACATCACACGATACTGTACTGTTGACTTGAGTGCTGATCCTCAGTTATTTTTCCCCCTTTGAGTTAGTAGCCTACAAAAAGAGTTTTCTCTTACATCTATGATCTTTAAAAAATAAGTGAATTGAAACATTTTCCTTTTTATCCAATGGAACTGACCAATTTTCCACAGCTGCTTTTCCCACGTGACGTTAAGGTATACACAGGATACATGTGAGTGAACTGTGCATCTTCATGGATGTGGTAGATTTGAACCTGGAAGTGAGGGAGGAGAAGAGGTAGTTTGCTGAAAGTTAAATTCAAAGCCCTAATGTCATTGCTGAGACAGTACCCACTTTGTAAGTGTATCCCTTATATATGAGCCTCATTTTTCAGTTGACATTTGAAAATACAAGATCCATCTTTATCTAACAGAGGACGTGCAGTTCCACTAAACCAAGTTAGGCACCTTTATTCATGGCAGATGCATCCCATTGGCTCATGATAATGAAAAGATGGAATTTCTTCTTCCAACAGTGGCTTGAAAGGAGCCTCCAGAATTAGCTGTAAGTTGGATTCTTTGATAAAGGAAGGAAGCAGAATACGAATTAATGGCAATTAGGAGTGAAGATTCTATTATTTTATTGAAAATATGGGTGGAGAAAATATCCAATTAATACACCAAGGTGAGTTGTTTACTTTCTTTTGTATTTAGCTAACAGAATCTTGGAAAAAGGTTCAGACCTTTTGGGTATCTTGTATAGTGTTTTTATTTTCCAGAAAAGGGAAGAAGATTCTAAAGAGACCAAATGAATTGTTTGAAGTTCTCTCAGCTTTTAATAAAATTAGATCTAGAACCGAGGTATACTGGTTTCTACTCTGATGAACTTTCTTTGATGTCATCTCAGGTTAGCAGAGGGCAATATTCCAAGAGATATGAGTCATTCTCAACTCTGACTACACATTTGGTATCAGGGAAGGTTTTGAAAATACAGATACCTGGGCACTGTACTTACTGATTCTCATTTTTAATGGCCCCAGGTGATTCATGTATTTTTTATTAACATGTGTTAATTGTACAAAGTGAGGGGTTTCATTGTGATATTTCCATGCATACATATAATGTACTTTGATTATATTCACCCCCTCTACCACTCTTTCTTAACCCTCACCCCTTTCTAACTTTCTTATAATTTTTATATGGGTTTCATTTTTTATTTTATATTACTTTTTAATCATTGTTGTATTGGGAGTACATCATGACATCTACAAAACTTCTTACCATATATCATAGTTGAATTTACCTCTCCATCATTCTCCTTTATCATCCCGACCCATAATCCTGGAATAATTGCAACAGGTCTCATTTTTCCATTTTTATACATGAAAACAACCTTTCTTTATATTCCCTACCTCCCCGCACTGGTACCAGCTGCCAGACAGGACCTGTTTTACCCTCCTGTTTTCCATTTCTGAAAAAAAGACACTTTTGTTTGTTAAGATAGCTATACAGGAAGTTTCACTGTGACTCGTGTACACGTGTATTATAATCTGAATTGGTTCATCCCCACTGTTTTTCTCCTTTCTACCTTAGTCCCCTTCTTAAGGTGATTTCAACAGGTTTAAAAATTCTATATTTATTCTTGTGTAGAACGTATATTAACCATATTCACCTACTTAGCTTCCTTCTTTTACCTTCCCTCTTCCATTAGTGACCTTCCCATAGTGTGACCTGTTTTTTTCATAATATTGCTTGTATTTGTACTAGGTTTATATTTCACATATGAGAGAAAACATGCAGTCTTTGGCTTTCTGAACTTGGCTAGCTTTGCTTAAGATGATGTTCTCTAGTTCCATCCATTTACCTGCAAATGACAAAACTTCATTCTTCTTTATAGTTGAATAAATTCCATTATTTATATATAGCACATTTTCTTAATCCATTTATCAGTTGTGGGCATCTTGGCTGTTTCCATAGCTTGGCAATGGTGAATAATGCTGCAATAAACATGGGCTTACAGGTGCCTTTGTTGTAGCCTGACTTATATTCCTTCAGGTATAACCCTAGGAGTGGTTTTGCTAAGTCATATGGCAGTTTTATATTTTTTTGAGGAGCCTCCATACTATTTTTCATGGTGGTTGTACTAATTTGCATTCCCACCAACAGTGTGTGAGGGTTCCCGTTTCCCCATGTCTTCCTCAGCATTTGTTGTTGTTTGCTTTCTTGATGATATATATGAGTTTCATCATGACCATTTCATACATACATTCAATGCATTTTGATCATACTCTCCTCCCCTCCTCTCCCTCCTAATGGTTGCCAACCTCCCCATACTAAACCTCCTTTTATGTTCATTGTTCTTTTTTCTCTTTAGATCTTGATTCTGATTACAAGAGAAAATTTATGGCATTTGTCTTTCTGAGTCTGTTTTATTTTACTTAATGTAATGATCTCTTGTTGCATCTATTTCTTGCAAATGACATAATGTCATTCTTCTTTGTGGCTGAATAAATAGTCCATTTTTTAGATATACCACATTTTCTTGATCCATTCATCTGCGATGGGCACCTAGTCTGATTCCATAGCTTGGCAATTGTGAATAGTGCTACAATAAACATGGGTGTGCAGGTGCCTCTATTATATGCTGACATTACTTTCCTTTGGATATGTATCCAAGAGTTTATCCTGTTGTATACAGTGATTCTATTTTTAGTTCTTTGAGGAAACTCCACACTGATTTCCATAGTGTGAACCATGTGTTTTTAAAAATTGACCCCATGCAATGTTCACTTGTAGCTGGGGTTAAATCTTTTTTATTGTACAACAGATAATTCTGAAACTGTGCATTTCTCTTCTAAACTTTATAAATCTTGCTGGTATATATCACAAACATTCTTCTTTATACTTTGTACCACACACTCCCTTATTTAAAAAAAACATTTTAAAGTTATCATTCTTTACAAATTGCAAGTGTTTGAAAAATAAAGGGAATAGTAATTTACAAAAACATCTGTCTGTACCATCTGGTGTTGACACTTGTTAACTGACATTTGATCAAATTTGCTGAGTACTTTTTGAATATAAATAATTAAACAAATTTTTTTCAGATAAAGCTCAAATCTACCTGTTTGCTCTCTCTTTTTATCTTCAGGGTTTTCTATGTTATGATCAAAGACAAAGAACAGACAAATTCTTCACTGCCTTCCATACTACTTTCTCCTTCCAAGAACCCAGATGCTGGACTTACTTATACTAAGGAAAACGTCCCCGAGATACCAGGGGCTTTCAGATCCTCACACTAAGCCATGATAGTGCAGTGACTGAATGCACCAGCTGGGTCATGATAGTAAATACCTCATCCACATTTTGGTAGGAGAAAAGTGGCTTAGTGAGAAGTTTAAGGAGGTCAGTTTTCACGCTCACAGAATGACTTGGGAATCACAGACCACAGATACGCATTTAGGAATGCAAAAATCCAATAGCTGAAGATATGGGGAGCTGTTATTTTTCTTGGCTGAGACAGACAATTTTCTTCTTTCCCCCCTAAATCAGGGTTTTAAAATGTTGTTGCTACCACTATTTCTCTTGGCATGTTGGATGACTGAGTTTCTTTGTTCCCACTGCCTTTTCCGTGGACCCTCTTCAGCTCCTTCTCTTGAGTAAATAATCTAGTTTTTCTGTGGTTTGTGTAGCAGCTTAGCACTCCTTTGGTAATTTTTTCCCTCTGGCTATGGGATTCTGTCGACCATATTCTTAGTCTATGTACATTTTCCTTCTTTAGTTTCTGGAATGAAGAGTGTTCGGTTATATTGTTCTCTGATGGACAATTGTCTTTTCCTTGTCTGCTCCTCAGTACGTATCCCAAGCTGGACTTCTGTTCTGATTTCACACTCTGTCCTCTTGAAGCCAGCGAAGGGCTCAGCCAAATGCTGTGATTCCCCTGGTATGCTCTGTGGGGGGTATGTCTCTGCTGAATAGCATCTTCTCTGCTCTTATTTTTTTGTTGCTAAAAACAAACAAAAATGAAGACAGCTGAAGACCTGTCTCCTTAGTTTTCAAGTCTATGTCTCCCTAAAATTCCTTGTTTCTTTTTTATTATTATTTCCCATATCACTCCAAATAGACTTGGCTAAAAGTAATTGCTTTCCTCTTTTAGGTTTCTCTTCTCAGCACTTGCTGTATACTCCAGAGTTGTCAAATCAAATTTTTGCCAAGTAAGAACAGACCTGGAAAATCCGAAGTACTCCCACATGCAGGTACATGTATTTCTATAGGTCAGTGTTAAGTACACTGAAACATATGAAGAAAAGGAAGGAGATCATAGGTGTACAGTAGCTTGACCATCCACCCACCTTTCTGCTCACAGAAGTGATTTGCTTTCTTTTTGAAGCCTTTTGCATTTTAAAGTTAGAGCCTGTTTATCTGTAGTTTGGGGATTGTGTCTGCAATGAGGAAGAACACCTGATTTGCAGCAGAAGGGCACGCTCTTTTCCTAATAGTAGGGAAGCACTGATTACCTGGGAGGTAAAGAAGTTCAAGGCCCCACCCACCCAGGCAGCCTCTTTTCCTCTCTCCACCTGGAAGATAGCTGATGGTATTAGGTTACCAGCAGTTAGATATCTCCATATCTCTGCTGTGTCTCCCTGAAACATAACCCAGGATGCTAAATTGGGTTTACACTTTCTTCCATTAAACTGGGCTGGCTCAGCCATCTACTCCAGAAACTTGGTGGATGGGGTGGAAGATCATGCCCATATTTGCTTTATGCTCTTCAATCTTCTTTTAATTCCAACTTTTAAAATAGCGTACAAGGCTTACAGTCATTAATGTTGTTTTCCTTTTTAAAAGTTCCATTGCATACTAATGAGAAGTTTAATGCTAACAGAAGCTGCATTTCCATGCAAGCTCAAGTTTGCCATGTGCTTTACTCCTGTTTCACACAAGCACTAAGTCTGCAGAATGCAGAGTTGCCACAAATATCCAAGTGCAGAATTAGGTCCGATGTACAAGAATGTAAGTGAAGAATTTGGCTCATGCATATACTCTTGGAAAAAGTTTTCCCATAGTTTTATTTTCTCTAAGGTATTGAATGGGCCAATACTTGTCCTCATGTTTCAAACATTTCAGCCCCCTTGAAACGTTTTTGATTGCCTCTTGCATTGACTAGAATTGCACAATACTATGTTCCAAATGATATCTTTTTCACTGGCTTCATATAATTCCGGAATAAACCCTCTGCTTCATACACTCTGCCCTATGTATATGGCTTTTATTTTTACTTTGCTTCTTCCTCTGTTTTCCTTCTACCATTTCATCCAACATGTTTCAAATTTGTGTAGTTGTTTATATTTGAGACAATCATACTTGAAACCAACAATACTTACTATATTTAAAAAATATTTGTCTTGATGCAATTCTCAATTTTGGGACCTGGCACATCAAATTCAATAGAAAGAATGTAAGCCTTGGGAAGATGGGAGAAAGCCATGATGTAATCGGCAGAGTTGACGAGTTGATTCAACCCTGGTAGAATTAGTATCTCTCCCTTATTATCTTCCAAACTCAACAATATTAGAAACACAAGTGTAATGTTTTAGTAGTAAAAACTCAATGTTTTTATGTAAATGAAATTTGAAAAAGAACATTGGTAGTCTTGTTCTTTGTTTATTTCATTTCACCCTATTTCATTAATCATCAGATATGTGCCTAGGTACTTAAGATATGACAGAGGTGTATGTGTGTGTGTGTGTTAATTTTAAAATACAATAGCAGATATGTATTGATAAGCTAACAAGATGCCTTACTCAGAAATCAGAATAACTGGATTGTAGGTCTACCTTTTAAACCTGGAAGGAACCAAACCCTATTGGATGCTCATGAAACTTAGCTTCATCTTATTGACAAAGTAGAATCTGACACCAAGTTTCTCTGGTGCAACTTGAATTTCTGGGGGAAATTCCATTTTGTGATTCCACTTTCAGCTGAGAGTCTACTGAGTTCTCTAGAAGTGTCATTAATTTATGGCATGTAGATGGAAAGCTTATTAATTCATCTGCTTCAGTTAGCTCCTGCCTCCAATGTTTTCTTGCCTGGCTCATCTGCTCAGAATTGGTCCTCTTAATGTTGTTTTTCTAGGCTTGTCTTGTAATTACTTCTAATTTCTCAGTCTTGATCTTTGATTCCTTAAATAGTAAGAAGGTCCATCTCTTTCACTTACCACATCTGTCTTCTTGATTAGCTTTGTGTTTGATATTTACTGCCTCTAGTCAGTGTCACCTGTCCTAACTCAGCAGCTGCATTCCTGGAACAGATCCCCTTTTCTCCTTCCCTCCCCTAGCTTGAATTCTGATAAATTTCTAATCAATTAGAGTTTTATCATTGTTTATCTTGAATTAACCTAAAGCAGATCTGAAACAAAGATTTTGGTGCATAAGTTAATTAGGGGATGATCTCAGAAAGACAGGAAGGGGCTTGAGATAGGACAGAGAGAATGTTAATGACTGGGGTTACCATGGTGGGAAATATATCCAATGCCTTGGGGACCTTTAAAGAGGTGGTGGAAGAAACCCCTTAGGTTTATCACCTGACAGGTGAGTGACAGAAATAGCATTAAAAAGAAAGTCAGAGCCTAAAAAGGGAATTTCAAAACGTGTGATGTGAGCTGTAGCCCACTAAAGTTCAGCTATTCTAAATTATTTTGTAATTTGATTCTAAGATAATTACCTGTGTTTTCCAAATGGAAATGTTATGCAGATCTTGAATGACCAACATCTTTATGAATGAGAGATCACTTTATTGCTGCTTGTGCTCCTTTTAAGTCACATATTTGTCAACTGGTTGAAAGAAGCATTTTGCTTGTGTCTTGAGCACGAAGAAGTACCCAGTGACTGGACCTGACATTCCACTGAGCTAGACTCCTATAAGCACAGCAGAGTGGAACAAAGAGATGTATCAATTCTGTTTTTAATTCTGATTGAGGGAAGTATGGGAAATCCGAATGAAACTCATATATGCATAGTTTATTTGTAGATATGGTTGTGTAAGAGGTTTGTAATGAGTTGTATATGCTTAATTTGAATGCTTGATAAATTTTGGTTATACGTTTATGCATATGGTATGTGCATTAAACCATTCTAAGGATTGCCTTTGGTTATAAAGTCTCAGCTTAAGAACTCCGACAGGCAGATCCTGCTACACATCTGGTTGTTTCTTTGTTCCCAGGCAGTGACTAATTTTGATCAGATCTCCTTGCACCTCCTACCCTCCAAGTAGAAAGAAGATAGATTGCAGAATTAAAATACCATCATTGATGTTTATATATAGAAATTTAAAATTCCTTGATGGGTCATAGAATCTTAGCATTCTGGGCTAACTTGAAAGAAATTAAGAAATAGTGGTTTATAGAGGAACAGTAGTTTGCCCAAGGCCATGGAGATAATAGCTTATCTTTAACTTGGATATAATTTTGGTGATACACTTGCTTTGTTGATAACAGACTATCACAAGTTTGATTAATGCTAGTGTCTGGCGTCATGTAGAGTTAAGACTCTTTTATGGATTCCTTTCAACACAGTAGAAGCTATGGCAGCCATAAATTTCCTCAACTGCAGCAGCTGCTGTGCAAGACAGTAGTAAAAATTCTAACATTAATCTCTTTTTTTTTCTGAAGATTTTAGTACTTTATGAACTTTGAAACTACCCTTTAGAAATTGAAGAGGGGCTGTGTGGTAGTAGCTTTCTCCAGAAAGCAGTCAGAGGTACAAGAAGAGCCTTAATTGATTCACATTAAGGAAAAATGCGAGAAGAAAATGAAGAGTAAGGCTGATCACTTAGGGAAAGGATATTTATATGAAGCTTTCTATCCTAGCCAGGCGAGGCAGTGGAAGAATGATCGGGTTGACAATTGGCAAAGGGAAATATGAGGCTAAAAGTCACAGTAAACACTCTTTCTTTGTTTCTCCCCCAAAGAGTGCCAACACATTTTTAATTCTCAACAGATACATTATACCTAGAACTAAACAAGGTACAGATTTATCTTTCTGGGAATAAGTATGCATTAACTCTGCCACAGTCTGGAGAAGGATTGAATCATTTATTCCATGGTCAGTAATAAACAAAAACACACAAAGAGGAAATTGTTCCATTCGTACACCATAGACCTCTCACTGTCTGCTTTTGTTTAATAACGATCAATGTTTATAACTATCAATGTCTTCTGACTTCTTGTCAGAAAAGATCACTGTATTGTAGTTAGAACTTACCCAAACAAATGGAGCACATGTCTTTGATGCAATGGTAGTGTTTTTTAGATGAATTCTTAAGGAGATTATAGGCATCACTTTTTCCTTTGTCACATTCTGAAGGCTGGACAAAGTATTTAAAATATAACATGTTAATAACAAACACCACATTTCATAGTTAGCAGAAAAACAAAGTGCCTCATAGTAGGATACAAAAAGAAGTTGATGTCTCTACATCAACAAGGAGAGAGAAAATAAATTTAGAGCTATAAATGATGATTTAATCTAATTCAGCACTAAAACCCATGGAATAGTCAAGAGTTGAAGACACCTGCCACCAGGATACTGAAATCTGAGAAAATGTTACTTGCCCTTGATTGCAATTGAAGGTAATTGAATTGCAATTACTGCACAAAATTTGTTGAGTGACATTCTAATAAACTCTGCTGAGGTAAATATCATATTATTACAAATATAATTTCTGATTTTCCCTGCTTGAAGCAGATGAATAACAAAATTAAATGCCATTCCCTAAACAACTAAACAACAGCTATAATCATAACTGCTTATAATATACTTAGTCTGCTTTCTGTTATGGCTTTCTGACTTGAATCAGATAGCCATAAGCCTGTAACCATTTTCATGACTAGAAATTTTGCTTCTCTCCTCTGTAGGAATGGAGGAAAGACATGTTTTTTCAGCATTTTAACACTGGAGAACACATAGAACAAGAAGTTGAGGACTGGATGGAAAAAGCGTTCTGGTCTTGAATAAGATAGATGTTTATATGCCATGTTGGATGCAAATGCTAGCTCGCAGGTGTTAAATTGAAAAGCCAAACTTGAAAGAGATGAAATTGAACTTTGTTGTAGAGTTCCTTCTAGTCAGATTTACTGGCTACTGATACTCTGGGTTTGTTTGAACTTATTTAAGTCTTCAATCACAAAGAAACAACACAAAGAGGAAAATTCTTTGTTTAGAAACAACACCAGGCAATAATTTCCAAAATGAAAACAAGGAGAAAATTGATAGAGGAGTAGGGGTGGGTAGGAGAGCATAATTGCTCTCCTTGTTGAACAAATTAACTTGGTAACATTAGAAAACACCTAACTCATGTCTGTGTGAGCATAGAAACTAGGTCAACTCTAAGTACTTTTTGAGGAATCAAATTGAGTTTTTAACTTTAGAAATCTATAAAACAGCAGGACCACTAGATCATGGTTTGGCTAAAAGCAGATGGATAGGTGCTAGGTCTGCCATAACAAAGTACCACAGTCTTGGGGCTTAAACAACAGAAATTTATTTTCTCATAGTTCTAGAGGCTGGACGTCTGCCATCATGGTGTCAGCAGGGTTGATGTCTTCTGAATCCTGTCTCCTTGGCTTGAAGATGACTGTATTCTCCCTGTATGTTGACATGGTCTTCTCACCTCACCTTGGGTCCTAAATGCCTCTTTTTAAGGGGACACCATTTGTATTGGATCAGGGCTCACCCTAATAACCTCATTTTGGCTTAATTCCCTCTCTAAAGACCCTATCTCCATATTAAGTCATATGCCAAGGTATGGGGCATTAAGAATTGAACAAATGAAACTTTGGGAGGGGAATAGAATTCAGTTATAGATGGGTTTTGTTGACATTTGTAAGTTTTTATGAAATGTCTTGGTTGCTAGAATAATGGTACTTTGTGTTGTGCTATACTAACAAAGGTAAGTGAAGAGTTAAGGCAGCTTTTTAACTAATTTAAAAAAATCTCTATTTAGAAGATGGCCATTTTGACCTTAGTGCTGTCCTGTCATTGAATAGTTCCAGAAGGAACAAGCAGTGCCCTAGAGCTTTTCATGGACTCCTGTGCCACTTACAGAGTGAATGAGATGGGTCTTTACTATCATGGAAATTTGGTCTTTTCATGAGCGTCACAATCTGGAAACATATTTCCACTTCCTGGTTTTGAGTTTCCAAGAAGGGACAGCAGTCAGTACTCCCAACTCACTTCCTGCTCTTCCTTGCATGGCTGGCTGCTAAGCCACCAGTCCTTAGTCATTCTGCTTAGATGCTCCCTTACTAACTATGGCAAACCCGTTTTATGAAAAAAGTTCCATGCCAAACCTGATTGCCCTGTTAGTCATCTCCACTAATTGTTCCATCAAATTATTTGTACTAATCATTTGTGTGCATGTGACTAAAGAGAGATTTCTAATCAAATCTATAGTTTGCAGACAATACTGGTTTAAATTGATTGGTACATCCCCCCGCTTTGGTAGTACTAGGGATAGAATTCAGGCCTTGTGTTTGGTAGGCAAGTTCTCTGCCACTCAAGCCATACTCCCAGTCCTTTTGCTTTAGTATGTTTTTCAGAGAGGGCCTTCATTTTTGCCCAGGTTGGCCTCAAACTGTGATCTTCCTACCTCTGCTTCCTGAGTAGCCACGATTATAGTCATCCACTACCACATCCAGAACTTGATGTGTACTTTTAACATGTAATAACTTTCCTGCCAGATGTCCCAACTCTTATTATAATTAAATAGGTTATAACACTTATAATCAAACAGGACATCTACACTCCCATATTTACTGTGGCACCATTCACAAGAGCCAAGAAATAGAAACAACTTAAGTGTCCAGCAACTGAGGAATGAATAAAGACACTGTTGTATGTATACACAATGGAATATTATTCAGTCATAAAAAGAATGACATCCTGTTATTTGCAACATCATGAATGGAACTGGAGATCATTACATTAAGTGAAATAAGCCAGGCTCAGAAAGATAGTACTGTGCAATCTAACTCATAGCAGAATATAAAAAAGTGGATTTCATGGCAGTTGAGATTTCACCAGGAGCTGAATGAGAAGTGAGGAAGGAGAGATGGGGAAAGTCTGATCAAGGGGCAATAAATTATATTTGAATAAAAGTAAGAAGTCCTGGTGTGCTATGTCACAATAGGAAGTCTATGGATAATAATAATGTACAATATATTTCAAAGAACTGGAATAAAGGAGTTTGAATATTTTCACCATGAAGAAATGACAAATATTTGAGGAGATAAATAGGTTTAACTTGTCTTAACCATTATACAATATATACATGTATTGAGATATTCTGTTATCTCACAAATATGTACAATTGTCTTCATTTTTATGTTTAAAAATTAAATTTTAAAAATCTGACAGGGTCCCCATTCCTGGGCCAGGTGGTTCCTATGTTGTCAGGACTCCACAAAGCAATGATTCCAGGTGTTTAGTTAGGATTTAGGTTAAGAGTGACTTTTAGGTATTGAACTGATAAAATACTTATCTTAAATACTTCTTGTTGATGAAGGTTAGTAATTATATGATCATGGGAAATGTTAAGGCTATCTAATCTAAATATGTTTGACTTTTCCTATGTAACTTGAACTTGAGTAGCCTTTCCCAGTGAGAATTTAGGATTGATAAGGAGCTTTCGGATTATTTGTTTTGAGGCACTTAGCATCCATATGGGTGGGATGAGGAATTTTGTAGCTGAAAACATTTTCCCCCTGAGGTTAAATGGTTTGTCCAGAGCAATGTATCTACAGAAAGGAGCTACCATGTTCAAGTTTATTGTTCTTTGTATTCCTTGTACTAGCAAGAGCCGTCTTGATAGCAGCCTGGATCCTGTGCTATAATGCCTGGCTTCACACCTCAGATCCACCTTACATGGGAAAGTCACACCATGTGGTGTGTTTTACACCTCAGACATGCTGGTTTAGATGTTTACCTATGCCTGACACGTTCCTGACTAATGTTTACTTTACATCAATGTGAGGAATTTTCCTTTCTGAGAGATTTTTATTTTTACATTATTTTTGATAGCATCTTGAGAGGCCTTAGGGACCAAGGTAATCTTATTATTTTATGTGTTCCTTCACACTTCCTCCTCTGTTTTCCTTGGCTGCATGATACTTAAAGGTTGTTGAACTCAGATTGTTTATATTGGAGGAGACAGAAACACAAATTCAAAATAATGTAGGCAAACAATGGAAGTAATTAGTTCATGTAACTGGGATGACTGAGATCAGGTGGATCTTTCTTCGGGCGAGGCTTAATCCAGGGGTTCCAATGGAGTTCTTAGGGCTTTCATTTTCTCTTTCTCTCTTATTCTCTCCCATCACTCACCAATGTTTACTTCTGGGTAGGCTTCTGATGCTTCTGTTCTAGCTCCTATTGCTATATGGCAAACCATCTTTGTTAGTAAGCTTTCAGTTACTGTAACAAATACCTTAACAATCAACATATAAAGAGAAAAGATTTATTTTGGCTCACAGTTTTAGAGGTTTCAGTCCATGATTAGTTGGCACTGTTGCTTTGGGCTGGTGGCAGCACATCACAGGAGGAGTGCATGACAGAGCAAAACCGTTCACCTCTTGGGCAGGAAGTGAAAGACAGGGGAAAAGACAGGATCCCACAATCTCTTTTGGGGCCATGCTCAATGACCTGAATACTTCCCACCAAGTCTCTTAAAGTTTCCACCACCTACAAATAGTGCCAAGTGGGGGATGAGGCCTTTAACACCCAAGCCTTTGTGGGACAGTCCAAATCCAAACTGTAGCACCATTATGTACTTTCTATTATGTTCGTGGCATGCTGTGAGTAAGGAATGCACAAAAGGCACAGCAGGGACAGCTTTTCCTTGGATACAATGTCTGCAACCTCAGCTGGAAAGGCTTGAAATAGAGGTGACCTGGGGCTGGAACCATTCAAAGGCTCATTCATTTGCATGCATGACAGCGGCTGGTTGGGAGGACCTCAGCAGTCTGCGTAGAGTATTATCCGTATCTGCCCCATGTGACTGCTCAGGCCTCCTTACAGCATGGTGGCTGGGTTCTGTGAGCAAGCATCCTGAAAGGACAGGTAAACCTTCATTGTCTTTTATGCCCTAGTCTTAGATGTCCCCCAGTGTCGCTTCTGCCATTTTTCAGATTCAAGGGGAGGAATGTAGACCCTTTCCCACCTTCATAGAAGGCATGTGTGATAGAGGTCATTTTTGTGGTCATCTTTGCAAAATTTGATTTTCAGCCTGGTTCTGTGCACATGGCAGAAGCTCCAGGTAGACATGATCCTTACTGCTGGAGAATCTCAGAGGGTCTAGCAGAGTGACTCCAGAGGTAAGAGTGCCTACCTAGCAAGTTTCAGGCCCTGAGTTTAAACTTCAGTGCCACAAAAATAAATAAATAAAACAAAACGAGAATTACAAAAAAGAGGAAGACTTCTTCCCCTAGTGTATTTATTGTCAGTTCCCCCAAACACTAGGGTTAGGCAGCCTGTGTCACATGCTTACTCAGTTCTAGATGCTGACAAGACTATATTAAGCCAGGGGCAGTCACTTCCAAAAGAAGGAAAACATTTCTTTTGATACGAGAAGAAAAGCAGCAGACAGAAACAACCAATTTTCACTATAGTTGGGTTCCTTGATTGTTAAATAGTTACACTGGCCCCCACTTCATCATCTAAATCAATTCTTGGATCTCCAAGGAACCTGTACTTTTCTCTAGGACAGCACTCACCTGACCACCCAGCAGTTGTTGATTTGCCTTCTCAACTTCCCCACTGGAATCCAAGCTTTGTAAATTTCCCCTGTATCTTATTTGACAGTCTGCCTACATTATCACCCAAATGAATCCAAAATGAGTGGTTCTCCAGTGTGGTCCTGGGATCAGCAGCATTACCTGGAGAGTTATTAGATATGCAAATCCTCAGACTTCTTTTCTAGTTCTATCAAATCAGAAATTCTGGGGGTGGGACTCAACACTTTGTCCTTTAGCAAGCCTGCTGATGAGTCTAAAGCAAGCTAAAGATTGGGAACCACTGTTCTCCATGTTCAAAAGTGTTCATTGACTATCGAATGAGCAAAATGCATCTCCTACTCTGAACCCCCTGGCCAGTGCTTTGGACTGCATGTGAATTGGACACTTGCTTAATTCAAAGTGAACTCTATGCCAGGGAAGATAGTTGTCCCTGGAAGAACTGGAAACAAGAGTGGAGGGTGATGCATTGCCCCTCCGGCCAGCTGTAAAGGGAGCAGGGTCTCCCATGAGGGGCTGCTGGGGAAGGGGCAGGGGGAGACTCTGTTTATGGTTTCCAGTAGAAGCAGCAACTGCGTCGAATCAGAGCTGCCAGGAACCACCAGGATGCTGAAAGCTATGGAAAGAAGCACAGCTTCTCCTTGCATTTACATTTTCTTTTCATCATGTTGACATGAA
This sequence comes from Castor canadensis, assembly GCF_047511655.1. Taxonomy (NCBI): domain Eukaryota; kingdom Metazoa; phylum Chordata; class Mammalia; order Rodentia; family Castoridae; genus Castor; species Castor canadensis. The sequence goes on along the minus strand of NC_133389.1, from coordinate 169,639,538 downwards.
CGCAGTATGGCAAAAAGATAACTTATTCCAAATTGCACAAGAAGTTTTCCCGTGCAGTCCAGCCTCGGTGCCTGCACTTGTGTAGAGGCACATGGAGACAAAAGCACATATGGCCAAATTATCTCCTCAGTTACACATGTACAAGTACTAATGATTTCAATGGGAGTTGCCCATAATAACCGAGGGTAGGATTTGGCCCGTGCAATTTAAATTGAACTAAAGCCCAATTTGTAATACTTTAGTTGAAAACCAGCAGTGATTATAAGACTAGCGTGTGATTAAAGCTTCACCTTCAAAATCTGCTGCCCAGAAACAAAAAAGTTTAAAAAATCATTATGTATTTTTTCAACTTGCAGTAAAGAATGAATTGTTAAAACTTCCAGCCTAAGAAAAGAATTAAAGTATTGGGAGAAATTGGATATTCAGGGTGGCTGTTTTTCATTACTCTGCAGCTAATGAAAAAAGTAACTTCAAATAGGATTCTGCTTTTATTGTTTCTATTTTCCCAAAAGAAGCTTCATCACATTTTCTGAAACCATATCTATAAATTTTTTCTGAAGTCACTCTAATCCTATGAAAGAACATTTCATGAATTTTCAAATTTCAGATTTTCAATGATTACCTCAAAATTCTTCATTCCCACTCTTTATTGTGTAACAAACTGTCCCAACTCTGAGTGACTTACAGCAGCTGTTTGCTTTGTTCATGGTCTTGGGGAGCAGCGGGTCATGGAGGGCTCACTTGGCTGCTTGTCTCTATTCAGCAGGACCTCAGGGTCCACTTTTAAGGGGATTTCCTCACTCACGTTAATACCAAGCTCTTTCTACAAGGCCTCTCCATGTGGCCTGGGCTTTATGCACCCTGAAAGTCTCAGGGAAGACACCTATCTTCCCCACCTGTCTTCCTAAATATAGGAAATGGATGCTACTAGGTGAATTACAGCTTCACCTAAATTTTGGTCAAGCTCGTTTCCATCTTATCTATTGAACAAAATGGTCACAGGGAGGAATGAAATTCTGAATGGGGTTGATGACATCCACTGCAAATACACATGTAGTAGATGAGAAGTGGTGTTGTGACCATTTTTAGATTATTTAGAAAAAATAATCTGCCCCATTCCTACACTCAACATATCCTTACTTCAAAAAGCCATTACAAACTTTTGTGTTCCCTCATCACACAAGTCACTTAGCATGTTATTTCTTATGGTGACATAGGCAGAAACCATTCTTTATGCAAAGGAAAAAAGTGCAGCCAGATTTAAGGGTTCACTTCAAATGACTGAACTATAAAGGTATAGATTACACTTATGTGGTAAACGGAAATGTGGACCAAATAAGCAGCCTTTAGGATCATGGAATTTGTCTCCTTAATTACCTCATCTTCAGCTGAGAGGATTGGGTGAAGTGGCTGAGCACATGCACAGCTAATTTGCCTTCGTTTGGGATTGCCCTAAAACAGACTAAGACAAGTGCATGGTTAGGGTCTCTTTGGGAGGTGATTTTAAGACACACATGTAAGGAAATGGGGAAAGTGACTGGGAAGGGAGGGATGACAAGAAAGGTCAAGTCAGAAGTGGGTCCCCTGTGAACACCTGAGGCTCATTCACACTGGAGACTCCAAGAAATGGTGTGGAGCATACCTCAAAAGTGTGCTGCCAGGTGGAGAGGGAGTCTGGTGAAACTGTCCACAGACCGCCACTCCCCAAGCCCCCTGGGTCTGTGGTTGCCACTGGCTGTGAGATTAACTCCTGCTTGCAGTTGATGGCAGAGAAATTCTCAGGCAAATTTGGTTCTTACATCGAGAAGTTGACTGACTAGAAACTGTCCACCATGCCTGCTGGTGGATTCTGAGCATTCAAAGCTGGGTGGATGGTTGATGAAACAACTGGTGGAGTGAATTTTGAAGTGTCACACCACTACCACTTATGGGACTTACTATAGGCTGAGTACTATAGGTTTTGGATTGTTTACAGGTGTCAGCTATTCTGAAGAATGCCGCTCTGAAAATTTGAGTACAAGTTTTTCTGAGGTCATATGTTTTCATTTTTGGTAAGTAGATACCTGGTAGTGGAGGTGCTGGGGCATATGGCCAATGTATGTTTAACCTTTTGTTTGTTTGTTTGTTTGTTGTCTAACCTTTTAAGAGTCTGCCTGTTTTCCAAAATAGCTGTACCATTTTTCATTTGTCCTAGCACTGTACGCATGTTCCAGTTTCTCTGTATCTTCACTAACACTGGTGGTATTAGCCTCTTTGATTATATCTGTTCCAATGGATCTAGAGTGGTGTCTTAACTGTGGCTTTAATTTGCATTTTCCTAATTACTGATGATGCTGGACATCTTTCCATGTGTGTACTAGCTTTTGTGTAGCTTTTACTGGGTGCTCTGTCCTCCTAATAGACTATGATGTGTTTAAGCCTTTCTTTGTGGCTTTTGTTTTTAACAGTTTTAGGATGTCTCACGGGTGATGGTGTCATGATCAAGGTCAACACATTAATTGGCATAAGAAGTCATTTCCTGAACTGCTGTTTTGTGGAGGGATATTTTAGGAGATGTGAAGTAAGTTCTTTGGTTAAAGAAACTTGGGAACCTGATTACTATATCCTTTACCTTGGACGGTCCTAATATATGCCCAGATACTAAAGTTTCTGAGAAGTTCTGTAATAACTTGTTAGCTTCTCATCCCAACATCTTCTAAACCTACCTTAGCAGAGGCCACATCAACAATTAATTAGTATTAGTTTTTTGCTTTGCAAAAATTTCCCAGGCTATTTTCCATTGACCTAGTTAATAGATGAACAATGAAAAAGTAGGCCCAGGGGGTTTGAATGGTTTGCCCAAGTTAGTGATAAAGAGAACATAGTTTCCTGATACTCATATTGGTCCTCTGTCTTTAGCACTCCTTTGGGTTGCCATTAGCTTTACTCTAAACCCAAAAGGTTTGGATGTATGTAATCAACCACAGCAATCTGTGTTCTAAAAGATCTCTTTCACATCCAGTGGGGAGGAATCCAGGCTTATTCTAGCAGTGTGCTTCTTTTCCCCCATTACCATCTTATTTTCAAAGACTAATCTTGAGTTCGATGTTTATTTGTGAGCTGGGGTTGGGAAGACCCCAGCTCCCATCTGTAGCTCCTTTAATGAAACTTATTGTGAAATCATTAAAAATTGGGCTTTGAACAATATTCTCTGCCTGCCTCTTCTTGCAGAAATCTTTGACTGATTCTTTCAACAAGCATTTATTTCCAGGTATGCACGCCCCAGGGACCAGGAAGACATCTGTGAACAAAGCATATGTAGTCTCTACACTCAGGGAGATTGTAATTTGATGAGGAGAATGTCAACGGAGACAACAGACACACAGATAGATGGTAGAATGCCAGGTGGTGTTATGTGCTGTGAATATTTGAAAATAGAACAAGGTAAGGGAAAAGAATACTACAAGAATAGAGGGAGTTATTTCAGCAGAGCTTTGGATGAAAGAAGGGAGACAGTCATGTGGCCATCTTTGGGCAGAAGATCTAACACATACAGAAGAGAAGTCTACAAGCCCAAGCCCAGCTGGAAAGAATGATGGGGAGAGTGGAGATAGTGAATGGACTGGTCCCCTGAGGAACAGTGGGAGGGGGAGGATTACAAAATGCAGTGGGTGCTCTCAAGGAGTTTATAATCCAGCTGGGAAGTATAGTTTAAAAACATGAACTTGAAACTAGGCTTAAGTTTGAAATTTCTGGTTTTTTATATGGGATTTTTCATGAGAATGGTTGATAGTAGCTTCCCTCCCCTCACCAACAGTGGGGTAGGAATGGAATTTTTAGATAATTTTGGAAGTTGCATACCACGTACTCATCTTGGAGATCCACAGTGCACACACACACACACACACACACACACACACACACATTTCTAAATTCAGCAGTAAAGAAGTACTATAATCCCTTAATTTTATTTAATGTGGTATTTGCCAAAATATTTTCAGCATGAAGGTCTTTTGTTTCTTAAGGAATGTTTAACGATATCTTGAAAAATAGTGGTATGGGGGAATCTATTTTGTAAGTTGATGCCTCCTTCCTCAGACAGTCAGAAATCTTAGGGACTTGTTCCTCCAGTTCCCTGTAGAGATATTCCTGTTTTGTTTATAGAAAGCACTGAATGCTGTGCATTTGATATTCACTAGAGGCATGAAACGAAGAGGATATATTAGTAGCTGGAAATTTTTATCTTTATTAAAAATGAGCTAACTGGCACTTTTTACTTTGAAATACTTCCCAAATTTTTAACATGTCAGCTCTAAGGATCAAAATTAATAAAGATGAGCAATGGACAGTCTTATTAGATTCTGGCTCCCTTGTTTTTATGGCTCTTCTAAAGTTTGGTCTGATTTATGAGCCGTCTGAAATACAATAGTTTTAAAGAGTCTGTTATAATGACATTGTTAAATGCTAAATAAATTCCAGTGGGGCTATCAGATGAGAACTGCACTGTCAATGAATGATGCATTGCAAGACGCAAAATATGGAATTCACGTGAAATTTTATGTGCTCAAGAAAGAATAATCCCTGATTCATGCAGGGAGATCTTAAACACTAATATATGCATATTTATGGCATGTGAAGCTGAGACTTGGCACACTGCCCCAAAGGCTGCTTCTGAAAATGTCAATAAAGTCCACCTGTTGCAGCTTCCATCAGACCCTCTGCAAATACAAGGCAGATGGAGGAGTCCTGATGTGGGCCTACGGTGTGATTTTCAGAAACTGGTCTGAATACCTTGGGTCCCACACCAAAGAAAAGAAGTCTGTCAGGAAAAGAAGAGAAAAGCCATTAGTTAAGTCAATATCCTGCTTCTTTCCCAGTTATTTTATTAACATTTTATTAGTGTATGTTAATTGAAAAAGAGGTTTTATTGTGATATTACCATACATATAATGTACTTTGATTATACTCACCCCCTCTATTGCTCTTTCCTTTTAAAAACAATTTTAATGGGTTTCTTTATTCTATTTTCATTCATTCACAACTATTTTTTCATAGGGTGAAAGGTCAGTGTGTGGTCTTGCCCTTGAGTTCTGTGGATGGGACACTTTTCCATAAATGCTGGTAAGCATTTGAGCTTTTCTACTCACAGCCTCCCACACAGGGGGTTGATCACAAAGTGACGCAGGATGCTCTCCTGGAGTCCCAGAGCAGACAGAGAACTAAGGAACCAGCTGCCTGAAGTGAGGAAAAGCCACATCTTCTCTCCAGACTTTGTTTTCTTTTCTGACTGCAACTTTTGTGCTTCAAAAGCTCTGTGATTCTAGATTTTCTGTGCCCAAATTATTTTCAAATAATTGCTTGCCTTAAAGGCCAAATAACTAAAAAGTAATTAAGAAATTTGGTTTTGGCCAATGTCCCATGTTTCGATAATTGAATATTGCATCTTTTTAACTGAGAACCCCAGACTTCAAAGTATTATTTCTCTATTCTGCTTTTAAGCCTTATAGAAGGCCAAGAGTAAGTGCACAAGGATCTGCATGGATTTGGGACAGCCTGTTCCTTCAGGTCTCAGTGGGATGCCGGGCTTGTTTACTTTTCCCATTTTATTCAAATTGGGGCCACCTGGCCTTCTGACTGAGTTCCTGTTGGAGGAAAATGGGATTTCAATCTATGACAGTTAATTGCCATTGAGATAGCTCTGTTTTCCTTGGGAAACCAGAGTCTGCTTTTCTTAGTGTCTGCTCTGCCAAAAGGCCAGCCTTGTCTAATTAGACACTAGAGGAAAGAACTCCTGTACCTGGAGTGCTGTTCTTCTGCCCCTTATCTGACCCCTCCCAAGCCTCATCCTTGTGGCCATGTCTGCCTCTTTCTTAGTATCTACATTTGTAGTTTTACATCTTCAGTGGGGTGCAGGGAGAGTCAGCATCAAGAGCAGCATCCTCTGAACCATCTCTGCTTTCCAGAGTCAATCATAACCTTCCTGTCTGAGACACTTAGGGTGAATACATAAGTGGGAGATTCTATGATGGGTTACTGCTGTTTTACAGAAACATTCAGGAATTCTGAGTTCTTTGTTTTTGCAATTTCATGTTACAATTCCTTCAGTTCTTTTTCTGTTTTTGTAATTCTATTTTGTTGAAAATTTCTCAAAGTCAGTATAATGCCAGCGTTGGTAACATTTTGGTTGTAAAATCTCTTGTGATGTCTTGAGCTTGTTTGTAGGTGTTGGGATGGGAGCCTCTTTTTCCTAGTGCTTCCTGCATCCATGATGTAAAGGTAATGGGTTGGAAGACACCCCATCCTCTCCTTACTACTCCCCTTTCATTCGTCACTCATTTCCAGGGGTAAAGAGGTGCTATTTGATGGGTTAGTTTGAGAGAAAGGCCATGGTATGGTTTCTTTTTCTTCTTCCTCCTCCTCCTATCTCTCTCTCTCTCTCTTTCTCTCTCTCTCTCTCTCTCTCTCTCTCTCTCTCTCTCTCTCATTATCCACATCTACTCATCTGCAGAGAGAATGATGCACTCTGGCCAACTGTTGGCTAGAAAACTCCCTCTAGTTCACCTGCAGCAATCAGACAAATGGAAGAGATCAATAAATTCCAAGGTGAAATATTAGCACACTCAATCAAATTACTAAAGCCATAGCCTCCCATCTATCTTTGCTGCTTCCTCCTTTACCTTCTCCATGAGAAGTAAATCTGATTTCTTGAGCTCCTAGTATCTGATTTCTACATCTTTCTCTCAATTTCTTACTGAGTTCTGGAGAATTTAAACTGGTCTCACCCTTTGATACTAAGTTTGGAGATGTATAGTGTTTTCTGCTCCTAACTTTTCCACTATAGGACTGTTCTAAGAGATTGAAAGAAATTTTGAGAAATTCTTTTAAAATAGAAACTAGATCCACCTTCAGAACTAATTTAGGCAAACACTGATGACACTAGGGAAGTTTACTTAGCAGCGCAACAGTCATCGGGATGGAATGATTTAATCATCTTCACTGAAGATGGAAATGGGAATAGTGGCCCAATCTCCATGCTCTGAAATCTTTATAAGCATAAACATATGTCCTCTTGGGTTGCCATTTTCCAGCCATAGTTTCTGCCTCTTACCCACCTGTGCAAGAGTAGGGATTAGCAAGAAACTTTCCATTTGCACCTCATACCACACGCATGTCCTGTGGGAAATGTAGCATACAGAAAACAAAATTTCTAGCTTTCAAAACAAACCTAAAAGATATTACACAGGATAGTCCCAGGGAATGGAAAAGGAGAACATATAGATATGTGATGAATTACGGATGTTAAAACTGAACATAAAGAGAACTGAGGCTGGATCAGTGGGACCCTCAGTTGTAGATAAGATGGTTGTAGATGGAGTCCCTGAATGCTGGCTGATTGAATTGTGCATTCTGCACACTCTTCCATGAGGATTTATAATAGGTACTGATTTTTTAATATTTGTGAATGTTTGTCTTTTAGGGGTAAAGATTTCTGAAAAACATTTATTTTAGTAATGTTATAGGTTTTTTTTTCCCTCAACCTCTATGAAAAAAAAAAAATACCAACAAGAGTTTCTAGAAGGGATCTTTCCTGGGAAACCTGAAGTTGCTCTGAGAAGGTCTAACCATTAGTAAGTTGGAACCATTTGAGAATAATCCAAAATTTTACTTGTTTTCCAAGCTTTTGTACATTTCTTACAATTATGAGAATCTGGAAGATTAGTTTCTAAAAACTTTGCCTTTTCTCATCAATATTCTACATAGCTGCAGATAGAATATTTTATTTTTCCTTGTACTTCTGGAAAGCTTTTTAGGTCCCTGGAAAATAAAGGAAGAGACTAAAAACATGGTGGGAGATGCCTTCCCTGGGTGTGTAGGTGAAGAGGACTTGGTCCTGGCAGCAGGTCCCCAGATGAATGTCTTTTTTGCTGGAGACTGAATTTTTGTCCCCCTATCTGGCACCTCCCCGACTTCTGGCCAGAAATATTTCCTGTGCACCTGCAAGAATGCTCAAGGAAGCAATTCACAGTCGTTCTTGACTTCTTGGAGAATTCACAACAGTCTGATTTTAAAATGTGGATGCTGGAGCCCTGCCTGATTACAAAATGTTTTTAAGGTGTTATGATATGGTTAGCAAGGCCCACAGTTTAGACACAGAAATAAATACAAAGTTCAAAATTGAGCCATGCATAGGTAGAAACCAAATATTTAAAAAAATAGCAATAAAAATAAAGGTAATTTGATGTGTAGGGAATTGTGTCTTGGACTGTCTTCTTTTATAATTTACAAAAAATTTGCCAAACTTACTTAGGAGAAAAATAGTCAATGAGTTTATACTGACAATTCTTTACCAGGTTTCTTCATAGTCACACAAATGTGATGGAAAAATAATCCTGTACATGTGGGAAGGTCATGTTCTTCAAGAAAGTTTGCATCTTTGAGACAGATGCAGATGGACTAGAGGAGGAAGAAAGTGCTATCCACTTGTAGTGGAGTTGTATGTTAAACCTGGGGATCAAGTGTGTGGAGGACATTGCTGATTTGGGCTCTCTAACACTCACCTTACTTCTCCCCCGTCATGTAACTGCATTTGGTTTATGTAAGATTAATCCCCAGCAACAGCTTCTGACCTTAGAGAAATTCTGCCCCACTGGTTGCTATGCTAAGCATACAACCAATACAGTGAAACATGGGTCTTTTGTATAATAGTTACCAAATTAGAAATGCTCTCTCTTTTAAATGTTGTGATGTATGTATGTGAGGCCTGGAATCGCTATAGCCATTTTGTTACCAGGAAGGAGGAAGCCAGTTTTTACTTAATCTAACTAGAACTAAGCTAATCAAAACATGCTATTTCTTGGCCACCAGAATTAGTTCAAAAGTGAACACACGATTACAATTAGTTCATTAAAGGAGAAGGCAATGACTTTTGTTCAATATTTGGGAGGATGTAAGGTCTTATGTCATAAGAAGTGAGGCTGAGCTGGGTAAGGGGGTGCACAACTATAATCCTAGTACTTGGGAGGCTGAGGCAGGAGGATCTTGAGTTCAAGGCTGGCATGTATATATATATATATATATATATACAGAGAGAGAGAGAGAGAGAGAGGCCATTACAACAATGGAGAAAGGTGACCCAAGAACAAAGCCAGTTCATGGAGGAGTCAGAGTCTGGACAACTGCAGAAAAATAGGGCTGAGACTTCATCCAACTTCTCCTGAAGTTTTTCTCTTCCCTCAACTTTGAATTGTATGAGCCAATGTTTTCTTTTACAAATAAATGGATCAGTTGAGTTGGAAGCATGAGTTTATTTAAATGAACTTGAATCAACACCACTCCCTAAAGAGAAGGATGTGCTATCCTGTTGTAAGCCATTATCCATACAGAAATGAACATTAATTTTTTAGAAACCTCCTAAGAGGGACATTGATGTGTAAAGGACAGAGAACAATAAAACATGTAAATTTCAATCTACACCTTCACTATATAGGTCAAATGTCACAGTCACTTAGTTTCAACTGATTTACTGGAGAAAACACAAAAGCATATAATAAGAATCAGATGTACTACAAGTTGCATATAACTAATTGGGTTCAACAAAATCTTGGAGATGTTTCTGCTTGTTTTTTGAGCAATCCAACAATTTAGTCAAACTAGAACTGTCTTCTTTCAATTCTGAGCAACAAATGAAAAATATACAGTACAACGTAAGAAAACAATGCATTTTTGTTCCATTGAAAGACATACACACATACCAAGAAAACTACAAACATATATACACAAACACAGAAAAAATTATACAATGACACACACACAAACAATTTACTCAAACACAAACCTAAACTGTCTCACATGCTGAAATCCATGGGTACCAATACACAAAGAAAGGTGTTCTGTCCTGTCTCACCAATTACAGCTTGCTCTAAAGTGACAACCCAGATAATTGAAATACACAGTGGTTGTTAAATTTATGATAAATAATTTAATATTTGCATGTCTTTTCCTTTTTTTTTTTTAATCAAAGGACAAAGCCAGTACATAAAACCATTCTATAGTTAAATCAAATCTTAATGTAAAGCTAGTGGAATTTAAAAGGGTTCTTTCATTTTTTTTCTCTTTGTTTTAATCTAAGTCCACAAGGCAGGTAAAACAAAAGAGGAAGAGAAAAGAGACAGAGGGCTAGTTAATAAACAAGGCAGATGAAGGAAGAAGAAAAGAATAACTAGCATTGTGTTACTTAGCAAATGAATAGTGGATTAATGAGAGGATCAGAGAAATGCCTAGGCAGTATTTCTAGAATCTTTAACTCCCGTCATCGTTATTATAATAACCATCATCCAATCCATCAGTTTAGTTAGATTTACATCAAAGAACCACTTGAGTTGGTAAAATCAGATATCATAATAAAAATTTTGAATCATTTTTTTTTTTTTTGGAATTACAAAAGCAAAACCAAAACTGTTCTGATGATGATAATTGCGGTACCTCTTTTGCCCACAGCCCTTCTAAGGGAAAAACGCCCTGCCCGCAGTGCCTGCTGCATTGGCTCTCGTATTTTTTTACCTTATTTATCTAGGCTCTGTGCTCACAGATCATAAAACCAGATATGGGTGTTTGATTCCAGGACAGCAAAGCCATAGGCTGTCCAGCAAATTTGAGCATGACCTGGCTCTAGGAGACAAACTGAACCAATCAGATTTTCCATCTCTGGGAGTGAAATTAAGAAAGACAAAAGAATCTGCCAGTTGGCAATAAAGCAGAAACTGAAAAGTTGCCTTGAGGTGAATTTGGAACATCATAGGCCAAATCTATGTGCAGCCAGAAGTATGGAGAAGCAGATATTTGGAGGAGGGATAAAGGGAAGCTGATGGAGAAGTGTGTGGAGTGCTCTAGTCATCTTTAGTCACACCAACTATGGTGCACAGAGTGAAGAGCCACCAACTTTGCTCATTGGATCCCAGAAGATGCAGTGATTCCCCAGTTCTCTCTGAGGTGGGATCTATTACGGCACCTGTTATGTGGGAGAAAGTATCCTTTAGGGGTGGCAGTTCTTGTGCTAACTCGACTATGTTCCTATTCCTGCAATCTGAAGGAGTTGGCTGAAATACTCAGCTTGTTTTGGGTGTTTCTGCCTCCAAGCCTTAGGTTACATACAGGGACTCGTTGAGATCTTGTTAGAAATATAACTTCCTGGGACAGAACTTTGGAGACTGACTGATGTGTGTGGGAAAAGGTCAGGGGTCTGATGCAGTTGTCACGAGACTGTGTTTGGGATCCACTGCCTTGGATCATGTTGTCCCTATAAAGGAATCCACGAATCCTGTGTTTCTCAGACTTTTTAGTCTCAGAATCCCTTTTGATTCATCAAAATTACTATAAACTCAAAGAGCTCTTCTTCATATGCCTTGTATCCTTATCCTATCATAAATTAAAATGGTGAAAATTTTTAAATATTTGATTAAACTTACTAAAAACAAGGAACCAATTATGTGTTTTGTGAGTTTCCTAGGATTATTTTTAAAATAATATCACAAACTGTGTGGTTTAAACAGTACAAATTTGTGCCTCAAAGTTCTGGAGGCTTTGTGTCCAAAATAAAGGTGACTGCAGAGTGGTTGCTTCTAAGACTGTGAGGAGAATCTGCCCCAGGCTTCTCTCCTGGCTTCTACAGTAGCCTTAGGAATTCCTTGGCTTATAGATGTTCTCCATGTGCCTATGCCTCAGCCCAAATTTCCCCTTTTTTATAAGGGCACCAGTCATATTGGATTCGTACTCACCCTAATGATTCCATCTTAATTTGGTCATATATAAAGATTATTTTCAAACCAGGTCATGTTCACAGGTATTAGCGTTTAGCATTTTGACATCTTTTTGAGCCTATAACGTGCTAATGTAAATAATCCATTTTTTGTAAAAATAAATATACTTTTCAAAATAAAGAAATTTAGTGAGAAGATAAACATTGTCTCACTTTTTACAAATCTCTTGAACATCTTGACTCCATTGGAACTAACTCAGTTTCTCAATTTTCTGGTATATGTAGCTTTGGTTGAAGTACATGGAAAAAATCTGGTCTTCCTACCTGGTTATTCTAAGTCATTTGAGATAATTGTAGAGAATTTTCTCTGATCCTCCAAAATCTGGTGTTAATTTCTTTCACGTTATCTTTATGTGGAATTTGAAATCATGTCAATAAAATTCTCATCCTTTGTTGCTTCAAAATCCATTGATAACTCTTGCAATTTGAAGGATTCTTTTGCCCATATTTAATTGTGACCATCATGCAATGATCATTTCAAAAATATTGGTTCCCTGAAGTATACAGACTTTCCAAATGCACAATTGAAAACTCCATTGTACTCTCATGACAGAATGAGAAGAAAGAAGGATCCTAATATCTTAGTATTTATACAAAAAATATTTCTAACCTTATGATGTCTCTGAAAAGATCTCAGGGACCCCAGAAGCTCCCTAGATCACACTTTGAGAAGTTCTGTTATAACCCACCTTTGCTTGAGGAAACCCTACCAACATTTCAAATTCTGTCTTCTTCAGGATATCATACTGATACCCCTGTGAAGATGGAATTGCTTCCTTCTTTGCATGGCTCTGTTTGTGGACTCACTGATTAGTATTGACCCTGTGATCTTCAAGACTGGGTTGTATTCACATTTTTATCATCTTAGGTAAAGTGCCTGGGGACAACACCTTTCTGGTTTTTTTCTATATAGAATAGCTTTTAATAATCAAGGGACCCTGCTTTAATTGTTGTTATTTCTAATGTTTATCATAAAGCAAGCTTTCTCATCTATTTAAAATAGATTCTGGCTTCTCTACCCTGTGAAGGAAAATAGTTTAGAAAAATAAGTACATCATAGCTAGGTGCATGCCTGTAATCCCAGCTACTTAGGAAGCTGAAATCTGGAGGATAAAGGTTTGAAGCCAGCATGGGCAAAAAGTTAGCAAGACCCATTTCTCCAAACAAGCCAGGCATGGTAGCACTGCCTGTCATTTCAACTATGTGGGAAGCATAGGTATTATATGCTTTACAGTCAGTCCTGGGCAAAAAACAGATCCTACCTGAAAAATAACTAAAATACAAAAGGTCTGGGTGTGTGACTCAAGTGATAGAATGGAAGGTCATGAGTTCAAACCCCAGTACCACCACCACTAAAAAAAAAGTAAGTCTCGTAGACTTTCTTGCAATTTCATAGTCATACTTTTAAGCTTTGTGTTTTCCCCTCTACCCAGACTGTTGTACACCTGGTAATCCTCTACTCATCTTTCATGATGCAAACCAAAACACACCTTTTCTGACTTCATGAGACACTTTCCACCTACTTGCTCTTGTGCTCTGGAGTGACATTTGTTTGTCATGTTTTTTCCCTTAAAGAAGCCTCTCAAAAAGTTCTGAATGGTTTGGAGAAGGAGATCTTTTCCTCACTTCTGCTATACAGTTGGTAAAGGCAAGAGTTGTGTGCTTTGTTGATCATCTACATGAGTAGAAATAAGCACAGCATCTTGGAGGAGGTTGTCTCTGTCATCTTAACGAATGATGGATTGTGCTTTCAGTCAGACCTCACTGGTTTCCCGAGATAGAAATCCAACACCAATGCAAGTAAAGTAGGGAGTTTATGTGGGGATGTTTGGGGGCTGGTGAAGTGGCTTAAGTGGTCAAGTGTCTGCCTAGCAAGCATGAGGCCCTGGATTGAACAGGCACAGAGGAACTGGGGAAATTACATACTTGAACTTGGACTTTACAATTTTTGAACTCTTTGTCTCATCTTCACTTCTGTCTATAGACCAGCTATCTCCATGAAGTGAGAGCTATGAATGCTGCCAGCAATTCCTGGAACCGTATTTCACCAACATTGCCATCCACAAGGAAGGGATTTTTCTTCCAGCAATGGTTGAATAACCCAAGAACTGTAAGATGGACTTATTTTAGATGATCAGCTCAATTCCTGCACAAATGACCGTGAACCCGGGATGAAGAACTAGTCTTGGTCCCATTTGGATCATAGGCCAATCTTAGAGACAGTTGCTGTGTCCACAGAAGAGATTCATGAAATATGTCAGCAACACTTTGATCTTAATTAACAGAGAATAAAGCAATGGGGAGAGACAGATACCTCAAAGACAAAAGGTGGTATTTGCAGAAAAGAAGTAGAGGGGTGTGGTCCAGATAGACCAATCATTAAATGTTCACTCCAATAACTGTCTTGTCTATCTTTACAAAATTCTGTGTGAAGACATTTGAAAATGCCATGTTAGTCAGCCATGGCCAATTTAATCATGTCGTATGCTTTGGAGTAGTGACATCAATTAACGTCTGTGGCTAAATGAACTTAGTTATTTAATAATTGCATTTTAATATTTCAGGTTACATGCTTTCCTAGTATTGCAAATCAGCACTTCATAAGGAACTGTTTTGTTATTATTTTCCTGTGGTGAATGATATGAAATTACATGGTGCCACTGGATTTTACACAGAATTGGCATCCACACTAGTTTCTCCCAGTTTCCCCAGGATTAGTCTGGGCCTATTGTTTAATGTGGTCTTCTGAGGTTAGCTATTGACTTGAAAAGGCCTTTGGGAGGCCTGGATAGGTAACCTAGAATTACTGTAGGATTCAGACTTGAGCTGTTAAGCTCACCCTTGAGTATCTAGCATAAGGATGTGGGTTGTTGTATTATCTCTTAATTTTTTTGTGATTCCTTATCATTTGTTGACAACCTAGTTTAATGCCTGGCAGTCAGCATTTGTGTCCTCATCATTCTAATGAATCTTCTGTGGTTAAAACCACCAATGCTGGTCTTAGGATAAATATCAAAGTGGCCTTTTCTTTGACCTCAGTGTACATTAGATTTACTCTGTTAAGCTGCCTGTATTTTCTTTCACAACACTTAGTAAAATTTATAATTTTATACTCAGTTGTGTATTTGATTAACATCTTCTCTAGCTATAACTTCACCAGGAGGGATACAGTATCTTTATTCATTGTTGGGATGCCCTCCATCTGACATAGGGATTGACATACTCAAAAAAATTGTTCAATGAATGAGTAAAACAGGAAGTATGTTTTTAAGTCATATTCCTCCAGGAAATAAAATCTGCTACACATGCAACAGGTAATTATAAGCAATGGAGGAGGGACAAATGAAAAAGGAAGTGGCAGGCAGCCAAAATACAAAGCCAACAGAAACTTTTATTCTTTAAATGTCTTCTGAAACTGGCCTTTGCCCTGTGATGCTGTGTAACTGTGAAATATGGATGTTTTATATTTGAATTCATGGAGGAGGAGGTGTCTTGCTTCCTACTGTGTGTACTCATGGATGGGTGGTGGTGATTACATGCTGCTCCTCTTAAGAGCTCTTTACTTGATCTTTTTTCAGATCAGAGGCTGACCCACAGGAGTCAGTGGTGTGGCCTAACCGAGGATGGGGGCCCGAGACCTGTCCTTCACCCACCAATCACCTCTAAGAAGAGGGATGGATGCATTGAGGCAGAAATCATGGCACTGAACTCTAGCATGTGTTATGCACCTAAACTGGGATAATTTTTTTCAAAGAAAATAGGAAATCCTTATTTGTTTTCCAGCACTTCATCATCAACATCAAAGTATTTACTAAGTTATCATCCGTGTGTTGCATTTTGCCACTGTGTTCTTGCATTAATTAACTGTGTCACTTGGGCATGTCACTTTGTTCATGCCAGTTTTTACTTTAATTTCCTTACTTGTGACATATAAAAAGAGGTTGAAGTAGACTGAGGTTTTCCTAGGTCTAACATTTAAGGAAGAGAAACAGGCATCATAACTTGAGCTATAACTGCTGAAGAAATCATGTGAACACGGTTTCTGTATCCTGTGTAGTCCTGTAGTGTAGCAGCTGCCAGCACACAACTGGGAACCTGAACTTTAATTCTGGCTCTGTCACTTCCTTGATTTGGGGCAAGTTACTTAACTTCTCTGACTGAGCCTTATCATCTTAGTTATTAAGAGGAACATGACACTAGTACCTAAGTTACAGGATTGTTAGGAGGATTAAATGTTAAAATATAAAAGATGCACATATTCAATAAGTACATATTCAATAAGTATCAGCTATTATTTATTAAGAGCCCATTTCATGCCAGGAAGACTATTGGGATTGGAGTTATAATAATGGGGCAACTGGATTTTACTGATCTACCTTTACATCAGTGGTTCTTAAACCTCATTGTCCATTAGAATCACCTGGAGGTCTTGTAAAATTACTTTTCTGTGTCACCCTCTGGCAGTTGGGCTGAGGAACTGGCACAATTGCTGCTATTCTGGATACTATGCTTAAGGAGAGTAATAGCTGTCTGTGACCCAGGCAGGAGTCTTGTATCTTCTGCCAGCATTCATGAGAGTGGCTGGTTCTTGACATAGTCTAAAAGTAGCCATGAGTATGCAGGAAATAAAAGGGAAAGACATTGGAACATGACAGATGAACACAGAATGTGGGGAATTCTGTGGGATACACAATCTAGTTTCTTTAGCAACTAAGAAGCATGGAGAAAAAGGGGAACTGTTGTAACTGTTATATAGCAAAGAAATTAAGAGACGCATATTAGAAAAACAAAATGCAAGAACTTTGGACTATTATGTAAGCAAACGTACGGGAAAAGAACTTTTCTTTTAGAAAACTGTAGGAAAGTGAACCAACTCGGTGTCAGATGACAAGAAATAGTTTATTTTGGGGGTGTGATAATGCTTTTGTGCTTATGTTTTTTAAAAAATCTTTATTGCTTGGAGGTAATGCTGAAGTAGTTAAAGGCTAAAGGAAACAGGTGAAAGATTTTCTTAAAAAACAAAAATTTTCTCTTCCTCTTATAAGAAATGGGGGGGTTGGCATAGATAAAATAAGAAAAAGTTGATTTATGAGTGATAGAGTAATAATGTCGCCATTTTGTCAATCGGCAGCAAAATGGCAGCAAAATGGCAGCCCCGTCCCTTAACAGAAATTCCCCGGCTCTAAGACAGCCCCACCCCTACCAGAGACTCCCGCGCATGCGCTAACTTCCTTGACCTCCCCCTTCTTTAAAAGCCAGCCTGGCGGTTTGAGCCTGCCATTAAACTTTGCTCTTGGAGGTGAGACTTTTCTCGTGAGCTTTCTTTGTGAGCGGTGTTTTTCCTAAAAATGAGTCTCAGTCATTTTATGACTTTCAGAATTCACGGGAGGCACAAACACAAAAAATATCTGTAATTTGATGGTATAAAAATCTTAAAGACATTTAAGAATTGTTCCTGGTGACCTTAAGCACCGAAAGAGAGGAACTATTTTGGATGTAATGGAGTTATGTTGGATTTAATTTCCTAATAGACACCAAGATCTGGTTTATGGCTTGGCTTGACTGACTGCTTCACAGCCAGTCCCAAAATTTCATTGATTTTGTGGCTTCAACAAAGAAATAGTTAATATCATAAGCTCCTCCGAAGCTTAGGTAGTAGTGTTTATAGATGACTAATAAATGTTTCTTTCTGCAGAAACTGGCATTCATTCACTAATTCATTCATTCATTCATTCATTCACTTGTTTAATTGGACTGGGAGCTGAAGACGTAAAGACATAACACAAAGTTCCTACTTTCAAGAATGTCAACACTTACAGAAGGGAGATAGACATGTAAATAAAAGATGCTCAAATGTAGTGTAAGGATTGTGATAGAAGTAGGTGTGGGTATTAAGAAGGAAAGCGTGGACAGTAATCCTTAAGGGACAAACACAAGGAGAACTCTTGTTGGAAGTTACCTTTGGGATAATTTTTTTTAAATCACAATTTATTTGAAGCATCTTTTATAATCCTATAATTTACTCATTTCAAGTGCACAATT
Organism: Castor canadensis; assembly: GCF_047511655.1. NCBI lineage: Eukaryota > Metazoa > Chordata > Mammalia > Rodentia > Castoridae > Castor > Castor canadensis. The sequence goes on along the minus strand of NC_133389.1, from coordinate 169,621,702 downwards.
TGAAGATTTTTTTCAGTAAGTTTATCAAGTTGTGCCACCCTCACCAGTTTAAGAACATTCTCTTGATCTGGATTTTGAAAGATGTGAAGGTTTGCTAAAGAGACAAGGGAGAAGAAAGATGCTCCAGGAAGAGGGAAAAGGATGAACAAACAAATACAACATTAACTAATATTAATGGAATTAGTATCATTACATTTAGAAGTCTCATTGCATAATCAATGTGGAGCTTCTTGTAGATTATTTCATTCTTTCCTCAAAATAACACAATGGTGTAGGTAGTGTGATTACAACCCTGATCCTCCCTATGGAAAAGGTGAAGCACAGTGAACACTCTAGGTCACAACACTAAGAAATGATGGAATATATATATTCTATAACTTTAATCATCTTGCTTGCATAGTTGGAAGACCCTTAGGTCTAAAAAAAAGAGTGATGTCAAGGAGCTTCAATGATTTGAATCCAGAGGAAGAAGGAGTAGACCGCAGCAATGGGCTTCCTAAAATGGTGTTCTAGCTTCTGTTTGTGGTGACATAATGGAGGTGAAGAAAAACCAGGAGAAGTGGGTTTTATTGAGCTTGAGATTCCTGAGGGTCATTCAGGTGGAGACAAGAAGAAGGGATTTGGATATACAACTAAGCTTGCTGTAAAGAATTAACTCTCGCAGACATAGAGTTGGTAGCTGAAGCCAGCATTGTGAACAGGACTGCTCAGGCATAAGAAGTAAGAAGAGAAAGAGTAGGACAGAAGTCTAGAAGATGTGAACATTTGAAAAGAAATCAAAGGAAGATACTATGGACTGAACTGTATTCCCTCTCAAATTCATATGTTGAACTCCTAATTCCCAGTGTGACTGTATTTGAAGACCAGAGCTTCTAGGAAGCAATTAAGGTTAAATGAGGTCACAAGAATGGAGTCTTCATCTTATAGGAATGGGTGGTCTTACATAAAGGACAAGAAGAATGAGAGGGGAGGAAGAGAAAAAGAAGGAGGATGCAAAGGAGGAGGAGGGAGTTCTTTCTCTTCCCATGGTCATATTCAGATGAAGGGGCATGCGAAGACAAAGTAAGACGGCAGCCATTTATAAAATCAAGAAGAGAGCTCTTCTAAGAAACCAGCCCTACTAAAACTCAACTTGGAACTTACAGACTTTGGAACAGTGAGAAATATATTTGTGGTGTTTAAGCTGCCCAGTCTGATATTTTGTTATGGCAGCCAAAGAGAGACTAAGAGAGAAGAGGAACCAACTATGCAGTCTAAGAATGACTGATTAGAGAGAGAGGAGAATATAAGATAGAGTGGTATCATCATGGAAGTCAAGGTAGAGTTTCACAAAGGAAGTAGCAAATTGGATATATCCCCCCATAGTTGATAAAAGTTTGACACATATCCATTAGGTTTGACAATTAAGTCATTTGTGACTTTGAAAGGGTGTGGATGAGTGGAGGCAAAAGCCAAATTATAATGAGCCAATGAAAATGTGGACTGAAGAAGTGGATGGTGTAAAGACCCTTTGCACTGGCCTCACTTAAGAGCTTGTTAGACATACTGAATCAGAATCTCATTTGAACAAGATACTAAAAATCATGTATGAATTGAAGTACAAGAAGCACCAGGCTGTAGTCTAGGGCACTCCTTATAAGAAATCACCTAGGAATAGAATGGAAGAGGATTAAGAGATAGCCAGAAAGAAGCAGAAGTGAATTTTGTTCTTTAAAGTGCACTTGATCCTATTGACAGTCAGCAAAGAGTCAGATGAAAGAAAAAAGAGAATGAAGGTGCGGGAAAGAACAACTGAGCAAGGGTATGGGGGTAGAGGAGATCAAGATCTAGTGGTGAAATTAGCCCTGTTTGAGAGTGGGACTTGCCTCCCTTTTGTCTTGGAGATAGAAAATGGTGGGTTATATACATGTAGACTGTTAGATAGAGATTAAGAACTGAACGAATGTGTCCAACAGTTTCAGCTTTTTTTTCTCCATGAAGTAGGCTGAAAAAGAGGAGTGAGTGGGCTAGAAAGAAAGTGGTTTAAGACGAGCACCTATGGGTGTTGCCTGTTAGGAAAGTATGACACAGTGAAAACATGAAGGAATGACATGAAAGGAAAGAACTGAGGGACTCAAGTAGAACCATGAGGTTCGGAGAGGCCAAGGGTGTTTATATTGGAGTTTAAAAGACCACTGCAGAAGCAGTTCTAGACAATGCCAAGTTCTTCCAGGTAGCCATGGGAGTGGGCAGCTGCTGAGTGGAAAGAGACTGTTGAAATCACAGAGATTAGGGAATTTGAGCAGAGTATTTCACACAGATTGTCATGGAGGGCTTCTATGGTGACAGTGGCATGAAGGCAAAAAGATAGGGCCAGATTAGATTTCAATGACTCCCAGGAAGAAGGGTAGAGGATGGAATAAGAAAAGTAATGGCATCAAAGTGACAGTGGGGAGTACTATAGTTTGTCCCCTCTAGAACTCAAGTTGGAAGGGCTCTGTTCTCATTAGTGGGTCAATGCCATTATTGCAGCTGTGGGTTAGTTATTTTACAGTGGATTTGTTGTAAGTTCTGCCCTCTCCTGGCCTTCTTTGTCTGGGGTTTACTCACTTGATTGTGACACATGACGGCTCACCATGAAGGTGCTTGCCTTGCTCTTAGGCTTCCCGGCCTCTACATGAGCCAAGAAAACTTCTCTTGTTTATAATTTACCCAATCTGTGGTATTTTATTTTAGCAGAGAAAATGGGCTAAGACAGGAAGCAAGTAAAATGAAGGCAGTGATTCTGGGGTCTGGCTTTGAGAAAGATCTGGGGTGCCAGGAAGGACGAGCACAGCCTGTTCCATGGTGCTCACAGGTCGCCAGTACCTGCCATGAGCTCTTTCTGCCTGCAAGTCACACTGATGTTCTCCCTCCTACTGTCAGTGCCTCCCTTTTTTTTTTCATTTATTCATATGTGCATACAATGTTTGGGTCATTTCTTCCCCCTCTTCCCTCCGCTCCCTCCCTCTACCCCCCACCCTCTCGCTTCCAGGCAGAAACTGTTGTGCCCTTTTCTCTAATTTTGTTGAAGAGGGAGTATAAAGAATAATAAGAAAAACAAAGCATTTTTGCTAGTTGAGATAGGGATAGCTATACAGAGAGATTCCTAGCATTGCTTCCATGTACAAATGTGTTACATTCTAAGTTGATTCTTCTCAAACTGACTTTTTCTCTAGTTCCTGATCTCTTCTCCTATTGAGTGCCTCCCTTTTCTACTTCCCTGAGATGTACCTCATTAACAGTGTTGACAGTAGCATGCCTCTTTTAGTCAACCTGCCTCAGAGCCCATGGTGCAAGCTGATGGGGATTTTGCTATGTGGGCAATGCCCAGCAAATGTTGCCTCTTTTCCTTCCCTTCTGCTCTTTCTTCTTGAAAGTTTTGTAGACTGGAGAGTAGAGTTCATGAGGATGGAAAGCTTTGGGGTACAGGGAAGGATTCTTCTTGTGAGAAGAATCTAGAGATAGTCCAGAAACTTGTAAGAATGATGTTTGGCTGATTTCTGAACTGGTTTAAATAAACTATGAGAACATGTATCTGTCATTATTCTGTCTATCTATCTACTATGGATATGGCCATATTGCAACTGAGAGGCAAGGGTGAGATGGGAAAGAAGAGAATTGTACACATGCTACAACTGAAAGTTTGCCACTACACAAAAATCTGCTTTACTTATTGCTTAAGTACTTGGCAAAGTTTCTTCAAGGTGATATAATTTTATGAGGTTTGGTTTGCAAAATGTAAATTGCTCACTTATTGTGTGTTCTTATTAGTTCTACTAATGTCTTGATCCATTCGGGCAGTTATAACAAACTTGTTGAAAACGTAGTAGTTTCTAAACAACAGAATTTTTTCTCACAGCTCTGGAGGTTAGAAGTCCAAGATCAGGATGCTGGCAGATTTGCAGTCTGGGCAGCATCCACTTCCTGTTTCATAGACGATGCCTTTTTTGCTGTGCGCTAACTTGGAAGCAGCGATGGACTTCGGTCTCTTCAGCCCCGTTTAACGGCACTAATCCAAGTCATGAGGCCTTCATCGTCATGACCTAATAACTCCAAAAGTTCCCACATCCTAATAACACCATATTGGGGACTAAGTTTCAGCATATAAATTTGGGGAGTTTACAAAATTTAGTCCATAGCTATTACTATAGCCACTTGGTTGTAAATCTACGGTTGCTTTAGGTTCATTTTGAAAATTGGTTGGAAATCTCCTATTTATGAAATCTACATATGAAATCATCTTATATGAAGCTCAGTAAAGTGTATTTGGCAAAACACACTTTAGGAATGAGGCAGAACACCATAATTAATACCTAAGGATCAGAAAGGCATGGAGTCCACTTCTGACTTCCCAATTCCTACAAGTTATTTATTCTTTTAAGTTTTGCTAATTTTTTTTTATTCATATGTGTATACAATGCTCGGGTCATTTCTCCCCCCTGCCCCCACCCACTCCATCCCCTCCTTCTCCCCCCATCCCCTTGATACCTGGCAGAAACTATTTTGCCCTTATCTCTAATTTTGTTGAAGAGAGAGTATAAGCAATAATAGGAAGGAACAAGGGTTTTTGCTGGTTGAGATAAGGATAGCTATACAGGGAGTTGACTCACATTGATTTCTTGTGCATGTGTGTTACCTTCTAGGTTAATTCTTTTTGATCTAACCTTTTCTCTAGTTCCTGGTCCCCTTCTCCTATTGGCCTCAGTTGCTTTTAAGGTATCTGCTTTAGTTTCTCTGCGTTGAGGGCAACAAATGCCAGCTAATTTTTTAGGTGTCTTACCTATCCTCACCCCTCCCTTGTGTGCTCTAACTTTTATCATGTGCTCAAAGTCCAATCCCCTTGTTGTGTTTGTCCTTGATCTAGTGTCCACATATGAGGGAGAACATACAATTTTTGGTCTTTTGGGCCAGGCTAACCTCACTCAGAATGATGTTCTCCAATTCCATCCATTTACCAGCGAATGATAACATTTAGTTCTTCTTCATGGCTGCATAAAATTCCATTGTGTATAGATACCACATTTTCTTAATCCATTCGTCAGTGGTGGGGCATCTTGGCTCTTTCCATAACTTGCCTATTGTGAATAATGCTGCAATAAACATGGGTGTGCAGGTGCCTCTGGAGTAACCTGTGTCACAGTCTTTTGGGTATATCCCCAAGAGTGGTATTGCTGGATCAAATGGTAGATCAATGTTTAGCTTTTTAAGTAGAGGCTTGGCTAGTTTTATTTGTAAAATGAAATGTAAAACAAAAGAATCTATTTCTAAGAGGTGCTTGAAGAATTCAGTGAGATGATGGGTGACCAAGCCTTGCTACACTGCCTGGTACAAAGAAGGTGTTTCATGCTATTAATATCTCTTCTCACAGAGATCTGCAGTTTCTAGTAAGGAAAATCACTTGTTTTTCTTTCAGCACTATAGCTAGGAAGTCTGGGAGAGCTTTGGGAAGGAAATAAGATGAAGATATTTCTAGATATAAAAGCCAGAAAATTATTACCGGGGAAAGAAAGGACTAATAAAATGGACAGCAATTGAAGGGCTGGAAAGTGAGCAATAAATTTAAGTCTGAGTAATGTCACAGTGGGAAGATTGCAGATCTGAGTCCAAGGTCACTCAAGTGGCCACAGAAAGTTGCTGGCTCACTTTGGACACCAGTTCTATCATAAATAAAGTAGGGACAGTATATTCTGCCTCACTCCTAATGTAAATGCAAGACTCAGATGAGAAATGACAGCATGCAAAAGTGCTTTATAAATGGAAATAAATGTGTCACATGAATGCAGGTGTTGAAAAAAGGATAGTGATGATGTCTTTTTCAAAAACCCTACAAATTATCCACTCTCTTATTTAAGGGTCATTTTCTTTCACTTCTGCTCTATTAGCACAATTTAAGTGGAACAACCAATGTGGAAACTAGCAGAATAATCCCAAGAGGTCTACATTTGGTGGTGTTCATTGAGGCTAAAAAGTGTGAATAGGGAAGACCTTGATTGAGGATACTGTCATTAAGCCCAGATTCTGTTCCTTAGTATCCTTGATGTGTGAACCTGGCCCAGGGTCTATTTGCTCATTTATAAAATAAAAGATAAGACTGTCTGCTCTTTCAGTCTCACAGGGTTATTTTGAAGTCCAAATATGTAGCAAAAGATCCAAAATAAATGTCTTACACAAGTAATCCATTGATGATTTATGCATTTGAATTACAAATGTCATGAAAATTAGGTGAGGCAGTGTGAAGATCTGTGCACCCTCCAGAGACTGGAATATTATTCTACTCTGATCAATCGTGTTTGTGGAAAAAATGTAAGAATCATAGAAAATATTTATGAAGTGGGCAGAAGGACACATGCATAGGCATCCACATACACACAGGAAAAAAACATGTCACAATGATTGTTCCTCAAATGTCACAGTGATTGTTCCTGATATTGGGAACAATATTTTTTAAGCTTCATTTTCCCAAATCGTTTATAAGCATGAGCTGCTTTTTAATAAGGAAAAGATTATTTAAAAAACCCAGCAAGACTATGTATGTCAATGGTCTGCAAACATGTTGTGCCACACTGAACAGGTATTTCATAGATGTTAGTTAAATCTGAATGAAAACTCCTAAAAAAAAAAAATCACAAGAGGAAAATATATGTCCAGTGGATGATGTTCAAAGGAAACGGAAAAGAAGAACCATCAGACACGCTACCATGATGTTGGGAAACGCCTTGATCCCTAATCTCTGGACAGATGCTTTGACTACCTCTACTTTCTTGAGGACAAACAATTAACATTTAAGCATCTCTTGTTCTCCGTACAATCAGAACCACGTGAAGGATTTAAAATATCACCGGATGACATGTTACAGAGCAGCTGGCTGGCTGGAGGGGTCCCATAAATGTCACAAGGAAACTCATACCAATAGGGAAGACAGGAGACAAAAATAATAACAATAACTCTTTGCATTCACATGCATCTTTCATCTGAAGAGCTCAAAGTATTTTACAGATGTTATATCCGTTGAAACGTATGTGGCAAACATTATTCTCCCTGGATTACAGATGGGGAGGAACCATAATCCTGTCACTCAGACTAAAACTGGAATAAACATGTGATTATCTTTGAGAGGAAATCTTTCTAATGTAACCTTCTCCTGCTGTGGCTTCTGAGTGGGCTGGACAGGTCACCTCCTTGGTCCTGCAATATCTGCTACAGGTGTCCAAACACTGAAATGAGATCACCTTGCAATCTTTTGGCCCAGATGAAACAAATTTAACTTTTCTTCAGAAGCCTGAGCTTCCCCTTTCTCATTTCCCTACAACCTGGAGGTGGTTTGCAAGTGGACTAACTGAAACCAGGGCCTGATGTTGCAAGTCAAATTCATCAAGGACTTTACCTGCGTGAACATGAACTGATGGTCTCCAGGACAGATGGGAGAAAACCTGGGCGAAGATACATTGTTTTTGGTTTTGCCATTTTTTTCCACTGATAAGGCAATGGCTTCTACTCTATTTTCAATGTTCAAAATCTTCTTTGCTTCTTTTTTCTTTGAGTTGGACATTACTTTTTTTTTTGGCAGTGCTGGGGATCATATCTAGAGCCTTGTACATACCAGGCAAGCCCTCTACCACTGAGCTACACCCTTAGCCCTTAAATTCCTTTTAAAAAAGGCAAAGTAAATTGACAATAACATTCTATGATTATGCAATTATTAGTTCTTTTTGTATATGTTATGTTTCTTTACTCATATTAATCTTTTAATATAATTAAAGTAATACTGTACATATCACTTTGTATTATTTAAATTGCATTTTGCTTTTAAGTTCACATTATATTGTAAGCAATTTTCTACACTGCTTCTTGGAAAGGAAGCTCAATTTTTACAGTATAATCAAGATTTTAAATTTGTAGTACAGTTTGTTCCATCACACTATTAGAAGATAATTAGAATTGCCTCCATTTTCTCCTATTACTGTAAAATGTTCTTTGTTGACCATCTTTGCACTTAAAGCTTCTTTTATACTGTAGGTTATTTTGTTAGGAAATTTAAAAATTATTGGATATCTTTTTCTGAATACCTTCTCCCACAATAGATGGTAATCACAAAACCCAGATAATGTTTAATGGTGTTAATTGCACTACACTCTGTGTAAGACTGAATTTTCTTCTTGCTTTAGGATCTAATTCAAATTTCCTTATTATTGACAACATTGACCACTTGACTTTTTCTTGCATTCTCTCTTTTTGAGGGAGTCACACATTAAATAAATAATGGTGTATAAGTATAAATTAAAATTTTAAAAATCTTGATAAGAAAATAGTAGCTCTAATAAAACTTGTACTTATAAAATTTCTTTCAACCTATGGAGACAGAATGCTGCTTTATTCTTTAAAATGCTCTTCTAAGGGGGTGGGGGCAGGGGGGAGAAATGAACCAAGCCTTGTATGCACATATGAATAATAAAAGAAAAATGAAAAACAAAAAAACAAAAAACAAAAAAAAATAAAATGCTCTTCTAAGGCAAATGAGAAATACTATTCATAAGTTTCAAAGAGGAGAAAAATAAAAAAAAATAGAAATTGGTGCCTTGACTAGGACTAATCGCTGTTAGATTGAAGATGGTGGTTGTATTTTCTGTTGGTGCTCACTATATTCTCAAAGCAACAGTGCTTCAGGTTTTGGTTCTGCCTTATTAAAATTCTTCAGGCATTACTGCTTTAGTTTTTGTATTTTTTTTAATGTAAATATGATTATTTATCCTAGCCTCATAGAATGGTCAAAGAAAATCAGTTAGGTCAGTTGTTTGGCAATAGGAAGGGGAGGAAAAAGCACTTGTGAGTTTAATCTGTTCTTAGAACTAAAGTGATTTCCATACGTGTCAAAGAACCCAGCTAGTTTGTGCATGGGGATATCACATCAGACAGACTGATTGCCATTAGTGATATATTTAATATTTGGGTCTACCTCTGACCTCTATGAAACCTCACTTATAATATATTTCTGTGAGAAACCCTGGCCAAGAACTCTTTCTTTTTCCTGCTGTACATTTCTATCTTACCCTTTCTAAAACTGTTTTTCCCACATGATTTCCATGTTAAACTGTCTTACTTCATAAATTAAAAAGATTTTTTCCCATCACATGAACTTGAAAACTGGCTCCTATATAAACTGGGTTTCATTCTGTGGCCTTTGGAAATATGGCCTCTTGTCTTTTAAATTAAGCATTGAAATTATCTTCTTTGACCATTCATAACTGTTGGTCGTTTTTCAGAGTAAGATCCAATTTAGGAACCCAGCTGGGAGGGAATTAATTTTTAATCAAATGCAGATCTGAAATTTTGGGAATTTAGCTAAGTTTCTGAAATATAACTAAGTATCTCAACAGAGCAGTCTTGCTGTGTTATGCATTCCCTATGGTGTCTCCCCGTAGACTCTGCCTGGATCATGTGGACATGGAGCAAAATGAAGGAGAAAGCAGTTTCAGGACATGCTTGTCTTCCCCTCAAAAAAATTGGGCTGGATTCATTAGTAGAAATTCTGCAGATTATTCAACAATGAAACCTTTTCAAGTGGGAGATAAAGTAATGGGAGGTGGCAGGAGAGAGGCAGGAATGCAGACAGTAAAACAGCACAGTGATTCTGATAAGATCTTCAGGAATCTGAGACAAATCGGATTCAGGTTTGCAATGCTTTCCACCTAGCTAGCGCCTCCTTTCCTCTCTACCCAGGACTTACTTCTGGCACTTTCTAGAAACTTCTGCTGTGAAATAGACCTGGCTTTGTTCCTTCCTTTCTTTTGATATTTTATTTTTCAAGAGGGCTCAGGAGCTGGGGCTGTCTACCTGCTGTGGCACCTTTGGTTGCTGGGAAGGTACGATTGTTCTTGCAGGGCCTGATTTACCCACCTGAGAATAATTAAAGAGCCTCTCCTACCTAGAGCTAAACTGACTGGTTCCAAATTATATTTTCCTGGAACATCTTGTTGAGCTGGAATGAGTTGGCAGTTGAGAAACCACTGCTCACACCTGAACAAATCAGCCTGTTTTTCCCTGAAATGTAGTACATGTTCGCTTCCTGGCACACGCTAAGGTAAATGGCAGATCCAATTGTCTGGCTTGAGCAGACCGTGTGAGATCATTACAATCATGGTGGAGCACCAAGTTAGGGATTGTAGAGAATCAAGAGGTGTAGTGATTGATTGGTAGCCCAAATATGCAAGCAGATCAGATGAAGTAACTCAGAGAAAGAAAAACCTACTGGGCATACCCAAAAATATTTGGAAAAATTGAGTCTAACTCCAACAGAGGTGTTTTTCCAAAGATAGAAAATTTTTGAAGCATAATGTAATTCTTACATGGCTTGTATAACACACACACACACACACACACACACACACACAATATCTATTGTCCATACTCTATCTCTTTGGTTGGAAAATAGGCAAACTCAAGAGTCAGAGGTCTGGTTCATATCTTTATTATCATTATTACTATTTGTCATCTCATTTTCTTTGGATAAAAGTCAACAGTCTGAGCTAATTTGTAGGGCAATCAGAAAAAAGAGAGAGGCAGACTCAATTTAAAACAAATGCTCAAGAGCAGTTGACTAGATGAAACTTTGGAAGGGTTTCCTCCATATCCAGACCCCAGAATAATGATTTTCAGAAAAAAAGGACAAACAAATAGCATTTAGAAAGACAAATGTATTAGGAAAGGAAGGCGTTATTCTTTCTCTAACACTCCATCTCCAGGGAATGAGTTGGTTCTTTACTCTCTTCTCACTGTATAAGGAAACTTTTATGACTAAAGCACTAAATGCATTCTGGGACTGGTCCCCTCATTCTATGCCTAGGGGAGAGAGTATCTCCTTTAGCCCATAGGGCGATGCTGGTGAATCCTTGGGTCACCACCTATAACCAATAGGGAAGTGCATGAACTTGGGTGCTCTGGGCCTTGCATGCTGCCTGGGAATATTAGACATGGTAGATAAGACTTTTTGTATGCCATGTGGAAATGTGTAGTCCTTCATCAGTCAGCAGATAAACACCCACAGGAAAACCAAGGGATAAGACAAACTGTACTTGTGATCTACCTTCATTTCACCCATTTAAGTATTTTTAGTTTCTGTCTAAAACTAAAAGAAAACAGACTAGATAAAAACTAAAAATACTACTTTTCTAAGCTGTCCTTCCCTGAATGAGTCCATTTATCTCTCTCTGAACTCGGGAGAGTGATAAGAGATATGGTGGTGGTAGTGTGTGCGTGTGTGTGTGTGTGGGGGGGGGTTGTTTGTTTGTGTTGGTTTTTTTTGTTGTTGTTGGTTTTTTGCTTTGTTTTTTGAGATAGGGTCTTGTTATGTAGACCAAGCTGGGCTCAAACTTTCCATCTTCCTGTCTCAGCCTTGAGAGTACAGGAACTATAGCACTTACCACCATGCTTAGCCTCCAGTAGTGATTTCAGAAGGCAGAGATTATTGTCCTCCAATAATAACCATCCATATTCTTTCCTCTTGATCTAAGTGATGAATTAGGTAGCTATTATTCATTATTTCATTTTTGTAATGCTACATGCAATATGCAAAGTTATAAAAAATTAAGAGGAACTGTGTTTTACATCAAGGAACTACAGATTGGGATTTCAGTGCTACCACAATGCATCTTTCTTGCATTCCTTGCTAGTATGTTACTTCAGTTGCTAATATAATGAATGTGGTTATTTCAGTAGACAGTTTAAAAACAGTTATATTTTATTACCCCTTTAAAAATACCTCTCACAAATCCCATATCATCAAGGAGTGTGTTGGTTCAATCTTTCTCTGAGCGCAGGCAGCCCTTGTTCTCTTTATGGCATGACTGATGCATCAGCTGTTAAATGTGACTCTCTGAAGAGGTGGAAACCACATATCTTACTCCCACGATAGGAAGGCATGAATACGTTCATTTTGATACTCTAAAAACGCTGCTTCTGCCCGCCCCTTGATACATGGAATAACTTCCTTGGGAGGTGCTTCTGCTGGGAAAGCACAGAGCGTTTCAGAGAAGGTAGTCCTAAGTGGTGTGAAATGCTGAAGTTCCAATGGACTTGAAAAAGCGCCTGGAAAATCAAAGGACAAAATGATGTAATGGTCTTTAAAAGATAAAATAGAAACAGAACGAAAAAAGCCTTAATTCATTTCAGAAAGAGATGTCAACTCTTAGTGTTTGTGGATAAAGTTGCCAGATAATCTTTCTCAACTCCAAATCAATTTTTTGGGTGGGAAGCCAGGGGCAGAAGAGAATATCGAACAACCAGTGCCATCTAGTGGTCATGTAGCGCAAAGATGGAAATTTCAGCAATTAGAGAATGGAGTTTGTGGCTAGAATACCTGAGAGATACACAGGCAGGATCAGCTATAGGTTCCTAGGAAGGCTGGCTTGCACTTTTAACTCCATTTGTTTACTAAGTAATGAACCTCAGGTAACATGTCAGCAGTTTTAAATAATTTTGATAATGAAGTCTAAACTGAAGAGTGATCTACCTAAAAGTCAAATGTAGAGAATAAGCCCTTCACCAAATTTTAAATACATGAAATTTGCTGTGGTTCTACAAAGTCTGAGTTAACATACCAAGTGATATTTTAGGATGCAAAACTTCATCCATTTTTAGAATGTCAATAAGAACTTTCTGCAACCTGTAAACAGATCTTAAAGTTAGATGACTGAACCAAGGATCTGCCTGCTCAAGAACATGGTAGAAGGACAGGGACTTGGATGGGAAAAGGTTACATCTTTATTCTTACTTTGCTAAGTCTTTATTTTGCTAGGTCTGAAATTTGGCATTTCCTTCAATAAAGAATAGAGGCTAAAAACCACAGTAGTTTAGCAATACCTATAACTTGACACCAAAAGAAATCAGATATTTTCATATCATTATACATGTTCTTCATTATCTCTAAAAGGATAGTAGTTATTTGACCCTGTCAGAAGAGCTTGTTATTTAATGGGTAACGAAGAGGCAAATTTGCTAACCACGCTAAAATTTTAGCTTAAAAACATTTACATAAATTTTCAGTGAAACCTACTGTCTTTATAATACGGATTTTGGAGTACTATTCTGAGAAGGGGCTTGTAGGCGGCAGTAGACTCCCAGAATGGTTCATTGGTGAGTAAAGGAAGAATACTGGCCTACAGAGATGGCTGAAGCTGGGCTTGGTAGTACATGCTTATAAACCCTACCATTGAGAGGTGGAGACAGGAGGATCACAAGTTCAAAGTCAGCCCAGCAAAGGTGTCAAGGCTCCATCTCAAAAGCAAAATAAAAACAGAAGGGCTGGGGGCCCAGCTCAAGTGGCACAGTACTTGCTTAACTGCACAAGGCTCTGGTTTCAATTCCCAGTAGTACAGAAAAGAGATAAAGGTGTGAAGTAGAAACACAAAATTTAATAGTTAAGAGCTCAGTCTTTGGATCCAGTTGCTTGGGTTCAAACCCACTTTCCAGTTGTTTCTTTCACTTTGTGCTCAGTGCCTCAGTTTACCCAGCTATGACACCTTCAAAAAGAGCTATAAGAGTTAAATGAGTTGATTTATGTGAAGATCTAAAATGAGCACCTCATCCTTAGAAGTTCCCAGTTAGTGTTAGCTCTTGTCACTATTGCACAAAGTAGTTACTTTTAAAAACTTACAAATAACTAAGACAATGACCTAAATTTATAATCCAAAGAAGTTTTGATGAATAGTATTTATCACCTAGAAAATAGATGCATAGAGTCCATATGCTTTCTTAACTCTAGGTAGTGAAATAGTATCTTCATTTCCAGAATCTTAGTTAATTGCCAACTCAAAGTTGTACAGATCAAGTGTCTAGAACACAAATTAACAACATTTTGGTAATTGTTTTCACTAATCTTACTTTCAAAATCCAAAAACTCTAAGAGTTGTCAAGGTGCATTTAAAAGATAAGACTTTTTAAAAGTTGAAGGAGGATACACACCTAGATGAGTCAACAGAAATAGTTTGTAAGACTAAACTAACCTAATTGGAGAGCTAATCCCATACAGGACTGGGAAGATGAAAGAATCAACCTAGAACTTCACACATATGAACTCATTTGATCTTTACAACAAATATATGCCTCATGGGGTTTTTTTTTTTCTATAAAAATACTTGTAGAGATGAACCAATATGGGTTGTGATACATATATACGTGGTAACAACACTAGGAATCTCTCTGTATAGCTATCTTTATCTCAAACTAGCAAAAATTCTATGTTTTTCTTATTAAAAAATACTTTAACTTCATTCTATGTTTAAGTATTTGCCGTTAAGCGTAGTAAGCAAGGTAAACACATCCCTGCCTCATGGAATTTAATTTCCTCAGATGGTGGTGAGGAGACAGTTAAAGATGCCCAAGTGGCTGACAGAGAAACAAGAGTAAGGGACAAATGACAGATTTACTTCAGTTTGTATAGCTATTGCATCTCAGATCTCTGTATGTATTTCCAATTGTGACTGTGGTTAAATCTGCCCAGCAGGAAGTCAGTTGCCCACAGCCCACTCCTGTTCTGCTGCCCTTTACTGCCCCCCATGGGCCAAAGACATGCATAAACTCTTGAGGTTTGGACTCCATCCCAGGGAAAATGTAATTAAAGCTTTCAGAGGCTTATGACAGTCTTACAAGCAGATAGGGGAGAAAAGAGAGAGAGAGAAGAGAGGCATATTGTGAAGGTTGGAATGCTTCCTTGGATTTGAATCTTAAACATAGGTAATTATGTTTAAGAAGACACTGCTTAGGTAATTTAGTGTCACCAGATCAAGCAAAATCAAGTAGTTTATTTAATTATCCAGAGTAATAGTATCTCTTGATCCCATTCTGTAGTTAACTATAAAACTCTGCATTTTTCATGATCTGAATGGGCAAACTAATTAGGGTTTTTGACATATCCTCGCTGCCACCTAAGAACCAGGTCCTTCTTATATCTGGGTGCACCTTGGTTGTGATTTTGGGGTCTTGAATACTTGTTTCACCTGTCTTGTCCAATATTACTGCTTACTAGCCAATCCCGAGGGTTTGAGTTACATTACACACATTGTGTGTTGCATACCTGGTCTTTATTTGAGCACGTTCAGGTAAACCTCTCAGGCCTGAGCAATCCATTGCACACTCAGGTGATTCAGATGGATGCAGGAATTTGCAGGCACCTGGGTCCTTAAGAAACATGTCAAGAGGGCACATTTGTCTTTGGCACCTTTTCCCATCCTCTGCAGCACCCACCATTCGTTGAAGGCCTCCAGGATTGCAAATGATCTGTGGCTTGTGCAGCCAAGTTTGCCTCTTCACAACCACCAGGAGCAGTGCCTCTCAGAAAACCCTATGCTTGATAATTAGCTAAGGGATCTCTGCGAACTGCAGATTCTGCATCAGTAGGGCTGGGTGAGCCCAAAAGGCTGCATTTCTCATAAATTTTCAGGAGATGCCGATGCTGCTGGTCCTCCCACGTTTTGAGTAGCAAGGCAGTCCAATAATCTGATTAAAGGGATTCCTTTTAATTAACGTGCAAATGAGTGTTAGGCCTAACACAGCTGGTGTTTGCACATTAATGGAGTTGTGTTCTTTCCAGCAACCGTTGGAGATTTCAGGAAGAACAGCGGAGTAACCTTTAAAAGCCTCCTTTTTGGAAGTGGTGGAGTTAGTTCCAGAAAACCTGCATGGTGCTTCTTTGACTTCCCATTTCTTTTCTCAGCCCCCTTCTACCTCTTCCTATCCATGCCTCATTTTTTCCTCATCTTCCTTATCTATTCTGTGACCTAAGGACATGAAAAAGCTACAAACTTTCTAATATTATTTAATATTTAAAGATTCTTTTGCATGATAAAAATGTTTATAAATTCTTGGTAATGGATGGGCTCCCATCCCAATTTTATCACACAATTCAGGTACACTTATTGCATAGTTTTTGGACCAAGTGATTGAGTAACTAGTATTACCTTCCCAAAACTAGTAAGATTTCAATAATTTTAGACAAAAAGTTCAGTAAAATTTGATTTTGAAGGCTGGGTTGAGGATATAGTTGAGTGGCAGATCATTTGCCTAGCATGTACAAGGCCATAGATTCAATCCCCAGCTCTGAAAAAAAACAACAAACAGTTTTGAAGTTTGTGCTATTATGAATTAATTCATATCTATTTAATAAAGTCTTTCCTTTAGTAAGAAGAGTCCTAGGATAGAGTAAGAGAATTTATTTGGTCCCAATCCTGTCTAGCTGAGTGACCCACAATAATAGCAGTAGAAACTGCACCTTAATTTTCCCTCTTGTCAAAATCATTCATTGCTAAACATATTTATTCATATACTTATTAGGAACTAATTAGATATTTAATAAGGACTCAATAGTTAGGTATTGCTCAAGTTCTTATGTATTTTATTTATGTATTGATCAAGTTCTTAGGTATTTTTAATCATAGAGTTACTTGCATTTATTTGGAAGGATGACTCTAATGCTTGGTATGTGATCCTTGATGTGGCAGGGGGGACTCTCCTCCTGTTTCCTGTGTCTTAGATTATGTTGGGGAGCCCAGAAGACTCAGCAGGCTAGTTTTTGTAGCAACTTTCCCTCTTGGGCGATGGCCAAGGAAGGTGTCTAGTTGCACATGAATCAACCATGTCTAGTGAGCTGGGGCTGTTGTAACGTGGGTGGGCTCAACCATCAGGGATGTCGACATGGCCAGGGGAAGTGTTGGAGAAACCTAGGACCAGATGGGAACAAGCTGAAGAACTTTCTCAGCCGAAGGGCTCATCCCAGAGCCAATGGTGTAATCTGCAATGTTGGAAAGGTCAGTCACGTCACACTTTGAAGAATAAGCACATTTGGAATGGTACCCTGCCAGCAGTTGGGAGTACAGGGAACCAGTTTCATCCTCCAGGGGACGGGCAGGGGCAAGGACATAGCAAGGTGTTGGATCCCTGCCAAATGGGTTATGATGGTTCAGGCAAAGCTCCAGACTCAGCAGTGGGCTGGAATACTGAGCAGGAAATTGAGGCTGAAGTCTGGTTAGAGAATAGGACTCCAGCCTGGTATTCAGGGCTCATGAGACCCCAGGCCGACAGCAGGAAGATGAATTCCAGAGTCTACACACTGGTGTTAATCCCTGTTCTGGTTAGGGCTGACTGACACATAGCTGGGAAGGGTGGTGTGTAACTGGCCAGGGAAGCCAGAGGTTGTAAGGGAGGACTTTAGAAGAACTCTGTTGGTGTCTTTATGCCCAGCATTGCTTCCTCCACTCCATACCTTTTTGGAGATTGTACAATGCCAGTAGGAAGCAATTCTTGGCTTAGGAAGGTTTTTAAGCTACAAGAGTAATTTTGTAAAATGTGAACGTAATATTAAATCCAGCATTTTTTTCCCTTCCGAAAATTCTGAGCAAATGTGGTGTCAATGACCTCTGAAGATAACCAGGGGTACGCCTGCAGTTGGAATGATTTCTCACTGCAATGAAGGAAAAATGTGGGGATCCACAGATCTCTCATTGATAGGGGCTTAGAAATGACTTAGTGGATCTGCACAATGGTTAAGTGATTGTCAGGAGACATGGCAGATTGCTCTAGAATGATTGCTATTAGAGAACAGGGAAATTTCTGTGATTAGGTATGTTGATAAGTCTTCATCATAGGAAGAGAATAGACCTAGAAGTCAAGAATGAAGTTTCAATTCGTAGAGAAATAGCAATGGATAACAGCCAGGGGAGACTGAGGTGTTTTGTATTTTGTAGATTGCATAATGACTATATTTTCAGTCAAAATTATGAAATGGTCTTGTTTTTGTTTTATTTTTCACAGCCTCAGAGTGACTGTCTGATGTCTGTGTTCATTGAAATTGTTTTTATGCAACAGGAGACACCAGGACCTACCACTGGGTGCCAGGCTAGCGTCTGTGCCCAGACGTATGTCCCAGACAAGTTACCAGATGCCAGGGACTGCTTTCCTCTTTCTTACTTTGCTCTGATGAATCTCTTCCTAGCAGTTGGAAGAAACAACTGTTTTTGATAGTCAAAGTTTGAGAAACATAGGAAAACATGTTCTCATGCTAATATTCTGTTGTCAGTTCTTGATTTTGCCTTGCAGTCGGAAAGTACAGTACATTCCATAATGCTTTATTAATCTCACTCAGATGTCATTTACATTTGACAAAGAGAAAAATGGTGGTATGCAAAGTTACTAGAACTAGAAACAATACATGCTATGTGTGTCGAATCACAAAGTGTTGGTTGGTCACCAAAGTCAAGAGACAGCTGTTTTTGCAAATAACAGACACAAGAGCATGGTGGGTACAGGTGATGATGAGGGTGATGGCTTTTTTCAGGGTTAGTAATGCATTCTATACCACCCGACTTTTCTTTACAATTGATAAATTCATTCATGAACATGATATGAATCATTGCATCATTATCTACAAACATTTTCTTGAACATACTTAATAGTTGTGGCTAGTTTTGCCTCTCTAGAGAAGAAATCCCTTGAGTTTACTGTGTAACCTGTTAACATGTCTTCATTCAATTTATTTTTACTTTTGTTTTCTTCACTAGCCTATGTGCTACCTGAAGGCAAGGGCATTATCCTCATGGTATCTTTAGAGTGGAACCCCTAATAAATGGTCACAAATGAGTGAAACTTACTTATTTTTCAAAGACATTTATCAGCCTCGGACCAAGGTATTATAATAAAAATCTCACCACAACACTGCTTGAAATTATAACTCATAAAATTCTTTAATCGTAAACAAAAATCTTCTATTGAATGAAAGTAAATATTGGCAAAAGACTTAGACATATTCACAGAAGTGTTACTTATAAAATCTCAAATTGGAAAATGGTACAAATGTCCATCAACAGGGGAATGGATCAATGAACTCTGGTATTGGCTGGAGGTATAGTTCCTTAATAGAACACTTGCCTCACATGTCCAAGGCCCTGGATTCCATTCCCATCACTAAACAAACAAATAAACAACAAACTGGTATGTCCATAAAATGCAATACTACTCAGCAATACTTGGGCATAAGAACAGAGTCTTGTATCCACAGTATTTCTCAGAAACATATTGAGCAAAATAAACGAGACACAAAAGATTATATACTGTAAGATTACATTTATGGGAGACTCTAAAACAATGCAGCTGGTCTACAGTGATAGAAAGCACATTAGGGATTGCCTGCATCTGGGGTGAGAGGTGGACTGACTGGAAGGGACAAGAGAGAAAACTTTGAGATGACAATGTTCTATATCTTGATTGTGGTCGTGATATATGCAGGTATATACATTTGTTGAAAGTCATTGAAGTAGGTGAAAGTAGTGAGTGTTACTCGATGTATTTTTTTTATCTCAATTAAGTTGATTTAAAGACAGTCTCTTTTGACTCCATACCCTTCTTTCTTGCTCCCTCTTAGAATGAAAACTTCCTGAAAGCATTGTCTATTCTAGTTTCCACTCCTCTCTTCTTCTCTTTAAATGAAAAGACTTGTATCAACTCTTATGCTGTTCCCATGTCACTAGCATCTCTTCCTCAGTCACTTTTGCCGGTTTCTCATGCTTGCTGATGCCAACGAAGTTTGGTGGCTCACCCCTGATGATCTCATACAGTCTTAGGTTAGGAAGCTATCTCTATGTCAGTGATTTCCTTGAGTTCAGTACTGATCTATCTCCTGTTGGTTCTCCAGATTCATTCATCCAACAGCTTACTCATCATTTTCACTTGGATGTTTAACCCACATTCAAGATGTCCCAATCTGACTTGCAGGGTGTCCCTCAAACCTTTGCTTAACAAATTCACTTCTTCCATTGTTTGCCTCCATCAGCAAGGAGAGACTATTCTTCTAGATCTTGGAGTCAAAATCTTGGAGTCATCTTTGACTTATTTCACAATCGACATTCATTCCAATGAACTTTTGATGACATTACTCAAAAAAGAACTCTAGAAACTAACAATATTCACCAATCTCATTTCAACCCAAACTATAATTGTCTTGTGACCAGATTAGTACAAGTCTCCTACAATGTTCTTTGATGAGTAAACAGCCTGGTGTTCTCCTGTAGTATAATTTCCATATGAAAGATTGAATAAATCTTACAAAATGCTAGTCAGGTCATGCCACTCTGCTGAAAACAAATGCTCCAAGCCCAATGCTTTAAGCCAAAGTCCAGTCCTGAGATGATCTGGTGTCTTGTTCTTCACTTTTGCTAACTCTGATCCACCTACACCAACCACCTTGCTATTCTTAGAATTCACTAGGCATCTCCTTATCTCAGGACCTTTGTATTCCCTTCCCTCTCTGCCTGGAAGGCTCTCTCCCAGATATCCTTACTGGTATCCTTACTAATATTCCTTACTACTTTAGGACATCATCTACATGTTCTATTCTTAGAAAACATTTCTGACAGCCCTACTAAAATTGAAGTCCCTTCTATGCTTGGATTCTATGCTTGAACATAGGTTCATTCTTGTTTTATTTTTCATAGAATTTGTCACCACCTGACAGAGTATGTATCTACTCATGCATGTGTGCCTCATATACTTTCCTCCTTTTTTAATGTGAGTTCTTTGAGGCAGGATTTTTGTTCATTTCATTGTTGTTTTATCCAGAGCCCAGTATCTGGCATATAGGAGACTCAACAAATATGCTATTAATTAATGAATGGAAGGAAACTGAGAAATGGGGAGACTAAGTGAATTGTTTTTAAGCAAAATCAATGTCTTGGATTTTGATCTGATCCTTATGTTATAGAATCACACTGAAATTGACTTCTAGGAAACTCACATACAGGTGTAATAAATTTGCCTACATTTGCAAGATGGCAATAGAAATTAGTTATCTTTCCTAAGTTGTTTCAGCAAAATGTTTTGAAAATTTTCTCAAATATGATCACTGATAGATGATGGATTCTCCAGTGTCAGGGTTTGTGACCACAAGTAATAAAAGAATAACCATTCTCAATCAGCCTATGGAATATCTTTATTTTTCTGTGTTTCTGGAAAAAACTGAAAGAATGTTCTGTGATGGAAAGATTGGTATGAAATTTCATCCCAATTCCTCTATATAGGAGTGCTTTGTGATAAGACAGAAGTTGGAGGCTCAGGCTGGAGGTAGACGGTTGTGAGCTGGATCAGACTCTTTGAGAATGTTCATGAAGTAAACTCAAAACACCTTCAAGATCTGTAGTACCCTAAAAATGAGTAAGCAAATACTTACAATGTGATTTAAGCCCACATACAAATAAAACAATAATTTTGTCATATTCTTGTGATTAAAGATAAGAATTTTTTAGTGACTATAAGCTTACTCAGATGTGCTATTTGTTCAATGTGTCGTAACACACTGCTTAGGTCTTCAGACCTTGCAGGTTTGCTCTGTAATTACCTTATTGAAAACCAGATTACTTATTGTTTGGATGTCAGCTCCTTGAGAGTGTGCCAACTAACTCTCAGACAACTGGGAATTACCAACAATACTTGCCTGATGAAGGCGCCTGCATTTTTCATGTCATGTGTGAAGCAGGGGTGGGTGAACTGGTTCAGGGAAATGAGTTTCATTCTGTGCTACAGCAGGCCTCTGGAGATCCACCCCTACTGGTTAGGGGGTTCAAGTTGAGCATTTTTCTTAATGGGCTGGTACTCAGAGCCTTCGACCCAGTGAAACAAGTAATCTGACATTTGTCCTCTGGCAATGCCCTCTGTCTGGGAACTTCTCAAGTGCTTGTTGACATAGTATGTCACAAAATTCAGTAGTCTAGAAATCACATCTATTGCAGAAACTTGAACACAAATGGTATATATGCCTCTTAGTTTGGTACCATGGACAGTTGGTTCAGGACACTATAGCAATTCCAAGATCAGAAGATGGTCAATTTCTTCACATAAAATGGTATAGTATTTATGTATAACCTATGTATTTTTGTACTCTTTAAATGATCTCTAAACTATTTGTAATAACATAATGTAAATCAGTGTCAATAGTTGTAACACTGCATCTTTTAGGGAATGATGACAAGAATAAGAGTCTGTACATATTCAGTACAAATGTAATTTTTTGAATATTTTTGGTCAGGGATTGGTTAAGTCTGTAGATGTGAAACCCCCACAGGTACTGAGGTCAATTGCTTATATTTTTTGGTAAATCTGAAAACTAGTTTTGAATATATTTCTTAACTTCCTGTGGTACAGAGTAGTTAAAAATCAGCTGTTAGCTCCTGGGTTGAAATTCTCTTCAACTTTCTACCTGTTCCTTAATTCATTTTCTTCTTCCTAAAGTGCAGGTAAAATAGTAATTTCTCATGGTGTGTTTTTTTTTTCAGGACTAAATGAGGAAAGACACATATGTACATATCTGACAAGGAACTACTCGTTATATGTAAATACTAGCTAATAATTATTGGGAGCTTATTGTCAACCAAGTTCAAAGGGAAATCTGACTGTAGATAGATTGGGGTTTCAGTTGACAGAGAAACTTGTCTAATCCCCAAATCTCCCTAATACTCAATTTCTTCATTTGTAATTCTCATATAGTGCTGAGCACAGCGCTTCATACTCAGAGATAAGTAAAGATTAGTTACTGCTATATTACTGTTCTAGGCTCTAAAGTTTAGGAGACCAAAATCATCCAAGAGATAAATGGTTACTCTAAATGCTTGTGAGTACTGATGAGACCAGTGTGTCAATTGCAATTTAGTTGGTGAGGCGGACTTTTATATGCCTGGTTAGAAGGTCTGTGTGTTTTAAGAAGAACACGGGGTTTGGAGTTAGAAGACCTAAATTCAGGTTCACTTATCAGGTGGTTCTTTGAACAATCCAATTAGCATTGACCCTTAGGCCCTTTCTCTGTGAAATAACTACAAGAAAGCAGATTTTTGGTAAGCATAGAATGCAGCAATGTGTGTAGGTCTCTTTGTTAAGGTTTGTGTACTTGCTAGTTATCAGGAGTTATAAGTTGAAGTCTTAGGTACAAGGTATGTAATTAGGTGTAGAGTGTATGGAGAAAAATCCCTATAGCTGAATAATCTTAGAAAATTTTGTGCCAGAAAGGGACTTAAATCTAAGCATCAAATAAAAGATGTAGTTTAGAATAAACCAGAGAGAAATAGATTTTCCACTGGCACAAGCAGCATGAGCAAAGGTGTGGAAATGGAAAAGCAAGGTACATGCTTAGCGAGCATGAGATCGGTTCCCTGGGATGTGGAACTCAAGTAGAAGAGCAGTAGCAGTCAAAATAAGGTGGTTGCTATACAGTGTGGTGGTGCGGTGGTCAGGTGTCAGGAAGGACTTGTTATGAAGTCAGGTGGCCCAAAAGGTGATTCTGGGATCTGCTACTTACCAATGATGGTTTTTTTTTCTCTCTCTCTATCTTTCTCTCTCTCTCTCTTGGGTCTCACTCGATAGCTTAGGCTGGCCTCAAACTTGCAAGCCTCCTGCCTCCACATCCCAAGTGCTGAGATTATCAGTAGTGTACCACCATGCCTGACCAAACTGTGTAATCTTAAGCAAACCAAATTTTCTTCATGCAAAGGTGCTTATCTCTCAGGAGGGATATTGTAAATGGGTCAGTATCTATAAAGCACACAACCCTGTGCCTGGTGCTTAGAAAATGCTAGATATTGTTCAGTGGTATTTAATTTATCTGTTTTTTCCCATATTGGTCTTTATTAGTTATCATAAAACAACCAAAAGCAGTATTTTTTTGTCCTTCGTGGCCTAAATAACAAGAGAAAACACAATTCCATCAGCCAAATAACTCAACCACTTAATATTTTCAGATTCCCTTTGACTATATACTTATCTACTTAGTTTTCATAATTTTAATTTTACACAGAAAAATGTTTGATAATAAATGTTATGTATTTTTTTTACTAGTCTTGAGTAACCCAAATGCTTAAAGATATCTTTGAAGCTGTAGAACAATTCCACCTTGTTTAAGGGATGTTTCATAAATTGTGTTTATTTTTTCATTTATTTATCTGTATCTCTCCTTTGAATTTTTGTAAGTTCTGAAGAATAGGAAAGACCAGAGCAGTGGCCTTCAATCTGGGTATTTTGCCTCCATGCCTGGAGACATTTTTGGTGACATAACTGGGGAATGGGTTGTATGTTACTACTGGCACCTAATGGGTAGAGGCCAGGGATGGTATTAAATATCCTACAATGCATAGGAAAATCTCCACACCTTAACAAAAAATGATCTAGTCCAAAAAGTCAATAGTGTTGGGGTCGAAACTCTGATCTAAATAACCTCTCATCTTCACTTACTGGAGTTAGATTAACAGGACATGGTCAAAGTTACTTCAAACAGGGAATGAAGGCTTGGATGATGTAACTTGACAGTTTCTTCACCTTTAATTTTTTATGTCTATGTCAACCCACACTAAGGCTATTTTCATTGGCCACCATGAAGTGGAAGCTACCGGAAACACTTCTTCACAGTCAGCAGACAATTGTTTAACTTGGTGCAACCAGTGGTAAGAACTCACAATAAATGGAAGTAATGGAAAGGTGCTGCAAACCCTCTTGGTCATGTGGGCAGTAGTTAGGCTTGGTAGCCTAGATGCTGTCTACAAAGTTGGTTCCAGTTCTATGAGAAGGGACAGAGAACTGTCAGGAGTGGAGGACTCCCCAAAAGTAATGGGTAGGGTGGAAGAAAAATTTCCCCAAGCTAAAGGAAGAATAAGTGCCAGTGTCCTGAGGCAGAGTTTGTGGGATGTTACCAAGTCTGGGAAGAAGTTGAGGTAAGGCCAATGTGTATATGAATAACTTTGTTGCCCATGAACTGAAATGTGATGGAAGTCACTGATGAATTTAGAGTAGGGTAACAATCTGATCTCATTCCTATCTCTACAGATTACGCAGCTGTTGTGTGAAGGATTTGTAGCCATGAGACAGCAGTGAGTAGCTTTTGCTGGGTTCCTCGATGGAAGGTGACTGTTTGGACTTGACTGAACACAGTAGGAAAGGACAGGACACAGGCCTCCTCTGACTAGAGGACAAATGGGAATCTGTGGATTAGCACTTCTCATTCTTACTCCCTGATCAACAGTGTTGAAATATGTCTCACAAGCCTCCTTAGTGGATCCCAGGGGCCTGAACACAAGTCACCTGTTATGGCAGCCAAAGTAATATTCCATCGTATCTTTCCTTCCCTCTCTGTCTGGCTAAGACATTGGAGTTCCACCCAGAACAATGCTGGAACAGCTTCTGAAAGCTTGGCAAAAATGATGGCCTTCAGTAGGGGAGGAGGGGCTGTCAGAACTAGCACAACATGGCAGAGATGAAGGGACCAAAAGGCTCAGGAAAGAGGGGACATTGTGATGGATGAATCAGGTGAGACTGAAGACCCAGAAAGGTTCAGACATCATTGTCATTTCTTGCACAAAGGGTGAGGAATGAATTGGTGAGGCTGTGTTGGCACCTGTAAGAAGCCCAGAAAGCAGCCATCCTCTGTAGACAGGACTCAAGAGCCTGGGCTCCTGAGAAGCATTGGGACTAATGGGACTCTGAGTGGTGAAGGCCAGAGATCAGAGCATTTCCATCTGAGACAAAGTGGACATCAACACACTTGCAGCAAGACTGGAGGGAGACCATGGTGCATGGACTGTCAGAGCTTAGTGGAGATGGCTTCTGATCATTCTTTATGGTGTGTGTGTGTGTGTGGAGATAAAGGAATAGAGAACAAATATGTGATTTAGGAAGATCCAAAAATTGTCAGCTGCTATAATGAAAAATTGTAGTTTCTATGTTGAAGTCGGTTCACAGCTGGGAGCTCATTGACTGAAGGGAACTTCAGGCCCCCTTCAAGAAAGTTGCAAGTTGATATGAGAGATTTCCCCCTGAACCTTCCCCAAAGGTTTGTGGCCATCTCCCAGGTAATAGGGCAGGGGAAAAGAGAATACCAGGCTTTCTAAGTACCACTGAAACTAGGGTCTGTGAGTTGTCACCAATACCAGGGAACCTATACACCATCATGGCTCTCCAGTTAGAGTGGGCCTTTTGGAGATCAGGAGACAGATGGAGGTCTGGTCCCAGTGTGTGCCACAGTGTTCACTCCTTAGGGGTATTAACAGGGATGCCAAAGTCTCTGAGATTATCATGGAATAGTGATGGAGAGAAAGGATGTTGAAATCGATCAGAGAATGCAGGATCATAACCAGGAAGTGACTAGGTGACTGCTGGAAGTAACAGTAGTAAGGGGACTAGGCAGTGACTCCATAAGACTGGTAATTTTTAAAGAGAAATGGTCTGGAAAAGCAAGGAAGATGTGTTCCTTCATCTGAACTTCATTTTAAGTCCACTGTGGAAAAAAGATATCTATCAATTTATGAAACTGTGACTAACACATCTGCCCAAAGAAGTGGTTGTAAATTGTCCTTGTTTTACTGTGGATTTTGTCTCACAAGCCTCTTACTTTTCCCACCTAATTTCCTAGGTAATTTGGTTACCAACAGCCATTAGAAACTACAGATTCATCCAGTCTCTTCCTTGCTCAAAATCTAAGCCAAATACTTCTCAGCCTCCCTTTCCTATCACGCCTGTACCCCCTGGCTGTTGCAAGCTTAATGAGATAATGTTCAAAGAACTTTAAGGTCACTGGAAGAAAGCCTGTCCCTCAACATAAGGTGTCATTATTTCTAGCTACCAGGAAACTCTGCACAGGTGTTGCTTTGTCATAACCATAATGGATGTCACACCTAGAAAAGAAGTGTCCCTGATAAGGGGAATTCTGTACCGTATTTTTTCCTAGTACCAAGGTCTTGATTTCAGTCCTCAAATGGGTCTTCGGCACTGGTCCTTAACAATTCCTCAAGGTGTTTTGCAAGCACAACAAAAGAATTAGGACAAACAGAAACCACTCCATGAATGAATTTCCATTCCATTTATGCTGGTATAATTTATATACACTATACTGATATTTATTCTAAACATCTATTAAAACATATAAAATACAAATATAGATTACATGCACACACATGTAAATATACCAAAAATGAGGTGGAATACTGGCTGTTATTGTTGATGAATCTTTGGGGTATGTCTCTATCCTGCTTCAGCCATTTTCTTCTGCTTGTCTTCTAATCCACCTTGGTGCTACTGTCTACTGTCTGGTTTGTAGTTCAGACTGATTCCTGCAGATAATTTATCCTAGACTATAAGTTACAGACTTCAGCTCTGTTCTTTCTCTATTAGCTTCTGGGGAGGGTGTTGCAACATCAGAAGGCATAGGTTTCCTTCAGTGAACAGGCACACACACACACACACACACACACACACACACACACACACACACACACTATTGCAGTTGTAGGACTCTCAAAACAGCCCACAAATGGCCTCTCTTCATTTGGCCTGCAAAGGTGGAAAGGTGCTGCAAACCCTCTTGACCATGTGGGCAGTCGTTAGGCTTGGTAGCCTAGATGCTGTCTACAAACTTGGTTCTAGTTCTATGAGAAGGGTCAGAGAACTGTCAGGAGTGGAGGACTCCCCAGGAGCCAGGCCTTGGACTCAGGATTGTCAAAATGTCATCTTCTTGTATGGTCTCTTTTTCTGCTATAATAACAAATATCCTCCTTAACCTCTAACCTAAGCTGTGGTTAAATGTTTTTGTCATTGCTTCCTTTGGCTTTCACTGTGAACGTTCCATGTAAATTATAGTTTTTAGGCATTTCCCAGAATTCACTAGATAAAAGTTATGGGAACCAAATGCAGTGCACTTTAGCCAATGAGAAAGGGCATGCTATGCTTTTCTTCACTCGTTTTAGCTTTGAGCTGTGTGGCTGGCTGTGTGTCCTCTGAGTCCTGGGATAGGGCATTGGAGTGTAGCTCATTTTTTTCCCACCATCTTCCTTTGACCAAGCCCCCTCCACGTGCACTTTCTCTTCCATATCAGTTACACTTGAAGGCTCCAAGCTGTCTCCCTGAGTTCATGCAGAGACCCCTCTACTTCCCTATAATTTAATCCCTTACTGTCATTGCCAAGAGCTAGGGGCTGTCTTTCTTCTACTGTGGAGATATTTGTGGCTGTTTGTCCTTTAATTAAAGGGATCCGCCACCACTACTCTGCTGCTTCTGTTCAGTGTCAGGTTACCTTCCAGACTTTAGGGCAAAGAGAACATGGTTATGTAGAGCAAGGTTTTCAGGCCTGCAAGCGTTGGAAAGAGTAGCCCACAACTAAGGTTCTCACCATCTTCTACTTCTTACCATGGTTTGGTTGAGTTTTAGCTAAGTTGCCCCAGCAGGATCTGCAAGAGACACTGTGTGTGTGTGTGTGTGTGTGTGTGTGTGTGTGTGTGTGTGAGACAAAGAGAGAGGTAGGAGGGAGAAATTTTAAAGACAGACAAATATAAACGACTAGGAAAGAAACAATGGAGAAAATATAAAAAAGGCAGCAGAGAAACGTAGGTTTCCAAAAACATAGATAAAGCCATATTGAATAGGTTATATTTCCTTTATTTGCCTAGGAAAGGTCACCTCTCTCTTACTCTCTCTCTCTCTCCTGAACTCCCCTCAGGGAGTCACCCTTTTGCCCCCTCCTCCTCTGCCTGCCTCTCCCCTCTTCACTTCTATTTCCTTTTCTCTCTTTCCTGGAATTTAACACAATCTGTTCACCCTGGCCCAGCACTCAACCCTGCTTCTTTGTGGCTTATATTTTAGATCATTCCTGCAGATTTCAGCCTTCTTCTTTGAATAATCCAAGTGGCTTGCTCAGAAGTTCTCTGGAATGTTTTACTCCAGACCTCTGAAATTTTTCATCTTTTTGTGGCCATTACTTGGGATTTTCGGCCTCTTAGATAGGCCTGGTCAACTTCATCTGTAAATTGCTTAACACGAGGGTAAAGTTTTGAAATTACAGGGTGGCCAGATTTCTTCATGGTTTTGAGGGGGCAATGTTGAAATGCTAATAAATAAACAACATGGCTAGAAAACAGAGTGAAAAGGCTTGACAGTGCAAACAGAGGTGTTTGTGTAAGAGATTTCCTTCTCCTTTATTGACTGCTTGTGGGAGAAGAAAGCTTTCCTTTGTTGGGCTTTCCACTCAGTCTCCACCTACCTGGAAAGCTGGGGACAAAGGAGAACTGAAAGTGCTGCTTCTCCTCCAGGCAGGGAAGCAGCCAGAACAATAGCCTGGGAAGCCAATATTGCTCCACAGTACTTCAATTTAGTTCAACAAAAGCATATGAAGACATTAACATGTGGCAAAGCCTGTGCCAGGTACTGGTGTCCTGAAAGGTGAGCAGAGAAGAATCAGCAGGATTTGGGGCTTCAGTGGATCTGGCAAATTGGAGCAAGGGCGCAGTGGAGGATGGGTGCCAGTTATCCCGTTGGGCAATCAAGAAGAAGGTGATGATATTGGTGAACAAAGAGACTCTAAGAGAAGCAGGTCTGAGCAAGGTGGAGCAGGGAGGGGCGGGGAATTGTTTGGTTTGGAAAGTGTCAGGTGGCCTGCTATTAAAGCATCTAAGTAGTAGTTCCAGAAAGGGTAGAAGTATAGTCCCAGGGTTGGATGGAAAGATTCAGGACTGGAAGCCGGATCTGGGAGTCAGTAGTGTAGGTCCAAGCTGTTACTAACATCACCCTGATCTTTGGTTTCCTAGTCTAGAAAAGGAGAATGAAATACCTGCTCTGGCAAAAGCAAATGCTTGGGGTTATTGCAATCATGACTTGCCTGAGAGTGTTTTTCATGTAACACTTTCATGAATGTGACCCTAGGGAATGCAAAGTGACAGAGGTGGCTCTTGGGGGATGTGGAATTGATTAGGATCTGGAAAGAATATCTATGCCTTCAAAATAGTGGATTGGGAGTGGGGTGTTCTGGGAGTTTGGCAAAAGAAAAGGGGGTACAACATGAGGTAAAACTCCTGATGGAGAAATCAAAGCATTTAGACTCTGCTCCCTGATCAGAAGACTCTGTCCAGAGTCTTCTTCCAGAGTACGACTATTGGAAGAAGGCTTTTCTTATCTGAGGAATTTTTTTCTTTAGGCTCCCTTCTACTATACAGGTGATATGTAGGGTGCCTTCTCTATTTGGAAGATGACCACTTGTCAAAACCTCTGCAACACCCTGTCAGTATCTCACCCATAGGGATTGACAGTATCTGCCAGCAAAACATAAGAGCTGCTGCCAGGTGCCTATGTAATTTGCAGGGCTTGGCAAAAAGTAAATATACAAGCTCCTTGTTCATAAATGTTAAGTGTAAGGAAATATAGGCCCCAAAAGTGACCACATGGAGAGGAGTGATCTGGCCAAGAGATTCTTTATTGCCAAGTGGGAGAGGGAGAGAGCAGAGAGAGCCAAGAGAGAGAGGGAGAGAGGGGCAGGGGCTTAAATACCCCTCAGTGAGACTCGGCATGATCTGATTGGTTAAGATCTTATGGTTCATGCTGATTGGAGGTTGGGGCAGAAGGAGGATTCAAGCTAGACTTGAGGCAGGACTGTGACCCTGGGAGGCAGGACTGTGACCCTGGAAAACAGGAGCTTAAGGTTGCAGTAAGAACTGAAACCTATCGGTGCCATTATTGCCAACATTAAGGATCTCAAGGTGGTGACAACAGAATAATAAGTTTAAGAGTAGGGCCCTTCTAAGCTGAGACCATGCACAACTCCATTTCTAAAATCTGCTCATGGATAACACTTAGGTCAGCTTTTGGAAGGAGAGAGAGAGAGAAAGAAAGAGAGAGAGAGAGAGAGAGAGAGAGAGAGAGAGAGAGAGAGAGAGAGAGATCCAATTTCCATGCAGGGAGATTGAACAGTTGCTGAGAGATAATCAGCAGCCACTTTGTGCTGAACAAATCCCGAGATTATGAGGAGAGCTAAAGTGCTCTTTCCTTGAAGAACACACGTGCTCAATAAACTACCTATTATTCCCTTCAGGTTCAGTTTATTAATTTTATCTTATGGGGGATAAGTTCTCACTATGTAGCGTACACTGGCCTTGAACTGGAGATCCTTATGCTTTAGTTTTCCAAGTGCTAGGATTATAGACATGCATTGCCATGTCCACCAAGGGTCACTTTAAATGCTACCTCTTAAATGGCTCATTTAGAATTTTTCTTTCTTCTGTCTTCCCACCTCGACTGAATTCTTTCCTTGGAAAAATGGACAGTTTCATGGCTGACCAAATGTGGGCTTGAGCCAAGTCTTTTTGCCAGGAAGGGAGAGAGTGACTTTCCATTAGCAGGTATTTTCGCAGCACCATGCCACGATAGGGTCGTCAGAGTTAGGAAGAGACACTGGTGCCCAGGTGGTAGCCAGGTGGGGACTGGGTCGTCAGAGTTAGGAAGAGACACTGGTGCCCAGGTGGTAGCCAGGTGGGGACTGTGACAGTTGCATCAAATCTGACTGATCTTTCTGAGCACTATCACCATTGGAAAAAAGTGGGGTAGCCCTTGTTGTGACACAGTTCTTAGACTCTTATGTTGCTTAATCAGTGGATGACCAGACACTTACTTCCTCCTGGATTTTCCTGAGATTACCAGCTGTCTTTTTTCATTGCCCTTTGATTAAGGCATTTTGAGCCTGCAACAAGTGTCAGGACAGGTCTGAGGAATATGGCTGTCAAGATCACATGTCCTTTCCAGATTCCTTCTCCTCCGTTTAGCATTTGAAAGACAATCCTGTCCTGTACCTCCTATCTCATCCCTTCCTTCCTCTGCCTTCCTCTGAACCCTCTCTCCCTACTCAGCATGTCTAACTTCTTCCTTGCTTTGATCTTCAACATAACTCTTTGCTTCAGGCTGGAATTTGTCATGGGGTCATCAGCTTATTTTGAGAGAATGTGTAAACCACCAACCTCCAAAACCTAGCATTGAATGGATCCTTAGGGGTGGTGTTGTTCAAACGTTGAAGATGAAGGAAGCCATTCCTTAGAAGCCTAGGAACCTTGAAGATCTGGGTGTCTTTTGAAAAGGTGATGTGCTGTGTAATGGATGTAAATTATGTAACTATTTCCCTTTTGAATGAATAGAACTGAAGCCATGCTAGATTTAAAAACCTGCCTAGATTTTTGAAGGTCAAGGATCTATAGAAATGTTTTGGGAGAACTGTTAAAATGTGCATGGATTAATTTTAGGTTATTGGGAAACCAACCGTTCTCTTAATTTCCTTTTCTTCTTCCCTCTGATTTTCTGTTTTTAGATTGCTGTGGTGTTTGTGTCCTTTGTTTCTTGCCTTCCCATTTGTACCCAGTCCACAAACCCTCCATAAAGAGAGGAGAAACACCTCACACTAAATGTAGCGGCTGGTATCATGGTTATACTCATTGCCAAGGAATCACTGAAGACCGTGTGACTAGAGCGTCAGTTGCACCTGTTATTGCTCAGGCAGTGTGAGTGTCTTGCCTGTATTTTGGTTGAGAAGTCTCTGTGCACACAGGGAACGTAACCCCCGGGAGGAGAGAGAATGTGTCTTTTCTTTAATCAACTCCAGGGACTGTCTGTGCTTGACTCTGGGCAGAACAAGCTAATGAGAAGCATGAGTGCCTTTAACCACAGGGGAGAGGACTCTAATTTTGGGATAACTTCGTGTCCGTCTGAAACTGGGGACCAGGGGAGGACTAGATGAATCTTTAGAATCATTTCAGCCTCATGATTTATAGGCTGGAGGTAGAGTCACAATTGGTTGTAGATACTTTTTTGTGTGGCATTTTTCATAAATTTAAATTTTTGCTGCTAATGCAAAATACAGCACAGACTTCATCTTGCTCTGTGTAACAGCTAAGTTTCTGGGCATTTCCATGTAAGTTGAGCCTCATACAGTAAGTGGGGGCGTTTAACTTACAGCTGGGCAGCTCTTGGTTCAAAGGAACCCTGAAGGGAAGCCTTTGACAGCAAAGGATCCTCTGTGACTTAAGTAATCACATTTTAATTTATATTTTCTCTTAATTTGGATTCTAACTTAAAGAGCTTCTTTATAAATCTTTTCTTGATATAAGTAAATAAATTAGTGCATATCCTATAATATTTTCCCCAGGGGCAAAATAATCATAGATGTGTCATTCTTATAATTATATTTTAAGTCAATGATTTAATCATAGCCTTAAGAGAGACCATGTCATGGAAGGTTTCTGCTCATTATCTCTTATAAAACAAGGACAGCCACAGTCTAGTTTGTTCATCTCAGAATGTCTAGCCATGTTTTTGCCCTGGGATGTCTTGAGTTCTTTGATGAAAGGCTACAGAGCACTGTGGAGTATGCAGTGAGGTGGACTTGGATAAAAGAAATTGATTTAAATCATACCTTGATGCAATTGCTTGACTTAAACTTGTTTGACTTTGAACTGGCTTCTTAAAAACACTGAACTTGAACATCCTCACTTAAAACTGGGCTAAAATATTAAATAGGGCCTGTGGGAGAGTACAGAGGGACAATTTTCATAACACACATTAAAAAATGCAGAGAATAAAATGTTTTAGTCACTGATGGCAGACAGGTTTTGTTGTTTGCTTGTTTTAAATTGACCGTGGCTTTCTAATGACTTTTACCTGATTCAGATTTTTTTCTAATTGAGCCTTCTTGATTGTTCTCAAGATTTCCTGGAAATTATCTTCCTTTAAAAATAAAAAACAAACTCCCCAAAACCTCTCAGCCCTTTGAAATCTTGTATGCTAGGAAGATTTCTAGAGAAGAGAAAGTTCGCCCTCTAGTGTGGTCCATGAGAAAATGGCAAATGTATTTGTAAGGTAGTCATAAGGTGCTTTTTAAAGAAACTGCTCTCAAGTTTATTACTTTATTCTGTCCTTTGAATTGGACCCTCCTTCTTTACTAGTTTAGCTCGATTACCAGATATTTACTCTATTAATGTTCAAATGAATTATTTTTGTTTTATAGTATTATATATCTCTGACTTTTGAAAGTCATTGAAGACAAGAAAAATTTTCAGAATTAGTTCAATTTATTCTTACTGGATGGTATTGTCATAGTTGGAGTTGTAATGCAAATGCTAAATAGAATCTTGCTTTGATTTATTTTATTTTGATTTAATTTCAAATTAAATAACCTCAATCAAGATTACGAGCTAAGTGGCTGATGCTGTGAATTATAAAACACCCTCCTCCTGGTGAGTAAGTAGAGAGATGAATGCTCTCTTATAGCTTCAGAATGATGACAGGCATTTAATCACATTAGCATATAATACACTAATACATGAGATTTTCCATGGGGTTACTGATTGCTTATATTATTTTAAATGGACATGGGTACATTGTCACCATGCCAGTATTTTTCATTCCTTCTTGGGACACCTCAGTAAAGAAAATGTAGCAAGTAGAAGTTGCACACGGTTAAATGAATAAACACCTCACAATCTTTATTTTCTCATGCCTCTTAGTATTTATCTAGGCTTCTTAGTACAAAAACAAAAAACGATGTCACATTCAGATATAGACATGTACTGGAGTTGGCTCATACTGGCATGCTGGAACCAATTGCTCAATTTCCAGAAAATTTGCAATCCAGTGTTTTAAAACTAAAGATTCATTATTAAAACTTAAATTGTACAAACCTAATTTACATAATTAGATTAAAACTAAAGATTATAAATATATAAACTCATCCATCCCTAATTAGTTTGTGGGCATTACAATGTGGTGCTCTGTGCTCACTCCCATAGAACATGTCCCCTGATGTCACTCCTGGGCCAGGTCCCTGCCCAGATCGTCATCTTCCAGGTCTCTGCCCAGCCGGCCAGGTCACCTACCTCTTCCCATAAGTAGGGCCACTGTTTTTCCCTACAAAGGGAATGACCAGGTATCCTACATAACCTTCTGCTGATAAAGAGGATTCCCCTCACTTTCGCCTTTCAAGACCACCTCAGGAGGAAGTTATAATGCCCATTTCACCTTGTATCCCCAAAACAAAGCCACTATCTAAAACCAAACTCTGACTTTCACCCTCCTCCTGCTGGTCACATAGGACTCTCCACATGGTGAAATGTGAGCTGAGGGGAGACAAACGATATTGGTGAAGGCCATGAGGGTCTGGGCTACAGGCTCATCCAAGGTGCTTATCCCCTCTGGCTCTGCTTAGCTCAGTCTTTGATGCCCCATTTTCAGCTTATGATGGTTTGCTTGCTGGACCTTATTATGACCTGTTGGGTCTGATGAGTAATCCTGGCTGAATGGTCACCTGTGGTTCCATCTCTACCAGGACCAAGCAATGTGATGGGGGTTGTTTTTCCAAAGGTGCATAATTCTCCAGTGCAGCAGACATGGTGTGGGCTTGCTCCAGGGCAAGGCCTAGGTTATGATTCTCCACTTGTGGTGTTCTACAGACTCCACACAGTGTCTTTTCTCATTATTGATTCCTCTAACACTAGGGCATTGGTTGGTTTGTCTTTCCTTTGTGCTTGTACCATCTCAGATCTGCTTAAGAGCTTTCCTTCTCTAGTCTGTCTCTTCACATCATCCAGTATATGGGATGTAAATTAATCCTAGGTGTGGAATTTGAGACTGATAGAATCCAGAGGCCCTTCCTCTTTGGATCTTCTTTGTTAAGATGCAAGACACTGTCTTCTACTTTGGAAAGGGTGCCTTGGCATGCTCTTGACCACTGATTTTCTAAACACTGTGCAGACATGGCAGGTCTTGAATCCTTTTAAGATTAATTTCCTACCCTCTAATACCCATGTGTGGCCTGCAACCCACAAACCACCTCTTGCTCATCCAGCTTAATCCACACAGTGGCATTTAAGTAATGAATCTGGTCTCCCTGAATATGTTATGTCAAAGGATGGGGAGTCAATGTAGCCCCGGGGCTGACCTTTAAATGTACAAAATCTGTTGATTATTCTATGTAAACTGCTTCTTATCCTCTTTTCTGATAGTGATAGAATGAAACACTGTCACCAAATCAATGGCCACACACCATGTGTCTGAGGCAAAGCTTCCCTAGCTAGCTTGGTTGAGCTGGCAGTAGTCTATGATCATCCTCAGGGCTCACTCTGTAGTCCCCAGGAGACACCGGAATTAAATATGAGCGTGATGGGGACACTCTGACTTTGCATCCTTTCCATCATTAAGGAGATCACCCATGTTTACTTTTTATTTGTTATCTGACCAGAGGGAGTCAGTTTGAGAGACACTCAGTCTGATAGCTTTTACAGAACAAGGTGTCACCCTCCAAACTTGTTGATCTCAAGGGCACATTTTGGGATGGGATAAATGGATAAATGGGCACACTGGCTGTTGGTCCAGTGTGATTCATTGTTTGGCGAACGTGCTCAAGCTTCCCTTGATTTCACAGCTACCAGAGGTTTCAACTCTAACCTGAGAGGAGGCCTGACAATGCGGCAGGTATGGGTATTAATATCAATTCTGACCCCATGTCCAATTATTCTAGCCAGATACCTGGTTAGTGCACTTTCTCCCCTCTTCAGCTACTCACATAAATGACTTTTCAGAAGGACTTTTTCAGAAGGACTGAAGAATCACCACAGTGTGTGCTCGGCATGATGGTGTGAGGTCCTTTCCCCTGGTGCTATAGTAACCTTGTCAGCCAGGTGTGAAAGCTGACTTAAGTCCAGAATCTGGGAAAAGGATTGCTGCTGTTTATTGGGGTGTCTGTCCTCAGTTGCCTGGTCACCCTGGATGTCTTGGTAGTAGGACGTTGAGTAAGAACTTGTCAATTGTGCATCTGTTCTGCCCCTAGGGCTGCTGCAACCTCTTAACCATCTCCATAACTTCTGCAAGGGTCCCCTTGGCTGCCACTCCAACCCTTGAATGTCCTTATGAGACCCCTAGGTTCTGATACTTGGATTAATTTATATCCCATGTACAGCTTTGGTGTCCTATCATCTGACGGCTGTTTGTGAATCAAGTTCTGTGACATCCTTTCTTACTGTCAGTCCAGGCCTACTAAGTACCTTCTCAGTGATGCAAGGGGCCCTCACCAGCACATTTTTATGGCCTTGAAGTGTGTGTGTGTGTGTGTGTGTGTGTGTGTGTGTGTTGTGTTGTGTCCCCAGATCCTCAATGAAACTTAGTCATCTGGAGGGTCTTCTGGCTCTGCAGAGCAACTCTAACTCATCATGCCCACTTTGCCAAGACTTTTAATTCCTTCCTCCACTGTTTTCCAGCAGAGCTCTGTCCTTTTTGGCATGACTTTCTCTATGCCTCTAGGAACCATCCTTGTCATGAGTTAGCTCCCTTTCCTGGGGACAGGGTGTTAATTCTGTCTCTTGAAATGATACCCTCAATTGATTCAACAGATTATTCCTCACTCAGTTTTATGTTTTGGTTCCCTAACACAAGTGTGCTTAGGATGCAACTCCACATGTGCTTCCCTGGCTACTGCACACTGGCTTAGTTTTCCAGCTCCTTTGGAACATGTTTCTTTCCTCCCTTATCAGGTGAGAACAGCTCCAACTGAGCAATGCAAGACTTAACTCTCATTATAAATGTAGTGGCTGGAGGGATCTGTGAGGTGGGGGCACTGGTTCTGTTCCTAATACACTCTCTGGAGGCCTTACCTGAATTCCTAGACTTGTTAGGAGCCTGTCTCTCCCTTTCCACACCCTTTGCTTTTACTCCTGGAACACTTGGTACATTGTATGATCTCCCCATTAGGCCATAAGCACTGTGAGATGGGCAAGAACAACTGTTCTTACCCACTAATGCATTCTGTGTGCTTAGTTCCATCCCTGACGTGGATATTTAATAATTGTGGCTTAAACAGGCCTCTGCAACAGTTCAGCATGCTCAACGCATTCACCTGCTGAAGCCCTTCCAAATGCACTGGCTTGCTTAATCTCCACCTTGACCCCTAGAGATAGGGACTACCTATAATTCCCATTTTGTCCTTCCCCATATTGTCACAACATCCTGTACATTTAATTGTCACAGCAATATTTGTATGTGCTCCTTGAGTTGTTTTCTACCTTAGACTTGGAGCTCCATATGAGTAGGAAACCATAGAAATTCAATATTTGTTTTGTGTGTATAGTCATAATTAAATGACTGAATAAATTAATTTACAGAAATTAACTAGAGGGGCTTAAGCACTTTGTAATTCACTCACTTTGTTGAAGGCGTTTTGCACTATTTATTGTTCTAAATTCATACATGCTGTTAAAAAAAGTTCAGATTTTTTAATTTGAAATTCATAAGCCACTATTACACTCACCTTTATAATCATTCCTGACTAGTAAACAAGCAATATATTTTATGGACTGGGATATGTAAAACTTTATTTCACATGAGGAACATGCTTCTTTTATGTGTGCCCTCTTCCTCTTGCAAATGCAAATGAATTTTTTATGTCTGTCAAATACCAGCACACATTCCAGTGATTAACAGCCCAGTGTTAATGTGATGAAAGAAATTAATTTTAGATGTGGTGTTTGGAGTTTAGAAGTAATTTGTGTAAAAATAAGATCCTGCTGTGATTCAACTATTTCCTACCAATCTAAAATATGCTGCCCTGGAAAATGTGTTATTGGCACATTTATCATAGATCACAGCTCATTATTTCAAAGGTTGACAAGTGTCTCATTGCACATTTATTAGGGAGTGGAGCCTTAATCATATCTGTGGTTTTAAGAGTTCCTGTCCTGTTAGATTTGTGACTTTTTTTTAGGGAAGAATTTTAAAAAGGAAGACTCTCTCAGACCTGCAACTGAAAGGATGATAATTTTATAGAGTATTTAAAAAGAGTTATAAGGACTCACCTACATAAAAAAGATGGCTCCTATTTTATTTTTATGTCCTGATGAGCAAACTCAATTTTTTATTCCATTCACTAGCTCTAAGCACAGCAATATTCTGAGCTTGCAAAACTTTCTGCCTTCTAGAAATCTGACAATACTTGCTCTTGCTTTTCTTCATCTTCTTATTCTTGATTTTTATAGGACTAAATAGGCAAAATAATATCATCATCAATAATAATAATAATTTAGAAATGCTAAGTCAAGAACAACATTGCATTACCAAATCAGCATTTCCAAAATGTTGTACTTCTTAAAACATTTTTTCTTTAATTATTTCACCCTCTAATCATGTTACTTGCTGCTGTTTCAAGTGCCTTGGATACATCACTGAAGAAAACAGCTATAATTAAGTACATAGGGGCAGTTTACATTCTATTAAAAGTAAACATCAAACAATAAGTCCAATGCCTATTCAGTTGTAAAGTCTGATAGATGGCAAATGGTGTGTGGAAAAACAGAAAAAATGAGAAGGTTCTGGCACGTGGGGAAACTGCAACTTTAAATAATGTCACTATTAATGAGATGCTGACATTTAAGCAAAGACTGAGAGGAGAGAGGGTAGATTTTTTTTTTATTTACTTTTTTTTATTCATTTATTCACATGTACATACATTGTTTTGGTCATTTCTCCCTCCTGCCCCCCCTCCCCCGCCCCCACTCTCTCCACCCCACCCCCCTCGCTTCCAGGCAGAACCTGTTCTGCTTTTATCTCTAATTTTGTTGAAGAGAAGACATAAGCATAATAAAGAAGACAAAGTGTTTTTGCTAGTTGAGATAAGGATAGCTATACAGAGAGATTCCTAGCATTGCTTCCATATGCAAATGTGTTACAACCCAAGTTGATTCATCTCTAACTGATCTTTACACTGGTTCCTGATCCCCTTCTCCAGTTGACCTCTGTTGCTTTAAGGTTTCTGTATTAGTTCCTCTCCAGTTGACCTCTGTTGCTTTAAGGTTTCTGTATTAGTTCCTCTGGAGGAACTAACGTTTTCAGGTTTTGGGTTTTCTACCTATCCCCATCCCTCCTGTATGTGCTCTCTCCTCATCACGTGATCCAAGTCCAACCACATTGCTGTATTTGCCCTAGATCTAAAGTCAGCATATGAGGGAGAACATACAATTTTTGGTCTTCTGAGCTTGGCTAACCTCACTCAGAATGATGCTCTCCAGTTCCATCCATTTACTTGGAAATGATAAGATTTCATTCTTTTTCATGGCTGAGTAGAATTCCATTGTATATAAATACCACACTTTCTTAATACATTTGTCAGTAGTGGGGCATCTTGGTTGTTTCCATAACTTGGCTATTGTGAATAGTGCTGCAATAAATGTAGGTGTGCAGGTGCCTCTGGAGTAACCTGTGTCACATTCTTTTGGGTATATCCCTAGGAGTGGGATTGCTGGATCATATGGCAGGTCTATGTTTAGATTTTTAAGAAGCCTCCAAATTTTTTTTCCAGAGTGGTTGTACTAGCTTGCATTCCCACCAGCAAATGTATGAGGGTTCCTTTTCCCCACATCCTCGCCAACACTTATTGTTCGTGGTGTTGCTAATGATGGCTATTCTAACTGGGGTGAGGTGGAATCCTAGTGTGGTTTTGATTTGCATTTCCTTTATGGCTAGAGATGGTGAGCATTTTTTCATGTGCTTTTTGGCCATTTGAATTTCTTCTTTTGAGAAAGTTCTGTTTAGTTCAGTTGCCATTTCTTTATTGGTTCATTGATTTGGGGAGAGTTTAGTCCTTAAGTTCCCTGTATATCCTGGTTATCAGTCCTTTGTTTGATGTATAGCTGGCAAACATTTTCTCTCACTCTGGGTGTTCTCTTCAGTTTAGAGACCATTTCTTTTGTTGTGCAGAAGCTTTTTAATTTTATGAAGTCCCATTTGTCCATTCTTTCTCTTAGTTGCTGGGCTGTTGGAGTTCTATTGAGGAAGTCCTTGCCTCTACCTGTTACTTTCAGAGTGTTTCCTGCTCTTTACTGTACCAACTTTAGAGTTTGGGGTCTTATATTAAGGTCCTTGATCCATTTTGAGTTGATACTAGTACAGGGTGATAAACATGGACCTAGTTTCAGTTTTTTACAGATGGCTAACCACTGTTCCCAGCAACATTTGTTGAAGTGGCTGTCTTTTCTCTATCATATATTTTTGGCACCTTTTTCAAAAATAAGGTTGAGTATAGTTGTGTGAATTCATATCTGGGTCCTCTATTCTGTTCCACTGGTCTTCATGTCTGTTTTTGAGCCAGTACCATGCTGTTTTTATTGCTATTGCTTTGTAATATAGTTTGAAGTTGGGTATCGTGATACCTCCTGCATTGCTCTTTTTGCTGAGTATTGCCTTGGCTAGTCGCAGTCTCTTGTGTTTCCAAATGAACTTTAGGATAGATTTTTCTATCTCTGTGATGAAAGCCATTGGGATTTTGATGGGAATTGAACTAAACACGTAGATTGCTTTTGGGAGTATAGCCATTTTTACTATGTTGATTCTACCAATCCATGAACACTGGAGATCTCTCCACCTTCTGTAATCTTCCTCGATCTCTTTCTTCAGGGGTTTGTAGTTCTCCTTGCAAAGGTCATTCACATCCTTTGTTAAGTTTACTCCTAGGTATTTGATTTTTTTTGAGGCTATTGTAAATGGAATTGTTTTCATATATTCCTTCTCAGTTTGTTCATTGTTGGCGTATAGAAAAACTAATGGTTTTTGTAAGTTGATTTTGTATCCTGCCACCTTGCTATAGCTGTTTATGGTATCTAGGAGTTTTTGCGTAGAGTTTTTTGGGTCTTTAAGGTATAGGATCATATTGTCTGCAAATAAGGATTTTTTTGACAGCTTCTTTACTTACTTGTACTTCTTTTATTTCTTCTTGCCTAATTGCTCTGGCTAAGAATTCCAGTACTATGTTGAATAGGAGTGGGGATAGTGGTCACCCTTGTCTCATTCCTGATTTTAGGGGAAATAGTTTCAGTTTTTCACCATTAAGTATGATGTTGGTTATAGGTTTGCCATAGATATCCTTTACAATGTTGAGGTACATTCCTTCTATTCCTAGTTTTCTTAGAGCTTTTATCATGAAGTGGTGTTGGATCTTGTCAAAGGCTTTTTCTGCATCTATTGAGATGATCAAGTGGTTTTTGTCTTTGCTTCTATTAATGTGCTGAATTACATTTATAGACTTGTGTATGTTGAACCACCCCTGTGTCCCTGGGATGAAGCCAACTTGGTCATGGTATATGATCTTTCTGATGTGTTGTTGGATTCAGTTTGCCATTATTTTATTGAGGATTTTTGCATCAATGTTCATTAAGGAAATTGTCCTATAGTTCTCTTTTTTGGTGGTGTCTTTGTCTGGTTTTGGGATGAGAGTAATATTGGCTTCATAAAATGAGTGAGGCAGTGTTTCTTCCATTTCTATTTTGGAGAACAGTTTAAGGAGGGTTCCATAAGGTCCTGGACTTTTCTTTTTTGGGAGACTCTTTATTGCTGCTTCAATTTCATTTTGTGATATAGATCTATTCAGGTGATTAATATTCTCTTGGTTCAGTTTTGGATGGTCGTAAGTATCTAGAAATCTGTCCATTTCTTCAAGATTTTCAAATTTATTACAATATAAGTTCTCAAAGTAGTCTCTGATTTCCTGGATTTCCATGGTGTTTGTTGTTATCTCCCTTTTTGCATTTCTGATATTACTGAGTTTTGTTTTATCTCTCCTCATTTTAGTCAGGTTTGCCAGGGGTCTGTCAATATGATTTATTTTTTTCAAAGAACCAGCTTTTTGTTTCTTTGTATTTTTTTTTTGTTGTTGTTGTTTCTATTTCATTGATTTCAGCCCTTATTTTTATTATTTCTCTCTTTCTTCTTGTTTTGGGATTTGCTTGTTCTTGTTTTTCTAGGAGTTTGAGATATAGCATAAGGTCATCGATTTGAGATCTTTCTGACTTTTTAATATATGCACTCATGGCTATAAACTTTCCTTTTAGGACTGCCTTTGCTGTGTCTCATGGGTTTCAGTAGGTCATGTTTTCATTTTCATTAACTTCCAGGAACCTTTTAATTTTCTCTTTATTTCATCAATGGCCCATTGATCATTGAGCAATGTGTTTTTCAGCTTCCAATTGTTTGCATGTTTTTTAACTGTTGTTTTTGTTGTTGATTTCTAGTTTTAAT
Source organism: Castor canadensis (assembly GCF_047511655.1). NCBI lineage: Eukaryota > Metazoa > Chordata > Mammalia > Rodentia > Castoridae > Castor > Castor canadensis. The sequence continues at coordinate 169,578,820 of NC_133389.1, read as the reverse complement.
GCATTATGATCAGATAGAATGCATAGAATCATTTCTATTTTCTTATATTTGCTGAGGCTTGGTTTGTGTCCTAAGATATGGTCAGTTTTGGAGATGGTTCAATGAGCTGCTGAGAAGAGTGTATATTGTGCAGAAGCTGGATGAAATATTCTGTAGAAATCAGCTAGGTCCATTTGATCTATGATGTGATTTAGTTCTAGAATTTCTTTATTGATTTTTTTGTTTGGATGACTTATCTAGTGGTGATGGGGGAGTATTAAAGTCTCCCACTACCACTGTTTCAGAGTCTATGTATGTTTTTAGGTTCTTCAGAGTATGTTTGATGAAATTAGATGCATTGATGTTGGTTGCATATAGGTTGATAATTGTTATTTCTTTTTGATGTATTTCCCCTTTTATTAGTATGGAGTGTCCTTCTTTATCTAGTTTGATCAATGTAAGCTTGAAGTCTTCTTTGTCTGAGATAAGTATTGCTACCCCTGCCTGTTTTCGGGGCCATTGGCTTGGTAAGTTTTCCAGCCTTTTGGAGTGTAGATCTTGAAGATACCTGGAGGAGAAGGATGCAGGTCTAAGAAACAATTCAATTCAAGGTCCTTATTTGGGTCTGTGCTTGGAATGTTCAATGATCATTTGGGAGGCTTGTGTGGTGGCAACAGTCATCAAAGATGGAAAGTCATAGGAAATGAGCTCAGAGATGGACCCATGGAGTAGATGATAGAGAGTCTTGTGTTACAAGAACTTTGACTTTTACTCTCAGAGAAAGGAGGAAATAATGGATTTAAGCAGAGAGATGATGTCAACAGTCATGAAGGTCACACCAGTTTGGAAACTTGCAGCCATTCAGATAAGAGATGATGGCAGTTCAGGTCAACATAATGATGGTTGAGGTGATTAGAATCACTGAAATTGGGGGAAGGGATAAAGGCTATTAGTGGAAGGGATGAATTCAAGTATGACATATTGTAAGAACTTTTATAAATGCCACAATGTACTCCCAGCCAACACAATAATTAAAAAAGGAAAAAAGAGAAGCAGTGAACTTTTGTATGTATTTTAGAGATGAAGGCAGCTAATTTTCTGATAGGCTGGAAATGAGTTATAAGAGAATGGAAGAAATCAAGGATGAATCTAAAGTTTTTTGCTTGATCAAATAGCAGGGTGAAGTTATCATTAACTGAAACTGATGAGACTAGATGTAGAATGTGAATATGGGCTAAAAATAAAGGAAACTTAAGACTTTTTACATTTGTATTTATATTTTGTAGTTGACAGTAATTTTATACTATAAAACTGTAACAAGTACAACTGGTCTAAGAAGATTTGGAATCAATGATTCTTGGGAAGTTCACAATTCAGCTAGAGAGGGAAGAACCAAGTGGATCTACTAGAGAGAAGCCACTGGGTATCAGTCAGGATTTATAGAGTGAAGAGTTGGTTAATCTGAATGGTTGGTTGGAAGTCAATTATTTGCTGGTGGTGATATGAAGAAAAAGGAACTCATACTATGTTGGTGGGAAAGTAAACTAGTATAGCCACCATGAAGAACAATATGCAGGTTCCTCAGAAAACTAAAAATAAATCTACAATATGATCCAATAATACTACTTCTGGGTATATATCCAAAGGAAATGAGACCGGCATGCTAAAGAGATACCTGCATGTGTCACTACTCACAATAGCTAAGCTATGGAATCAGCTCTCTTGCCCATCAATAGATGAATGGATAAAGGAAATATGGTATTTATATACACAGTGGAGTATTATTCAGTCATAGCAAATAATGAAAGTCTGTCATTTGCAGCAAAATGGATAAAACTGGGGGGCATCATGTTAAGTAAAATAAACTAGACACAGAAAGATAAGTACTGTATATTTTCTCTCATATATGTAAGCTAAAATAAGGTAATTCAAAACTAAGGTAGTGGTTACTGGAGACTGGGAAAAGTATGTGTGGGCAGACAGTGTAAAAATGGAAGATTGGATTTGAACAGTTCCTGCTATATGAATGCATATAAATATCACATTGAACCCCATTGATATATACAATTAATATGTGTTAATAAATGCATTTAAAAAGAGTAAATTACTTAAGAAGGTTTTTACTTTGTTGATGCAAATAAGAGGACTAAGGAGCAGTAATCAATTCATTCATTGGATGCTTCTTTCCAATGCCTGCTCATGACACACCTAGGAGAGTCAAGGAATGGGCTGTTTTTGATATATTTGGCCTTCTATTTCCTGTTCCACCCCATCCTGTTCCAGACTCATGGGTCTAACTTCCATAATGTATGGTGTGCACCACCTTTCACTCTGGCTCCCATTTGAGGCTGAAGGGAGGGAGGCAGAAAGTTGGATAATTTATTGCTCTTGCCTTCCCATACTTCCCTGACCACAGATTCTGTTGGGCAGTGACTTCAATTGTCATCTGTGCTCATGTTCCTGTTGCCTCTTACACCATTTCTTTCTCTTCTCCTTCCCCTTTCCATTTGAAGGTGCTACTGACTTCTTTCTAGGGAGAGACTTTGGGCTCTCAACATCCATTACCCATACCTCATGTACCTTTTGACACATAGTATAATAAGCTAATAAATAGAACCCCTCCACTTCCTCCACCTTTTCCTTTCTCCTAATATTTCTCCACTGACTCATCTCACAAGTGATCCAGAAGTATCTGGGGAATTGCACATTATCTTATGAAAAAATAGTTGACAAATATATGATTCATATTGTTATACAGAAAGATATAGACTGTATATAAATAATATTTATTACTTGAGTTGAGCAATAAATGTCATTGAGTTATATATTATCTCAGAAACAGGTATGTGTTAAAACTATGGTTCAAAAAGCCCTCTCAGCTTGTAAATTTATGAGGAAGAAATTCTAGAATGGTGTTCTGCTGCATTATCCAACAAAATAGCCCAATATACAGGAGGCATGCAATAACCAAAAGCCACCACTTTTTTATTTATTCAGTAGACCTTTATTGACAGTCACAAAGATACACACATCATCACTGCCTCAAGGATCTTGCAATCTTAGGAGAGAGCTCTATAGACACATAGTCCCTCTTTAATTCAGGTTGAATTAAACTACAACACACAGAAGCACTGAACAGAGGGAATCAGGGAAGGTTTCCTAGAAAGGATGATGTCTGAAGGATGAGCAGGTGTTAGCTGAGTAATGGGAAGTGACTAGAGGGCAGGAGTTGAGGAGAGTCAGGTGAGATTTTGGAGTGAAACCAGAGATCTCTTCTGGACATGGTCTGAAGAACAGAACCAAAGAGGGATCCAATATTTGTAGCCTGGGAATATACAGAGAATTCAAAAAAGGATAAGGGCTGAGGAAAATCTATCAGGTTGGAGTATAACCCGAATGGAATCATCTCATGGAAGCTAGGGGAAGAACTTAAAAAATCCATAATGTCAAGTACAACTATAAGATCCAGGAGACAGAACTGGGGGAAAGTACAGTGGATTTGGGATTAGCTGGCCTGCTTTCACCTTTTGAAGATTGATTGAATAGTATAAAGTTGGAGAAGTATGCAGTGCTTGTAAGTCACTATTTTTATGGGATTGACTGCAAAAGGAATGAGAAAGACAAGGAGTAGCTAGATGAGTTTCCCTCTTTTTAGAAAGGTACATGTAAATACAGGAATAAAAAAGACATCAAAGATGGAAAGAGTAAAAATAAGTCTTTCCCTAAGGTCTATATGTAAAAGCTTGGTCCCTAGGGAGGTGGTATTTGGAGTTGTTGTGGACATTGAAGAGGTAGAGCGTAGTAAGAGGTTGTTTGGTCACTGGGGATGGGCTCATTGAGGGTAGTGCCTGTTTCTCAATCTATCTTTGATTTCTGGCTTGAGATGTAACTATTTGCTCCAACATGGGCTTCTACCATTGTCATCTGCTGCCCTCATCAGAGGCCAAGCCAGTGGACTTGGATTTGCACCTCCAAACTATGAGCTAAATAATCTCCTTTTCTCTTTATAAATTAATTGCCTCAGACATGTCATTTCAGTTACTCAAAAGCAACTAATTAATACATATGATAAGAAGGTAGCATAATGAAGCAAATCTCTTCCCATCCAGAAGGAGAAGGAAGGGAAGATTATCACATTAATGGGCAAAGGGACTCTTTCATCTGTGACACCAGAAACCCAACTCAAGACAGCATCATCAAAAGAAGGATTTCTTGGCTTATCTAAGTAAGAAGTCCCAGGACTGAATCCAGAGGTCATTAAGTGATGCCTTCTTTATCTCTCAGTTCTGCTTGATTTAGTGATCACATCTGCTAGTTCCATGAGGGAACAAATTGCCTCTGGTTAAGCAGACTGAATTATCCTTACAGTGTATTTTCTCTGTAAAAATATGTCTTTCTAGCCCACTCTATCAAGAGTCTCAAGAAGAAATGCAATTGACCTGCCTTGGGTCACTTCATAACCTTGAACTAATTACTGTGGCTCTGGGAAGAGATTTCTCTAACTTTCAGATCAGAATCAGGTACCTATACTCAGAAGAAAGCCAATGGTGAAGGTCAGATCAAGTCTCAGCTGTAAGAGGTTATTCTGAATTAAGGAAGGGTGTTTGTACCTTAGTCTACTGAGGAACTTAAAAAAATTACCCGAGCCCCCAAAAGTGTTGATTTATACTGTGAATTGCAGCCCTGGAATTGAATTTTCAAATACTTTTGGGACTTTTAAATCTTTAATGTATTTTAAGTTGATTTTTAGGTGTGCTATAAGGTAAGGATCCAATTTAACTTTTTTTGTATGTGAGTGCCCAGGTCTCCCAACACCATTTGTTGAATAGATTTTCCCATTGTGTATTATTGGCACCCTTGTTAAAGATTAGTCGACAATATGTGAGTAGGCTTATTTCTAGGATCTATTCCATTCAATTGCTTTATATGTCTAGCTTTATGCCAGTACCATACTGTTTTAATTTCTGTAGTTTTGCAGTATATTTTGAAATCAGAAAGAAATGACACTTCTGACTTTTTTTTTTCTATCTCAAGATCACTTTGGTTATTCTGGATCTTTTGTGATTATATATGAATTTGAGGATTGTCTTTTTCTCTATTTCTTTAAAAAAGAGTTTAGTCTCACTTCTGAGTATATATTCAAAATAATTAACATCAAAGTTTCAAAGAGATATCTTCAATTCCATATTAATTATAGTAGTCAAGGTATGGAAACAACATAGGTAGTAATTGACAGATGGAAGGATAAAGAAAATGTGGCACTTACATACAATGGAACATTATTCAACCTTAAATAAAAGTGAAATCCTGCCATTTGCAACAATATTGGTGAACTTGGAGGACATTTTGCTAAGTGAAACAAACCAGTCACAGAATGACCAATACTACCCCATTCCACTTACACAAAGTATCTATAATAGGCCAACTTGTAGAAGTAGAGAATATGATATGGGCTGGGGATGGAGTAAATGGAAAGTTGTTTAATGACTGTGAGTCTCATTTATATGAGATGAGTAAATTCTAGATATCTGCTGCTCAATATAGCACCCATAATTAGCAATATGATATTTGCTAATTAGCAATATGATATTGCTAAAATTGTTGAGAGTAGATCTCATGTTAAATGTTCTTACTGCAAAACAAAAACAAAGGGACACAAAGAAATTTTAGGAAGTGTTGGGCGTATCTGCTACCTCAGCTGTGGTGATGGCATTATAGGCATTTGCATATGTCCATACTGATCAAATGCTTCACATTAAATATGTGCAGATTTTGAATATCAATTAAGCCTCTATAAAGCTATTTATTATAAAATAAAGATCTCCCTTAGTACTTCTAATTTGTGTCTGGAATTGAAATAATGGTCATGAAGGAAAGGCTGCTGAGCAGACAAACATTTGTCCATCCCATCCTTTAAGGAAAAAAATGACAGTGCTGGCTAAGGATATGTGCAGTTGGAGAGAAACCTAGGAGTGTGATAGTGATGGCAAACATGATTGAATCACCATATTGTCCTCTGTGAAATAGAGCAAGGTCATGTGTGTGAAGAGTAAAGGAGAAAATATTTGTCACACTTTGGAAGGACCATTATGGGTAACCAGAACAGGGATGTGAAACATTTTTGCTGGTTAGTACTGAGGACCACCGAGGTACAGTTGCAGAATTAGATTGCTTGTCTTAACCATATATTTATATGTCAGATGATTTTGCTATATTAATTTTTTATGATTTAGGTTTCTGTTTGGAATCATTTGCTTTCGTCTAAAGAACTTTCTTCAACATTCCTTCTAGTGCAGGTCTTCTGGTGTCAAATTCTGTAAGTTTTTGTTTAGCTGAAAATGTTCTTTGTTGGCCTTAATATTAGAGGAGTTGTTTCACTGAATATGGAATTCTTACTTCATAATTTTTTCCCAACCCTTTAAAAATGGTGTTCCATTGCCTTTTCTACACTCTCCAACACCAAAGTTCAGAAATATCTTCATCATACAAAGTTCCCTGCTTTGTGGATAAGGGGTTCAGACCTTAAACATCACTTAAATCTTTGGGGAGGTGTATAGTGACTCATACCTGTAGGTAATCTCAGCTACTCAGGAAGTGGACATCAGGAAGATCAGAGTTTGAAGCAAGCCTAAGTTAAAAGATAGTGAGACCTCCATCTCAACCAATAAGCCAGGAATGGGGGTGCAAACCTGTGGTCTCAGTTATGGAGAAGGCATAGGTAGGAGAATTGCAGTCCAGACCTGCCCCAGACAAAAACCTGGAGGATCTACTTGGAACATAACTAAAGTTAAAAGAGGATCGGGGCATGGTTCAAGTGGAAGAGCCTTGAATTCAAACCTCAGTATAACCAAAAAGAAAAAAGAAATCTTTGTGGAGCTAATATATCCGTTAAACAATAAACCTGCAGTTGCCTGAGCATTTGTTATACTCATGTTTATGCACAAGGAGTGGTATTGATTTAAAAATTTTAATTATGCAAAATTGAAAAAGAACAAAAATCTAATCTATAAAAAATGCAGATGGAGGCCACTGACTGATAATAAGCTTTACCTATTTCTTCTGGGTAAAATGTGTCACGTAGGGAAGGATGCCTGCTCAAGGGGTTGATGCTGGTGAGTTTGCACTGGATCAACTCCTGTTTGGTTAAGAGTATGTCTTTATCTGTTTTGATTGTTCTTCTTACCTTGTCATTGTTCAGATCCTTCAGGAAATGGGGTCTTGCTAAAGAAGGATGTTAATGACCACATTCATGAAAGGAAAAGTAATAGAATTTTTTGCTGACTGATTATTTTTCCTCTCACCATTAATGCTTCCTTATGATGGTAATGAAAACCTTGAAATATTAACTCAATTACATATTTTATAGGGAAGAAAGAACTACTATTTAATAGAAGTTGAATTTTTGGCCCGACAAGGATTTTAGTGGATTGGCAAAAGCCAGAGAGGTGGTAAAAAAAAAATCAATGAATGAAACACAAATCTTCAAGTGTGGACTTTGGAGAGATTTTTAACAGCCATATTTTGTTTTGATTAACTCTCCTTTCCTCAGAAGCAAAGAGGATGTCCTCTGTTGGAGCAAGGCATTTAGGACAATCCGTCATCTTTACTAGTACCACTAATAAGAAGAAAGCCATTTTCAGACTCTTTCATTTTAATTAGATGCTGGATAACTATCATACCTCATTCTATTCTTTCTTACATATAATAGCTTTTTTGGAAGCCTTATTTTATAGACAACTGTTTAAAGTAATTCTGGCTAAAGCAGGTAACTTTTTATACATTATTCTCTTGAGGTGGATTTTTTTCCCTCTTTTTGGAATATGAATTAGCCAGCCCATAAAGAATAGGTTGTGGGTGGGAACCGACCTGTAACCTGTCCTGTCATAAGCAGAAAGTTTACTGTGGACAATAACAGAAGCCTTCAATAATTTGAGGTAGGTAAAGGATATAGGTTTCCATCCTCACAGTCTTGCTACTACATGCTATATTATAAAGGAAATGTCTCATGTTAAATCTTCCACTGATACAAGCAGTTATTAGCAAGCAGCAACAAGACAACCATTTAGCCTGTCTTCATAAAGTCAGTCAGTGAGGTTTCATTCTCTATCCTTGTGACATTTCATCACAGCACTTGCTAGCATGTTCTTTGTATAAAAGGCTTTCTGGAGGCAGATTCAATGATATTCCAACAGCTAATTGTCTAGTTGGAATAAAGGGACAGAATCACAGAGTCCTGTCAAGTCACAAGACTCTGTACTGAATAAGAGGTCAAGAACAGCACTTGGAAAGATCATCATGTAGCTAGGATTGTTGAGCTCCTATTCCTAACCCATTGTGGTTAAATATTGCTTATTTATCTTCAAAATATTATCTCTAATATTCCTTATGCAAATAAGCAAGCTCTATTGTGCTGCTCTAGATAAAAATAGTTCAATAGTGTGCAGTTCAAATGTTATATAACCATCATGAGTTATTTGTGATTAGGGAGAGGTAGTAAAATATCAACTAAATATATGTTCCTTCCACTTTATATAAAAAGCACAGAAAATATAATAGTAAGATTCATGAGATATTTGATTGATCCACACAGCTTTTACTGATCTCCTGGTTCATCTTCCTTCTTCCTTCCCTTCTTTCCTTCTCCCTTCATTTTCATCTAATTGCTCCCCTATCCTTTTTTTTTTAACAAGTATTCTTTGGATGGCTTCTTGAACCAGAATGACCTGGGCTGCAAATCAACCATTGCTACTCTATCAGTGTTGGGGTGATCAGTGGAATTGAGGGGTTTCTCAGGACCTTGAAGTTCCCATATTTAAATAAGATCATTATCAGACAAATTGGGATGGTTGGTAACACTAGTTACCCTAATTGTAATCCTAAAGATGTCTAATTTCTGAAGCTCAGTCTTCTTGTCTGTACAACAAAAAGTGTTAGTGTGTCCCTAATAATGTCAAAGTAAGAAGTTAATAACTTAGACTTTACAAAACACATGAAACACGATGTGACTATGTGGAAGATACTTTGCTTCCCTGGCAACAGAGTTCTCCTCAAGGAAAAGGCCCATTGGTTGGGCAAATAATTTGGTAAGAAATTAGAGATTGAATGGCCTGAAGGCATGTGTCAGAGACTAGCTCCTTTAATCTGCTTTTTATGGGTGTTGGGTAGGATAGTTGCCTAGTTTGCCTTTCTGAGTGAACTCCAAACCGAGGTGGTGGGTAAGAGAATAATTTCTAGATTCCCTATGTATGAAGGGGTGGGATGATGAAAACTGAGGCGTCTAATGTGGAAATGGATGAAGCCTTACGTGATAGGTGACATATTCTCCCATCTTCCTATGAAATTCTTTCTAAAATTATATATCACTCCATCATGAATTTGCAGTTATGTTTTATTTTAGGGTGTAATGAGGAACTGAGTATAACCTTAAGAAAGACACAGGACAAGAACAGAGGTGATTGCTGAAGGATAACAATGGTATCTATTTGCTCTTTGCATTTAGGTAGGATTAAACAACCTTGTGTCATGAGGTCTATAGAAAACTCATAAAACAGTGCCAGCATATGTTAAGTACCCTGTAAATCTGTAAATGTTAGTTTTTTGTTTATTATTATTATTATTATTATTATTATAAGAATAGCCTGTTCTCAGTGGGTACTAATTTCCTTTCACCCCCTTCATGATTGGGGCTTTCTCCCAAACTCTGCACTTGCTTTATGTTTAATTAGCTCTTGGCTTTGGATTAATATCTACACACAGATGTTGCAAGAACTTCAGAAGCCCTGGGTAATGTAACCCTTGTCTATTCTGGAGATGCTGCCTCTTCTTGGCTTGGTAGGGGCCATCAAAGTCTTTTCCCCACAAGGACCAAGGTTAGATATCATTAGAGGCCTACAATCACTTCCTCAGAATTCATAACGCTTGGTTTCAAAGATGGTTGAATCCAATATATTTTTAAATGGCTGCTTAGTTCTTTCTTTCTGAATCTGATGAGAAGAGGTAAAAAGAAGCATGGTAAAGACAACTTCAGCTGACATATAGAGCAGAAAAATACATAATATTGGTAGTTACTGGAGTCTTGGATAGAAGCAAAGTCTTTTGACTTCTAAGATTTTATAGGTCAAGCTTCCACATTCAAAGCCTCATGAATAATTGAAGTACACAGCTACTTCTGTTAGAAAACCTGCTTGATTTATTCAGCTTCTGGCTGTCTCAGTTCTGGGTTATTCATTCAGAACTGCTTTTAGGTAAACCTGACAGCTTCAATTACCCAAACCCCAGATCTGTATACTGATGCCTACAACTTTGAGTAATTTAAAGGTCTGCTCTTTGAGTTAAGCCCAGACTATATTGTGATCATTTCAGAATTTGAAAGGCTTTTATATCCTACCTCAAACTCTCCTTGTACAATGGCTTAACTTCTCCCCAGATGATTTCTAAAATGACTGCTGGTCAGAGCCCAGAGTAAATTGTTCACATTCAACAATGCAAAGTCACCTTAGGCCTCTCAGGGACCCTATGTTGGTACTGGTAGACCTGACTTCTAAGGATAGATGACACACCTTTGGGAAAAAATAAACTTAGATTAACACTGGAAAGGAAATCTATCTAAACAATGACTCCTAATGATTTTTTTCTGTATAAAGAATTAGATAAGATTATTCATTAATTCATGTTTTTCAGTGTTTAATGTAGATAAAGTATTTTGGTGCCATGAAAAGACTTTTCATTTTTTTTATTTTTATTTTTTGGCTTTATAACTTCCCCAAGTTTAATAGTTTCTTTTTTTTTTCTTTTATTATTCATATGTGCATACAAGGCTTGGGTCATTTCTCCCCCCTGCCCCCACCCCCTCCCTTATCACCCACTCTGCCCCCTCCTTCTCCCCCCCACCCCCTCAATACCCAGCAGATACTATTTTGCCCTTATTTCTAATTTTGTTGTAGAGAGAGTATAAGCAATAATAGGAAGAAACAAGGGTTATTGCTGGTTGAGATAAGGATAGCTATACAGGGCATTGACTCACATTGATTTCCTGTGTGTGGGTGTTACCTTCTAGGTTAATTCTTTTTGATCTAACCTTTTCTCTAGTTCCTGGTTCCCTTTTCCTATTGGCCTCAGTTGCTTTTAAGGTATCTGCTTTAGTTTCTCTGCGTTAAGGGCAACAAATGCTAGCTAGTTTTTTAGGTGTCTTACCTATCCTCACCCCTCCCTTGTGTGCTCTCGCTTCTGTCATGTGCTCAAAGTCCAATCCCATTGTTGTGTTTGCCCTTGATCTAATGTCCACATATGAGAGAGAACAACGATTTTTGGTCTTTTGGGCCAGACTAACCTCACTCAGAATGATGTTCCCCAATTCCATCCATTTACCAGCGAATGATAACATTTTGTTCTTCTTCATAGCTGCATAAAATTCCATTGTGTATAGATACCACATTTTCTTAATCCATTCGTCAGTGGTGGGGCATCTTGGCTGTTTCCATAACTTGGCTATTGTGAATAGTGCTGCTACAAACATGGGTGTGCAGGTGCCTCTGGAGTAACCTGTGTCACAGTCTTTTGGGTATATCCCCAAGAGTGGTATTGCTGGATCAAATGGTAGATCAATGTCTAGCTTTTTAAGTAGCCTCCAAATTTTTTTCCAGAGTGGTTGTACTAGTTTACATTCCCACCAACAGTGTAAGAGGGTTCCTTTTTCCCCGCATCCTCTCCAACACCTGTTGTTGGTGGTGTTGCTGATGATGGCTATTCTAACAGGGGTGAGGTGGAATCTTAGTGTGGTTTTAATTTGCATTTCCTTTATTGCTAGAGATGGTGAGCATTTTTTCATGTGTTTTTTGGCCATTTGAATTTCTTCTTTTGAGAAAGCTCTGTTTAGTTCACTTGCCCATTTCCTTATTGGTTCATTAGTTTTGGAAGAATTTAGTTTTTTAAGTTCCCTATATATTTGAAAAGACTTTTTAAATATTAAACCCAATTCAACTATCAGGATAGTTTCCTCTGCTGGCTTGAAAACCTGACTATTCATGCATGCCTACAGTAAGAATTTCTGCCATTTTAGATAAACATGGAAACACAAAGACATTTGTTAAATATTTTCTTATGTAATATAAAATAATGGCAAATATAAGTATTTGCATACTTTTTTAGTTATATAAAGTTATATGAAGAATTGGGGCTAATGCTTTTCATGTTTAGAAATTTATCCATACTCAAATAGAAGTATTTATTTGTTATTCTCAAACACTTTCTAATAAAAGATAATCTCCTTTTATTTAAAACACATTTTGGTTACATACTCTCCCAAAAGCAAATAATTTTTATGTGATAAGTTTTCCCTGGCTATAGAAAGCTAAAGTTCTATTAAAAAGTAAATTGGAGGTCATAATAAAATGTCTTTTTTGAGACTAACTTTCATTTCTGAAAGGAACATAATTTTATCAAAGGCCCTGTAATCAGTTTTGATAAAAATGAAACACAGAGATTAATTTACCTGATAATTCAATTTGGAAAATAAAACCTTTCTTTTTCCATTAAGAAGCTATCTTTCCATAAGTCAATGTGTTTGGGAATACTAAAAACTACTAAGCATAAAGAGAATGAGAAAACAAGCTACATACTGGGAGAAAATATTCGCAAAAGAAACATCTAATAAAAGATTATGATCCCAAATTTACAAAGAACACTTAAAACTTGACAACAAAAAAGCCAACAATCCAATGACAAAATGGGCAAAAGATTTGAGCAGATAACTCACTGAAGATACATGAATGCCAACTAAGTATATGAAAAGATGTTCAATTTGAAATGTCACTAGGACATTTCAAATTAAAACAATGCTGAGGTACTCCTATAAACCTATTACAGTGGCCCCATCCCAAATATTGATAGTTCCAAATGCTGGCAAAGATGTGAGACAAAAGGAACTCTCATGCAATCCTAGTGAGAATGGAAAGTAGTATATCACTTTGGAAGATAGTTTGGCAGTTTCTTCTTTGCAACTAACCATACCATTACCACACTGTTCAACAATCATACTCTTTGGTTATTAACCCAAATGAATGAAAAACTTATGTTTGCACAAAAACCTGCACATGAGTGTTTATAGCAGCTTTTTTTTCATAATTGCCAAATCTTACAAGCAACCAAGATGTCCTTCAGTAGGTAAATGGAGAAACAGTGATACATGCAGACAGTGAAATACGATTCTGTGCTGAAAGAAAAGAGCTACATCAAAACCATGGAGACACATGGAGGATGCTCACATGCATATTGTTAAGTGAGACCGATTGCTTAGGAAAGCTAGGTACTGTATGATCCAAACTGTATGACATTCAGAGAAAGCATAAGTATGGAGACTGGAAAAAGATCATTGGATGCTGGGGGTGAGGTGGGAGAAAGAGATGAACCAAGGGAAGTGCAGAGGACACTGTACTTAGTACAGAGGAATCTTAGGGCAGGGAAGCTATTCTGTATGATAGTAAAATGATGAATACATGTCGTTCCACACTTGTCCAAACCCACGGAATGTACAACACTAAGAGCGAACCTTAATGTAAACTGTGGACTCTGGGTGACAGTGACATGTCAGTGTAGGTTCACCGATGGTGACAAATGTATCCCTGTGGTGTGGGATGTCAATAGTGGGGGAGATTGTGTGTGCTTTTAAAGCAGGGATGTGTACTTTTCCCTCAGTTTTTCTATCAACCTAAAACTACTCTAAAAACAAAGTTTATTAATTAAAGAACAAAAGAAAATGACTAAAACCCTCTGTTGTTGAGAAATAAAAGAACTTATAGAGCAAGGAGCATTGTGTAAATGCAAATTCTGTTCATAAGTAACAAACGGAGTTCCCTTTATTGAATTATGATTTGAATAGTACTATACTATAAACTTAGGATGATTAATTAATTAATATTAAGTATTCTGTGTACAGAAAAATAGTTACAAGCAGCAAGCTATGTCTTAAACGTCTTATTTGACTCCTTTTCTCTTTTTCTTCTCCTTCATAACAAAGCAAAACTTTCAGTGACTTAAAAATAAGAGCATTCACGTTTACATTTTCTGTTAAGAAATGAACCCATCCCAAATTCTCAAGAGAAAAATCTGCTTGTTCAAGATAGCTTAACCAGAAGTACATGTAAATATGCATACTTCTCAGAAGCCTCATGTTTTGCGGTTTTTGTATTCCTAAAATAAGATGACATATTGAGAGTAGATGCAAATATCTCCTTGACTGACAAACTCTATTTTATCTTCAGTGTCATGAAGAAAATCAGGAAAGAGACCAATAACCTTGGATTAATATTATTTACTCTGAAAAGGATGGGAAGTTTTTGCATATGTTTGCTGGTAGAGGCATATGTATGACTTGAGCCTAATTTGTTTCATACAAAGGGATATAAATATATGCTTTGAATTTTTCAATAGGCTTTTACTGAAGGTCATGACTCATTAGCAGGTCACAAAACCAACCAAGTAGATTGCAAACAGTATTTTTTAAGAAGATGAAAGAGAATAGAATAAGATCTATTAAAGTATAAGTTACTTGGAAGGGTAAATCCTTTTAAAGAAACTTTAGTTTCAGGGTTAGTTGCTAGGTTAAGTATAATTTTTATTTATTATAGGTTGCAAGCAAAATAGTTTGAGAATCACTGCATTAGACTACTTGTCTGTCTCTCTGCTGCTAAGAATACAAAGTAGTAACAAACCAAGTCCCTTAAGTTATCCAGGGTCTTTTCCTCCTAAGTACTCCAAGTCTGTCCTGAATGATAGAATCTCACACAGAAAGACAATGATCTTGTCACTGCAGAGAGCACCTGGGACAGATGGGACATGGAAGCCCAGGAGTGAATCATAAAAGCTGTGCTTGAGCTGACTGCAGGACCTTTAAGTAGGTGTACCAGGGAGGTAAGGTGGACTTGAAACTAATTATTCTGCCTCCTTTTTAATTGCATTCAGTGATCTCTACCAACTGTCCCAAGTATGTGTTTAATGTTTTAAATAAATTCAAACATCTGGTACAAAGAAGAAATATGTAAACCCCTTCCAGAAACCATAGAGCAGACTGGAAAGTGAAGTCTGCCCAAGTACACAGTAGATTTGGATTCTGGTCCCACAGTTCTTGGAATGGGCTTTCCCTGTGAAACCTCTGAGGAAGACCACTGATGATTAAAGGGTGTCATCTTCCTGGGAGGCTAATTTAGGAAGTGAGGAGAAAGACAACTGTGTGGAAATTTGCAGGCTGCGAGTTGGAGCATCTCAATGAAGCACCCAGCCAGGTGATTCAGACAAAGAAGACACACTTACCTGCAAGAAAATCACTTCTCTATGCCTCAATAACTCACTGCCTAGCACTTATTTACTCTGCAGGTATTAGACTTGACTCCCTCAATGGATAGTTCGCTCTTTAAGGATTCTTGGCTCCTATTTCATTTGTAGCACTCCTTTTGACAATCTTCAACACACTTTTATTCATTTATTTTTTCTGTTTTTTTTTCATTTATTCATATGTGCATACAATGTTTGAGTCATTTCTCCCCACTACCTCCCACCCACTCCCTTCCTCCCCTCCGCCCTCTCCCTCTCCCCCCCAACCCCCTCACTTCCAGGCAGAAATTGTTCTGCCCTTATCTCTAATTTTGTTGAAGAGGGAATATAAACCATAATAAGAAAGACAAAGTGTTTTTGCTAGTTGAGATAAGGATAGCTATACAGGGAGATTCCTAGCATTGCTTCCATGTACATGTGTGTTACATTCTAAGTTGATTCTTCTCGAACTAACCTTTTCTCTAGTTCCTGGTCCCCTTCTCCTATTGGCCTCTGATGCTTTAAACTTCCTGCATTAGTTCCTTTGCATTGAGGACATCAAATACTATCATGTTTTTTGGGATTGTTACCTTTCCTTATACCTCCCTTGTGTGCTCTCACCTTATCATGTGACCAAAGTCCAGTCACCTTGTTGTGTTTGCCCTTGGTCTAAAGTCCACATAGGAGGGAGAACATACAATTATTGGTCTTCTGAGCCTGCCTAACCTCGCTCAGGATGATGTTCTCCAGTTCCATCCATTTACTTGTGAATGATAACATTTCATTCTTCTTCATGGCTGAGTAGAGTTCCATTGTGTATAGATACCACATTTTCTTAATCCATTCGTCAGTAGTGGGGCATCTTGGCTGTTTCCATAACTTGGCTATTGTGAATAGTGCTGCAATAAACATGGCTGTGCAGGTGCCTCTGGAGTAACCTGTGTCACAGTCTTTTGGGTATATCCCCAAGAGTGGTATTGCTGGATCATATGGTAGATCTATGTTTAGATTTTTAAGAAGCCTCCAGATTTTTTTCCAGAGTGGTTGTACTAGTTTGCATTCCCACCAGCCAGTGTAAAAGGGTTCCTTTTTCCCCACATCCTCGCCAACACCTGTTGGTAGTGGTGTTGCTAATGATGGCTATTCTAACAGGGATGAGGTGGAATCTTAGTGTGGTTTTAATTTGGATTTCCTTTATTGCTAGAGATGGTGAGCATTTTTTCATGTGTTTTTTGGCCATTTGAATTTCTTCTTTTGAGAAAGTTCTGTTTAGTTCACTTGTCCATTTCTTTATTGGTTCATTAGTTTTGGGAGAATTTAGTTTTTTAAGTTCCCTATACATTCTGGTTATCAGTCCTTTGTCTGATGTGTAGCTGGCAAATACTTTCTCCCGCTCTGTGGGTAGTCTCTTCAATTTAGAGACCATTTTTTTTGTTGAGCAGAGGCTTTTTAGTTTTATGAAGTCCCATTTATCTATGCTGTCTCTTAGTTGCTGAGCTGCTGGGGTTCTATTGAGAAAGTTCTCGCCTATACTTATTAGTTCCAAAGTATTTCCTACTCTTTCCTGTACCAACTTTAGAGTTTGGGGTCTGATATTAAGGTCCTTGATCATTTTGAGTTAATCTTGGTATAGGGTGATATACCTGGATCTAGTTTCAGTTTTTTGCAGACTGCCAACCAGTTTTCCCAGCAGTTTTTGTTGAAGAGGCTGTCTTTTCTCCCTCATAAGTTTTTAGCGCCTTTGTCAAAGATAAGTTGGTTATAGTTGTGTGGCTTCATATCTGGGTCCTCTATTCTGTTCCACTGGTCTTCATGTCTGTTTTTGTGCCAGTACCATGCTGTTTTATAATAACATATTTTTAATGAATCAATAAACTTGGGTAGAGAGAGGGAGGAGGGAGAGGGAGGGAAAGGGAGGGGGTGGGGGTAAGGGGGAGAAATGACCCATACATTGTATGCAAATATGAATAAAAAAAAATAAACTTGGACTCCAAACCTAGCAAGCTTACTGCTCACATTATCAGGGTCCAAGGTAGAAATACGAATGGACATCCATGTATTATATGTCTTAATATTTATAAATCAAACAGACACGTTAAATACAGTATGTTCAAATCTCCTCCCTTGACAGATACTCGTTTGTCACATCTAAAAAAGTGGAATTTTAGATTCTAGGATTCTTCTAAGTCCTAAAGTTATGTGCTGGAATGATGGCCCAGGAAGAGGTGGTGCTGGCCATCCATCCATGCTAGTAGCCAACACCTTCCTCCTGCCCTCTCAGATGGGATCCTCGAGTATCCTCGATGAATGCACATGGGCAACTTAGCCCGTGTTTGAGCTCTGTCAATTACTCTCTTGTGAACAACTGCCCCATGGATATACCTCAGTACTGAAGTTTGGCCACCAGAAACATGGACCCAGGGAGAATGCACAGATCCTGGAAATAGATTTGGGTTTGCGTTTGAGCAACAAACTCCAGGTTCTCTGGATCTGGAACTTAGTCTATGGGTGGTGTTAAACTCTGTGAGGACACAATCTCTAACTCTGTGGACTCCCTGCCTGGGTGGTGGAACTCAGCTGGAAGGGAACTGAGTAAGGCTGTCTAACATTCATGATCATAATCATTGGGCAGCAGTGTATGTGAAGATGGGGATCAAGTGATCAGAACTTGAGCAGGTATGGAGACTGGAAGAGGGGAAGAAAGAGGAGGGTTATCTGAGATGGACTCCTTATGTGTGTATAGTCCTGTCTACTGTTGGAAGACAACTGGTGAGGGAGCCTGTTCCCTGTGCACAGGCAGAGATGAGAGGGCAGGTTTTGAGCTGAAAGGTGGTAGGCTGTTTTCAGAGTATCATTCCACTAGCATTATTCAAATCATACTAAGTGGGTGAGTAATGCTGGTGGTTCACATTAGCTTATTTCTTGGTAAAAAGAAATTGATGAAAAAAGGCATCTGTGAAGGACTTACAATGCACTTGTGAGGGTGCAGGGAGCACACATAAGGAATCGCCTATACTACCAAGTGCGAAACAGAACAGATACCCATGATGAGTTCTGGAGGCTGATGCGATTTATGAGATTATTCAGAAGACCTTATAGAAAGGTAAATTTGCTTCTTAATTCAATTCTACACGTTTAGTTTTTCAAGCACCTTCTAAGTACAGGTGCATCCTGGGCACTGGAAGCACAGCAGAACTACTCAGGAGTCCAACCTTCAAGGGGTGCATAGATTTTGAGATGAGCTAAGTAAAGATTATTTGCCTGCTGTGATACACACATGCCTGCATCCTTTGCTATTTATTATTTTATTAATAAAATCTTGAGAACATTTGACTTTACTTCTTAAAAGCCTTTTGATGTAAAAAAATAGGTGGGAGTTTTAATTAAAATAAAGGATTTAACTTTAAAAACCAAAATGCAAATATTGAGTCTCTTTCATTTTTATTAATTTGACTTAAAGGGTCTTAAAAAGTGCATTAAGATTCCACAACGCTTCACTCTAATTGTAATTTGTTTCTTTCCTCCTTTAACCTCTATCTTTCAAGCTTTCTTTTTCACCCCTTATTTTCATTTTACCTCATTGCAGTGTTACAAGCCATCACCTTTCTCTGTAACAGGGCCTGTGATAGTCAATAATTATGTGATTTTTAAAAACGATAAGTTCTTTTAATTGCCTTAGCTAATAAAATGGCATAGAACTGATAAGCCTGAATAATGCTACTTAATTGCTTTTGCTAAAGATAGAGTTGGATGACATTAGTTATAGTCTTTTAACGTTGAAGAAGCAATACAAATGGTAAAGAAAATGACTACAAATCCTTAGGGGGAAAGTGACGTTTGAATTTTCTTCATGTTAACAAGGAAAAAGTATAAGAGTCTTAGACAACTCAGTTGTGTGATCCCATATTTTGACAAAAGCTATTATTTTCTAAAAGACAATAAAGTGCAGACACAGAAGAAAAAAATAAGCAAATTACATAGGATGAAAATTTTAAAAAATTCATCTTGTTCTTTAAGATACATCACCAAGTGTCAGATCTAGAATCTATATAGGACATTTGGAACTCAACAGTAGGATAATCAATTTAAAAAAATGGGTAAGGGATCTGAATAGACATTTCTCCAAAGGTACACAAATGGCTTGAAAAGATATTCAACCCTGTGAGGCACAGGGGAAATGCAAACCAAACCAAATGAGATCTGCTTTATACTCATTAGGAAGGCTAGGCTAGAAAGGACAGATAGTAACAGATGTTGGTAAGTTTTTGGAGAGACTGGAACTGTCATCCTCTGCTAACAGAAATATGAAATGGAGCAGCTGCTTTGAGAAACAGCCTAACTCTTAGCCAGAAAGAGTTCTGGCTCTTAGGATACAACCCAGAAATTCTACTCCTAGGTATATAATCAAGAAAAATGAAAGCATACATCCACACAACTGTTCAGAGCAGCATTACTCACAATCGTCCCAAAGTAGAAACAATTCCAATGCCCACCAACTCGTGTATGGATAAATCAAAATGGTTTAACCATATAATGGGTATTACTTAGTAATAAAACAGGAAAGAGGCTCTAATACATACTGCAACATGGATGAGCTTTGAAAAAGTTATGCTAAGTAAAAGGAGGGAGAAAACATGGTCAAATATTGTACAGTTCCATTTATGCCTGTCTAGAATTGGTAGACTCATGGAGTCATAAAGTAGATTAGCGGGGCTCTAAGTGTGGGGTAGCTGGAAATAAATTGACAGTAACTATTAATGGGCATGGGATTTCCTTTTAGGATGATGGAAGTGTCCTAGAATTAGATAGTGGTGATGGTTACACAGCTCTGTGAATAAGTAAAACCCACTGAATTGCAAACTGAAATGGGGAAATTGTATATTTTGTGAAGTATATCTCACAAAGCTGCTATAAAATAAGACAGTAGTCTGATAATTAAAATTTTGTGATCTTATTCCTGTGTTTCACAGCCTCGTTGGGACTTTCAAAGGTAACAAATGCTCTTTTAACTAAACACATTTAAAAAGATAGTTTTACTATTTCTACTATATTATACACATCTATTTTTGCCCTTTGCTTTCTCCTATACAGTAAAATTTAACCAATTCTATTTTAATTAGCTTATTTTATGATAATCTCCATAGAGTATTCATAATTTTAAGGTGACACCTTTTTATGTACCTGAGTATTTGATATACAGGCATAGTCTTTGATTCTTAGACGTTGTGGAAGGAATTTCAATCTGACCCCATTCAAATTGTCTGCATCTGCCCTGCTCCTCCTCAACTGCAGCAGCCATTACCTTTCTTGTATGTAAGTCTCCTAAGAGAACTCCCTCCTATCCTCCCTGGTCTTGTTCTAATTTATTCTCCACGTTGAAGCTAAAATTTTTATCAAACGCAGGTAGAACCATGTCATTCTGCAGGGGTAAAACTCTTCAAAGCCTTTTGGTTGTTCCTAAGATGAAGAGGGAAGTCTCTGGGGCTAATTGGGTGCTGCAGGTTTGGGCATTTGCTACCTTTGTAGCCCCATCTCACACTACTTTCCTCCTTGCTCATCCCCACAGCTTCACAGGGCTCTTTCTGTTTTCAGAAAGTACATTTTTCTGTTGTGGAACTGCACACATTGCTCTTTACTCCTGCCATGTACCAGGTCTCAGCACCCACTAGATTTGGCTCCATGGCACTGTGCGCTCTCTGCCTTAAGCCTTACCTTGGATTGTAACTACATGGTCATTGCTGAATGATAGCAGGTGGTGTGATTCAGAGACAACCCTCCAACCCTGTACCACACTACCTCCCCAGTACATCCTAGTGCATCCTAAACTATAAGAGACTTCAGAAAGGGCAAGCACTGACTCAGTGTGAGGACAAAGGGCTGATACTTTGGTAGAGTTAAGGGGTAGTGGACTTTGTAAACTGAGAATGGGGCTGAGAAAACATGGGCCACAGCACACAAGCACAGAAAATAATGTGCTCAGCAAAAGCAAGAGTGTAATGTGGCTGCCATCAGCAAGCAGTATGTGTTGGGCGAGGTGGGTCCCACCTTGTAAAAGGCATTTTGGACAATAGAAAGTCACTGAGAATGATTGAAACAGGACTTTGTGTTAGGAAGATGACCTTAGGAAAAGGGTAGAGGACAAAACAAAGGGAAGAGTCCCAAAGCAGGGTGACTGGTCCCAACAGGGGAGCATGCCAGAACCATGAGACCTCAGTCAGACCATAGCTATGCAAGAACAAAGTGAATTCAACTTCAGGGAGAAGGCTAGATCTCTGTGTAAATATATAAGTGCCTCTTGGTCACCCTAAAAATCAAAGAAGAGAAAATATTTCTTTTGTAGTTAGGTTTTAAGAAATGTCTATCTTGCTTTGAAAGAGGGTTGCATTTACAGAAAATGGTTAAATTATCTAATTCAACTCTCTTTGTGTCATGATATCTCTCTTTTCAGAATGCTGTAAAACAAAGTGAGATCATTAATTACTACCAAAACTAAACACAAGTTCTTTCATAAGTTGCCTATTTTGGTGGTCATTATAATGATGACCTATGTATGTATATACATGTTTGTATGAGTGTGTATGTGTGTGTGAGTGCATTCACACGTATATGTAATTAGCTTGAAGAGTCTCAAATCAAAAGATAAAACATGGATTTTTTCCCCTCCTTAAGAGTCCTCCCCCCGATTGGCTTTTTTAAAACTATCTTTCCCACTGGATGGAAGGTACTTCTACATTTGGATTAGCATAATTCCATCCCTTAATCATATTTAATTATTAAGGTACTCTATTTTAAGGTAGTAAAACTTAATTACGGTCAGTTTGCAATACTTCTTTCTGTTTTTCCAACAGAGGCTACATTTGTAGTTACAGCAGCCAGCCAAGGACCCAGAGTTTGTGAGTGGTCCATTGTCCCCCACCTCTGTTTCTTTGGTGCTGGGAAGGAGAACAGGGAACCAGGAAGTGGCTGGTGACCAGTGCTGATGTATCTCATGGTCTGCAGGCCCGTGATGGATGGGTATGGGCCCAAGAGACATCACTGAAGAGTACTCTAACTCCAAAAGTTTTTCTACGTTTTGGTGGTTGCTTATTAGACTTCCCTTTGGTGTTCGAGTTAACTCTTACCACAGTCTTCTGTTGTACTCAATTCTTACCCAGGTTATGGAGGGGCTCATCATTCTTATTCCATTTTTTTCCAATTGTGGAGCTAAGGATATCTCTGACAAATAACGTGATAGTCCTGTGTCCCTCTATTACAGGCTGTTCTGGACTGCTGTCTTATCCCTGCATTCTTCCCTTCTCTTCTACAGAACCAGGAGAGGTAATGTAAGCCTGCTGTTTAGTAAACTTCCAACCAAGTACAAAATGCCACAGTCCCTTTTTCAGGTACGGATAAACACTGGAAATGTTAATTGTGGGACTCTGTTCCCTGGCACTGGGGAGGAGAATGCCTTCAACCTCCTGGGAGGAAAGGGAAGTCTCACTTCAGGAGTCATTTTATTTTGCCACAAACTTGGTAATGGTTGTATAATTTTCACAGTGAAGCTGTCAAACTAACCAGCATCTTTCAGAACAAGGAGTGTGGGAATCTCAAGCAGAGAAGGGGGCTACTGTTTGAACTAAGTTCTGCAGAATTAGTAACTTCAGTCATGATGGATAGCACCTCCAGTGTAGCCCTGAGGACTTCAGTAACAGCAGGACAGTGGATGAAGTTCTTGGTCAGTGTCTTACACATGTAGATGTATCTGCTCCCACCTTTTTCCTCAGAGATGCCATTTCTCAACTTTCTGCTTGTCTTTCCAAATTGCTCTTTTGAGCAGTGTATTTCTAAATCTTCCAGAACGAGAGAAAAATCTTGTTCTATCTGATTAGCCTTTATTCTTGTATTTTAAACTGACATCTTCCTTACAGTTTATAAATATACACGTTTAGCTTATAAAGGAGGAAAAAGGAAAAAAAAGACAGTTCCTTCTGAGCCTATATTTTCTACCCACTTCATTATTTCATTCCTTTTCTGCACAGCAAAGTTCCTAAAATAATGTTTTATGCTCATTTTCTTCTCACTCATTTAAATTTTTTGTTTTGTACATAGTTTTTAATTACTTAATTATATTTTTCCAGTTTTATCAAAAAATGGTTTCACCTAGACATTTTGGGAAATATAGAAAGATAAAAAGAAAATGTAAACTTCCCAAAATTATGTCATCATATTGTTGTCTTCTAGGGAGAGGCCAGTCTCTTCAGGAAATCTCTCTTTCGACCCATTCCTTCTGTGCTTTGGCAAACTGCACACATTGTACCTGTGCACTTACCCTCTCATATCCAAGTGCCCCACTAGTTTGTAAACTCCTAGAGGTGTCCCACCATGGAACATAGTACCTGAAATGCAACAAATGCTTACATTTTCAAAATGTCAAGGATTTGCTGATGTCTGTAACAATTAAAAAATTTGGTTCATCTTACTGTATAAGGTTGGGAAGTATAAACAGTGATCAATTTGTGATGGCACTCCAGGGTCATTGCGTTGACAGCCATGGTGCCAGTCTTTGAGAATAATCTGCAGTCTCTGAGTCTGAGAGTGGGAAGTCTCAGACAGTGTCAAGAAAGAGCTGCATACTATTTTTAAAGATACACATTTTTCTTATTTTCAAGTGGGTGTTGTCATTGCAGATAGGCAAATTGTGGTCTAGTGGAGGATATTGATCAATAACTAGATGAATGTTTTTTGCAGTTAGCATTTGAGCTAGGCTAGTCTTTGAGTAGATGGTAAGTGGATTGTGTAGAAATGGGTGTTTGCTTGTTTTCTTGAGCACTTAAGCACTCTCTAGGGAGCCTTATGTACACCATTGCTTTATGTGTGCTTGCAAATAGTAGAAAGGTCAATGCTGGTCCAGCTGTTTCTTAAAAAATTGCGTACTAATCAAGTCAGAATCAATGAGGTTTATCTATGTCACTTTTTTTTTTTTACAGAACTTTATGTACTTTTGTTTGTTGGACAGCCATCTCTGTGGTACTTTTTTCTGTGGGGGCGGTGAATGCTTGCATTAGTGTTGCCTGTTTGGAGAGAACTGGTCACAGACATCATTATTTTAACTTCGTCCACTGCCTCACGGCATGGGAGGCAGCAGTGGGCTTGGAGTTAACTCACTGACTGAGGCTCCACTGTACTGCTTGAACAAGTCTTTTAATCTTTCTGAACCTTACAGTTTTCATCTGTATAAAAAAGGAAAAAAATGAGTAAGCATGGCTAAAAAATTTCAGACCTATAAGGTGATTTTTTTCCCTTTAAAAAAAATCATACTACCGTCATGTATTAAATGTTAGATGTATTTGCAGTAGAGGCATCACATCAACACATTGTAATCATAGGCATCAAATACTTGATAGGTGTTATGAGAACATGACGAAATAGTAGGGAAGAGCAATTCTTAACTGGGGTTGATTTTTACCACCAGGGGACATTTGTCAATGGGGAGAAATTTTATGCATACAACCGGCCTCCAGTAAGTAAGTGAAGGCTGGGATGTACTAAGTATCCAAAAATGTACAGAATCGCCTGAACAGAAGAGAATTATCTTGTCCTGAAGGCCAATGGTGTCAACATTGGGAAACGCTGCAGTTAGGTTATGGGATCACTTGTTAGAGGTATTATAGGAATCCAGAAGTATGCAAACACATTTAACCCAAACAAGGTGATTTGCTTTTCTTGATTAGTATTATAGGCTAAAGACAATTACATACATAGGCACACACACAGTCTCACTCACAAACACCTTTTCTTGCTTGTGGTGCTACCTGTGGTATCATTCCAAAGACTCAGAAAGATTTTGTCCCACTGTCCCACTGCTTTCTGGGTGTGAAATACGCTTCTCAGCCATTCTGGTAAACTGGTACCACTATTCTGCAGTACTGGTGCTTGAACTCAGGGTTTTGTGCTTGCCAGGCAGGTACTCTACCATTCAATCTATAGACCCTTCCCCCTATTTTTTAATTTAATAACTGGATTTATTTGATTTTTTTCCTGCTCATATTTGTTGTGAATTTTTGGTAATTACCAATCACCCATTTCCAGCAGAGCCACAGAGAGTAAAGTGATTTATTTATGACATTTAAAAAGAAAAAGAAAACAGGCTCCAAGTCATAGAAAAAGTAGAAATGTGTTTCTTAAAGTATGATCCCAAGACTCCTTGATCAGAATCACCCAAAACTCCAGAGCCGGGAGATTTTGTGTGTTCCATTTGAGCCATGTGATGTCCACATCTTTGGGGCAAGTCTAGAGAATCAGTATTTTTCAGAAGACTGAAAGTGATTTGAAGCATTCTTGTGCTTGCAAACCACTGGAGTATGATACATAAACCTTTCAAAGGGTGGCTGGCAGAGCTGTAGTCCTTTGGTTTTATTTTTTGGCTCTGACATTCTGTGAACCTAGATTAGAGCAGACAGATCCCTAGAGCTCTTTGGTTTAGTGATTTCTTTTATTTTTGCCCTGAAAAAGGCCTTCAAAATATTCTGCACCTGAAGATATAGTTCCATTTTCAATAAAGGAACCCGCTGTCTGAGCCCTTGGTAAAGCCATTAGAATGGAACAGCTGTGGACAAAGGCAAGCTGAGTCTATATTTAGAATGCTCGATGGGGCCTAGTCTGCAAAAAATCCATTCTTACTCCTCGTAGAAATAAGGGTTTGTAAAAGAGAGAACAGTTTACAATATTCTAGCTCTTCAAGCTGGGTAAAATTTAGGCTTATTTATGTGTCCCTTAGGAGGATGATACATCTAAAACCATATTTCTTTTCCTTCTTTTGCAATCAATTCCTAAGTAAAAATAACATAGCACCTTCAGTTCCTATTTTATGAGTTGGTACACCTTTCCAAGTGCCAGCCTAAAGTCTACTGATGCTAATTGCTAATAGAAATTACATGTTTTGAGAAAAGAATGGGAGGAAGAGAGCAAATTAATTCAAACCTAATTTGCATTCCTTTGCCAAGTTTGAATTGGGACCAATTTGCAACGGAATTATCTCTGTAGCCTTGATAGAGTTTTTAATAATGCTGAAAGTTTCTTAACTCATGGCAGTGCCTTTTTAACAGAGACACATGCACAGCTGCAGTCTTGGTGCCTTGTAACATATTGCTAATAATTGGGCTAATAAGATTTTAAAGTTAATTAAAAGGAAAAGAAAACCCATAAAGTCTGATGAAGCTCATACTGGTTAGTGCATATCAGGCTGACCAAGCAAAACAGCAAAGAGGGAAGAAGGATAAAACTTATTTCATTTGTGATTTACTAATGATGATTTTTTTTTTTAGTAAAGTTACCTATCACATTGGCCTGTTTTTTGTTTTTTTAGTGATGATCAATTAACACAAATTATTCCATGCCTGCTGTCTTGCTTCTTTTTACAGAATTCCCTAAAATAGTCAAGGAATTGGCACTTGAGTAACTTTTTTAGTCAGTGGTCCATGGGAATCTAGGGAGGATTAGACATCATTGCACTGGTCAGAGGAAACCACTCTGGCCAATTGCTGTACCTATAGAATCTCATAATACCAGGATTCCAGGACCAACACATTGAATATTAATGTGATTCCTGTCTAAGTTTCCAGAGTTCTTTGAGCTTCTCGCTTACAAGCCATTCTTACATTCCAATTTGTGTTTTTTTTTTTTTCAAAGACTTCTTCCTGCAACTTTGCACAGCATGGTAACCCAGGTCACACTTTTGTGCCAAGGTGTTGGTGTTCCATGGCATGCTGATTTCAACATGGTGCCTGGAAGGAGGATAACAGAAGGGGTCAATCCCAGCTGTCCTGTGATAGGCTTTTGAGCTGACATGAATGGCTACTTATCTTCAAGTCCCTCAGAAGATTGTCTCCTAACCTGGCATAACGTAGCATATGATTTGGAATTCTGAAGTTCTTTTCTTTTGGAAATGCTTTAAATAATTCTTCTGAGCATTGCACCAAGACTATCTTCTGTGAGAAGATGATCACTTTAGGTTCAGTTCTAATAATTTCTAGTATGGTATGACTTGTTGGTAACTGATATTATTGAAAAAACACATATACAACTTTCAAACAAATGCTTGAATTAGATTTTGATCATCTACATTTTGAAATTCTATCTTCATCCTCTCTCCCATACTAGTTCTGTGACTGAAATTGTTAGCGGATAAATGAAAGCATTTGCATGACAATCCTTATCTACTTCTCACTTAGTGTCACATACTCTATTTCTTAGCATCCTATTCAGATTTGGGCAGATTTCCTTGCAATTCAAGTGAAACAGAAGTTGTGACAGAGGCAGGTAGTTGTTTCCTGATGACTGTTCTCCTCTACTGTAGAAATATTTGTGATAAAACCTAAAATTTTAACTTGGTTTAGGGCTGCTTGAAATAAAACTTCCCCTACCACTAAGGATTACCCCGGGTAAGTTCTGACCATGGTTTAAGTTTAGGGAGACTGTTCCACTTCTAGAAATTATCCTTTCATTTTTGCTTTTCTGCCAGCTGGAATGTTGATACAATGACTGGAGCTTGAGCAAACATTTTAGATTAAAATTATCTAGTGACTAGAAGTATAAACTAAGGAGCAATAATACAGAAAGAATCTGAATCTCAGACACTGAAGAGTATCACAACAATTGGGGACCACACACTGCAAACATTTTTGAAAGAAAGAAATATTACCATATTTATTTTGAGTTTTCTATTACTGCCAGCCAAATTGAACACTAAGTAATTCCTTGGTGTTCCCCAATTCTCAAAAATTCCTTGACAAACTTTATTAACCTTTGATATTAAAATATGAAAGGCCTAATCTGTGAGTTGGTAGAGGAAATCAAAAGTCTAGAGTGGGAGGTAAAGTTGGAAAAGTAGTAAGGGATGTTTTTTCAGAGACCTTATAGTTCAGACTGTGTTCTGACTTGACTTCCTGCCAAGACAGTTCTTTCTATTTAATGGGACTAAATTTATATATAATTAAAATTTCTAGTCCCAATTTAATGGAAAATATTACACACTCTTACAGGGATAATTTTAAAGCAACTGTTCTCAACCTTTTAAATTCTATCTTGGTAGACATAAAAAATTATGTTGGGCATGCAGCACACGCTTTGTACACAGGATATTTCTAATTTCCTGTATGCCAGCTCCACCCTTTTGCTCTCTAGTTCAAAGATGCCTATCAGAATGCAAATGCACAATAATAAAGGCACTGTCACCATCAAAGACAGTACAATTAGTTACAAAGAAAATAATTTGCAAATGTTGATCCTTGAAGGTTTATGGTATAACACATTGTGATATACTTCAAAATTGGTTGTGACATAATAGTGTTTCTAAAACAATTGTGACAGCTAGTGGCTTAAAGCCAAGGGTATAGGCAGAATCCATAGGCAGACTTATTGTGCTTGTCACTCAATGTTGGTCTGAAAGAGTGGGACTAGAGGGGAGATAGATCCCTTTGACACTAAGGCCAAGGAGAACAAACTCACTCTATAGAGCTAGGAGTCAATGGAGCATCAAATTCTAGGAAGTTTAGTCAGCAGTGCTGCCAATATTCTTCTACCTCAACATTCCTGGAGCCAGGGAGCAGCTGTCCCAGGGGCCTACTGTCTCCAGTTCATTCCTCCCCTTCCTTGCTTTACTCTAACAGTCCTTAGGCATTTGTATGTAAAATGCCACCTTTGGAACATAAAAGAAGCATCTGGTTGCTGGAGGCTCCAAGGCCAGCTGGTGCTTGGCTTTGTCAAGCTTCTCAGAGCTTGACTCCTTTAGTTAATTTCTGGCTGATCTTGATTAGGCTTCTCCAATGACATAAGATTCATTCTAACTGAACCTCACTAGTGAAGACACTAAGCTTATTTTCTAGTTGCAGAAATATGACAACAAGCAATAGAGGAAGAAAACAAGTAGGGTAAGAGAAAAGGTGAGAGAAGTTCTCTCTGCAGAGGTGATAAACAGAGCCTGTGAACATATTTTTTTTTTATTGTTGCTTCTAAGAATTGACAAGGAAGCCAGTGTGAGTTGTGTCTAGTGAAGTTATCGGAAATTAGAAGAATATCTGGGATCAGATCATGCAGTGTTTATAGTCAAGAGTAATGATTTTGGATTGTGTTCTGAGGGGTTTGAGTGTTGAGCAGAAGAGTGACATGATTTAACTGATTACATCCTTTTAGATCACTTAGTCACTATGGGGAAAACAGTCTATTGCAGGGTGACAGTGGACACAAGTGGACCCATGAGAAAACTATTACAATATGGTGGCTTGGCTTAGGGTGGTAGTGATAGCAATGGAAATTGTAAGAACTATAGATTCAAGATGGTGGTAGAACTGTGACATTTGCTGATGTCAATGACATTGAGAGAAGCATCAAGGATGGCTCAAGGTTTTTGGCTGAGTACTTGCATTGCTAGAATCGAAGATGGGGAAGACTGCAGAAGTTTTAGAATGTGGGCAATGGTGGAAGTAGAGATTGGCTTTAGATGTGTTAACTTTGAGGTGCCCATTCAGCTTCCAAGTGGAGGTGTCAGGGAAGCATTTTGACACATGAATCTGATGATGTTCAGGGGAAAATATAGTAATGAAGAATGGAATTGGGAAGTTCTCAACATATTTAAAGTCTGTGGAATTGAACAGGATTACTGTTGAAGTGAGTGTGCGTGAAACAGAGGTCCAAGCATCATTCTGGAATGCTCCAGAAGTGAGGGAAATGACAAGGTTAGCAAAGCAGATGAGGATGTACAAGCCAGTGAGTACAGAGAGAGCACTATTTTGAAAATTGAATGGAGAAAGTTTATTTAGACAGAGGGAGAGATCCACTGTGACAAATATTGCTGACATGAGAGAAGATGAGGATTGAGAATTGACTGTGGCCTTGACTCATTGCTGGGTTGGAGAAGAGCAGGTTCAGTGGACCAGGCCCCTCTCATAGGAGAGAATTGAGAATGAGAGGGGAGGATGTGAAAGCAGCAAGATTTCTGTAACAGAAGACAAAGAAACCAGAGAAGAAAAGATGGCCCTATGTTCCATGACATGACTTTGGGCCTCCCTTTTCTTTCTATTCCCTTGAAGATTCTAAGGTCTGTTTGGAGAAGGCCAGCATGCTTTCTGTGGAAGTCACACATTTGCCTCCATATTTGCCCCCATCTCTGTTTGTTTTTTGCCTGTCTGAATTTAGTTCAAAGTTACTGGTCTCTGTATTTTGCTTTGGTGCTCCTTGGCCAGTCTATTGGTGCCACTCAGATGCAAACAGTGACCCACTTTGACCAGTGACACCCAATGAGCTCTGTCTCTCCACCATTGATACCTAGGGCTTGACATCATCAGATTGTCTCTGCATCAAGTGGGGCAACTGTTCTCTTAGGCTGTAGGAAAATGAGCTTTTCTTCTCACACTCCATGTTTATTTATATCTCATGTCATACTTGTGGTATTGTGTATGTTTGTAGGGGAGGAGATGGTAGGATAGATTAAAGAGGAAAATGATGTCTCCTCTTAGCAACAGGTGAATAGATCAAATCTACACCCTGTGGTAGAGCTGAAACTTACTCATTATCTTTTGTAAATCTTGTCAATCAAATCAACTTAAAAATGTCAGTTAAAATGTTTGTAATTTGAGGCAATTTTTGTCTCTTCTTAGATTCATTAGGGACCTCGAGTCCTTTTCTTATGGTTTTATCACCCTTTAATTTCTAAAAAGAAGATACACATGCATATGTAAAATGACCTTGAGCTAGATCTCTTAACTTGCCTGCCTTGGTAACCTGTGCTTAGTTTTAAACCATGTCTGTCCTTGGAAATGGAGTCCTCTAAGCAAAAATTCAGAGGTACTGTTGGCTAATTCCCATGTCTAGTCTTTTCTCTTCTCATTTCTTTCCTCTCCTGAGAACATTCTTAGGAGGAGTTCCAAGTCTAAAGAGGAAAACAGATTTTCCTCATTCGTCATGCTGATCAGATCTATGGGAGTAACTTACTTTGGAAAAGTGCATGAGCCTTCAAGTGTAGGTCAAGTGAGTGCTTTTGTAAAGGTAGCATTTTAGTCTCTTAGGGTTACTGGTAAAACTCTTCAATGTGGCTCTTGCTCAACCCACTGAGCCCTGAATTTGAAGGTAGGAGAAATTATTTATATCTGTTACTGCTTTACTGTGATTTATAATCCTTCTCTAGGATCACCTTTCTTAGAAATTCTGGTTTTTTTCTCCTAAACCATTAGTTGAAAATTTGACCCACTTGAGAGAAATGCTCTGAGGAGTTAAGAAATCTGTAACTGATGACCAATTAAAGTTGATAATCTTTAAGTAATTGTTGTAAATAGAAATTATGTTAATTTTATTATATTCTTTGGAAAAAGAATATATAATCAGATTATACAAGTTCTTCTAGGACTGTAGATTAAATTGTAAACTCAGCTACTCTTTACAAGTTATATTAGTGTTTCTTGGATCCCCTATCTACCACAGTAATAGTTTCTTCTATTCATCGAAAAAAAAATTAAAGAAATGTGCACCACGTTCCAGAAGCAAATCAAACCCTAATTCTTGCTTCTTAGAAATACCAATTCAGCTTTTCTTTTCTGTTTATTAAACCACTTATCTTACTTACCCTTAGAATGATCTGTAAGTATTTCCTTTTATATTATTAGGCAGCTGCTCACATGAAATGTGCTGATGAGAGGTTAACACTTTTTCCTCTGTCCAAGGTTCTCCACTAGCTTAAATTTAAAAACTGGTATTGCCAAGGGAAAAATGCACAAGGAGTATGTACAATATCAGGTCAAGGAGGCCAACTAGGGGAGGTGAAACCAGGTCACTGCAAAGTCTAAGTGGAGAGATGAGCACTTTGGGTAGACAGTGAATCACAAGGAAGCCTGTATTCACAGGTCAGTGAGCAAGGGTCAGGTGACCACTGAGGCAGAGTGTGGCCATGGCTGAAGAGGTGTATGTCCCCACCTATGAGGCCTTAGAGAATATTGTCCTGAGCTTAGGGGAAAAGTAGTCCTTACATAGTGCTCCAAAAAAAAAGATTTACTTTCCCATGCCTCCAAGGTTTTATAGGAAACAGCTAATAAACGAGTGATAATCAGATAGCATTCATTCTCAACCCAGACTTGACGAAACTTGAACCAATCCAGCCAGTTTATAATTATAATGTGCATGGTAATTAGATGAGTGATTTATCAGAACTTTGTGAAATCCAGGTTTTGGTTCAGAGGCTTAGAAGGGAAATTTTTCAAGCCTTTAAATGACTGACTTAATTTTTCTTGCTGAGTTCCATTGAAGTCCAGGATCCAGATGAAAACAATGAATTTTCTCCTTTCCAGGGAAGTGATTTTTAAGGGATAAACCACATTTAGCTTTGATATATACCAAGCCCTTGGAAACCAAGGTTTTGTGGTTGAATTTGTTTTCCCAGTGTTTGGTTTGCTTGTGCCTGTGTCACCTGTGAAGGGCGGAGGATTCCTACCAACCCTGAAATTCATTTTTAGCAACATTTTTATTGAGTGACAACTTTTTTTTTTCATTTTATAAATATCAAGGTAGTCTCTATTTAGTATCATGTAAGTGTGTGAATATTTTATGTTAAATGTCACCTTGAAGACAGAAAAGAAGATGGAAAACCATAATTAAGTCAGATAATTGGGGTAGGAGAGTGTTCAATCTGAGGGTTGAAACTTTTTCCAGCTTGTAGTGGGTCTGCGGCATAAACTATTGCTTTGTGTAACTCTTCAGGGCATTTCTGAGCACTTTATCAAGATTGATGAATTGATTAACCAGTCCTCTTAGTGTACTTGGGACTTGTGTAGCAAATAGTTGGTGAGAGAATGGGCAGGGATGTGAAGCAACACATATCTGGGATCACCAAGCCTCACTGACATGGTGCTACAGCCAGAGCTCCTAAAATAAGGAGGCCTGACCTCACTTCTGTTATGCTCAGCCTGATTTTTGAATTCAAAATTAGGGGGATCTTAACAAATCAAACGGAAACTAGAAGCTCATATATTCTTTTTTTTTTCCTTTTTCTTTTATTATTCATATGTGCATACAAGGCTTGGTTCATTTCTCCCCCTG
Source organism: Castor canadensis (assembly GCF_047511655.1). NCBI lineage: Eukaryota > Metazoa > Chordata > Mammalia > Rodentia > Castoridae > Castor > Castor canadensis. Next base: position 169,545,475 of record NC_133389.1, on the reverse strand, counting down.
CCCCCACCCCCTCCCTTACCACCCACTCCGCCCCCTCCCTCTCCCCCCCCTCAATACCCAGCAGAAACTATTTTGCCCTTATTTCTAATTTTGTTGTAGAGAGAGTATAAGCAATAATAGGAAGGAACAAGGGTTTTTGCTGGTTGAGATAAGGATGAAGCTCATATATTCTAAGTTTGGTTCCTCCTAACTGAATTTTACTGTAGCAAGAATGTAATGTGGCACCTTCAAACAGCTTTGGATGAAAATTTCATTCTATGATATGAGGTTATTTCAAAGTAATTTTGTTGAGACTATATAATAACATTAAAATGTAAAACACAACTTGAAATTGAGGTGATTAACTTATAAGAATTAAATTTCATGCACTTACCCAATTATAACAGGAGCACCCATGCTAGGTTGCTATGGGATCTAAGTCACTGACTTGAGAATGTTCTTATTCGGTATTTTATCCAAACCATTTGTTAGGGTTTTAATTTTCTAGCTTTTTTCTGTGTCTCTTCTCTTTGCACTGACTGAATGCTGGTTGCAAACTCTGGGAAATAGCAATAAAGTATAGAACACAGAGTCTGCCTTCCTGAACTTGACATTCTGTTTGAAGAGACAAGACACCTACACAAGAGCCCTTTGAGTGATGAGGCGTCTGAATTGATCCCGTAGGTTCTAGGAGGTCAGAAGGGCAGGGTCACTGGAATTTTTGGAAGTTTTTTTTACCAGTTAGAATTTGATCGATGCATACTATCTGAAAAGGAGGAAAGGAGGCAAGATGGTTGTGGGGATATGGCATAAATAAAAGTGAGAATAAGGAATGAGTTCAGTTCATTCATTCATTCATTGAATGCCCGTTAGAAAAATATAGCTGTATATGTTAGGCTCTTGTCTCTCTCATGAAGCTTACGTTCCAATGTGATGAGGTAGACAATTAAAAGAAAAAACAAATAAGATAATTTTTAGATTGTGAATTGCAATTAAAGGAATAAATAGGTGAAATGATCGAGAAGGACAGGAAGATTTGGGTGGGAGTGCATTCAGTATTTCTCAAACTTTAATGTGCATATAAATTGCCTAAGATCTTATTAATATTTAAATTCCAATTCTGCTTCAAAAAAATGAAGTTGGGCTTGAAAGTTTGCTTGAAAAAGTCAAAACAACAAAACTCAGGTAGTCTCAATGCTCTGGGTTCATAAAAGACACTGAGTAGCAAGCAAGGCGTTAGAGGCATGGTATGAGAAGATGGAAAAATAAGGTAGGTGGCAGTACAGGTAAGGCCGGGTGTGAAGAAAAGACTAAAGGGAAGATTTGGGCTGTCCAATGGGCCTAGAATCCCCAAATTAGGAGGTAGAACTTCAGCAATTAAGACCTGGGTTGAAGATGTGTTCTTTGCATTGGAGGCTGATAGGACTTACCGTCAGGACATGTCAGGTACTGGTACTACACAGTTAGGAAAAGCAGACTTCTGCTTAGGGAAGCTCTGGATTAAAAGAACAAAGAACAAAGGACTGAAGAAATAGGATCACAGTGATCCAGACATACCATGTTGAGCTCCTGCTGACAGAAAGAAAAGAGTGAGCAGAAGAAACAACTGGTTTTTACACTGTAAGAGGTTTTAGGGATGGGAGAGTCCATCAAAGATTCCAGCGGGCAGCTGAACATACATGACCAGCATTCAAGTAAGTGCTAAAGTCTAGGAGTTAAAGATTTTATTATTGAACCCTAAGAGTTCAAAATGTGTAAATAAGTAATTCCTTTGAGGGCAAGATGCAAAGAAAGAAAAGCAAAAGGACAGAGTATTTTGGGGACTATTTTTAGCTCTGGAAGGATAAAGCCAGACAAATGAAGAAGGCAGGAAAGAAAGAACTGGCAAGGAATTTGGGAAAATGAGGAAGTTGTTATGTTTGTATGGGCACTGGATGCTGTATGATAACAGGATCGTCCAATGATGATAGGACTTTGACTATTGCCAGTGTCATCATAGACTGGCAGGTCCTTCATTTCCATCACTTTATTTCTACCCTCTAAGCTCTCCATTGGGTCACAGTTTTGTGGTTAAGCATTTCCACCTGAGAAATGCCTTCCATCTCCTTGAATAGAGTGGGGGAAAGAAGAGGAATGGGACGAGGAAGAGGCAAAGCTAGAAAACAAAGCCATATCCGACCTTGCACAGTTACAGTAGCCCTGGAAACACTCCTCTCTGTTTGAGTTGCACCACTGCTATGTACTGTCAAGAGGAGAGAGATATTTCCCTTACAGCTTATGGAAAATAGAGTCCTGAAGTGGCCTAATGAGTTGTGAAAGATCAGTACATCTGATAGCAATAAGCTCAGAATGAAGATCCGATCCAAGTTTTTTTTTTTTTTTTTTTTTTTTTTACTTTCAGAGTTGTGTTCTTTTCATTTCAAATCAAGGTAACAGTGACAAGTGTGAAGTACAGAGGATATGTACAATATACCTTGTACAGAGTCAATGTGAGCATTAGGTTTTGCATTCATTGACATTTGTCTTTAGCCATTTTGGAACCAGAACATAAGGTGACATTTTTACATTGATTGTTTTCAGTATGTTAAGAATATGGGAAAAGCTTTGAGTGAATGGTGTGGGTAGTTCCACTCTGAAATACTAGGTGGCAGCCCAACACTGTCTTCTGGAGGCTGACTCCTGCTGGCTTTTTCTAAATGGCGTTATCGTAACAGAAATTTTTAGGCATTTTAAAAAAGAGGAACTTCAAGAGGAAGATTTACAGACATAAGTAAATGATGATGATAACACATTTGTAAACTGCCTTTCTCCAACCACATTTTTAATTACAAATTATGCATGCAACTTAATGTGATATTAAAAACTGAAGACAACAGAAAATAAGCAAAGGACGTAAATAGATATGTCACAGGAGAAGAAACACGTGGCAAGAGCCTTATGCAAAATGTTTAACCTCAAAAGAAGGAAAATTGAAATTAAGTGAGAACATTTTTATTGCCTCTCAATCTGACAGAGCTATTTTCAGAAGTTCAAACCTAGAGAAAAATTAGAGACATGGTCAAAGACTTATGTACAAGCATCTTCCTCAATGTTTTATTTATGATAGTCGAAAGACATTAATTCTTAGAAGATGCTATCCCTAAGATGGAATATTATGCATTCTTAATTGATATAACTTTATATTTTAGTCAGCCTCTAACAAAATTATATTAATTATAGCCACTTAATGTAAAAATGCAGACACATAATTTATAAAAAGCACACAGAAAAGAGGGTTAGATTAACCCTCACTGGAGGAACAGAATTTGTTGTGTAGATATTGAGTCTTCAGGAGAACTGACCAGATGTCGATTTCCACAGTCAGGCCAATGCTTGGGTTGATAATGGAGCAGCAGAAGAGTAAGCAAACTCATCACTGTGCTCCACCCAACGATGGATCTTTAGGAGTATCAAGCGATGGAAATCCAGGTCCTTTCCTTGAGTCGTTTTTACAGAACTACATGAATGTAGTTCATGAGTGGGCCTTGGGACTACACTCAGGGCTGCCATCAGCACACAGATTTCTGTGCAATGAAGAAGGAAAGAATTCAATAAACTAGAAAAAAGCAAAAATCTCTCTCCTGAGTGATTAGCAAGAGTCTCATTTTGTTACTTGACAGACGTATTAATCTGCCTTTAATTTTTTTTTCAGAGCACATTCTTTCCTATGGAGCCTGTGATTTCCTCTATCAAAAAGCAGATTGTAGCTGCGTCATTTATTTGGTTTAAGTAATGATGTGGAATAAACAAGACTAAGGAAAAATCAATAGAATTGTCTGGTCCAAGAGGTGGCTTGTTACATTCTGCTAGAAACATATGAATCAAATGTTTGATGTATTTATTTACTTAATTTATTGATTCAATTACCCATTGCTTTCACTGTGGAAGGAGCAGGCAAAAATGAAGGAAACCTTTGTCAACATGGGCCTGTCACTTGTAAAGACTAAGGGACATTTGTAATTTTGGAATCCAGTGCCTAGTAAAAAACGTTTCAAAGGCCTTAATTTTTAGATGAGTGTGTTTTACAATAAGGGTCAGGTAATCCCAGATTAAAAACATTGTCACAGCCTACATATCCTGGTGCTTCCCCATTCACATACCTGCAGTATGACTTGTTGGAAGCTGATTGGAAGGTAACTTCTACAATGGCTGCATGTGTTCAGCAATTTGTGTTTTCATTTTTGAGCCAATAATGGAAAAGCAACATCAAAATACTACTTACTAGCATTTCCCTATACCCTGTACTTCGACAAGGAAGTGTACTGTGAGGTCTCTTAAGTTCTTTGCTAGAATTTTATTGTGATTACAAAAACATATTGCTAACCATGTATTCCCTGAGATATTTGGGTACATGCTATTTCTAGACTTCTAGCCTTGGTAAGATCCTAAGTGAAATGACAGTGACCTCTATAATCATTTCCAGGGAGGATCATGTGAGGGAACAGTGGCAACTGTCCCCTGAGTTCTCTCATTTCACAGATGAGGTTGAACATCTGAGTGTTTTCTCCAGTATGGGTCAAAACCTTTTAAATGAGACTGATGAGACAATAGATTTTATTACAATGAAACACAAAAGAAGCATATAATACTATTCATTATTTTTCAAATTTGCATGCTTGAAATGAATAATAACAGTGTGCCTCTTATTTGTAAAATTAATACAGTGGGAGAAAAAAACAATAGTATAGATTTTCACAAATGCAAATTTGCAGTGCTCTGGAACACAGGGGAAGGTACTTGTTTGTTTGTATTTCTTTTACAACTTTATTCTGGTGAAATTTAAGATTATCTTAATAAAAATTCTCATGATTTGTAAAGAATCACTGGATTTCTCTTTTGTTTGAATTTATTTCCTCATGTAATCCTGTAGTATGAAGGGACTAGGTTATTTATCATTCATGCCCAATTCTACTTTTTCACAAACATGGGAGAAGGGATGCATTGACTTCCTGGTGTCTCAGTAACTCCAGAATCTGTGAGAGCCTGCCAGGACCTCTTGCTCTGGACCTCTCATTTTACAGATGAGAAAACCAAACATCCTTAAGCCTGGGAATGTGAAATGCCTGTCCAATATCAATGGCAGAGTTGCAGCAGGCACAGGGTCTCTTGCCTGCCTGAAGTGTAGTGATTTTTCCACTACGTCATTGTTGCCTTGCAGGTATATCTTCTCAGCAACTTAATGCATATGCCAAGTAATCTTGTCAAAATCAGAAACTGGGTCATGTGCTTGGGAGTTGTCCTTGGCTGTAGATTCACTGTCAACACTCACACTGTCTTTCCAGGGTGACTGAAACCTCACCCAATTCATTTATCCTTCCTACTCTCTCCCAAAAAGCAATGACAAAACTTTCTTACCTCCCATATCACTAACTAAGGACAATTGAACTCAGTTGCTGGTCACCGCCCTCTCCCCAGGGAAAACAGGGCTTGAGGCTCCTAACATAGGGGGCAGGGTGGAACACGGGTCTTCAACACTTGAAGTGTGAGTATAGGAAAGTGGACCAGAAGATTAAGGATACTTATTTCAATCTCAGTTCTACCACATAGGCGAGCTGCCTATGTCTAAGTCCCAGTTTCCTTATCTATAAACTGGGGATTATAGTAGTATCTCCCTAAGAGGATTATGGTGAGAATTTAGAATTAACACAAATAAAATATTCAACAGTGACTAAGGTATAGAACAAATGTATAAATGAGTGAACTAATGAATCAAGGCAAGTTCACTAGAGTTTTTATTCTGGGGTTGAACTGGATGATAAATTAGTAAAGTATTGAGTTTTCAGGGAAGGGCTCAACCAAGGTGCCATGGGAAATAAGACTTTAGAAGGCAGGTTGATCTTCCAACTGACAAAATCAGACATAATTTTCTTTTTTTGTAATAGAGGAAAAAAGAATTTCATAATGAAAATGGAAAAATGAAACCTGTTGAAACTATTCTAAGAATGGGGGAAGGGAGTTATGCTACAGGAGAATCATGGAGGGGGTCAACTTAGCTAACATATGTTGTAGTCCCTTTTGTAAATGTCACAATGTACCCCCAGTACAACAATATGATAATAAAAAAATTTTAGAAAAGAAAAGCATTCAGGCCATCTCTGGAAGAGTTTCACTATCTCAATACAGAAACATATATGGTTCTTCCTGACCAGGATGAAATGAAGGGCTGAGAATCCCCTAAAGCTCCATGATGTCAGAATCTTCAAAACTACATTGTGACAAATGTTGGGAAGGTTGTGTTGAAACAGGAACAATTATACACTGTCGGTGGGAATGTAAATAAGTACAACCACTATGGAAAGCAGTATGGAGATTCCTTAAAAAACTAAAAATAGAGCTACCGTATGGTCCAGTGAAACCTTTCCTGGGGATCTATCTGAAGGAACGTAAGTCAGGATACAATAGAGACACTTGCACAATGATGTGTGGACCAAGAAAATGTGGTATACATACACAATAGGGTTTTATTCTAATAAGGAAGCATGAAACCACATGGTTTGAAGATAAATGAATGCAATAGGAGGACATCATATAAGCGAAGTAAGCCAGGCTCAGAAAGATAAAGGCTGCATGTGTTCTCCCATATGTGGAAAGTAGTACCAAAAAATAAACATACACACAAAACCAAACACAATCATATGCAAACACATGTAGAACATATTTGTAACAGTGGAGCCACCCTACAGAACTGGGGGGAGGGGGGAAGGAAAAGAGAATGCTAGAGAGCCAATAATATCGAAATACATTAGATCTATGCAGGTAGAAGATATCTAAGGGGGAATAATGAGGGTGGGAGGGGAGGAGTAAAGGAGAGTCATAGAAGGAGTTGAGTATACTCACAGTGTGGACACTTAGAGAAACCCCTTTGAACATTGTCTTTGGAATTAAAAATGAAAGACAGGACTGTAAAATAGTTACCATGTGGGGAAGTACTTGTGAGAGGGGGAGGGTGAATGGAGGAGATGAAGGTGAGGGAGTGTGACTGATGGGCTTCATATACATATACAAAATAGAATGGTGAAACCTCTTGCAATTGCTTTAAGTGGGGGGAGAGGGGTTTGCAGGGAGGAGATGGTAGGGGCAATCTATCCAATGTACAATGTAAGGCTATTCAGAATTGTCACAATAAATTGCCCCCAAACAACAAATATATCCTAATAAAAATGGGAAAAAATAAATTAAAATAAAACCGAAAAAAATTGTTTTAAGAAGGTGGGAGGAGAAGGAAGGGGAGGAATGAAAGGAATGAATTTGGCATACATTCTATGCATGTATGGAAATATTATAATGAAACTCCTTTATACAACTAATATATGCTAGTTAAAATGTTAAAAACTACTTTGTCAGTTACTTGTATTTATTTTTTTCTATTTTAAATATCAACACAAATTCTGCAGTTCATTTTATTGAATAGTACATCTAAATATGTACATTTTCCACTGTATTCTCTTTCACAAGTTCATTAAATGATGATTCATATAAAAATGTCTTTTCCAGATATGGAACTCTCAACCTGGAACTTTCTAGCTTCCAAAACTATAAGAAATAAATCTCTGTTTAAATTAAAAAAAAAACTTACATGCAATAAAATGCATGACTTTAAGTGTACAGCTCAGGGAGTTTTGATAAATACCTAATTCCTCTGACCAGCAACATAACTGATTGGACTGCTTCTGTCCATATCTCCTGCCACTTCTCCATCAGTTTAGGACCTTCCTGGTCTTCCTGCTCCATTTGTGTTCCACTCTGACCCAATGTCCTCCAGGGCTAGATCACTTGACTCTTCTGCTTGAAAGACTTCAGTGGTTGCTGCTTTCAATAAAAAAGTCACGTTTTTCACCATGGCCTACATGGCTTTGTGTGAGCTGGCCCCAGTCTGCTCGCCATTTTCCCTTTGCATTCTGTACTCTTGCAGCACTCATTTTCCTTTGGTTTTTTGAAACTGCCAACTTCTTTCTTAATCTAGACTCTAGATGGAAGTACATTTTTCTACTTCTTATAGAAGAATGGGCAGATGGTGGCCTCCCAAAGGTGTCCACACCCTTATCCCTATGAATGTGCCACCTTACATGGCAAAAGAGACTTTGCAGATTTTGGGCAAAGACTCCTGACTTATTCAGGCAGGCCCATGTAATCACTACAGTCCTTCAGGTATAAGAGGGAAGTAGAAATGTTTGTGATGAGATCGTTGGCTTTGAACATGAAGGGCCATGAGCCAAGGAAGGCAGGCAGCCTTGTTTCTAGGAGCTGAAAAGGTGAAGGGATGAAATCTCTCCTACAGCATCCATAAAAGAGTTCCCTTTGGCGACCCCAGAACCCCTTACCCCCCTCCTAGAACCTGCTCTCACCCTCCTTCACACCTAGCTCTTCTCTCTTCTGGTTTTGTTCATCCTAACACTAACCATTGGTGTTATTATTTTACTTACTCTTAGTTATCTTTATCAGAACATGTCCTGTGTGGGGACAGGGATTATATGTCGTTCACCATCTTCTCATCTGCAATTCTGTAACTATGTGCTTAATAAATATTTATGAACAATTGTCCAATACAGTAACCACTAGTCATGTGGCTATTGATCACATGTAATATGGTTAGTCCTTACTGAGATGTACTGTATGAGTAAAATACCAAATCTGGAAGTCTTAGTATGCTAAAAGAATGCAAGCATCACCTTAGTAATTTTAAGGTTGATTACATGTTGAAATGATGACATTTTAGACTTATTGGGTTAAATAAATATATTTTTGAAATTAATACCAAATTATTAAGATTAATGCCACCTATTTCTTTTTCCCATTATTAACATGACTACCAGAACACTTAAAATTCTATCTGCAGTTTATATTCTCTTTCTATTGGACAGCATTTATTTAGATTGTGACTATCTTGGGAGAAAACCTCCTAGTTTATATTTTATTCTTCTTTGTTTGAACTAAAATGATCTGTGCAGTGCAGCATCTCAATGATGTTTGCTGCATGAATCTTTGTTAAGTCATTTTATTAAATTTATGACAGTGTACCAATGCCTGAAATTGGGCCAAGAGAGAAGATTTTATCAATTATATATTTGTGGCCACATAAGATATATTATTTTTACAAAATTGACTTTCTAACTATTATCTACACTATTAATATATGTACTCCATCAGCAAGTGGAAATAGAGGTAGTTGGCAAAAGTTACTATTTTTGTAATTTTTAGTGCAATAGAATTCCACCTTCAGAAACACAGCTTTTTCCTAAGAACACCCATTTCCTTATGAAACGTTTAGAGCCATCTCTAAGGAAATTCATTATGTACTGCTTCTCAGTCTTTATCTGCAAATCATGGTGAATGTCCAAGGGAGGGAAACTACTCATCAGTTGGTAAGTGGAGCCATTTAGGGCCTAGCTTAAGGTCCTGCTGTCTCTCCGCTTGTTTGAATTTTCAACAGTCACAATTTTGTTTTAAAAATTTCATGAGCACATTATATCGTACTCCATAATATGTCTGTATTTGTTATAGTATAAAAATATTACTGTGCAGTCTCAAATCCTAAAATATAATAGATGCCTTTGTCTAAGACTCTTTGGGCCTGATGTGCTGATACACCAGGGGCACTGGAATTCAGAGAAAAACAGAAGTAGAACTGATGTCCTGAGTCTGAATTTGGGGGGAAACCCCATGAACCTGTGAGGATGACTGAGTGAGCAGTGAGTGGGGCAGTGGTGGTGGGGAGAGGGTGAGATGGCTCTTCCAGTTAGGGTAGGGGAAGAAAGTGATACAGCAAAACCTCATCAGCAAAAATACAGAGGACAGAGGCCAGCCCAAGGTCTGTGTTTACTGCCAAGACAAACGGACATATAAGTCTCATCTCTACAACCCTTCATTTCTTTCTGGCTTGAGGCTACCCTTTGAGATTGGTATATGGGTACATGTGTGCCTGGACATAAGCTTGTTTTTGTTCATCTTTTAAAGAAACAGTTGAAATCTATTTGCCTGTCTGAGACTTAGGGAAGCAGGAAGGCAAGAGAGTATCATTTTTTTTTTAGGTCATTCTTTCTTTTAGTTATGGCCCATGGTCTACATTTATTTAGAGAAAGCCAGGCTCATCCTCCTTGTTTTGGTTAACTGGCAATTTACATATACTGAATGATTTTATCTCCATGTTAGCTCTGTGAGGTAGAGGTTGGTTGTAACCATTTGGATGATTAAACTGAGTCTCAACAGGGTCACAAAATTGGTCCTGCACTTTGCTACCTCTCCAGCAAGTATAGAATACATTTCAACTTCATTTTACCGTTTCTTTTAGTGCATCCTATGTCCCAGGGACCACAATAGATTTAAGAGAGTATAGGAAGATGGATATGATGTGTTTTCTGCTGGCTCCCAGGCCAGAAACTTTTTCCCTCCCTGCCACTTTGAAGCACCATGTAAAAAAGAGAGTAACCATTCAATTACATTCTTGGGCAATTCATCGTGAATAGCCCAGAGTTAAACATTTCTTATTTAACGTTAGCAGATGGTGAATGAGGCAACCATATCTGCACTAGAAACAAAACAAAAGTAATAAAAAGAATTGGCACTTGAACAGAAAACATGAACCACCATTCCTGCGGGTCCTTTGTCTCAATCATTCAGTAGAATGGAAAAAAATCACTCCATAAATCAGTTGAAGCTGGTGTAATTCTGCCATTCTCAGAGCATGGAATTACTTGCTGATAAATGGATGTCTTTGCTGGAGGACTGTCACCAGTCTTATATAACTTAAAGGGCAAATATTACTTATATCATAGAAAGGACTTATTTATTTCAGCTTATATCATCTTTTCACTCTTGAAACATGTCCTTTATATATTTGCTTTTGAAAACTGGAGTCAATGCCATTATAGAAAGCTTTTCCATTACTGTAACTGAAATATAATTTTCAAGGTGGGTGACATGCAACAATGTGCTGATTCTTTGCATTTTATTGCCAGAGGCCACAACCGAAGGGAAATAGCAATTGCACTTTTATAAAATTAAGGCTAATATGAAATTATGATTGTAGCCCAAGAAGTGCTAAAACCAGAGTGTAGAGACTGTACCAACCTTAAATTTGTTCATACACAGCAGACTGACCCATTGTATTTTGTTAGGGTCTGAAAAGAATAGGCACAAATCATCTACATATAAAAATATACACATGCATAAAGGTATATATGTGAACGTATGCAATACATGCGTGCACACGCTCACATACATACAGATGATACAGATGAAAACTTATTTCAAAACAAATACTATTTTGACCCTCTTAAGAGGGTATAAAGCCAAGTCTCCAATATTTCTCTGTGTATCCCATAATCTCCATTAAGGCCTCTAGGGGAGATGTCTGAATTTCAGCAACAGTGTGTAACCTGGTAAAAGTCATTTTCTAGGGTTCCCAAGAGTTTGGTGACAGTTGAAAATTAATTTATAAGTCATTCACTTTTATATTTTTAACCTGAGAATTGTGAATAGTTTTTCTTCTTTTTAGCTTATGCCTACTTTTAAAATTGAAATTAGAACAGTGGCTTTTCACTGGGTAATCATTCCACTTTTGATATGCAGCCTGAGATTGCTCAACATACATCTAATTCTCGGAGTCAACAATAAATTGTCCACACAGAGCACCAAAATATCAATACCCATTTGGCTTGTAACTAAGCAGGCAGATTTGCAACAACTTGAAATGAGAAGAATGTTTTAATGCTTTTGTACATAAAATATCCTACATATCCCTGCAGAAACTACACTACATGTTTCTTTTCTAAATAACAAATAAATACAGTTCTCTGGAAAAATCTAGACTTTCTTTTCTCCTTACCCATTTAAAATTATTATGGAAAATTGTTAGAAAGTCATATTTATAACTATTTTTTCCATTTTCCCATATTTATAATAAGAGAGCAGTATTTGGAAGAGGAAAATTGCCTGGTTTGTGATTAAAAAACATACACTCCCACCCTTCCATCTATCCCCCAGCCCCACCTTCCACCTGCCAAAATAGGATTGCTTGAAGCTGCTATATTACCTTTATAAAAGGTTTCTTGATAAGTTTCATTGAATTTAGCTAGCAATTTAAAGACTCACCATATCCAGTTCAAAGATGTATCAGTTTTTTTTTTAATGGAAGTAAGGTTTGAACTCAGAGCCTCATACTTGCTAGGAGGTGCTCTACCACTTGAGAGCCAAGTTCCCTGCTGCCATTGCTTTTTCTTTTTCTCTTTTTTCTTTTTATATTATATTCATATATGCATACAATGTTTGAGTCATTTCTCCCCCCTTACCCCTGCCCCCTCCCCTTACCTCCCCCTCCTTTATCCTTTCCCCCCACTCCCTCCCTTACCCCCACTTACCCCTCGCTACCAGGCAGAAACTATTTTGCCCTTATCTCTAGTTTTGTTGAAGAGATAGTATAAGCAATAATAGGAAGGACCAAGGGTTTTGAGATAAGGATAGCTATACAGGGAGTTGACGCGCATTGATTTCCTGTACATGTGTGTTACCTTCTAAGTTATTCTTCTCAAACTAACCTTTTCTCTAGTTCCTGGTCCCCTTCTCCTATTGGCCTCAGTTGCTTTAAAGTATCTGCTTTAGTTTCTCTGCGTTGCGGGCAATAAATGCTATCTAGTTTTTTGGGTGGTTCACCTATCCTCATACTTTCCTTGTGTGTTCTTGTTTTATCATGTAATCAAAGTCCAATCCCTTTGTGTTTGCCCTTGATCTAATGTCCGCATATGAGAGAGAACATACGATTTTTACGATTTTTGGTCTTTTGGGCCAGGCTAACCTCACTAAGAATGATGCTCTCCAGTTCCATCCATTTACCTACGAATGATAACATTTCATTCTTCTTCATGCCATTGCTTTTTCTTGGTAACCAAAGCTTAACTATGTAACAGATTTTGCAGGTTCCTGCAAGTAACAATAGCTTGTCTCCTTTGACTTCCTTTTTTCCTTTTATTTTCTTTCTCTGCCTCTTGCTTCTATGAAATTGAATATTATGGAAACAGTAATTGAAAAAAGTTACCGGATTTGAGTCACTTGGTCCAGGGACTAAAATTCTTGGTCTTGCCAAAGAAAGAATTTATGGGCAGACCCAGAAGAAACTTAAGTAGGCACAGGTTTATTAATGTAAGGCAAAGGGAAGGCAAAGCAAAATGCACCCTCCAGATGGGCAGGTTCAAAAAGGAGCCCTGTGCTGGAGATCCCAAGACCAAGGCTATCATTTTCTGTAGGCTGCATATGGTGGGGAGGGGGGCGGACAGGTGAGCAAGTCCCCACAGTATGTCACAAGTCATTCCTTAAAGTCAGCAGTCGGGGATGTGATTCCTTATCAAATCCAAGCCACCACTCCTAGATATTAGGTTTCCTTACTTTCCTTACTTCCTGCCTAACAAACCAAGATGTATATTTTGACTTTCTTTTTATTATACATCCTATGTTAGGATTTTTTGCATTGATTTCAATTTAAAAAATTATTTAATAAATTCTGTTCTCTCCCAAACTCTTTTACCCTCCCTTCCCCCCCCTTCTGTGTCTTACTCTACTCATCTTCCCTGGCATAATATTTGAAACCATAAAAAGCCTAGAATAAGGATGGTTAGAAAAAAAGAAAGAAAGAAACTCCTAGGTGGGGTGAGGAATGGAGAATGTCCTGAGTGGACAAGGATAAATGACTTTGGTACATGGCATGGAGGGAGCATGGGTCAAGACTGGTGACATCAATAGACTAATTTTTGTCCTCATTACATCTAAATTGAGACACAATTATCTTTCATCCCTATAGATGTCTCTTTGTCTGTTTTCAAGCTTTTTGTCTTATTTCTATTTCTGAAATTGAAAGCCAAAGCTCCAAATCCCCTAAAAGAAATTTGCCTCCAGCATTAGAGCAGAAATACTGAATAGTTATATACTACATTTTATATCAATTATATGCATTATTATGGGTCATTTGATGAGGTAAACCCAAAATGGAAGAGAATATACCATTCTTTAGACATAGCCTTGGAAGGTAAGCTTTTTAGAAGCAAACTTATTAATTAGTTAACTAATTAATTGAGACAGGGGTCCCTATGTACCCCAGACTGACCTCAAACTCACAATCCTCCCGCATCATCCTCCTGTGTGGTGGAATTACAGGTGTACACCATGCCTGGCACAAAGTTGCTCCTGATGTTCTACCTCACGTCTCTGAGTACATGATGGCTGTTGCATGCATATTACACAATGAGAACAATAATCAAGGCACATTTTTCAATAACTCTATTCATGACTCTATTAAGTTTAGTTTTGTTAGACATAGAGGTAAAAGTCTTTCAAAAGTGAGCCTAATGTCTTCTTTTAGGACTTAAACATTTCTGGAACTGTGTTTGGAGAAAATATAGCCACACACTATAAGATACGGGGAATAAAAATAAGATTTAAATCCATTTCTTGGACATACAGAAAAGACAATTTTATAAATCTGAAGGCACCATCAATTGGAAACTGTGTCATCATCTTGTATGACACACACCCAATGAGATGTTTAGTAGCTGTGATTTTTATTTTATACATTTTGAAAGATTTTTGAGAGTGAATTATAATAGCAATTTTCAGAAATCATATTTCAGTCTTGAGTACACATCAAAAAGACAACAAAGCAAAAAGGGCTAGGGAATTCCTAACCTCATATCCAGATTTGACTCTCTGGAATGACCGTTGATTGGGAGTTGCTGGTGCCTGTGGTTTTCCATGCATGCCATCCACTGTACCACTGAGATGTTGTTGGTGGACTGGTGACATGGCTCAAGTGACAGAAGCCTGCCTGGCAAGCATGAGGTGCTGGGTTGAAGCCCCAAGTGCCTCCAAAAAATAAATTGCAGTATTGTTGGTGCAGTTTCTTAAAAGAATATTCCAGTTCTCTGGGATCTTGTTTGAAGCAATTTATCCTTATCTGTAAATTTAAAAAAATTTTATTGTCACATAATAATTATAGATATCTGTGCTAGTATATCAATACATAGATACAACGCATAATGATCACAGCAGGATAATTAGCATTTATATCTCCATTGATCATTTCTTTGTGTTGATAACCTTTGAACTCTTCTAGTTCTTTGTAATACATTTAATGAGTTGCTATAAACCACAATCACCCTACTGTACTACAAAATGAGAACTTAGTCCTCTTGTCTAACTGTATTTTGCTATCTGTTATCCAATGCTAAAAGAGGCAGACACGTTTAGGGCAAGCTCCTTCCTACATTAATGCCCTTTCAAAGTGTTTTTTCCTTTTGTTTCAACTAAAACTTTTTGGGAAAAATTGGGCATGCCCAAAAGAGCACCTGTCTAGTGTTTTAACTTTTTATTTTATTTTATTTCTTAACAAATGGAGGGGGGCGGCACTTTATTTCAAGTTAGTTAACAACAAAAAGTAGCTACTAGCTCTTTTCTTCTTTTGCAGTCTTCTCTCTATCATAGTTTATCTAGATTTTTCTAATTCCTGGCATCAGGAGCAACATCGCGTTTTAACCTCTTAAGTGTGCTCCATAACCGTGAACTGAGCATGCCCAGAGGCACGTCCACCATCTTTCCTTCTGGAACTGTGATCTCATGCTGAGCTTACGCAGGAATGTGCCAGCTTCCAAAGGTCTTTCATGCATGAATGTGTGTAAGTTCCCCAGATAAAGTCCCCATGCTTCTGTGGAAGGCACTGCTTTGGAAGTCATCCATGCTGTCCTTACCTGCTACACTCTCTTATCTCTTATCTCTTGGCCGTGCCTCTTTTGGCTTTGCACTCACCAAAATGCGAACTCCTTGTGTGTGGCTACATCTCCTCCCCAACTACTTTTCCCAGCTTCTGGTGAACTTTATTCTGTTCTCTGCTTCTGTGACACCAACTTTTTCAGCTTCCACAAATGAGTGAGAACATGTGGTCTTTGTCCTTCTGTATCTGGTTTATTTCATTTAGCATAATGTCCTCCAGTTCCATTCATGTTGCTGCAAATGAGAAGAATTTTTTATTTTTCTAGACTGAAGTATGTTCCATCATGCCTACATCTCACAGTTTATTGGTTCATTCATCTGTTGATGGATAACTACTTTGATTCCATTTCTTGGCTATTGTGACTGGTGCTGCAGTGACCATGGGAGTTCAGGTGTCTTGTTCACATGCTGATTTCCTTTTCTTTGGTTAAATACTTAGTGCGTGATTACTGGATCATATGATAGCTCTAATTTTAGTTTTTTAGAGGATCTTCCCTACTACTTTACACTCTTTCCAGCACGTAAGAGTTCCCCTTTCTCCACACCCTTGGCAGCTTTTGCTATATTTTGTCTTTTTGATTATTACACCATTCTAGCTGGAGTAAGATGATATCCCACTGTGGTTTTGATTTGCATTTCTTTCATGGTTAGTGCTCATGCATTTTTTCGTGTACTCATTGGTCATTTGTATATTTTCTTTTGAAGTGTCTATTAAAGTCATTTGCACATTTTCTTTTTTTTTTCGGCAGTGCTGGGGTTTGAACTCAGTGCCTCACATTTGCTAGGAAGGTACTCTACCACTTGAGCCACTCTGCTAACCCCATTTGCACATTTTTAAATTGGATTATTTGTTTTTCTACTAATGAGTTGTTGAGCTTATTATGTCTTTTGGATATTTCTCTCTTGTTGAATGAAGATTTTTTTAAATATTATTTTTATAAGTTTTGTATATTTATGAGGTATGATGTGATAATTTGATACACATATACAACATATAATGATTAAATCATAGCATTTGAGTCAAACAGTTCTCATTTTGTTCTTTATAAAATATGTAATAAATTGTTGCAAGCTACAATCACCACACTGTACTGTACAACATGTATTTCTCGTATCTAACTATATTTTGGTTATCAGATGAGTACTTTCTTATTTACAGGTTTTGATTCTTGTGCTACTTGATTGTACCAGAAGGTGTCAACAGAATATTTTCAGATAATAACCAGAACTCATATTCCTTCCTCATATGGACTTGAAATGGTTTGTTCACTGAAACATTGAGGGGTCATGATTATCCAGTTGGGTTGCTAAGAATTACAATTGAGTTCAAACTCAGTTGCCTGGCTCACAGCAACTATGAGATGCATTCTTTTATAGACACAAAAATATGAGAAAATGTTCATCTCAGAAATGATGAAAAGTGATGGACACTTCATCATATTCCAGACATAACATTAGGTTGACTGTTCAATAAAGAGGAATTACTGAATTACTCACTCATTTTACCCATTATGCATCATTAAACACAGCATCACTCTCAAGCTCATTGACCATATTTTCATTCATTTCACTTCCCTGCTGATTCTGGAACTTGTCAAAATTATGAAGTATTGAAACATTTTGTGGTAGTTCTCAGGCTTGCTCTTTAAGTAGGAGGTGGCATAAGCTTGTAGTAACAGACAATGCTAAGTCATTTCCCTGGGACTGACCCTTAACCTTGGGGTTAGACAATTTGCAGTGGAACAGGAGCATGAACTTTGAAGCCTAACAGTTCTGGGTCCAAATCTTGACTAAGCAGCCACTGGAAGACCTTGAGAGAATTTCTTAAACTTCTGTGAAACTCACTTCCTTTCCCATGCAAGGAATACTAAGATTTATTTGCAGGATTATTTTATTGATTAGAATTGGTGAAACCTGGAAGACATTCAACATAGAGTTAACTGTTGTTACGTGAGGTCTTCTCCTATCTGGGTATTAGAATAATATCTTCAACTATCATTTGACTGTGTTTTGTTCAGTAATGTTGTTTAATATTTTTTTCAGTGATAATTGACTTTATGATGACTAAAAAATTAGTTCAACAGATTAAACCATGTAAAGTTTAGCAAATGGCATTAACATGCCAAATGGTACTATGGACTCCCAGTTCCTTCTCATTAAACTGAATTTGTTGAACCCTGAGCTAAGGATGATCATGGCTGGATTTCACATCTGGTCCTGCTAAGAGTACCTTTTTATCAGTATGTAGCTCACCAGCATCTTCTATCCCACTGTCATGACTCTAAGTGAAGTCCTGCCAATCTGTGATTGGTCATTTTCTTCTATTGCTGGTCATGCAGTGATGGGGCAGAGCTTCAGTCACCAGTGTGCAAAGCAAGGATCTTGAACTTGTCAGGATTTATTGATGCTAATGTTCCTAGCTCTGTCCCCTAGTGCACAGTTTCTTCTAACACATGCAGGTCCACCAACCCCTTCATACAATGAATGTAAGCTGCCTTGTGTTACTAAGTGAGAAGGACTTTCATAAAATTATCTTTTTTTGTTGCTTTTGTACAGAAGTCTTTTTTTCCATGCTTGTTTCTTCTTACATTCTTAGATATGCCTGTTGGCTGCAGCAGCTAGGGTCACACCTAGGTTGTTTGCCTGGGTTTTCTCCTGAAATTCACTTAGTCTTACTGCACACTTGGAGTGAGGGTCTCTTTGATGAGTACCATGTTGTTAAATAGTTGTCTCCACAAGTCCTAGAGACAGGTCAGGGCCTCTGAACTCTTCACTCAATCACTTCCTGAAGAGAAGCTGTGTTACAGTAGTGAAAGGAGTATGCAAATTGTACTTCGGTGACGTGGGAATGAATTTTCACTAAACCGCTTGCTAGGGCAATGACTTTGGCCATTTCACATAATATCTCTGAACCTCAGTCTTCTCATTTGTAGAATGGAGATGATCTTCCCTTGCTGAGTTAATACGAATATTAAACAGGTTGACATTTGTAAAGTGCGTGCCTTGTACTAGTCCCCCATAAGTAACTGCAATAGTCTTGCATTCATTGCACAGCTTAGCATTGACAGCTCACCTTTGGAAGTAATTTCACTACCGTTAGAATCACTTTGGGAATCTCATGGCTGGTGGGGAAGAAAGGATTGTAAATGCTGCAGTCACAACACATATATTTCTAAAACAGTAAAACCCTACTAAATCTTAGCAATTCACTTTATGGCCTGAAATTAATATTTGCTTTTAGTGAGGAGGACACTTCTAAAATATTGGTTTGAATCTCTTTATCTAAGTTCCTTGAAAACCAGCATTTACTGCATGGCCTACAGGTCATAGTCACCACCTTCCCTCGCCAGATTGGATGTTCTGATTTAATGGATCCTTAATTTCCCTTGCATCTGTTTAATGTATGGAATACTGCTAACACGTGTCACCTTCACTGTATACCAGGGTTTGAGATCTTCACTATGGCACAGGTTTTTATTCACAGAACTGTTAAAAGGTTAACAGGAATGGGTGAATATTTACATTTTCTCGTACTTTCTTCTTTCAAAGATGGAACAAATATGTCAGGAAAACTATCCAAAGGATAAAACAGTCTATCAAATCTGTGAAAATATTGGTCTTTCATTTAAGAATTAACATTATATTATAGTTCTTGTCAATTGAAGGAATTGTTTATTTTATCAAGTAGTCGTAGCATGCACCTTTCTCCATTCCAATGTGGAAAGACCTGTAGAGTTTATACACTAGGAACTTCATGTTTTAGAATTAATTTTGCTGACATGTAATTGCTGATATAAATGTTGGCACTTCCTTAACTAAAGTTGTGATAACGAGTGTTGCTATAATGAAAACAAATGAGATTAATGGTCCTTTCCAGGTTTTTATCTGGCAGTGGCTGCGAGATTGAAATTCCTTTTGCCTTGCCTCAGACAGGGTTGTATTTTCCCCCAGTCTAAAGAAGTAATGCAGAATTTACCTGCTTGGTCTTTTTTAGAACACACAAATGGTCTCAAGAATATCAGAGGGTGTATTCATGTTAAGGATTGTGCAAGCTAAGAGAGCCTTAAAAGAAAGGACTTGCAAATTCTACCAGTAAAGCAGACTTAAGTTTCTTCTTGTTAAGTGAGCATTTTTTGACATAAGTAATAAATTGGCAAAATTAACCCCTTTTTCTAACTGTGATACATATGATAGCCAGGGTAATTCAGAGTTTTAATGTCGAAACAAAAGGTTATTTTAGAGCTGTATCTTGACAAGTCTTTCATTTTTGTATCACCTTAGATGGTAAAATTATAGTGTATAATTGATGCCATCACTTAATTAAAACATTTGCACTTTTCCTATTATACTCTTACTTACTTGTAATATTATTGCAGTTAACTCATGTTTTAGATATTGACCTCCACCTAAGCTGTAGGATCTGTCTACCTGAAGGATTTATTTTGCCAGAATTTTAATCACATAAGAGATCAAAATGAAACAGCTTGATTCTCCTCTCCTAAGACATAGCATGTCCCTCAGTGTCTTCAAAGGACATATCAAGAGTTTCCACATATTTTTGTTAGTGTATTCAGGAACAATATTGTTGAGTAAATATTTGCCACCACTTAGGATTTCCCAGGATGTTCATGGTCTCACAAGGTAAATAATTAAAAATCGCCTTCTTGGGTAGCACAAAGCAGTGCTTGATACAGGTTTGACTATTTCACTTGTCTCTTTGATGATCCATAACTGTCTTCTATGATTATTTTCATCATTCAGCCAAGCAAAGATAAAAGATGGAACATGTTTCTTTTGCCTACTCCGAAGGAAACTCCATTATCCTTGAAAGGCCACGTGACTGGGGAAAGTCCAACCAGTTAAGAAAGAAGCCATCCACAAGGACAAGCTGAGTGTGAGCCGAAAATGAAGTTGTTATCAGACAGCAAACTGCAGTCCTCACATCTTATGAATATTTGAATGAGTAACTAAAAACAGCTCAGTAAACTCTAAGCAACTGTGACAGCTGAAACTGGCTGGAAACCAGGAGTCTATGAGGATGAGAATGAAAAGATCACTAGTTACCTTCTCCGTGTGCTGCTGTGGGTCTGCAGAAGGGCAGAAAGGTCCCTATTACTCAAATATAAGTTACAGGAAATTTGATTTATCTATGCACCTTCAAGCCTAACAGCCCCTCATCTCCTGCATTATTTTGAATTCATTAAAATGCAATGATTTTTAACAGTCTTTTCAAGGCAAGAGAGTGACCATGTTTTCTCAGAACCTGAAATATTGATGCAGCTGTTATTTTCTCATAGAAAATTGGCCCTAGTCAATCTTTCATGAAAACCTTTCTGCTTATTCCATATGGGAAGGAAGACAATAAGAAAAGAGTCCCTAAAGCCAGAGTTCTCTGAATAACTCTCCCCAAAACTCTAATAAAAAGAGTTACCAGGTACATGGCTTGACTTTGACCTATCTAAGCCCTCATAGGCTATTGCTTTTTGTTGTTGTTGAAGTCAGGTAAACAGCTGGTTCTGTTGAAGTAGAAAATTTGGAACAGATTTTGAAATATAGAAGAGTTCTAGAAAATATATGTAGAAGATAACTTCAAAAGAAAACCAAAATGTATTCACTTTTCTTTGGCTTCCTTGAATATGTAGACAAAAGATTATTACTTCAAATATCTCCAATTTACAGGGAAAGAAAGTAGTACATAAATTTTCAAGCTGGTGCCTTTAACTGGAAGGAGGGAGCCAGTTAGTTCCTTTAAGTGTGTACAGTAAATTCTACTTAAACACACTTAGTTGTGTGCATTTTGATGAATAGTTTAAGTAAAATGGGAGCCCTCTTAGAGTCCATAAATTCCTAGTAAAGAGGAAAACTATGCAGTATGTATATCTAATGTAGAAATTGCAGTGATTCAAATCTAGTGGTTAACTGAGGATAAAATTAAACTGAGGGGAATCTTGGTGCAGTTCCCTTTTATTCAGTGGTTATTTATAAAAACTCTATGAAACATGAAGTCTCTTCAGAAAGTTCCAAATGATAGCAGTTGTGGCTTTATTGCTAAAGACTTTGAGGGTATTTTTCAATGATAGTGGGGACCACAGTGGCTATCCAAGAGGCCTCTGCAGGATCTCTGTCCACATCACTGGAGCCGAGAGCTCTCTTCCACACCTTCACTGTGAAATCAGTATTTCAGATCCTGATAGTATTTGGGCTAATGTCAGTGAGACCATAGTTGTTTGGTTTCTCCTTTCTCTTCAGACATTTAAGACTGGTGTTAGATATTGCCAGATTTCCAACTTCAACACAAAAGTAGAATGAGGTTTGTAAAATGCAACTCAGGTTTATACTCAGAGGATGGAGAGCCTTGAGAGAAGAAAGATATTGGGTGCATCCACATCGAAAGCCCCGCCGTGTAAGTAAGCAGGGACACAGTTACTGTGAAACAGCACTAGGGCATAGAAATTCATTTTGATATTGAAAGCCAGTAATTTAACCCCAGCTGTAAAATTTCATTAAATGCAAGTAAGCCGGGTGTTGATCGGATGTTGGAACTATTGCTAGGAGTGTGGGCTTCAGAAAATCACTGATAACACTCTGGACTGTTCTCTCATCTGTACAGTGTAACAGGGCTGGATTGATGATTTGAAATGCAGTTTAGGAACAGAACGAGCGTGAATTTTTGAGCCAGAAAATCTGAGTTTGCATTTCTGATCCATCATTTGTCAGTTGTGTAAGCTTTCTGAACAATCCTCATTTAGGATGCATAATGGAAAGTCCTCCTGTGTGAGGGCTATGTTTGGACAGAAGAGGTGACATGGATGCTCTGAAAAGCACTAGTTTTCTTCCTCAGTTTGAAGTCTTTTCCTGCTTAAAAGTTTATAAAGTAATAAGTGAATAAGATACAGTTTTCGTGCAGGGTGTTTGAATAACAGTGGGATTAAGTCTGTAACTGCAGCTGACTCGGGGGCATATGCTACCCATGCACATCAGAAAGATTTTAAAACGTAATGCTAGTGACACCCAGGAAATACCAAGGAAGGAGTAGGAGGTGAAGAAGAACAGAGACGTTGATATCACCAAATATGACATCTTTGATACTTTCTCTTTGCTTTATAGACTGTGAAATAAAACTTTTTTATCACTGTGCAATATTCTAATTTTGAAGGTCATAACTAGGTCAGAGATTGAAAATGAAAGTCATCTCCAAATCCTTGTACTGGGGACCATGACTATCCATTGACATGTGAGCATTATCATCCATTATATTGGTTTTCAAGATAAATGGGACGGGGGCAGGGGAACAACTTTACAACCAAATGATTTTAAAAATGGCCTCAGGAGACAAGAAAATACCCCACCAGGGGTGCAATTCAGCATCTAGCAATAATGTCTTAAAAGTTTTTTGAATGTGTGGGAAAAATTTCCCTTCAGAAAAAATATACAAAAGAAAAAAACCACCTTTCTTATAGGTTTTGTTAAAATGACTCCACTACAAGATGCAACAATCTCACTGTAGGTATCTGACCCCAAAAATATCATCACAACTGTGTTCATATGTTTAAGACAGCATTCTTTTTAAGAGTGACTAATTAGAACTGGTCTACTTTTTTCTCAATAGGATAAATAATAGCATATACCCATTATGGAATATGATATGCCTTTAAAAACAGCAAAACAGAAGAACGAATGCAGCAACAAGGTGAAGAAAAAAGCAAATTACTGAGCTGCGTGATTAGTATCTACCAATTTTAAACAACATGTACATACATGTGTTTATTTATATATGTCCATAAATGTAGTATACAAATTTAAAGTATGTGGTCAACAGAAAAATATTTGAAATGATACGTGGGTAGTTGTTTACAGAAATAAACTATTAGGTTAGGTTTTTATAATGCAATTCAAAAGACTGGTGGAGTGGCTCAAGTGGTAGAGCACCTGCCTAGCAAGCATGAGGCCCTGAGTTCAAACCTCAGCACCACTAAAAAATAAAATGCAATTCCATAGTGTGTAAGTTGTCACCACAAATATAATACTGTTGCAATTAAAAACAATAAAATTTAAACATGAGGCTAGGTCTTGAAATGCCTTGGAAAATCAATACATTCCTTCTGGTGCTATTCTCATCTTGCCTGCCTCCCCAGCTATTTAAAACTTACATGCTTTAAAACCTAAGGGTTGAATGCGGAGTAAATTAGCTCTTGGTGTTGCTCCGGAATCTAACCTTGACTCTTCCGCTAGCTATTGGAATATTTCTGAAGTTATTTCACCCCTCTGCTTCCTCCTCTATAAAACAAGAGTTTGAACTAAACAAAGAGGTTGGGCAGAGAAGCTTCCTTTCAGCTCTGAAGTATCGTGCTCCTGTTGAAACTAAGTAAGTTTCACAGTCCTCTGTAGTGTAACACCTCCCTGCAAACTGCATCTTTTACAGTAAGTAGCTCGATACTTTATTGCAGCAATGACTAACAATGACATCATCATACTCTAGTCCACAGTGTAGCGCTCGGAGTATGTTGAATGGGAACAGCGGACCACTAACATCTCTGGACCTTTACAACCTTCTCATAAGTAAGAAACAGAGGCCTGACCTTCCACTTGGGAACTATGGCCAAATGCATCTCCATGTCAGAGTTGACAAGTGGTGAGGGCACACTTGCTCTTCCTCCTGCTCCTTGAGTGCTTGCATTTGAAGCTGGCAATCCTACCCCACAGAGGGTTCAGGGAGGAAGTCAGTGGACTTTGTGGACCATTGTGTCATGAACCCTTATTCATTTTATTGTTCATCTGGCCCATGGCATATATTTGCAGTAAGTTGGCACTTCAAACAAATGCATTATGAATAAAGGCCACCATGATTTGTTTGACATCGTTAAAGTTATCTTGCTTTCTCTGGCCAGAGTGAGATTGTGAATTATTTTCCTCTGAAGAATCTAGTAAACATGACTCTAAGAATCACCTGCTGTGTGTAGAGGAGTGAAAGGGACAGAAGACACTATGCTTGCTTTTGGAAGTTTAAATTTGTATTGCAGGAGACAGAGTGGAAACAAAATAAAGTCACAAAAGTAGAACATTATATGCCATTACAAAAAGCATCAAAGATAAGTGTTCCGAATGGAGAGATATGCAACTGTGCTCCAAGTTAAAGCTGAGTGGCTTCTCAAGGGATTTAGAAGGTACTTTCCCCAGAAACACAAAGAGCCAGAGATTTTTATGATATTCCTATTACAAAGAAATTTCTATGACAATTATTTATATAGGTTGGGCCCCATTGGACTGACTTGTACTTACTTAGCAAGCTAAAATAAGGCTATCACTTTCATATTTCTAATAGATTAGTATTAGATAGAAGCTCCGACGGCCATGCACTGAACTGCTGCATACCATGGCAGACCCTAAGTGGGATTTGTACCAGACCAGCTAGTGGAATAAAGAAAACACTAGCTTTTAAAATTTTATTTTCACTCTATCCTTTACATTTTTCTACTCTCGTCTATAGTACTTATGACATATTAGTAAATATTACAAGTATATAACTTATAATTAAACATTCCTGGTAAGGGCTGTATACTTAGGCATGTGAATTCTTCAAAAACATATTTGCTAAATTCTACTTTCCCTCAGTTATTTTGTACAATTGATGAATGGTTTTAATGACACCTATAGGACTACATTAGCCAAAAGGTTTAGAGATCAGTGCTGTGGCAAAGAACAAACCTTAATTTAATTTGTACTATAAATTATAATCTTTTTATAAGAATTTTACAGAAAGGAAATACAGTATTTCTTTTGAATTTCTTATATAACAATAAAATGCTTCAGTTTGAAAAAGTTGGTAGAAAGATCAATGATTAATAGACAGAGAATCTTCCATCAAATGCCTCTGGCTTCCAAGCCAAGCCATCAGGGATTTTCATGTGGGTGAAGAGTCCCGAAGGTAAGAGAGGTTTCTCTTTTGCTCTTATGGTTGGATTGTGCTGCTCTCAGGGTTTCTGTGATTTATGGGTAGTAAAGCGACTTTGATGGACGGAACTGCTAGAAGCTTTTCTTGCCTGCCATTGTGCTGTATGAAAGCCTTGGGACCTGTTGTGCCTTCAGGGCTCAAACTCTACACCAGTATACCAGTAGTCTTTGTCATTGTGTGTCACCAGCTTTGTCTCCCCATTTATTCTCTGTCACATCCCCTTCCTCCTGCTGTGGCAAGTGGGTGACTTTTATTCAATTCCCACCTAATTATGTGAAACTTCTGGAACACCAATATGACATTTGGTTTTGATCAAGGGACTCTCTACTGACTGTGTGGTTGACTCATGGAAGGGATGAAGATATCTGCCTTATTTCAAGAGTACCTTTTCAAGAAAGTTTAAGTAGGCATTTGGAAAAATTGTTGCCATTATACACCAGCACTTCCTTCTTAATGTCTAAAATGAGAATGGAATGGAATTTTTTTTCAGTAAGATAACCATGATGCAGAACATTATTTTTATTATTATTTGGTGGCATTGGGGTTTGAACTTAGGGCTCTGCATTTGCAAAGAAGGTACTCTACTGCTTGAGCCACACCTCCAGTCCATTTTACTGTAGTTGTTTTGGAGATGGGGCCTCACAAACTATTTGCCCCTGTGGCCTTCAACTGTGATCCTCCTGATCTCAGCCTCCCAAGAAGCTAGGATTATAGGCATGAGCCACTGGTACTTGGTGGGACATTCTTAATGTTTGTATTACTCAAGTTTCTCCTGAGAAACAGAACTAAGCGGGCGTGGTGTATATGTTGGTGGGGGAGGGGAGATTTGTTTCATGCAAATGACTGTGAAAGTTGTGAAGTCCAAAGGCTGCAGGTGCAGGGCAGACCAGCTTACTGGAGTCCCAAGGAAGAGGCATTGTTGCTGCTGGAGTATGAATGTGGTCTGCTGTCAGAATTCCTTCATTTTCTAGAGAAGTTTTTTCTAGTAAGGCCTTTAACTATTGGAAGAGGCTCATCCACACTGTCCAGGGTAATCTGATTTACATAGAATCTATTGCATTAGATGTTAATCTCATCTAAAAAAATCCCTTCCCAGAAACGTCTAGAACAATGTTGCATCAAATGTCTAGCTAAGTGTCACCTGATAACAACATCACAATGAACTCCTGGGAGCCTCTGCTTTTGGACTGTTTGGTGAATGCTACTGTGCTGTGCATGTTTTGTCAGTGCCTCCTCATGCACCCTCTGTACCTTCTGTACTAGAACACAATTATAGTTCAGTGATGTCATGCCAACAAAAGTATTATGGTTATTTCCTTTTCAAAGAAGTCAGAAATAAGCCTTGATTACAGAAGGCAAAACTCACTGTTGAAAACCAAATTGTTAACCAGATCCTATCTACAGAGCCCAAAGGAGGAGTGTCAGACTTAGATTATATGTTGAATGCCCACTCCTGTGTGGAGTCAAGAAAAGAACAGCAGGTGAGGCGAGGCAGAGGAAATCTCCCCCAAAGACCTCTCCAGCGAGGAAAAGTAATCATTTTCACTTTCATCAGATCCAGAGCTTTCTAAAGCAACACATTTTGTAAATGTTAGTCCTTTTCATACTGGAAAACACTCAACTACTGTGAGAAATTAATATTATTAAAAGTCATAGGTAGCACTTCCAAAATATCTTCAAGAGTTCAACTCCAAAATTGCATCTCCTAGAGTGCTCCCATTTCCTTTCCTGGACTTGGGTGAGCTTATAGATGAACATTAGAGAAAGAATATTTCTTTTATTTAACATTATTCTACTGCAGTGTCCTTTACCCACCAGTTAGCATTGCTGAGGTATCTGACTGCTAAATACCATTTGATTCTTCCACCATGGCCAAGCCAAATCTCAGCCTCCTAGGTCCTCCAGTGGTCACCTCCTTTGGTGATGTTGGGGAATAGACTCCTGTCTCTTCTAAGTCACCTCTTAGTTGCTGTGCAGCCACATTTCAAGCCGTATCTCACTGGTTCTGGCTCTGCAGTGGCCACTGTTCATATCTTTCTATTGCTTTTCATGGCCTAGATCTCCTGGCAGTGTCCCTTGGTGCTGGGCTGTGTTCTTCTGGGGCTCAATAGAGGAAGAATATGGGGCAGAACCCACTGCATTTTTCCTCCTTGTCTCTCCCCAACCCAAGAGCACCACACACAGGTGATTCCATGGCTCTCTCAAATGCTGTTGGGGGAGTGGGAATGAAAAGGAGTAGAAAAGCAGGTGAGGAGAACATGTGAGGGAAACTGAGTCCCCATCAAAGCAAAGTCTGTTGCAGGTCCATCACAGTTCCTGGCTTTCCTTTCTCCTCTGCTCAGATTTGTTTTCTGCTAGAGGAGAGCCTTCTAAACTTCACTCTTCTTTTAAAAATGCCTTTTACTAACAAGGGATTGGTCTTATCCAGGATGTCCTTCCTTATTAGCCTATTTCCTCAAATTAGAGCTAAGAAGTCTAAAATAATGTCTTGGGGACTTTAGTAGGACAAGATTCACGATCTTTGGTACTTCACGCTTCACGTCACAGTCCAGGTGTGTGTGGACATTCAAGATTAGTCTCCCTAAGAGTTTCCACCAGTGTGAATTACAGATAGGTCTCCTAATTCTTCTGCGGTCCAAGGGGATAGCCACTGGCACATGTGCACAAACACACATGGCACACTCGTACACATGTCAAGGACGAACCTAATTCTCAGAGACAGGAAAATCTAAATACATGTGAAAGTGACATTATTCTAGCGTGTTCATGCCACAGCTCTGCCCACTAATGATGCCAAATGCTTCCATATTATGCAGAACAGTCACAGTTACTCTTTATTTTCAATTTTACATGGTGCCACTGGGCTTTCTGAGTCTACAAACTGGCCAAGAGATAGTAGCCATTATTGGCATTTTTCCATTGAGGACACCTCTTAGCACACAAAGACCTAGCTTTGAAATTACCAGTGTTTAAGCTAGGCCAAATATAATTTAAAGAAATGTGTTGCCATTCCATTCTCCTGGTTAACTTAAGGAACATGATATCAAAACATATGAATGTCTGTTATTAAAAGCCATAATAGTGGTGGTGGTCATGGTGATGGTGAGACCCATGAAGCTTCCACTTGGGCAGGAAATGGGAGGTTACATGGAGATAATCACAAAATTTCATTCAAAACTGTCTAGATTTTTTTTCAGTTCCTTTACATAGGGATGTTAGAAGAAACATTTTACTGACTATTAGTTTCTTTCCCTTAAGGGAAGAAATTATATTTGTTTGGGGAAAATACCTTAATAAACTGCTTGGAAGTACAGGGTAAGGCATTTAGGAATATATTGGAAGGAGGGAATAGAAAGACAGACAACCTTTTCTTTAAAGAAAAACAAATTAATGGGAAGAGTGGACAATGGACAGCAGAAGAGCTATAATAGGATAGGAGGGCAAAGTAGGGGAAATGGGGTCAGTTTATAAAAATTCGAATTCTAATTTGACAACAAGTATTAAAGGACTAGTTAAAAATAGAGAGCGTAATGCCCAATTTTAGACCTTGCTGAAAATATCTCTTGCAATGTATAATTTTCTTCAGTAAATGTTTATCTCCAAGAGCTGCTTTTTATGAGTGGGATGGAGTATGCGTTTGTACTGAGAGTTTGGGAGTGTGGGAAAGACAAGGCAGCAAGAAAAGAAAAAAGGCACAGTCATAAGACACAAAATGCAGAAAGAGAAAACTTAGTGGAAGCTGGAAAATGGAGCCAGAGGTAATTGGAGTCCTAGAAATCCCAAGATAATCTAAATATTTCCAGAAACACCTTTGAATTTCCCACAGAATATATGACAGTGGTTGAAAATCATCTTTACTTATTTTAAGTAACAGGGTGACCCCAAATAACACATTGGTTACATCTTTGTAACCTGGAATAATTCAGAAAGACTGATTGAAAAAAATGCAAATGCTCACTAGTAATGTAGGACAAAATAAGTGTTGCAATGGGTTGTGTATACATTTCATCTTAGTCTATTTGACTGAGCAGATCAAAGATTGATCCAGTTATTATGTTCCAAAAATTCCCATCAAATTACTATTAATTACAGAGGTGAGGAAATGTGCTCCCTTAGGGGCCTGGAGCTGTCTATTGGAGAGTGTTGTATTCCTCCACCAGTCTAAGTCTTTGAAGATGTGTTTAAAACAAAAATCCAGAACAGTCATTAGATACTTTGTATAACACTATGTAATACAGTCTTCAATTTCACATTAAAATTCACATACACACACAATATTTTTGGGTAAAATCAACACTTGGAGAAAATTCTCTACCCCCTGTCACCATGCATATGTCAGATGCCCTTTCCATTTCTCTAGCAGTTCATATTTTTACTTAGTTATTTATTGACTATCTCCTCAGGTAGTATATAAAATCCAGGAGAAGAGGGAATCTCTGTTTTATTTATTGTTACAACAAGAGCAGGAGTTTAATACACATTTATTGAGCACATGAATAATCTCTGGCTTTGTTTTATATCCCCAAGGATGTAAGTAAACTAGTCAGAGAAGTCTTAGGTGACAGTAATTATTGAAAACCCCCCAAATCTTCTGGTGTAGTGCTCAGCCATTCTATTCTCTCTCCCAGGCCATGTGGTTGGCACATGGAGTCTTGGTGAGACTTAGAAAAGGTGTTCGTCAGGCAGTGAATCTCAGGTTGGTGTCCCTGTGCCTGGGCTGACACAACTGGGGCTAGGTAGGGCTCATGACTGGGGAGTCACTCAGTGGTCTGATTCCTCTCTCTCTAGGTGCCTCTGATGGTTATGGAGGAATTAGAACCCTCTACTCAGTCAGCTGTATTTGGCTGCTCCTGGCTCAGGTTCGAATCCTTGGTCTAGTTAACAAATGTCTCTTTTCAGCTTGGCCTGTTGTCTCAGAAGAGGATAACAGACTGCATAATATACAAACTCAGTCTGCTGTAGCTTTTTGAAGTTGGACGGATTCAATCTTTTAACATCACCTATGTTCACAAAAATGAGCAACAATTATAAATGTCACCGAATTTAGTCAGTGGGGAGGAAAGAAGGCTACCACGGAGTTAATATCTAAAAGGGGCTGTAGACTTGCGGTGGGATGCTTTAGTACGGCATGCTTGAAATGGGTCTTCATCTGTCACTGTCCTTCTTTATTCACAATTACTGTGATGCAGAGTTCTTCCTAATTCCTGACCGAGGCACAGAAAGCTCACTCCCCTGAAGTCACAGCCCTCATATGGCAGGTGTGAGATTCAGAACTCACATGTGTCCTCTTTTCTCATCTCAGTCCGTGGTTTCAAGAGCAGTGTCTTCATTTCAAGAGCAGCCCTGTGGGGGAAGTTGTTAGAGATGGTGACTCAGATGATATAGTATCCTTTTATCTCAGATGTGTTCTTATTTTTCACTTGTTCTATTTATTCATTTATTCTTGTGGTACTGGGGTTAGAATTTAGGGCCTCATACTGAAGCCATGCCTCTACCCCTTAGTTATTTTGCAGATAGGGGCTCAGGCTTTTAGCTTGGGGTCAGTATCAGCCTGTTACCCTTCTGCCTTTGCCTCCTGAGAAGCTGGGATTATAGTTGTGAACCACCATGACCAGCTTGTTCTTTGAGACAGGGTCTTGTCAATCTTTTCCCTCAGCTGTCTCCTAAGTAGCTGGGATTGCAGGTGTAAGCCACCATTCCTGGTCTGTGTTTTTCTTTTTAAAATACATGAACAGCTAAACTATGCCACAATGTATGCTTCAAATTCAAGAGTTCATTTATTTTTATCTCTTTAAAAATTCCTTCATGGAGATGACTGCACCTTGCAGAGAATCTTCCAATGGGTTTCTTAAAAAGTAAAAGGTGTTATCTAGGCTAATCCCAGCTACTTCAGAGGCCAAGGCAAAAAGTTAACAAGAACCCTATCTCAACAAATAAGCTGGGTGTAGGACTGCATGCCTATTATCCTCTAGGAAGCTTAAGTAGCAGGATGGGGGTCTGAGGCTAGCCCCAGGCAAAACTCAAGATACTCTCTGAAAAATAATTAGAGCAAAAAAGGGTTGGGACAGTGGGTCAAGTGGAGGAGCACTGCTGACCAGACCCCAGCATAGAAAAAGAAATTGTCTCTAAAATAATCTAGTGTTTTTTCTTTAGCCCTGTGGATATTTATGTATGGTGTCACGGTGCCATCTTTTTCTCCTTTTTAACTCCTAATGTCAAAACAACCAGTACATAGAATATTGAGATGTCCCTCATGTATGATTCTCGAGAAAAAAAGTTAAGTAAATTATGACTGATGCATCTTAGCCATTTGCTGACAGTCTCAGCAGCCCCCTGGGAGCATTGTTTTAAACTTCCCTGGGCACGAAAGACTAATTCTTCATTTAAACCAATTCATCTATAAGGTGCAGAATACATGCACCCAGGAAATGGTCCGAGCCCTAAGTTTTCAACTTTTCGAATAACGTAAAACACGAGCACCACATTTTCGGTGGGTGCATCAGAAATCTTTTTCCATTCACTAATTCATTAACTACTTTCATATTTTTTCATTCGACCACTTTTGATTACAAAAGTTTTTCCTTTATGACGGAGATACAGCATCATAAAAGAGCCACCCCAACAAAGCAGCTGTCTGCATTTTGCTGCAGACTTATGTAGTTGAATTCCCTTTTCCTCTGCTTGACTGGAAGAAAAATTGGAGTAAAAATGGAGCTGATGCTTCAAAACGCTGCAGGTCTTCTGAGGGAAGAGCTGTGATGACACAAAGGGGTGGTAAAGCTGATGGCCATAACGTGCTCATTGCTGTGGTGTTATTGAAGAAAGAAGACATTGGTAGTTTTTTTAAAAATAAGTTGGGCTCAGGAAATAGCTCAGTGGGAGAGTGCTTGCCTAGCATGGCAAGGTCCTGGACTCCATCCCTAGCACCAAGCACACACATACAGAGTTGATTACCCTGGATGGCACAGTGATATTTTCCTATATATTTTGGCACATCTGAACACTGAGTTTTCATTTTTAGACAGTTAAGGCATCTTTGGACTTAACTTTGGACTAAGGGCCTCCATTTTAGATAATGTTTAGCGTGGACTGCTTAGTGAAGCCAATCACAAACTGGCCAGTACAGGTTGCGACTCTTCAGGTTATCTGCAGCTCCAGGGTCCTGGAGGTGGTGTAGTATAGAGATGAATTCAGAGTCTGGAGGGTGTGTGTGTGTGTGTCTGGAGGGTGTGTGTGTGTGTGTGAGCTAAGATCTGTTGAGAAGGTGCATTATAGCCTGGATGTTTGTGTCTCTCTAAAAATCAGCATGTTGAGATTCTAATCCTCACTATGGCTGTATTTGGAGACCAGTCTTCTAGAGAGGTAACTAAAAAGCTGGGTATGGTAGCACGTTTTTATATGGGATGATTCTGATCTGATGCCCATTCAGGCAAAAATGCAAATTGTTTTCTGAAAAGCAAACTGAAAAAAGGCAAAAGAACTGGGGGTGTGACTCAAGTAGCAAGTGTGAGTGGGGATTCTAGTCTGATAGGATTAGTGCCCTTATGAGACACCAAAGATCACTAGAAGTTCTCCCCCACCCAGCACCCACCAAGGAAAGGCCATCTGAGGACATGGCAAGAAGGGAGAATGGAGGCCTCCCTAGAAACCAAATCCCATGGGAGACTTGGTCTTGGACTTTCCAGCCTGCAGAACTGTGAGAAAATAAGTTTCTGCGGTGTAAGCCATCCTAAGGTGTGGGAGTTTACTTTAGTCACCCTAGCTGACTACCACATCTGCTGTTGCTAATACTTGATGGATGTGAGGTGTGCTCAAGCACCTGGAGATGTAGCAACACTGTATTTGGCTCCCTGGCCAAAAACACTGGACTGACAACACACTCTGTTTATTTATCACCTTCCAAATGCAAGTAAGAGCAAGGCACTCTATAAATATTAAATCAGTTATTCATTCTACAACTTTATCAATAAATCTGTTGTTAAATTTGTGCTTTTTAAAAGTTGTCATAGAGTTTGGGATCAGTTAAGTAATTTTCAAGCTCACAGGAGGATGAAAGGATTCAAACGTGGGGTCACGAATTTCAAGTGTCTAATCAACCTTGTCCACACTGCAGCTCCACTGGCTACTGCAATGATTTGGAGATGAAGTGCTCTTCCCAAACTTGTGTGAAAGGCTTGCTCCCTGCTGCCGGAGTCAACCATTGAAAAGTGATTGAATCTTGAGGGTTCTGACCTAATCAGTGGATTACTCCATTGATGGATTCACATAACTCAATATTGTTATTGGGAGGTGGTGAAAACTAGGAGGCGGGACTGGTTGGAGGATGACTTTGAAGGGTTCATCTTGTCCTTGGCCCTTTTCTGTCACTCTGCTTCCTTCCTGCTGTGAGATTAAACACCTTTACTCCATCACGTTTTCCCCACCATGATGTTCTGCCTCACCATGGTCCAGAAACAATAGAGCCAAGTGGCCATGGACCTAATCCCCCAAAATAAACCTTTCTTACTTTAGGTTGTTTTTCTCAGGTATTTTGTCACAGTGATGGAAAACTAACTAACACAAATACCCAAGAAAAGAGTCTGACTATCACAAGCATGGTGAGTCAGCAATAAAACACAGAAATTGATGGACAAAAAAAACTGACATAGTTATTCTTGGGAGTTCTCTGAGTGACTAATTCATGTTTGATGCCGCTCAAATCAGTTTTCAAAACTGCAAAGGTGAGAAGCAGACTTGGGTTTTTATACTTCATAAGAGCTGGCCTGCCTTTCATCCTCTTTTATTCACACTCATTTTGTGTCTTCAACTAGATAATAAGCTCTTTTAAGACCTGGAACGATGACTTGATTTCAGTGCCTTCAGGATTGTCCTTAGCTTGCAGCAATGTTAGGTAAACAGTAAGTGCTCAATAGATGTGGTTTGAATCCCATTAATTTGACATTCCCCCTACACACATTAGAGGGATAAAGAGATTGCCTTGTTATTGCTTATTGCTCTTGGGGACACCTTTTTCTGGTTTCTCTAGCTCAACCTAATAATGTCCTTACTGTCTATTCTATAGTTCCTGTGTTTCTGTAGGCAAACTGTCAGTAGGCAATCAATAATTGAAACTCAGAGTGTCTCATATATTATGTTTTCATGTAGCATCAAAATATCAGAAAGTTTAAAAATTACAATAAATAAATGTCAAATTTTTAATAATGCCTGTGTTTCACAAGGACCCATTTTCACATCCCATCTTTACCCTTGCTGTTTCATCCCCCACCTTTTTACTGACCCTTGCTCCTCATTTCCTCAGTCCCAGCGCAGCACAGGGTCTCCCAGGCACTGCCTTGCTCAGATTCCCATTTTCAAAGGTCAAATGCGCTTGTTTCTTTTATTCACCAGGCTTTTAAGCAACTATGGTTATGACTTGATTCTGATAAGTAAAGTGAGTCTTTGAAAGATATGCCAGAAATGTGGAAAGCAATCTCATAAGTGGGAGGTTTACTATGTCAAGAAAATTAGGGAATGGTATATACTCATCTTCATGAAAGCTTGGTAGTGTGGCTAGAAAGGAAAATTTTCTCCTACATGTAGATTGCAGTCTAGTCTAGAATATTAATATACCAAAGCTTATTTGCTTCACTTCAGAGATGGAGTGCTTGTGAGGGAGAATTTAGATATACTTAATATCCCCATAGTCTGCCATTTTATGCTGCCCTTGCATGGACGGAAGTTCCCAGCACAAACAGCTGAGTTTTCTATTGGCTGAGCTCATGGGTGGAAGAGATTATGCACTGATATTTT
The DNA here is from genome assembly GCF_047511655.1 of Castor canadensis. Taxonomy (NCBI): domain Eukaryota; kingdom Metazoa; phylum Chordata; class Mammalia; order Rodentia; family Castoridae; genus Castor; species Castor canadensis. The sequence goes on along the minus strand of NC_133389.1, from coordinate 169,509,966 downwards.
ATGGATGTTTTCTGTAACAGTCATTGTTATAACTTGTCTTTTATCCCCTGAGCCCATTGCTATGTTCATTTGAAGCCATGGTGAATGGTTCTATGCATACTGACAATTTTTGGCTTCAAGTGCCTATGTGTCTCTTTTTCTTAGCTGAGACTCTTTCCAGAACAAGTGCTGCCCAGTTCTAGTGTGGGCGATGACACTGATGAGGGTGGAAGGCAGTGGTCCTCAGTGGGAACATCTGTGGTGTACAATGCAAGATACCTTGGCAGGTCCTGGAGCATTGGGCCTCAGTTTCCCACAGCTATAACCCACTCATTAATATCTCCTCGATTGTGTTTTCTCTTTTGAGGATTTGATAAAACAATAGTGATCACACAATGTGAGACAGATCTTTGGTCTGTTCATAAGGAAACTCTTTTAACTGTCTCTTCACCAAGGCAGCCACATTGCACTTAGTTACCCTCACTCTGTATTCTCTTTTGATAAACAATATATACTTCCCTTTAGGAGTATATGTCCCCAAGAGGACAGGGGATGTCATTCTTTTTTTGATTGTTTATCTCTACCTCTAGCACATAACTCAAGACATGGTACATGATGACCCTTAGTAAGTGCTTCAAATGGAATTTTATCATCTATCTATCTATCTATCTATCCATCCATCATCTATCTGTCATCTATCTCTATGTGGTTAATATGCAATTCTGTGGGTTTTATTACATTCACAAAGTTATAAAACTATCACCATTATCTAAATGTAGAATATTTCTGTTACCTCAAAGGGAAACCTTATAACTCTCAGTTCCTCTTTCACACCCTCCCTGGCAACACTCATTTCTTCTGTCTCTATTGATTTGCCTGTTGTAGAAGCTGGCTATAAATGGAATCATACAAAATGTGGTCTCTTGTGTCTGGCTTCTTTCTCTTGGCACAGTGCTCTCAAGGTTTGTCCATGTTGGAGTGTGTATTAGTTCTTTATTGCTTTTTATAAGTGGATAATATTCCTTTGTGTAGATATACCATATTTTTGTTTACCCATTCTTCCATTGGTGGGCATTTGGACTGTTTCCACTTTTTGACTATTTGAATAATGCTAGTATGAGCATTCGTGTGTAAGCTGATCCACCGTTTTACATCTTCATCAGCAGTGCCTGAAAGTTTCAATTTCTCTACATTCTTAGCACTTGTTATCATCTTCCTTTTCATTATAGCCATCTTAGTGTCAGATTGAATTTGGTTAGAAGGGAATGGTCTTGGAGAACACGTTAGCTTTCCTTGTTATCTAGCAATTTGCTTTCCCTGGAGCCTGCTCTCATCTTGCTGCACGAAGTAGCTGATAGTGTTGACTTATATAAAGGCTATGATCATCTTCATTTTCTCTGGCAATCACCGTTTCAAACCCGATAAAATCAGAGGTAGTTCAGTTAATATAATGTGTAGCTCTGACCCAATCCAGTTGTGTGGCAAAGGGGAAGTCACTTGCCTCTGGATCTTAGGTAAGTTGCCTGTATGTTGAATAACTCATATTCAATAGCTTATTGGAATAATTTTTTTTCAAAGCTTATTTTTAAAGTTCCATGCTTTTGCCAGGTGCTGATGACTCAGACCTGCAATCCTAGCTACTCAGGAGACAGAGATCAGGAGAATTGTGGTTTGAAGCCAGCCCAGGCAAATAATTTGTAAGACCCTATCTAAAGAAAACTTTCACAAAAAAAGTCTGGTGGAGTGGCTCAAGGTGTAGGCCCTGAGTTCAAGCCTTAGCATCACACATACACAAAAAAGTTTCATGCATGAAATAGTGTTGTTTTTTCCTTCCTTCTCCATACTTGTTTCTTTTTGAGGGCATTGTTCCTCATTTATGACAGCTGATTCAGTACAGCTAATGGAAATGCCTTTTCTTTCTGGGCACAGTGATCAGTTCAAAGATAAGCCCATGACTGAGATTGGGCAAAGCTGAACCCTGGGATCTGTCAGCCACAAGTATTGGGAAGGATGTCATCTGCTACCAGTGTTACTATATCAAAGGAGTATGAATGTGACGCTGCTATTGACTATCATGCCTGCATGTAGAAAGTACTGTCTTTGAAATAACAAGGTGAATGACATTGTTTGAAATCCTGGATCCAGTTGGGTCTGAAACTAGAACTATCTCTTCATTTTCTAGTTCATTTTGTTTATGACCTAAGTTTTGTGTCAGTCCCTTCTATTAGAAGGTATCTGGCTTCTGTGTGTGTGTGTGTGTAAATGTATGATGAGTTCTTAAAGTAGATACATTGAAGCAAGCAAAGAAGTATAAGTCTACACTTTCAAGGAGGTTATAGGCTAACTGATTGGCCAAGATGCAGAAGTAGGAAATAAGAATAAAATAAGAGATAAGGAAGTCAACATTACAATCATCTTCTTCTGTATGAGGAAAGGTACTTCGCTGTCCACTTTATTAACCAGTGTCTCTCGCAGACATTGCAGTTTCATAGTGTAGGCTTTCACATTGCTTTGCTATCTGACAGTCTTGAACGCTCTAGACATATTAGCTCAATGACTCTGGACATGTTTTCTTAATGGTTAGACCCTCATTTTTTGTCATCCATAAAATAGGTATAATATTTAGTTCATAGGCTGTTTTGAAGATTAAATACAACAATTCAGAAAACACAGTACCTGATAGTTAGTATGTCTTGGTTAAATATACCTTCTATCTCTTTCTTGTCCAGAAGCATCCTCCAGCCTTGAAAAATTATGTCAAAAGTTACCTTTTAAGAACACATTTAAGCACAAAAAAAGCTTTTTTTCTTGAAACAATGATATACAATAGTTTCTCAGCTACATCTCAAAATAATAAAAATTTATTTGGAACAATGAATTCATAAGCATATTAAAGCAGCATAATTTTCTGGTTAGTCCAGACGTTGACACAGTTTAGAAAACTTAGTAGGTGGAGGTTGACATTCACTGCATGTAACAAACTCTCATAAAGAATGAAGACGACACTTAGAAATCTGAATAACAACAATTTATTAACTGTGCATTATTTTGCCTAAAGGGCTGGATTTTTAAAATTATTAATTTAATTATAAAAATCGACATATCATATAATAAATCCTTTTGTTATTAACCCTGGAACTGGTTGGCACATAGACATGGTATGAAAATCATATAGCAACCAAAGGGCATCCTGATGAATCGCTCACATATTGTTATTATTTTTTCATGGACACACATAACAAATTAATGTCATGGTGATGGATAATCATGTAATCTTCCGCTGACCCAGGACCTGTACAGTGGTCGTTTGGCTTTAGGTTGCATTTCTAGTCTTTCTAAACCTTAGTTACTCTCAGTTGCCCTTATTTTTATGGGCCTGACTTTAACTGCAAGATGATCAAAATTTGCTGATTCAGTAAAGAAGCAATTGAAAATATTTCCTGAAAATAATTGTTCCTCAGTGTACATGCATAAACTTAAAAACCTGAAATGGGACAAGAATTATTCTTCGAATCTAAGACAATAGCAAGTTTGTTTATAGAGCAATCTTCCTATGAATCAATTATTTCTCTGATTAAATTACACTCATAAAGAAATGAATATCATGCCCTTTAGCAATGCAATATGGTTATAAACAAGAAGTCCACCCTGTCTCTCTACATTTAATGACTAACAGAGCTATCTCATGGCTTGGATAGAGGCCCAGGAAATGATCCAAATGGGATTATATTTTCTTAATCTATTAGGATACTGTATAACTTGCTTCTCTGCTCTACTCTACCCCATCTAATGTGGCAGGTATTGTTAGCAGACCCTGAAATGGTGATATTCCAGAGACAGGCTCACATACAGTTTATCATCTCCAGACCCAGTGTCATAGCCTGAAACCTTAAGAAGAAAGCGTTGCAGACCAGAAGAGAATTCGATTGATTAGGATTACCCAGTTAACAGTCAGTGTGGTCGGCATCATACACACATGTAAAGGTCAGAGTCCTGGTTTAATAGAAGTCACACACACATATACACACACATGTTCTCTTTCCCTCAAACCCGCTTCCCACTGAACATAAAAAGAACAGGGAGCACGAGTTTCAAATTCATAATAGAAATGTGGAAAAATCAAAGGTAATTTGGAGGAGATGTTGCTGTTTAGCACCTGTTCTTGATTTGCATTTCAGGCCAATAAGCATCAGCACAGGATGAGAGATGTTGTGTGGATTGAGAGGCCCTTGGCAGACAACTACCCGAACCACTTTTAGTATTAAAGAGCTCAGAACAAAAAAAAATGAGTCCTGCTCAGAGAGATATAAAGGCCTTGCTATCTGCCCAGATGATTCTGCCCAGACATGATGATGACAGTTGAAAAATCTAAGAGCAAAAGTCACCAGCCACACCAGTGAATGAGGATGGACACTGCTCTCCCTTCTCCCTGCAGATACTTATTGCACCCGAGAGGCACCAGAAAGAACCCATCTTTGCTGCTTCATTTGGAAATGTGCTGGCTAAGCAGGGAACGAGCCTCATTCTCAGATATTCCACTCTCTTGGCACTAGGTGAGCCAGTGTGGCTGGGATTTTAGGAGGGTGACATCCTTCAGCAGCCTTGGTTCTATTTCAGACCCTTGAGGGTCCTCTGAAACTATAGCAATGCACACATACCATGGGTTGCTGATTGTGCTTTGTCTTAAACACCTGTGAACTACTCTGTCAGAGAACTGGGGGTTATGAGCATGTGGCTGCCAGTAGACAATTTATGGTTTGTTCTGATGAAGGAGAATTTAATACCTCCCTATTCATTCTCCCTCCAAAAAACAATGTGAATTTGTCTTCACTATAGGCAAATTACAATCGAATTATGCTCCAAATAGAATTTTATTTTGTTTAGTCACTTTGTGAATATAAAGATAGCTCCAAAGAATAGACTGAGTATGAAGAGAACACCTTCCCTTTTGTCTTAAATGCCCCTGCATCTTATTTATTTAAAAGAAACAAATATTCACTTGCAAAGATAGCATAATGAAACCCACTAGACACTCTTTGAAAGAAGGGGGGAAGAGAAAGAAGGGGAATGGAAATATAATGAAAGGGATGCATGTGTGGAGTTATCACAATAAATGCCTTAGTATTATTAATGTATGATAAATAAAAAATGAAACAGAAAAAGATAAAAAATATTTTACCATACAGAAATGGAAATGAGAGTTTTTCTTTATCCCTGATGGAGAGTGGTAGGTGTGGTAGCTGTAGTGTGGTAGAAAAGCCCAATTAGAGAGGTTCACCAGAGATGGGCATCATGAAATATGCCAAATTTAGTAAGTCTAATGAATTTGGTAGACAGGAACTATATGAAGGGACTATTTGAAGGAAGATGGCTTGGGATCAGCTTGACTCTTTAATTTATTCATTCAATAAATATTCATGGTTCAACTGCTAGGTGCCAGGCCCCGTGCTGCCAATGGATTTAAACAGAGAGCCAAACAGTTACAACCCTCCAGGAGTTGATAGTTGACAGATTAGTGAGTGTATACTGAGCACATTTCATGAGCAAAACTGGGCGTGGTGTACAGACGAATGGAAAACGTCCTCTCTTCAAGGAGTTTCCAGTTTAATGATGAAAGTTGGATCTAAGCATTAATTATCCTCACGCTGTGCTCAATCAGGGCTGTAATAGAGTTATCGATCAAAGACTGGGGAGCATAAAGGTTTCTTTTTAAGCTGTTCTTTGTACTCTCTTCTTATTTTTGTAAAGCTTTCCTTTGGGAGATGTGGGTTTTTATAAATATTGATCCTGTCAAAAAACAGCTACCAAGTTCAATAGAAAGAAACTGTTTTTATCTTTTGTCTTTTTTGATTGAGGCAGAGTTCTGCTGTGTTCATACAATACTTCCCTCTGAATAGGATTCCTGAGGTCTCCTTTTGTCTAGGAACTTAAGGTGCTGGCTTAGCATGGTTAAGTGACTGCAGGCTGCTGAGACTTTTGAGTGGACACTGAGAGGATCAGGCAGTGCAACAGTCCACTGAGCCTTTGGAATCTTCCTGTCCTCCAGCTCATGGAGGACAGTAGGCTGAACCCATTGCTCATGAGCTGTTTCTAGTTCTGTGTGCCACCCACAAAGTTGTGACTAAATTATCTAGAAATTCCTAGAGTGTCATTGGAATGACATTTCTGAAGTCAACCCATACATTTGTTGGGTTTTTATAACACAAAGTAGTGTTTGAAAGCTAGTTACCATGTAAAATAATGAAACCTCTAATGGAACGACAAGTTTTTAACATCCTTCTAGCTATTTCTTCCCCCTGTACTAGGGGTTGAACTCAGGGCTCTACCACTTGAGTTACACTTTTAGTTTGTTTTTGGATAGGGTCTTGAGCTTTTGCCTGATTCAGCCCACAAACTATCATCCTGTGACTTTTGCCTCCCAAGTAGCTGGAACCACAGGTATACACCACCATTCTCGGCATGTTTTTAAGATAGAATCTCATTAACTTTTACCTGATAAGGCCTTGAGTCATGACCCTCCTGTCTCTGCTTCCTGAGAAATGAGAATTACAGGCATGAGCCACCATGCCTGGCCACAGTTACATTTTTCATTTGCTGTTCATTCAACACTATAGTATTTCTGAGATGAGACTGTTTATTATTGTATGAGGGGTGATTTGTGCTTTCAAATATGTGTTTGTCAGATCCTTAACCTTTAGCCAATTCTATGTTTGCCATGATTTATTTTCATGCATGTTTTTGACCTTCTCTTGGCAGATGGATTCAGCATTATATTTTCATTGAGAATTATTCTGATACTGGCTACAGAGATACAATTGTATTCTGTTTATGTAATATAGAATGCCAGAGCACTCTTTTTTAAAGGTGTTGCCATACATCACTGTCAGTATTTTGAACCACTAAATTGTTATTAAAAATTCAGGGACAATAATCCATTTTGAGAATACCACCAGAGAAGCAAATACTGTAGTGACTGATTGACATTTCAGTAATAACATCATTCAAGACATGTTAATTTCCATGCACCCTATTTCCTCGGTAAGTGTCTATTGTATAAATAACTTTGCTTTCTAAATCCTTCCCAGCATTTGCTTTTGATGAATGAGTTTTGGTTTTAAAAAAGAAAATCAGCTGAAATGAGATTTGTTCATAATCTCTCTGGTTCTATTGCCAATTTTTTTTAAAATTAAAAATAGCCTACTTTGTAGCTACAATAAATGATTTTCTTTACCAGGAAAGGTTTTTAAAAATCACATGATTTCTAGTACTCTTCAAGAAATAAACTGCCCTAATAAGCACTTAAATTGGCTTCTGCAGTGGTTCAGAAGTTGTAGACTGCAATGAGAAACAGTAGACAGATGTCAGGAGTGGGAGAGTTGTGGCCTGCTCTGCCAGTGTAACCTTGAAGAGGGATTTAGCTTCTCAGAGCTGAAGTTGTTTCCTTGCTGTTCTTGTTTTTAAATAAAGCATATTTGCATATGCTTCTGTTTTAGTAGGTTATATGATGCCTAGGTGGAAATACGAGGATGTTCTATATTCTTTATGAAGGATACGTCTTTTTTTCAGCCTAGAGTGGAAACTTGATCTTCCATCTTGTGGTTTTCAAGTATCTTCATATCATGAACCATTCTGGCAGGAAAAAAGGCTCACAGATCATTTTTCCAACGTTCACTTGTCATTACAAAAGAAAAGAAGAAACAAGTGGGCTCATTAATGAGGAGTATGTTGTTATTTTCAATCAGATGCTGGTGAGAATGATCATAAACACATTGTTAACATGTATTGTACCATAAAGAATAGATTTTGGTATCACAAAAGGATTGACAGCAGAGATTTGCAATTATGTAGTATGCCAAGTTTAAAAAACACTCGCATTTAAAAAATTCTTGTGGGTTGAGTGTGGTGAGGTATGTCTTTAGTCCCAACTACTATGTGGGCGAAGGTCGGAGGATCGTAGTGCAATCTGGCCAGGGCAAAAATTCAAGACCTTATCTCAAAAATCAGTAAAAGCAAAAGGATTGGGGCCATGGCTCAAGTGGTAGAAAGCTTGACTAACATGTGCAAGGCCCTGGGTTTAAGCCTCAAAACCAAAATAAATAAAGAAAGAAAGAAAGAAAAGAAAAAGAAAAAATCTTACTTGACCCCCAAAATCAGTAGTATTACTTGTTGCATTAGCTGAGAAAATTGAAGTTGATTTAGATGAGTAAGAGTCATATCAAGAATCCCTCCTTTATATTTCTTTTTTATTTTTTTGCATTGTACAATGTTGCCTTTATAATACAGTAATATAAACTAGTGTTTATTGAGTGTCTCCAACATTATTTTAGGATGTTAGGGTGGTACTTGTTTTTCATACTAAAATATCCACTTTTGAAAGAACTACTGGAAAAAATGATAGAAATAAGAATGGGAGGATTAGTGTGATAGTGAAGGGTACCTAGTATTTGTATGGATATAAGTAGCTGTCTGAGTACTTATTTCATGGGTTCCTCAACATAGCAACCTGACACGGGCTTTGTCACCTTTGCTACCAAGGTGGGAATCTATGCCAAGAGGTTGAATGCATGTTTTACACAAATGGGATAGGGCAAAGTGTGGGTTCAACTCATGTCTTCTGGCTCCAGGCCCATTGCTATTGACACAATACCACAGTATGCAGCGATGGACGCCATTGGAGCTTTATTTTGGCTGTCCGCAATGATTGTAACTTACCAAAGCACAGTTAGCTCTTGTTGCCCATAATCACCATTTGCTGGAAGAAGAGAGTACATAAGGGGCAAAAAGTGTGGATTTCTTACTGACCTACTAATGTTAGGATAATGGACAACAGTATCCAACTATTTCCTTTCTGGACCTTTCTTTATGATGGGCATACTTTCATGTCTTCTACCCAAGTGAAGGAATTAAGTTCTGATGCTAGCAATTGATTTACTTACTACTCTTCCAGTAAAATGCATTTCTCATTTATGGACTTGTCAAAGAAAAGGTCACAAACATTTGTCTTCAGCAAATATTTTTGACATCTGGATTATGTTAATATTAGAAATGATAAAGTATCATTTTTTTGGGTTTATACTCTCTTTAGTCACAGACCAATGTGGCCAGTCAGCGTTAGTGCAGAATTTGACTTTCAGAATGCAGCTGACAGGGATCCATGTGTGGACTATGGTGGGCTGAAGATGCCTTTATGGATCCTAAAGACTATATCACTTTCATTGCTTAGGGTGTTTTGGACGTGACTTTTATATAACTAAATGGCTCTCATTTTAAAATGAAGCCTGAGCTGATGGAGTGGCTCAAATAGTACAGTGCCTGTCTAGCATGTGGGTGAGGCCTTGTCAAAAAAAAAAAAAGCCCACCAAAACCAAAAGTGAAACCTAAATTGCTTATTGGTCAGTCAAAGAAGATAACTCTCTTTTTTCTCCTGTTGTGAGGACAGCAGAGAAGGTCTGGGATTGGTTGTTCCCTTTGCATCATGTGCGAATAAGAAGGAAGTTAAGATGTGTCCAGAATGGGTTTGAAGATTAACATCTGCCTCTGTTTGTCACTTTCTAAGACATGACTCATATCTCTTGGCCACAATCCAAACGTTTTCTTGTTCTAAATACCAACCATTTAGGGTGGGGGGCAGGAAGTTAATGATGAGCCAATCACAGCTTTTGTGTGGATGGATATGTATGCAGTTTAATACACTGGAAATGCATTAGCAGACTGCTACATACATCACATGTTTATAGGATGTGTGAGAATTAAATGAGATGTCACCTCTCAGGCATTAAATGTTGCATACCACAGGGAACTTCTTGTATCATAATGATGATAACAATAAAAATGCATAATAGTAATAACTACTGCTCAGAAATAGGGACCTGTACGGCAGAGGTAGGAAAATGCAATGCCTGAGAATGGAACAAAAAAGAAGGAAGAAAAGAGGTGTTTCTCCCATGTTTATTGCAGTGCTATTCACAATAGCCAAGTTATGGAAACAGCCAAGATGCCCCACTACTGACGAATGGATTAAGAAAATATGGTATTTATACACAATGGAATCCTACTCAGCCATGAAGAAGAATGAAATCTTATCATTTGCAAGTAAATGGATGGAACTGGAGAACATCATTCTGAGTGAGGTTAGCCAGGCTCAGAAGACCAAAAATCATATGTCCTCCCTCATATGTGGACTTTAGATCTTGGGCAAATACAGCAAGGTGATTGGACTTGGGTCACATGATAAGGTGAGAGCACACAAGGGAGGTATGAGGAAAGGTAAGAAACCCAAAAAACATGATAGTATTTCATGCCCTCAATGCAAAGGAACTAATGTAGAAACTTTAAAGTGACAGAGGCCAATAGGAAAAGGGGATCAGGAACTACAGAAAAGGTCAGTTTGAGAAGAATCAACTTAGAATGTAACACACATGCACATGGAAGCAATGCTAGGAATCTCCCTGTATAGCTATCCTTATCTCAACTAGCATAAACCCTTTGCCCTTCTTATTATTGTTTATACTCTCTCTTCAACAAAATTAGAGATAAGGGCAGAACAGATTCTGCCTGGAAGTGAGGGGGGGAAGGGAGGAGTAAGGGGGTAATGGGGAAGAAATGACCCAAACATTGTATGCACATATGAATAAATGGAAAAAATAAGTAAACTGGAAGATTTAAAATGAAAAAAACAAAAAGAAAAGAGGTGTTGCTGTCGCTCTGAATTTTGGCCTCCATTTGGTCTGAAGTCTGATTCTCTCCTTTATTGCTACTGTTAGGCTTTGTGATTTAATGCTTGTATGGCTTCATGGCCTCTTCTGAAAGCCAGAATAATATCTCCTCCCACTAAATATGAGGAGGATCTGTTGAATGAGAGGAGTGCCAGGAGGTCAGAGCTGGAGGCCAATAATATAAATTGTGGTTGCTGGCATTATGAAAACTAAAAAATGCAGAACTGAAAAAATCAGATGTTTTCTTGGGACTGGAATCAAACGCATTAGCCTTACTATTGACTTCTACAACCTCTTCAGCCGGAGCCCTAGTGTTTAATATCAGTGGCCTGGAGACAAATATCTTGGTCCTGGGAACCAGTGGTCCTTCCCTAATGGGCCATTAATACAAAGAAATGCTTGTCATTTGGGGTCTGCAGTGAAGGTTCACTGGGAAATGCTTATTAAGCATTCTACATAGAGATATGGAAATGGAAAATATTCATAAAACTGTCCTCCCTCTCCCAAATAACTGTCCCCGCCTCCAACCCGTTTGCCTTAGGTACAGTGGGTCACGAGCTTCGTAGGTGAGAAAAGAATCTAGCTTTTGTAACTAGTTCCCCCACCACACTCCCAGGAAAAATGCTTTTCAAATCACCATCTGCTTGTCTACCTCTCTGTGCTTGCAACTACTTGTCAATATGATGCTGGCCAAATCCAACAGGAGGGCAGGGGCTCAGAGGCAGGTAGGTGTTTGACAGCTGTCACAGAACCAGGACAAATGAAGGTGCTTCCAATGCCTAGAGCCAACCCATTCCCATTGGTTCAATATGGCCCAAGTGAAGATAGCATTAGTCACCTTCTAGCCAAGGAATCCAATACTGTAACTAAAAGGTTATTTTTCTTGTCAAAAATCGAAGCATGTTCACGATAAAAACCTTTTTTCCCCTTCCTTTTCTTTTAAATACAAGTGCGTGAATGGGGTGATTGCAAAACTGCCGAGGAAAACAAATCAATTCCTTCTGGTTTTTAAAAACTAACAAGAAATGCTGAGTGAGTAAAAGGCATTTGCTAAATGCACCAGAATCAGGAGGGAGGTCAATTTAAAATTGTGTTTGACTGTTGGAGTTTACTAAAAAATTTTAAGTACCATTACTGGAGACAAAATACGGCATATATGCATTAGCTCTTGGCCAATGCTCCTGCACATGGTACAATTTTTATATCTAAATGGATGTGAGCAAATCAGTGCTTTCTAAACTCAACTGCGCCCCTAGTACTGCTCAGAGGTCCAGTTATTCATCTATTTCCGCCTGCTCTCCCCCGAGGGCTGGCCCAAGCCTTTGTCGCTCTGTGTTCCCTTTCCCAGCGTGTGGTAGCGGGTGGCCTCCTCTCCGGAGACTCCCTTCTTCCAAGAAATGTTCCTCGTATGTGCCTTTAACTTTGTCCCTTTCGGTCTTTGCTGTGTCCTAGGACCTCACCTCTCCTGTTTGGCTTTCTACCATGATGGAGAGTGTGGCAGGCTGCCTGCTGTCCTCTGCTTTTTTGTGTGGGAATTGAGCCTGGAGAAAGTTCTTTGTGTTCTGGGATCCATAGACTTTGCAAAGCCCAAAGATGGATTCAGGAGACACTTTTGTTCAAGTGAGACCTTAGGGACTGATGACACCATAGTAGGATGTGACTCTCAGGGACATTCAGAGCACAGTCTTGCTGCAGCCCACAGGCCTGTCATCCTCACTGACATCATCATTGTGAAAGCTTCATGTCTACTCCAGAAATACTTTCCCTTGAACTTCGTATTCTTTCTAGCTCCTACCACGTCATTCATCTTCTACTGCTAAATTTCTGAAACATGACTGTTTCTGAAACATGGAGTGCCTCTGCATTTTTCCTCCCATTCTTCCTATACACAGCGGGGAAAATATTTTACTTTAGCTTCCACAGCACTATATTTTACTGTTTTTTGTTTGTTTGTTTGTTTTCTGATAGATTCTTCTCATGTTTTCAGCCTTCTCCTACCCCCTGAAGGTAGGTAAGTTATGCAGGAGGACATCTTGCAGATTTATTTTTCTGTATTTCAACTATATCCTTACGCCAATGATTCCAAAACCTACATCCTTCTCCCATCCTCTCTCCCAGAGCTCTAATTACCTTCCATAATTCTAAGTACTCATAGTTCTTTCCATTTGTATAGTCACTGGTACTCCAATCTCATTTGTTAAATTTTGTATGTTAACTCCTATTCAAAACTCCTCCTACTCTGACTTCCTTAGTTTTGTTAATAACATCATAACAAAACCTTGTTAGTGATATCATAATTAAAATCTTAGTGGTATCTTCTTTTTCCCCCTTTCTCTTGTGTTAGCTGCATTATCGCCCATGTTCTGAAAAACCCACTTTCCTCCCATCCCCTGTCATTCCTACTTCTTCATCCCTGTTCCTGCTGCCTTACCCCAAGTCTTCCCCTCTCTTACTTACACTTCCAGAGTTCTCTTACTGGTTTTCTGACTATGGTATTTCTCCCTAAAATCTATTGTTCCATATTCTTTTTTCTTTTTCAGAACTGGGGTTTGAACTCAGGGCCTTATGTTTGCTAGGCAGGTGCTCTACCACATAAGCCACTTTGCCAACCCTTCCCCACACTCTTGAATTTTCTTACTTAGACTCAGTTATTTTTGTTCCATGTCTCCATGTTTAAAAATGTCTCTACTCATCTGCTTAAGGAGTCCAACTGAAGCACATTTTATATGATTTAGACTTTTGTACATCCACGCTTATAGCAGCACTGTTCACAATAGCTTATCTATGGAATCAGCCCCAGTACCCAACAACTGATGAATGGATAAAGAAAATGTTGCGTATACACACAATGGGGTTTTCTTCTTCATAGAAGAATGAAATTATGCTGTTTGCAGGTAAATGGATGGAGTTCGAGATCACCATGCTAAGTGAAACTAGCCAGACTCAGAAAGACAAAATCACATGTTTCTCTCATATGAGGATTCTAGACCCAAAACACACAAACAAACAAACAAATGAACAATGATGTGAATGTACAAGGGTGACCATTGTGTGGGGAACAAGCAGGAGAGTGAAAGGAGAGGGTGTGCGTGTGTAGGGGGGATGAATATAATTGAAGTACTTCATATCCACATATGAAAATAGAATAATGATACCCATTACAATTGTAAAAAAAGGGGGATAATGGAGTGAATTTGATCAAAGCATATTATATGAAGTTATGGACATATCACAAATAAACAAACCTCTTTGTGCAACTAATACATGCTAATAAAAAGAAATAAATCTTGTCCAGCATGGCTACAGATTGTCTTTTGATTTACTTCGCCCTCTACTTCCCTTACTCATCCTACCATTGAGTTTCCCTCCCCTGTAACTTCTTCTAACTGTTGGCCTCAGACCTGTACCTTAAAGACTAGTTCAAGACTCACAAAGTTTCCTATATGAAGCCTTCTCTGGACACCCTATCAAGAAGAGCTTCTCTTTGTCCTCCTCATTCTTCTTCTCCTATCTTCTCCATCCCTTTCTCTGTGTCACATTACTGTCTGGTGAACAACCACAGACGCTCCATTCATCTGCAACTTAGGGAAGCACTTGAAGCTTCATGATTAAACAAAAGTTGGACCCAAGAATGCTGGAGACAAGAATCTGATGTTTATTTTTTGAAATAGTTTTTAAAAAACAGACCTTTTCAAAGATTTTATTCAGCAAAATCCAAATAAGGGAGCTGATCATTTTTCATGGTTTCTAATTTATTCTGTCAGACAGGTGTAAAATGGCTGTAGAAAAGCAGAGATGCAAATTAATTATCCATTTAACCTCTGACAAAAGAAGATAATCTGACACCGTTTCAAGAATCTTCCTTTTCTCTCCTCAATCAGGCTAATAATGTAAAATTTTACTGATATCTTTCAAGGAAAGTGTCACGTTTATGGGTCTTTGTCACACAGTCTCCTGCCTGGCAGCTGAGCAGACTGTGGGTAGGTGATAAGGGTGGGTGAATCGAGCTTGTCTCAGAGGATGGAGGGCGTGTCTGTGATGCATCATGATTAAGGAAGAAGCTGGGTTATACCCAGTGGGACTTACATGTGCATTAACAGAAAAGGAGGGGAGTGGGCTAATGATTCTCTATGAGAAGAATGAGTAAACATAGATTAGGATTGTATTTCTGGACTCCACAATGTAAAATTAACCAAGGGAGTTGAATACTGTCTGATCCCAGTTCCAAAGAATTTTGTTGCTGAATTGCAAAAGTTTCCTTTTGATAGACGAATACACAGAGAACTGGAGAATGCCTCTTCCTAGGTTTTCAGCTTTTTTGCTAAGAGAGAAAGCAATTTAACATAAGCCACTCATTTTGAGAATACTTTAAATAAATAAATAAATATAAAATACATATATATATATATATATATATATTTTTTTTTTGCAGTACTGGGATTTGAGCTCAGGCCTCAAGTGTACCTTGAGCCACTCTACAAGAACCTTTTTTGTGATGGATTTTTTCAAGATAGGGTCTCACAAACTATTTGCCCCAGCTGGCTTTGAACTGCGATCCTCCTGATCTCTGCCTCCTGAGTACCTAGGATTACAGGTGTGAGCCACAGGCGCCCAGCTAGTTTAACAATATTTTGCATCAACCTGATGGATTCTCTGCTGAATTCTATCAGACCTTTAAAGAAGAACTGATACCAACCCTCCTTAAACTGTTCCACGAAATAGAAAGGGAAGGAAAACTGCCAAACACATTTTATGAAGCCAGTATTACACTTATCCCAAAGCCAGGCAAAGACACCTCCAAAAAGGAGAACTATAGGCCAATCTCCTTAATGAACATTGATGCAGAAATCCTCAACAAAATAATGGCAAATCGAATTCAGCAACACATCAAAAAGATTATTCACCACGACCAAGTAGGCTTCATCCCAGGGATGCAGGGGTGGTTCAACATACGAAAATCAATAAATGTAATAAACCACATTAACAGAAGCAAAGACAAAAACCACTTGATCATATCAATAGATGCAGAAAAAGCCTTTGATAAGATCCAACATCATTTCATGATAAAAGCTCTAAGAAAACTAGGAATAGAAGGAAAGTTCCTCAACATTATAAAAGCTATATATGACAAACCTACAGCCAGCATTATACTTAACGGAGAAAAATTAAAACCATTCCCTCTAAAATCAGGAACCAGACAAGGATGCCCACTATCTCCACTCCTATTCAACATAGTACTGGAATTCCTAGCCAGAGCAATTAGGCAAGAAGAAGGAATAAAAGGAATACAAGTAGGTAAAGAAACTGTCAAAATATCCCTATTTGCAGACGACATGATCCTATATCTTAAAGACCCAAAAAACTCTACTCAGAAGCTTCTAGACATCATCAATAGCTATAGCAAGGTAGCAGGATATAAAATCATCATAGAAAAATCATTAGCATTTCTATACACTAACAATGAGCAAATGGAAAAAGAATGTATGAAAACAATTCCATTTACAATAGCCTCAAAAAAAATCAAATACCTAGGTGTAAACCTAACAAAAGATGTGAAAAACCTCTACAAGGAAAACTATACACTTCTGAAGAAAGAGATTGAGGAAGACTATAGAAAGTGGAGAGATCTCCCATGCTCATGGATTGGTAGAATCAACATAGTAAAAATGTCGATACTCCCAAAAGTAATCTACATGTTTAATGCAATTCCCATCAAAATTCCAATGACATTCATTAAAGAGATTGAAAAATCTACTGTGAAATTTATATGGAAACACAAGAGGCCACGAATAGCCAAGGCAATACTCAGTCAAAAGAACAATGCAGGAGGCATCACAATACCTCACTTCAAACTATATTACAAAGCAATAACAATAAAAACAGCATGGTACTGGCACAAAAACAGACATGAAGACCAGTGGAACAGAATAGAGGATCCAGATATGAAGCCACACAACTATAAGCAACTTATCTTTGACAAAGGAGCTAAAAATATACGATGGAGAAATAGCAGCCTCTTCAACAAAAACTGCTGGGAAAACTGGTTAGCAGTCTGTAAAAAACTGAAACTAGATCCATGTATATCACCCTATACCAAGATTAACTCAAAATGGATCAAGGATCTTAATATCAGACCCCAAACTCTAAAGTTGATACAGAAAAGAGTAGGAAATACTCTGGAGTTAGTAGGTATAGGTAAGAACTTTCTCAATGAAACCCCAGCAGCACAGCAACTAAGAGATAACATAGATTAAATGGGACCTCATAAAACTAAAAAGCTTCTGTTCATCAAAAGAAATGGTCTCTAAACTGAAGAGAACACCCACAGAGTGGGAGAAAATATTTGCCAATTATACATCAGACAAAGGACTGACAACCAGAATATACAGGGAACTTAAAAAACTAAATTCTCCCAAAACTAATGAACCAATAAAGAAATGGGCACGTGAACTAAACAGAACTTTCTCAAAAGAAGAAATACAAATGGCCAGAAAACACATGAAAAAATGCTCACCATCTCTAGCAATAAAGGAAATGCAAATTAAAACCACACTAAGATTTCACCTCACCCCAGTTAGAATAGCCATCATCAGCAACACCACCAACAGGTGTTGGCGAGGATGCGGGGAAAAAGGAACCCTCTTACACTGTTGGTGGGAATGTAGACTAGTACAACCACTCTGGAAAAAAATTTGGAGGCTACTTAAAAAGCTGGACATCGATCTACCATTTGATCCAGCAATACCACTCTTGGGGATATACCCAAAAGACTGTTACTCCAGAGGCACCTGCACACCCATGTTTATTGCAGCACTATTCACAATAGCCAAGTTATGGAAACAGCCAAGATTCCCCATTACTGACGAATGGATTAAGAAAATGTGGTATCTATACACAGTGGAATTTTATGCAGCCATGAAGAAGAGAGAAATGTTATCATTCGCTGGTAAATGGATGGAATTGGAGAACATCATTCTGAGTGAGGTTAGCCTGGCTCAAAAGACCAAAAATCGTATGTTCTCCCTCATATGTGGACATTAGATCAAGGGCAAACACAACGATGGGATTGGACTATGAGCACATGACAGAAGCGAGAGCACACAAGGGAGGGGTGAGGATAGGTAAGACACCTAAAAAACTAGCTAGCATTTGTTGCCCTTAACGCAGAGAAACTAAAGCAGATACCTTAAAGCAACTGAGGCCAATAGGAAAAGGGGACCAGGAACTAGAGAAAAGGTTAGATCAAAAAGAATTAACCTAGAAGGTAACACACATGCACAGGAAATTAATGTGAGTCAATGTCCTGTATAGCTACCCTTATCTCAACCAGCAAAAACCCTTGTTCCTTCCTATTATTGCTTATACTCTCTCTACAACAAAATTAGAAGTAAGGGCAAAATAGTTTCTGCTGGGTATTGGGGGGGGAGAGGGAGGGGGAGGAGTGGGTGGTAAGGGAGGGGGTGGGGGCAGGGGGGAGAAATGAACCAAGCCTTGTATGCACATATGAATAATAAAAGAAAAAAAAAAAAACCACAATATTTTGCATCAAATGTCATTTCCTTTCTTTGTGACAACATTTCTCAGAGCACCTTAAAAAAATGACAGAAAAATGAAAAGTGTCATTGTCCTCTAATTTTTGTTTGTTTGTTTGGCAGTCCTGGGGATTGAACATAAGTCCTAACTCTTGCTTGGCAAATACTTGAACCACTGCCCCCAGTCCTTGCTTTAATTTTTTTTTCACGTAAAGTATCCTGTTATTGCCCAGGAAAACCTCAGATTGTAATCCTCCTAGCTCTGTCTCCTGAGGAGTAACAAGGACTATGGGCATTGTACCACACGCTTAAGTCGATATGGGTTTTTTCAAGCATTATAAAAACACAGCATATTCAGATACAGAGACAAAAACTGAAGCATTTTCAAAAGCTGAGTGGCTGGCTTCAAACTCAGTGTCTTGATAAATAATTTCTTAAATGAGTAGCTTTGAGCTTAAATAAATTTTTATAATAATTACTAATTTGGTACGAAAGCATCTAGGCCTTTTCTTTTTAAAAATAACAAATTACCTGTAAATCACCTATGGTCTATGGTACTAATTAGACATTTTTTAAAACGGAAGTTATACTTTATTTTCCTTCTGGGTATGCACCAGTCAGTAGAGAAATCAGGATATTTGAAAGAGTTCTGAACTCAAACAACAAGCTGAATGTAACGGGGGAATGACTAGAAGTGACAGGTGGGCTCAGCTGTGGTATTGGTACACTTGCACCCCAGGTCCTGGTCTTCCTACACACCTGCCATTGCTAGCAGGCCTCTCAGAAGAAAATGAAAACAACTACTATACAAGAGAAATGGTCCAGGTCCACCCCAAAAGGGACTCTGCTTCTGAGAGTAGGGAGAGGTCAGCTTTAGTGGTCAGGTGTGAAGCAAGACCTTTCTCCAGCAGCTGCCATGACACCCTGTGAAGACATCATCCATGGCTTCCTTTGCCTGCCCTGTTTTGGAAGGAATGACCTTCATTTTTCATTTACATCTCCTCATCAAAACTTAGAATCAAGCTTCAGACCTCACTCATTTACTGAAATTGTATTTTAGGCCATCCTCAAAGGCTTCCCAGGCACCCAATCCATGGTCCATTTCCTTTGTTCTTATTCTGTGCTATCTCCTGGTCACGTTTGACAAGATTAAGTTAGCTAAGTGTCTGTTGTAAACCTCCCCAAAGATAAAAAGATAAGACAGTAATTACTCCTACAAGCAAGTCTTCTTGGTATATTTTAAAGTTTAAAATGTGATTTTACTTATTGTAATCTAACAATATATACAAATTCGTATAGGCATATGTAATTATACATAGATATTCAACATATCAGAGAATATAGTTAAAAACAAAACCTTGATGTATATACTTTCTGACTGTTAAAAATCAAATATACATATATATTTGGACAAATGTAATCATACATTGTTCTATGTTCTATAACTTTTAAAATTCTTGATATAGTTGAGTATTTGTCTGTGACAGGACATACATACCTATCTTGGATGTACTATTCCCTGTTAGCTCTCAGATCTCTACCCCACCATCCCTGCTTTGCCTGTTGCTGAGGGTTGGTGCCTGCAAATTACATTTCAGTTTTCCAGGACCTTGCATTTAAGTTAGACTAGTGTGAGGCAGAGGGAGAATGAAAGGTGGGAAGATGAAGCTGCCTGGATATCTCTCTCCAACTCTTTATATACTTTGGTTTTTTGGTTGTAATCTCTGGTAGAACTGGCTACATAATTTCTGAGGCTCATACAAAATGGCGTTAGGGCTTGCTTATTGAAAAATTTCAAGATGGTGACAGTGGAGCATTAATTCAAGTACACCTTGTGGTCTTCTGCATACAGAGACTCTGGGCCTCAGATTTGACACCCAGAAGCCAGCCCTGTTGCTGGCAGGGGCTCTATCCATTTGGTGACTCCAATGTGAGCCCTTGTTACTCAGCACTTTGGATGCCAATCTCTCCAGTAGTCTTCAGTCCTATGGGTAGTAGTGGCTTCTTAGTTGTAAATCTTTGGGTTGTCCCACTTCCTGCTTCCTCTTGCATCTTTTTCAACTTGTCTGTAACTAGTGTCCCTATTACACTCCTTCTACTGACTAGCAGCTACATTAGGGATGGCAAGAATCTGGTCATTGTGCCACCACTGTTTCTTTACCTTACTATCATTGCAGGTGTCACCAATTAATACCAATTTTCCTCTTTTGAGACTAAACTTGGACTCAGAATCCTCCAACTAGTGTTTGATTCCAGTTGACACATAATACAAAATGTGCATGGCTTCCCTGTAAAAAACAAGTGCATGTTTCCTACCATAATTATTGTGTTTCACTTAAAGTCATTAGAGTGTTTTTAATTTTTTACCAATTCAGCAATGAGCAGTTTTGTATGTGTATCTTTAGTTAGTGGATAAAGACAGATGGTGACTTTAGGATAAGGTCTTTCAAGTGGAATTGGTAGGTCAAAGGTCACACACATTTTATATTTTGATACATATTGAATTTCAGAATGGGTATGTGAATATTAGGACATTTAAGTATGAAACATATCTATAATATGCTAAGATTGATCTGTTTTGCCTTGTAGTGACCAGGAATCCTTCCTCTCATTTTAACAAATCATTTCTTGTAATTCTTTGAAAATTGTCTCCAGACCTGGTTTCAAAGGCACTTAAAAATCACCCTGTTATGTTCAATTTACAACTTGTTTTTAAATGAAACCAGAATTACTCAGCTTAATCACCTTCCTCAGTCTCTAGACTTGCTTTCAAAAGACCTGATTATTTTTCAAAACTAAAAAGCTATTTTCATGTGTTGTAATTTTTTATTCTTGAAGGTAGTCAAACAATAGATTGCCATCCCTAGAGGACGAACAGGAGAGCTGGAAACCCTTCTAAGGAATTGCTGCAGCCTTGTTTAAGCTTATAGCTTCCCAAGGTATTCCCTTGGGGGAGATAATACTCAGCCAGATGTTTGAGGTTTGTATATTTGTTGCCAAGCTCAGTAGCTTTATGTTATCAGTGCACCTCATCTTCATTAGCTGCAGCTTACCTCCACCAGTGATTTCTTTAATAACAAACTTTTGTAAAATGACTGTAAAATACTTACTTAGTTTGGTTTCATTGCTAGAGCAGTGGAATAATCCTCTCTGTAAGTACCTCATCTTTTACTTGGAATTAGTCTGACTAAAAATGATATATATATATTTTTAAGTTTGCAGTAAATCATGCTGCTTGATTTTAAGACAAGCCACCCTTCAAAGAGCTTTAGATCATTCCATTTTACACACTCTGTCCAAATTAATTTTTAATTTGTCCTTTTCAGGGGGATCATAGGAATTGCTTTCACAAGATGTAATGTTTTCTCATTGTTTCCTTACTAAGCATACCAGGCAGCTCTCAAATTATCACAGAGAAAACAAAAACACAGTTCCTTCTCCCCTCTGGTCAAAATCTGTGGATTTAAGGTCCAATGCCTGGATGTAGTAATATGGAATTCTTTGTTGGCCTTAGAAGACAGAGATCAATGACTTATTCTTGTAATCCCTTAACTCTTAAACAGTCTACCAGAAGCTGGTTTAAAAAATAAGACCAGGCTTTGCATTTAGATAGAGACTCAAATGAGTCACTGGGAATGTTTGTGCTCCTTTTGGCACTGAGTTTTCATCCTGTCAGACCAATAAATTCCTACAGGTTTCAGCTCTTTAATTCCCTTTAGGGAGGACTGGGATAAAGGATATCAGCCCACTCGGAAAATCATGCTGGTTTTATGACACAAAGAAATAGCTACAAGAAATACCTTAATCATTTTTACTTGCATGGCTATGTAACATTTTTTTTCCTCAAAAATTAATGATCACTAGAGGCCTGCACACATGGACACAGATCCCTGACCCTTGGGTCTACCTAAGTTACCTTTATTGTACAGCCCCCAAATAAAACTATGCTTAGTTCTCTGAATTTGCATTCCTGTTGTACACTTTGCAGTTTATAGGCTTCCATTTCATTTCCTCTGCTAGCCATGTTGTAGCTATAATATTTCAGTTTCTGAGCAAGGTACTTAGGAAGGCTAGACTAACTCAGCTTAGACTTTCATTCTTGGGGTAAAATTGACTGGGGTCAACTCAATTAATCAGAATCCTACAGACTATTTGGACTCCTCAGTCTTACATCTGTACTTTGTGTGTCCTTGAACCTGGAATGACTTTCCTTCTTTTCATCCAGTGAAATTCTTCTCGGATCACATCCTACCTCTTTCCATGAGAATTTTCCAATATTTATAATTACCAAAGCTACAGAATTTTTTGAACTCCTATTATATAAAACAAAGTTTTGAAATTTGGGTGGTTATTATTTTCTAAAACAATATGCATTTTAAGGACAACTAACCTTGCCTGTCTCCTGGCAAGCCTTCCTCATCCACACTTCCCAGCACAGGCCAGGGCAAGAGTCAACTGAGGTCTTGCATACCCTTTGTGTAGATCAGTATTTTATCAGTGTTCATGTAGCAAAATAGGTAAAAATACAGGGCTATATTTGAACAGTTCAAACTGAGGGCTTACTGACACTAATTGTTTTGCTCATTTTCATTGTTTCGATTAATAATTACATCAAATGTCTGGCATCCTGCTCATGAATTTTTTTTTTTTTGCAATACTGGAGTTTTGAACTCAGGACTTTGAGCTTGTGAGATAGGCACTCTACAATTTGAGCCATGCCTCTAGCCCTTTTCATTCTGGTATTGCTTTTTGCTAAGGCTGTCCTAGACTACTATCCTCCTATTTATGCTTCCCACTGTTGCTGGGAAGACAGGCATATACCACCAGGCTGACCTTTTTTCTGGTAAAATGGGGTCTTGTAAACTTCTTGCCTGGATTGACCTGGAACCATAATCTTCCTGATTCCAGCCCCCTAAATTGCTAGGATTATAAGAATAAGCCACTGGCACACAGCCTGTTGGCAAATTTTATGTGGGTTTTGTTTGATACAAATCTGCTCTTTTTCATTGTTTCCAGTGTGTGAAAATTTCAAGAGCAAGCCCTATTTTAGGAAAACTTATGTTTTTGTTTTTCTTTTCAACATTTTATAGTTTTCTGAAGTCTTCTACTGTCTATTTCTATCACAGTCTGCATTTGTACTCATTCACAATAACATAAAGGGTTAAAGAAGAAAATATATTTTTATTCAAAGCTTACAATACTTAAAAATAATTTTTTCAAAAATATAAATTCAAGCAATGTGTGATGGTGCAGGCTTGTGATCCCAGCCTAGAATCCTGATTCTCTAGATTACTCAAAATTGTGTACTAAGACTAAGGACAAGCTTAAATTAGTAAAAAATGTCAAAATTCGAAATAAAATTAACTTAAATTGACCTAAACTATTTCACTTTAAATATTTTTTTCTTTTAAAAATACTTTATTATGGAAAATGTCAAGCAAACAAAATAGTATAATGAACCTATAGACACTCATTTTCTAGCTTCAATAATTGGTCAGCTCAAGGTCAATTTTTTTTGTGTGTGTGATCAGGATTTTGAACTCAGGACTTTGCACTTGCAAAGCAGGCAGTCTACTGCTTGAGCCACATTTCCAGACAATTTTGCTCTGGTTATTTTGGAGATAGGGTCTTAAGAATCCCATCTTTCCTGAGCTGGCCTTGAACCTTGATCCTCCCAATCTCAGCCTCCCAAGTAGCTAGGATTACAGATGTGAACCACCTTATTACTTGTGAAATAAATCCCATCTGTCAGATAATTTGACATGTGTGTTTATAGACACACAAACTTAAAACTAAAACAAGTCGTTCAGTATTCTAACAATTTCCCCAGCCACTATCTCTGTGGAACTTTTGCTCTTACCCATCAATTCACCTCCATTCCACAGAATCACAGATTGAAACTTGAAGAGGATACCCTACAGAGAAACTATGCTTCCTTTGGCAAGAGGCTGTTGAGTTCATGCTGAGAGAAAGATTTTGCAGGTTTGATTTGTCTCTTATTGAAGCCTTTCCCCTTCCCCCCCAAATGCTACTTGCATTCCAGTGCACTGTCTGTTTCTAATGTCAGGCAGCACAAGGGACAAAGCCTTTCAGCCCCCAGATTTGGTTTCAAGGACTTGCTGTTGTCTAAATGTGTCCCTCATAAACTCATATGTGGTGAGGGTGGGACCCTCATCATTGGGATGAATGTTCTTGCAAAAGAAACCCCAGAGAGCTCATTTGCTCCTTTGCCTCATGATTACAGTGAGAAGACAGTCAGTCATCTAGGAAGAAAGCAGACCCTTACCAGACTCTGTCCAAATCTTGATCTTGAGCTTCCCAGACTCTGGAATTGTAAGAAATCATTTCTGTCATTTATAAGCCACCCAGTATATGGTTTTTCCTTCAGGAGCCTGAATGGACTAAGGTAAGGACATTGGCTGAAAAACTGGAGAAGCATTTTCCTGAGGCCTGAACAATGTTGGTCAAGAGAGTGGAGTTTTAGATTTAGGCTGTTCAGTGCCAGCACTGAGTGTATGGTCCCAAGTGACAGAGAAGCTATGTGCACTCATTTTGTGCATTTGATTCCTGCTATTGTGCAGGAGTCAAGGCAAAGACTGTCTGGATCTGAGTCATTCTGCCTCCTGGGTGAGGCAGCTTTTTCCAAACTTCAGCCATTTGGGTTTCCATCTTCATGATTTTTGCCGTTGCTCCATATCACTGGTTCTATTACCTACTCTCTTAGTTTTCTAGTATTGTGTAACAGGTTGTCACAAATTAAGATGACTCAGCTTAGCTGGATTCTCTGCTCAGGACCTCACTGGCTGAAATCAATGCTCCATCCACTGTGGATATCTCATCTAGAGGTTGGTCTTATACGCCAAGCTTTTTCAGGCTGTTGGAAGAATTCAGAGTTTTTTGCAGCTATAAGACAGAGGTCCCTCTTTTCTTGCTGGCTGTCAACTGGCATTGAGTCCCAGTCTACTCTGATATTGCTGCGTAACAACTTTATCAGGGGAGTGACTAACCCTCCATATTAATTGCTCCTCCCATACTCAAAAGAGGAGGTTAAAGGGGTACACCCTAGGGGATGAGAATCTTGTAGGCCACCAGGGAATCCTGCCTATCACATTGATTTAACATTTTTATTTATATCAACTCACTTTTTAAGCTTAAAAATGTTTGCTAAAAGTTTATTCTATGAATTTGATTCACTAGGGTATGTATGTGTGTGAGTGTATTTTATGTGCCTTTTTATGTCTCTTTATATATACACCCATTAAATAAATACATGAGCAACAAAACAAATAATATTTAGAAATATATCTCCTAAAATTATCTCACTTCCATGAGACTCCCCTGCCATAGTGGAAAACAGTGTCTCTGGAAATAACAGTCAAGACTGCTTGTGATGAAAACAGCTGTACATTGGAGGATTTGGGGTTCAAAGAAATCAAATAAATATATTAGTATGTCTACAACTATATAATTTTATTTCTCTCTAGAGATTCTACATGTGGTGTGTATCAGTACTGATGCTTGGTCTGGAAGGGTGTGACTTAGAAATTCCTTGGTGCCCTCAGTACATGGAAAGTTCCATCCTTTATGACTTTAGTTCTAGTAGACCAGATATTCCCTTATGTGATTTCAGTATTTACTGCAGTGACATTTACTTTTTTAAAAAGCATTAATCAATTAAGTTCCTCATTACCACAGAGAGGGAAAGATAAGAAAGAAATACCCATGTGTTCCTCCTGAAGAGAAAGTAAAATGCTGGTGATGATAAGAATAAACCAGAGGACTTGACTAGTTTCTTGTATAATCTCTGTGGCACTGAAACACTTCCTATCACAAAGAACAATCTATTGGTCTGACCATTTTCATAATCCAGCCCTTAGTTACTGCCCAAAAAGCTTTGGCTTCACATTAAATCAGCAAATAAATATGTTGGAAAAAAGCCATATCTTTCTGTTTAGATGGCTCTGTGGATTTATTGTAGCCCTGTAGCTCACTTATCTGATGACTGATTGAAGAACCACTTATTCTCATTTTTAAACATTTGCCTGGTTTTGTCCATTGCTTTATAACAAACTAGGTGGTGACTATTGGTTGGGGAAGGGGTCTATCTCAAACAGACCTGTCGCATCCTTTCTGGCTTTGAAAGTTGCCCTACCCTAGATGGTGGATAGGGTAGGGATCAGAATTCCTGAGCTCCATGACTCCAAAAACCACCTCCAGGCATGGGAGCTACACTTGGGTAATTCTGATTGTTTCTAGCCAAAATAATAACCATCAATGCATTAGGTGAACATAAAATTCAAGGACTAACCCTTAAAACAGCTTTTAATTGCACCTAACAACCACGAATATCCCAGCACAGTACAGCCAATAGGGCATGACTGCCTTGGAGGAAAAAAAAGACCCCTGGCATTTCTCCCTTTCCTTCCTTTCTTCCTTCCTTCCTTCCTCCCTTCCTCCCTTCCTCCCTCCCTCTGTCCCTTCCTTCTTTCTTTCTTTCTTTCTTTTTTTCAATAAACAGAAGACAGAGTATCAATCAGAATTGAACTCTGTGACATCTTGGATCCCAAACCCATGGAAAGTCTATCTATACCCCACTGCACTGAACCCAGTCCCAGTAAGTGTCTGCCTTGAGAAAAGCAGCACACCATTTCTCCCCACAGGCCAGTTTCAAAGCTGCCTGCATAAACCTGCAGCTCTAACAGACCAGGGACAGAAATAGCACATCAACCTAGCTAACAGCCAAGTCAGTCACAACACAAAAATTAAATTAAGGGAAAGAAAACAGGTAATTAAAACCACCAACTAACCAATCAAGAACATAGTTGTGCAGCACCAATTGGAGTGATGGGGAGAAAAGGGGAAGGAAAGTACACTCCTCAAAAAAAAATCAATATAGGATTTAGTGGGAAATGGATAAAATGAATACACAGTTCCTGACCCCAACAAAAAAATGATAAATGTCACTAATGATCCCAGTGATGCTCACAAAAAATCCCTCTGGAAGAGATCACTGAGAAACTCAGGAAGAAGCTACAAGACATGGTTAACCAGAAAGTACAAGATGCACTCAACCTATATGCACCCAATGTCAGTGCACCCAACTTCATCAAACATACACTAAAGGACTTAAAAACACATATTCTCTCCAACACAGTGGTAGTGGGAGACTTTAATACCACTCTATCACCAATAGATGAGGCATCGAGACAAAAAATCAACAAAGAAATCCTAGAACTAAATTACACCATGGATCAAATGGACCTAACTGATGTCTACAGAATATTTTATCCTGCAACAGCACAATATACATTCTTCTCAGCAGCATATGGAACTTTCTTCAAAATAGATCACATTTAGGGCACAAAGCAAGCCTCAGCAAATATAAGAAAATTGAAATAACCCCTTGCATTCTATCTGATCACAATGTAATAAAACAAGAACTCAACAAAAAAGCAGCAGCAGAAAATACTTAAGTAATTGGAGGCTGAACAACATATTGCTAAATGATCAGTGGGTCATAGAAGAAATAAGAGGGGAAATCAAAAAGTTCCTGGAATTTAATGAAAATGAAAATACAACCTACCAGAACCTATGGGACACAGCAAAGACAGGGCTAAGAGGAAAGTTTATAGCTATGAGTGCATATATTACAAGGACAGAAAGTTCTCAAATAAACAACCTAATGCTGCATCTTCAACTTCTAAAAAAACAAGAACAAGATAAACCCAAAACAAGCAAAAGGAGAGAAATAATAAAAATTATTGAAAATTAATGAAATAGAGACAAAAAAAAACCATACAAAGAATCAACAAAACAAAAAGCTGGTTCTTTGAAATAATAAACAAGCCTGACAGGCCCCTGACAAATCTGACTAAAATGAGGAGGGAAAAGACTCAAATTAGTAAAATCAGAAATGAAAAAAGGGGAGATAACAGCAAACACCAAGGAATCATCAGGAACTACTTTGAAAATCTATATTCAAATAAATTGGAAAATCTAGAAGAAATGGAGAAATTTCTAGATGCTTGTAACCATCCAAAATGGAACAAAGAAAATATTAACCACCTAAACAAATCTATAACACAAAATGAAATTGAAGCAGCAACAGTCTCCCAAATAAGAAAAGTCCAGGACCTCACAGATTCTTTGCTGAATTCTACCAGACCTTTAAAGAAGAACTAATGCCAACTCTCCTTAAACTCTTCCATGAAATAGAAAGGGAAGGAACACTGCCTAACTCATTTTATGAAGCCAGTATAGCCCGATCCCAAAACTAGACAAGGACATATTCAAAAAGGTGATCTACAGGCCAATCTCCTTAATGAACATTGATGTAAAAATCTTCAATAAAATAATGGCAAACCAAATCCAAAAACCTGTCAGAAAGATCATTCACCATGACCAAGTCAGCTTCATCCCAGGGATGCAGGGGTGGTTCAACATATGCAAATCATTAAATGAAATATAGCACATTAATAGAAGCAAAGGCAAAAGCCAGTTAATGATCTCAATAGATGCTGAAAGGCAGGGGGAAGGGGAGGAGGGGGGAGAAATGACCCAAACATTGTATGCATATATGAATAAAAGAAAAAAAAAGATGCTGAAAAGCCTTCAATAAGATTCAACACCATTTCATGATAAAAGCTTTGAGGAAACTAGGAATAGAAGGAATATACCTCAACATTCTAAAGGCTGTATATGACAAACCTATAGCCAACATCATACTTAATGGGGAAAAATTGGAACAAAGTTAGGAATGAGACAAGCATGCCCATTCTACCCACTCCTATTCAACATAGTCATGGAATTCCTACCAATAACAATAAGGCAATAAGAAGAAATAAAGGAAATACAAATAGGTAAAGAAGTAGATGATATGATCTTATACCCTAAGGACCCGAAAAACTCCACCCCTAAACTCCTAGACACCATAAACAGCTTCAGCAAAGTAGCAGGATACAAAATCAACTTACATAATCAGTAGCCTCTCTATACACTAACAATGAGCAGATTGAGAAAGAATATAGGAAAATAATTCCACTTATAATAGCCTCCAAACAAATCAAATACCTAGGAATAAACTTAACAAAGCATGTAAATGACCTCTACAAGGAAAACTACAAATCATTGAAGAAAGAGATTGAAGAAGATTACAGAAGGTGGAAAAGATCCCCTGTGCTCATGGATTGGCAGAATCAACAGAGTAAAAATGACTATATTACCAAAAGTAATCTACATGTTCAACGCAATTCCCATCAAAATCCCAATGACATTTATCACAGCAATTGGAAAATCTCTGTGTTCATTTGGAAACACAAAAGACCACAAATAGCCAATGCAATACTGAACAAAAAGAGCAATGCTGGAGGTATCACAATACCCAACTTCAAACTATACTACAGAGCCATAGGAATAAAAACTGCATGGAATGGGCACAAAGACAGGCATGAAGACCAGTGGAACAGAATAGAGGACCGGATATGAATTAATGTAATTACTCTCACCTAATCTTCAATAAAGGTGCCAAAAACATACAATGGAGAAAAGACAGCCTCTTCAACAAATGTTGCTAGGAAAAGTGGTTATCTACCTGCAGAAAACTGAAACTAGATCTATGCCTGTCACCCTGTATTCGTGTAAACTCAAAGTGGATTAAGGACCTTAATATCAGATCTGAAACCTTGAAGTTAGTACAGGAGTGAGCAGGGAATACACTGGAAGCAATTGGTATAGGCAAGGACTCCCCTCAGTAGAGCTCAAGCAGCTCAGCAACTAAGAGAAAGGATTGACAAATGGGACTACATGAAATTGAAAAGCATCTACACAACAAAAGAAATGGTCTCTAAATTGAAGAGGCCACCCAAAGAATGGGAGAAAATCTTTGCTAGCTATATATCAGACAAGGGACTGATAACCACAATATACAGGGAGTTCAAAAAACTAAACTCCTCCAAAAAATCAATGACCCAACAAAGAAATGGGGCACTGAACTAAACAGAACTTTTTCAAAGGAAGAAGTCCAAATGGTAAAAAACACATGAAAAAATGCTCAACATCCCTGGCCATAAAGGCAATGCAAATCAAAACCACACTAAGATTCCACTCCAGTTAGAATAGATGCCATCACAAACTCCAATAACAACAAATGTTGACAAGAATGTAGGGGAAAAGGAACCCTCATACACTGCTGGTGGGAATGTAAGCTAGTAAAACCACTCTGGAAAACAATATGGAGGCTCCTTACAAAAACTAAAAGTAGATCTGCCATATGATCCAGCAATCCCACTCCTAGGGATAGACATGAAGGAATGTGACTCAGGTTACCACAAAGGCACCTGCACACCCATGTTTATTGTAGCACTATTCACAATAGCCAAGATGCCCAACTACTGATAAATGGATTAAGAAAATGTGGTATTTATACACAATGGAATTTTACTCAGCTACAAAGAAGAATGAAATTTTGTCATTCACAGGTAAATGGATGGCACTTCATCTTAAGTGAAGTTAGGCTCAGAAGGCCACAAATCACATGTTTTCCCTCATATGCAGATTATAGATCTAAAACAAATGCAGTAATATTATTGGACATGGGTCACACACTAAGGGGAAACTCAAAAGAGGGATAGGGAAAGGAAGAAAACCAAAAACCTGAATGTGGTTGATGTGTTCACTGTAGAGAAGTGAATGTAGTAATCTTAAACTGGCAGAGGCCACTATGGGAAGGGGACTAGGAGGTAGTGAAGAGGACTGGCGGAGATGAACCAGTGTGGATTCTAATACACATGTGCCTGGAATCAATGCTGGGAATCACCCTGCACAGCTATCCTTATCTCAAACTAGCAAAAATGCCCTATTTTTCTTATTATCTTTTATGTTTTTTCATCAACAAAATTGGAGAACAAGAAGACTGAACTGCCTTGAGGTGGGGAGAGGGAAGGAGGCCCAAATAATGTATACACATGTAAGTAAATGTAAAAACGATAAAAAAAAATTGGTGCCCTTTTCCCAAAGAAAGTCCAAATAGTTTTTGCAAAGAATAAAAACAAATAGCATGTACAACGGAGAAAAAAAGAAAAAGTTTTCCTATCCAGACATAAGTCCTCCTGGCTATATGTTTCTATTAGGCAACCAATAGAAGGATTTCTTTTGATCTCAACTCATAACCACCTGCACATTCATCGGCGATGGAGATGGAAGGAAGGTGGTTACATGTCCCTGGCTTAAGGAATCTGAGACAATATTTGAGAGTTATAGTTCCACTGATGGTCCATTACGCTCCAGTAAGTATATATAACAGATCCCTCCCATCCACAGCAATCTGCTTTTTCTGAGTAGAGTATATATTGCCTGGAATAGTCCTTGAGGCATTTGGGCTTTTCCTTGCTACTTAACTAGTTCCAGTAATCACTGTTTATTACTGCATATGCATTTTTGAGTTCTTAGAATAAAATGGCCATTTCTTGCATTACTTTTCTCTTTTCTCAATATTCAAAATGCAAGCTTATGAAACACCTGTTGAACGAATGGTGCTGCTTCTTTATTAGCCAGTAGAGGGTTATGGTGGTGGTAGAGAAAGGCAATATTGGAAAATAGCGAAGTTGCTAAACATAGCTTCAAAAATTGCTAATTTTAAAAAGAAGCCTAGCTTCTACGTTCATTGTTTTAATCTTAAAATTCATCACATTTTAGTATGCACACACATATTCAAGTATATTCTGTATAGGAAATGCTATGGATATAGAGAATAAAAATATATATTATATATTATATATAAGTATATAATTAATCTATTCATATGTTACTATA
The DNA here is from genome assembly GCF_047511655.1 of Castor canadensis. Lineage (NCBI taxonomy): Eukaryota > Metazoa > Chordata > Mammalia > Rodentia > Castoridae > Castor > Castor canadensis. Next base: position 169,477,931 of record NC_133389.1, on the reverse strand, counting down.
AATATGTTAAGTCATGACGTGAAACATATTATCCTTCAACCTTGTGACCTTTCTATGTGGTAAATATTACCATGCCCATTGAATCAGTATGTTTTTGGCAGCAGGTAAGTAATAAAAAGGATCAAACTGGCCTTATCAATAGGTAAGTGTATGATCTCACCTAATATAAAGTCCAGAGGGCAGGCTTAGCACCATACAATCAATCTTTAGCTTAGAATGTTATCAAGTACCCATCTATCCGGTATCAAGCCCCTGCCTATCTTCCATACTGCAACAGCTTTGTCATCATCTCAAGCTGGCCTCCATCAAGGTTCCAGGATGACTACAGCAGTTCCAGAATCAGGTTCAGATATGACAAAAGCCAAGAGTGGCAAAAGACAATGTGTGCCCCCCAGAAAACATCCCCCATGGACCAGTATCTGTCAGGCACCCAGGTCTAAAGCAAACCCAAAAGAAGGACCATTATTATGGTTATAGTTTAGGTGAATTAGGCATCATAGCCAGAGGTAGGACAGAGGGACTTTTTCTTAATCCCTTCAGAGAATGGGTGATGGAGAACAAAACTGATTTCTCTCAGAGAAGGAAGAAGTAGGCAGACTACCTAAAGTATCTGCCATGACCATTTTGCTAAAAGAGAAAAGGTAGACATGGAAGGTGAGGTAATTTGCTCCAGGATCCAAATCCAGAATGCAAAACTGTCAGAAGTGTCTCAGAGATCACAAGTTTCAGATTCCTCAGTTTATAACTCAGGCATCCGTGGGCCAGAATGTTCAATCACTTGCCCAATATCACATAGATCTAACTAGTGGGAGAGCCAAAACCCAACTCATTTCCTCTGCCACCTGGTCATGTATTTTTCCATCACCTCATTCTTGTTCCATTTGTGTTCATTTATATTTAACTTGTATACAATTATACAGGAATAAAAAGCACCTAAAACAGTGCCTGGCAGGTTCTAGCATTTATTTTGTGATTTAATAAATGTTTTCTAAGTAACGCAAATCTAGATAATGCCCATTAGTTCTCAAATAGTTTGTGTAATTTCAGTCCCATGGTCTATGCATTTTCCCAATTTTCCCTACATTGGCTATCATTTTGAGGCTATTAGTAGATATGGCTTAACCAAAGGAAAAAGGAAATGGCATGTCTTATGAGGAAAAGCAGTTTCTAAAGATTACCTTTAAATAAAACAGACATGAATTATTATGCAAAGCAGAATGCAAGTCCAATTTAAAGAAGCATCATTATGGTAGTTTCTCTAAGATTGCACTCATGTCAGTCTGAAACAAGTTGAGAAGTGCTGTGTTGAGCTAACGTTGGTCTGTGTAAGCTTTTTCAGAATAAAAATATGTTAGCTATTAACTAATCGAAAGTTGTTTATAAAAATAAACAAAGCAGTAGTATGTCACCTGTTTCCCATGAATAATAGAGGTTTAATAATAATAGAAATATTTTATTCAATTTATTTGTGTCTTCCATATTAAATGTATTCTCCTCATATTTTGTTGAAGTCTATGAAGACCCTATTAATCTCTGGGGCTTTTGTTCTCTGCATTTGTACAGCATCTGTTCCTATTAATACCTTTATCTGGCAATAGCAATTTTTTTAAACTAACTTTTTAAAACTGAAGTGTGACATACATATATATATATTTTATATATGTATCCATACCAAAAAAGTTGCCAGTCTTAGCATGTAGCTCAAAGCAAGGTGAGCGCATATATAAGTACCACCCAGGCCATGATGTGAAGGCCACAGCAGCTCACCCAGTGTCCCCTCCCAGGCATTAGGCCCTGGTCATAGGTAGTCATTATTTTGACATCTACCACCACAAACAAAAGTAGCATTTCTGAGCTCTGTGTGCATGAAATCACACAATAAGCAGTCTGCGTCCTTTCCTCAGTATTATGAGTATAAGATCTTCTTATGTTGTGTTTTGTAGTAGTTTATTTGCATTGGTTCCAAAGCGTTCCATTTTTGGAGTCATGTGAGGATCAGTCTGGAGAATGTGGTTAGCCATCAGCCTCTTCTAGCTACAGTGACTTTGGGGTCCACTGTAGCATTCAAGTCCAGGGGTACTCTCTGTGGGCAGCATCTAGCCAGTGACTGAGGCTATTGAGGAGAGGTAGCAAGGCCTGAGTGTTCTGCTCAGTGTGCAGTTCCTCTATGGACAGTTCTGTGCTGGAGCTCTCCATTGGACCAGCTGAGACATTCTCAGAGCCTAACCTCACATAGTCAGGGGCTCCTTCCTACCCCTTCTTCCTTCCCTCTCCTTCTCTTTCACAAATGTAAGATCTGCAGTGCAGTTTGATGCCTTAATCTGCCACATTTATTTACTAAATTACTCTCAGTAAATATCTTGCTTTCCTATTTATTCTAATCCTTTGCTTATCAGAGGTATATGAGCTGAGTCACATTATACAGTCGTTCCACAATCTATTTACCTATTCTATTTCGATATTTTCAGTCTTGGAACATATGACAAGTGCTATAAACATTCTGTACATGCATATTGGAGACTCATTTGCCTGCATATCAGCTGAATCACTGTGGAAGGGCTGGTCACAGGTTATGGATAGTTTTGACTTTAGTAGATCATGCCAGAATTTTATGAAATGATTGTACCAGTCTGCATTGCCACCAAGAGGACATGAAGGTACCAATTCTTCCATTTGTCTTTCCATAGTGCTGTCATTTTTATAATACTTAGTATGTTTATATATGTTTATTGGTCATTTGTCTAGTCTTTTCTGTGAAATTTCTATTCATATATGGCTATTTTTCTATTTACTTCTAAATTTTTCTTATTGATTTTGTAGGAGTTATTTGTATATTCTGGTTATGAATTCTTAGTATCATTCACCATCATGATAATGATGGCTCCGATACACAGAAACTATTAGTTCTAACATAGCATAATTTACTAATAGTTTTCCTTCCTTAAGCCCTCTCTCTCTTTTTGTTGGCAACACTGGAGTTTGAACTCATGGTCTCACACTTGCTAGGCAACCACTTTACCACTTGAGCCACACTACCAGTTCTTTAGAGCTCTTGTGACTGTTTAAGACATCTTTGCTTTTCTGAAGGTTGTAAAGTTGGTGTATTCCAGGAGCTTTTGTTTCATTTTGGTTTTTGTATCTTTTTACTGTAAAATTGTACAATTGGCTTTGTTGTGATATTTCCTTACCTACGTATAATGTACTTTGATCATATTCACGTCCTCCATAACTCTTTCTTATCCCCCCTACTCCTTATTTTTTTGTTTTACAATTTTAATGCTTCATTATTCTATTTCAAACATACTTATAATGTATTTCCCATCAGGTTCATTCCCTATCACCCTTGACCTTTGAGCTCCCTGTCTGTTGTTTCCTTCAAACACTTCCTCTTGTACATTCATGTCCTTATTTTTGTTTTGTATTTATTTTTTTAGATCAATGATTCATATATGAGAGAAAACACATGATATTTGTCTTTCTGAGTCTGGCTTATTTTACTTAATGTAATGATCTCTAGCTCCATCCATTTTCCTTCAAATAACCTTATATCATTCTTTTTTGTGGCTTAATAATACTCCATTGTATACATATCACATTTTCTTCACCCAATCATATGATTCCATAGCTTGGTTATTGTGACTAGTGCTACAATAAACATGGTTGAGCAATTACCTCAATTACATGCCAACTGACATTCCTTTGCATAAATGCCCAGGATTGGTATAGCAGGATCATATGTAGGTGTATTTTTAGTCTTTTGAGGAATTTCCATGCTGATTTCTAGATAGGCTGCACAGCGTGCATCCTGTACCTGGCCCTGTGTAGGGATCTAGTGGCAGCTCATCCAGGAAGGTTTGCTGTCTTCCATCCAGCCTGGAGAGTTGGTGTTTTATTTGCAAAGTGGCACAGATAAGCTTGGTGTAGGTCTAGCAATGATGTGGGTTAAGGGTGCACTTTGTGGGTTTTGCCCTGGGTAAGACACTCAGTGTGGCTTAGCTTCTACTCATTCACAGTGAGCTTTGCAATCTTTTGTCCTTGTTGCCGGGTTGGTGTTTTGCTTACAAGGTGGCATATGGCTTGCTCTTGACATGCTAATACACTGGGTGCTGATGGAAGATCAGGTCCTGCTCCCAGCTTGCTCACTCCTGTGGGGCTTCTCTGGATGATCTCCAAGTGAAGTTTCCCCTTTGTTTATTTTATGGATCTAAAGTTTGATATTTCTTGTCTATTCTTTCACTGGTGCCTACGCTGCCTTTCTAAATTGTCTACTTTTCCCTGTTGCCACCTACCTGAGGTTTTAGAGATTCAGGAATGTTTGTGGGGGATGTCTGCAATACATCACCTTGTTTCTCTTTTTCTCTCTGTTTGAGGCATGATCCTACCATGTTGCCCAAGCTGTTCTAGAACACACTTAGGTAGTCTGGCCTTAAACTAGCGATCCTCCTGCCCCAGCCTCCCAAGTGTTGAGATTATAGGCATGAACCACCATACCTGGCTTCTTACAGTTTTTGTTTTACTACCCACATTTTAGGTCTAGAATCTACCTGGGGCTGATTTTTGTCTTTATCTAAATTATTCCATTGGCATATTAAGACTACAAAGTTGTTGGGATAAAGGAAAATTTTATACATGCTGAATGTTTTCTTCCCCAATTACATGTATGCATGCATGCATTCATTCATCATTCCTCACACATATTTATTGATCATACTTAATATGTTATTATGAAATGTGAAATGTGCTGAATTCCAAGGAAATAGAAATAAATTTAGCTATGGTTACTGGATTTGTAGGCCTTGCAGTCTAATGGGATGCATGAATGAAAAGATTAGGAAGTAGAAAGGTATCAGGTTTTGCACTCAGATGGACTAGGGTTATTTATTAGTTGTGACCTTGAACAAGTTATTCAACTATTTCTGAGCTTTGGCTGGGGAAAATATTGAGTGCTATGAAGATTAGAGATAAGGTTTGTAACAAGCCTATCATCATGCCTACAATTCAGTAAGATATAAATAATTTATATTTCTTGCTGTTAGTCCACATGGAAAGACTTACAAAGTGCAAAGTCCTTGAGAATGTTTTTGGAGGATAAGGGAAGACTTTACAGAGGTTAAAATACAAAATATGTAAGGAATATAAGTGATCACCAATAGATGTAGTTGCTAAAGTTAGAGAGAGAGAGAAAGAGAGAGAGAGAAAGAGAGAGAGAGAAAGAGAGATTGGTAGAAACGAAGAAGCTGTCGATATGGAATATCACAAATTGAACATTGAGCATTTTTAGGAGTCTGGCACAATTTCCTTCATGAGGATACAATGGTGCTAAAATAGGTATGGTAGCCTGACCTACTTTTAGAAAGCTTACTGATGGTAAAGGAACAGACACACAGGTAGGCAATTACCAGTGCTATTGTGCTAGCATCGTTTGAGATAATGGCTGATCCCTTAGTCATTGCCCTGGTCTCTAATAAGGGCCTTTCATTAGATGCCTAGCTGAAATGGAGCCAGTAAGATCATGGCAGAAATTTGGGAGTGTCATTTTGTGACATTTAGTTTTCTGCATATGGCTAGAGCTGTGGCCTGTCACATTCTTCCTATGACTGGAGAGAAGAGAAATTTTTGTAGAGGCAGACAGGAAGGAAATAGATATGCGGAACTTAGCAAAAATAGGAAAGAGAAAGAATCTTACCAACTTTCAGTGTTTTCAGTCTTTTTAAGGCTCAATTTCAATCCTATCCTTGGATTGTGTATAATAACACCAGCTCTGTGTATTACTTATATTCCCTTCACGCTGATTTCCAAGAGTCTCAAGTAAGAGGTTTATGATAAATGCTAAGAAGGGGATTGCATGCTTTGCCAGAGGGTCACATATGAAAGACACAACTTAACTGGTAGGCCAGGAAGGGTTTTAAGAAGCTGAAATTGGAATAATTAGTGGGAATTACCCAGGTGAAGAGCAGCTACAAGGTTGTTCTAAGCAGACAGGATTGAAGGGTAGAGGCATAACTACACCAGTTCTGTTATGGCGGTACAGGGCTGGGAAGAAGGGATGAGAAAGATCAAGCTGGAGAGGAAAACAGCTTCAGGTCACCCAGGGCTCAGTTTATGGCGATGGGTATCCTCATAAGGCAATACGGAGAACTTTCCATGCAGTAGCAGTCCAGGCCTCTTACCTCCTTCCTCTCCCACTTCTTCACAGAGAAGAACTGAGCCTCTGTTGGGTGAATGATAAACACTGTACTACATACCTCAATTGGTAGTTCTACCTCAAGAACTGGTATTTGGTTTCATTTCTTCTCTCTCTGCTTTCCTTTCTAATTTGTTCTTCAGAAGAAAATAGTTTGTGACAATACGGTTGGGGGTGACCACCGCTAAGGAGGTTAGTGACAGGAGTTGTAAATACTCCTTCATGGAGTAGGAAATCCAAGAACGGCAAATGGGTTGGGACTTTGAAGAAGGATTCTAGCTGGCCCATGTTGGCATCTAGTATTGATTTATTCCAAGCCACCGTAGGCCAAATCAGCAGTGAGTTAAAAGTTAGCAGCAAAACACTTGGCTTTATTTGAGTAAATGATTCTCTTTGGTGTCTTTTGGCCGGCTTATAAACAACTGGAGTTCGTTGAAATATGTTGAATAATGACACAGTTCCTAAATACTTCATTTTCTAAACCTATCACTATGGTTTGAACATAAAATGTCCTCCACAGACTCGTGTTTTGAATGCTTTGATTCTAGCTGGTGGCACTATTTTGGGAGGTTATGGAAATCTTGGGAGGTGGGGCTTCACTGGAGGAAGAAGGTCATGAAGCGGAAACAGCTTTTGAAGATTATATGGAGGCCCCAGTTGGATCCCCTCTCTTTGCTTCTTGTCTGCCAGGAAGGAATTCTGTGAACTGTTCCACCATGTCCTCCCCACCATGATGGACTAAACCCTTTGAAATTGTGAGCCCAAATACATCTTTCTTCCTTAAAGTTGTTCTCCCAGCTATTTTGGTTATAGGAATGAAAAGCTAACTAATACACCAATGCTTTTCTCAGGTTGGTGTTGACTTTTATTTTAGTAGTGTTGGATGTGGGACAAAGCAGACTTTCCTGGTACATTATTGTTCCCCTTAGGCTCCATAGCAATACCCTTTTTGGAATAGGACTGCAAATCCAATGAGTGCTGGATTCTGTCTCCCCATTTCTCCTCCCTCTCTAACAAGAGATACCATAGTTCTCCATCAATTCCAAACCTTCATCTTCATGCTGCTTAATCAATGACAGGATAAGACTGAATCTGGTATATTTCCATATTATCTTGAACTGGGTATATGACTACCTTCAAACCCAGATGATCCGTCAGTCATTACAGATGGTTTTATTGCTTATCCTGGGCTAATACCAGTTTATCTAGAGCAGTTTCTTTCTCTCCAATCAACATGTAATATCAAGTGACAGCTACCCTGAGAAGGATTTGGAGGCTGATAAACTAAATGGAAAAAAAATCAATGACAGAGCAAAAGGAATCCATGCAATCCTTGCAGGTGCACAGAAATGCCAACAGGTCTACTCAGAACGTCCCACGCATGCGAGAGGAGAAGCCTGTGGAAACCAGTGCATCATCAACTCACCGGACGCCTTCGTTCTCTGTGGAAAGAAGTGAGTAAGGGAAAAGGCAAGTGGTGGTGGTGACCTATGCACTTGGCATGGAGGGTTCTCAGAGTGTCCTTAAGATACAAAACAAAGATTGCTACCATATTTTTTTAAAAGGAATTTGCTCTATGACTGGCACTGGGTCAAGCATCTTTCCTGGATTATTTTATTTAATATAGACAGCTTTATGAGCTGGCTGCTAATTACCATTGACTACACTTAACAGAAAATTCACTCAATAATGGAGGAAGACTGTGAAACCCCACTCTGTATGATTTCAGGTGATGTGCCACCTCTTCCCTAGGGTGACTAGTTTATCTGTCTTTGTTCTTTAGTGGTTCCTTGACATTTTATTTCTTCTCTATTGATTTGGGCTAAATGGACATTTTTTAACTGTGACTTTCTCAAAGTCAGCCTGGTCACACTTACCACCTTATAATTTCCTAGTCTTATTAACATCTGCTTGCCAGCTATTCCCATGGAATGTGGTCATGTGTGAAGGTTTGTCCCCAAGAAGCAAGCCAGCAGAGTCCCCAGGAAGCAAGCCTGTTCTCTGCAACACTGCACAGTTGCTGCTCTCTGTACTTCCCTGACTTTGTAAAGCAATGCTAACATCACCCATATTTGTTTTTAACTTCAGCGGACTAGCAGACTGGTACCCTATCCCCACCCCCTATTCCCCTCCTGGTCATGTGACCGCAGACTCTCTACCAGGCTGTTTCTAATGTCACCTCTCCCTGCTCCTATGACTTCTTCTCACACCCACCCATGGGTGGGGTTTAGCAATTCAACCCAACTGCCCCTCTGAAGGGCCTGATGGGTGCTGGGGGGGAAACAAAAGGGGGTCTGTGATGAATGGGTGAGCTGTCAATCTTTTGTCCCTTCCTCTGGTTACCATTTCACATCTTTGCTGAAATGAAATTTGAATTTCAAAAGGTTTAAAGAACGTTTCTTAAGCCCACAATTTCCCAGCAGCTTGCAAACCTCTTAAAACATTACCTTCAATCTGCCACTAGTGAGGAGTGAATGTTGAGTACTTATGTGAACTGTGTCATGCTGGCTAGTCCTGAGCTGCCTCCCTGGCTCCCCGGCTCCCCCACAAGCAATCATTCAAACCAAGTAGGCTCCCTTTGGTTTCTGGAAAGAACAATCCAATTTTCAGAAAGCTGATACCTACGGAGTCTCCACTGAGAACTAATTTCCCAAATGTATGAGGGACACTCATCTAAACGGGGAAATGGAGAGCTGGATTCAGGGATAAGAGTGGACTTGTCCGCAAAGCACAAGAGAGGGGTCCGACTTCCCCTCTCCCTGCTCTGGAGTAGCCTCGAGGTGGAGCTGTCAGTTGTGACCTACCTCTGGCAACATCGTCATTTTTATTTAGGGTGAATGAGGCTGCCATGAGGGTCTGCAGGAGTTTCATTGTCAATTCTGCATTAAAGAACCATTAAAATAAAGTGTTACTGTAAGAAGCTCTGCCTGCTAGACAGTTCTCAGAAGAGCTTTGTGCCTTTTTCTTTTTCTGAGAGCTGCTTGCTTCTCCTTTCCATTTTCAGGGGGAGGAAAGAGCCCCTAGCAAACTGAACCTTTTTAATTGATTATAAAAACAGAAGAGAACATAGCAGTGGGAATTGTTGGCAGGGCTTTACAGCAAGTGGCGAATCACTGCATATTCATTTGTTTCTCATTGGCCAAGATGAATCCTCTTTTGGTATTAAAGCAAATGTGCTGTGAAGTTGCCGAGGACAGGGTTTAACAACTTTTCCTGGCTGGCAGCCTGAGTCCTTTTTTTTTTGTTGTTTTTTGATGGAATGGTAGGAGGTCCAGGAAGTGGTGGGAGCAGAGAGCAGAGTGGAGGGCAGTGAAGTGTTTTAGTGAAGGCAGGAGCTGTGCAGTGCTGAGATCGTCCTCCAAGTAGCAGAAAAGAATGGTTTTATTCGTGTGGGTGGGTGGTGGGGGGAATTGAATTACATTGCAGAAACTACAGGAAAGGTCTGTCTGCAGAGTTGCTACACTGGCATCTCTAGGGGGATTGGTTCCAGGACCCCTCTGGACACCCAGATCTGCAGAGGCAGGTGCTCCGGGCCTACATGTAAAACTGTGTTGTGTTTACATATAGCCTATACACATTGTCTGCATATTTGAAATCATTGCTAGATTACTTATAATACTTAATACGATGCTTAACAGTGGTTGTGTTGTGTTGGCTTTATTTATTTATTTTTCACTACTGGGGCTTGAACTCATGGCCTTCACCTTGAGCCACTCAAACAGCCCTATTTTTATGAAGGATTTTTTGAGATAAGGTCTCATGGAACTATCTGGGTTCGAACCACGATCCTCCTGATCTCTGCCTCCTCACAAGCTAGGGTTACAGGCGTGAGCCACTGGTGCCTGGCTTTGGTTTTTGATTTGTGTTATTTTTATTGTTGTTTTTTTAAAAAATATTTTTAATCCTCTGTTGGTTGAGTCCAGAGAGGTGAGCCCGCACATGCAGAGGACTGGCTGTAGCAATTATCTTGTTAGTCCGGGAAATTGGACTGAATTAAATTCTTCCATGACAAAGACAGGAAGCAGGTCATCTGGCTGTGGTTTCTTTTCACTGCCTCAGTAACTGAGGTCCAAAACGGTTGGATGTGAACCTGGTCATCTTCTATAAACCAAGTTGGGGATCCTTCTGCCTGATTCCCACTCTCCTTGACATCCCTTTGCCAATGATTATTGTAAATATTCCGTTCCTTCTCTTCCATTTTGTCTTTACCTCTCCAATACTGGCCTTCTGCTGCAGTGAATTTCAATTTGCTTAAAGAGGCTTCTTCCTGCCTCAGGACCTTAGCACATGCTAAGCTAAGCACCTGTTACACTACACATTTCCTTTGTAGCAAGTATTGCTACCACAATTAAATGCATACCACCCGTGCCCAGCACAATGCTGATGTGTCTGGCAGGTCTTTAATGGTTACTGACTAAAAAATTAATAAATTATGTTTTCATTCATACCTTTCATCATGAAAATTAACAACATTTTAAGCGATGACACCGTGGATTTTCACAATTGCAATTCTTGACACAGTACCATAGAATGCTCCCTGCCTATTCTGGGAAGTATTAGAAAATTTGGTCAGAGGTTTGTCCTTGAGACCAATTCAGAAGTACATAGAGTTCTGTAAACTCATTCCTGACCTGCATTCAGTTTTGTATACACGATATATGTTTAATGGTACACGTAGTAAGCATTTAAAGAAAAACTTCAAAAGGTTTGAATGAGTGTGTGCTTAGATATTCAGTAATTCTTGTCTTGTTATATCACTTGTTACAGGCAAACTTCCTACATTGCTGTTCTTCAGGTGGGATGACCACAGAGAAGTGACAGCCAGGTGATCTTCAGCCACTTGAGTGATGAGCAGTTGATTATCACAGGACACACTTCTGTCTGAATAGCCCAGGGCTGGCACTTGACTAATCGAGTCTTTTAAAGCAGAGAATTAGGGGGAGGACAACCCAAATCCTTAAACATCTTATTATTGTTGACAGGGGATTGAATGAGGGTCTTGGCTTGCTAGGGAGGCACTCTTCCACTCTAGCCACACCTCCAGTCCTTTGGGTTTGGGTTTGTTTTACAGACAGTATTCTCCCACTTTTGCCCCAATTAGCCCCTCTTTTGGTGATTCTCCTGTCTCCAGCTCATGAGTAGCTGGGATTATAGGCTTGTACTCCCACACCTGGCTAAAATGCCTATTTTTCACTAAAACATAAGCATACATCTGTTTTCCAATGTCTTGATGTAGAACTGGATCCACTGACTGAAATCCTCCATTGTCTTTCTTGAATCTGCTACATTTCCTTTTTTTCTTTCTCTTCTTTTGACAGTACTGGGGTTTGACCTGAAGACCTCATGCTTGCTAGGCATGCACTCTACCATTTGAGCCATTCCCTTTTTTACTTTAGTTATATTTTAGTTAGGGTCTTGTGTTTTTGCCCAGGACCAGCCTAGGACTGAACTACTTCTACCTATGTCTCCACTATAGCTGTATTTACAGGCACTTATCACCACCCCCATCTTTTTGTTGAGATGGTGCCTCCCTAACTTGTTTCTCTACCTCCCAAGTAGCTGGGATTATAGCATAAGCCATTACCCCCAGTCTATTTTCCACTTTTTAAAGTAAAGAGAACTAAAAGACATTGGGGAGCCAATCTGAAAGCAGATTTTTTTATATTTTTTTGTTTTTCTCTCCTGTCTTTTGCAGTTGCCTCTCCCACACTGAATTTAATGGGCTCTTTTAGTAGCTTGTCTTGACTGTGTCATTCTGTAGTAGTCATATAGTTTTCAAGGAAACCACCCTTTTCACACCTATATTTCATAGTTGTGGAATATATATCTAAGTTATTTAATTATAATAAACAAATGGCACCTATAGGTTTGAGAACAAACACAACCGATTCTTAGAGAGAGTATGATGGAAACAGAGGGACAAGGATCGTTGGAAAAAGGCATCAGTGGCTGAGAGTATCCACAAGAAGTTTACAGAGAAAATGGGGTGTGATGTTTAATCATTCAAACTGTTAGGTAGTGGTTAGGTTAGATAATGTCTTCTTGGTCTAAAGGTGTTGGATATTTTATTAGTGTCATACTCCCTTGCCATGTAGAAAGTTCCATGGAGGCAGAAACAGTTCCTGCATAGGGTGCTTAGTAATAACCTGCTCCTCCATTCTGAGCCCACTCTGGTCCATGCTGTTGGTAGTCCTTTGGGTCATTCCTTCTCTCTTTCCTCTCCATGGAAGACTCACTGCTGACAACCCTATAACAAGAGACAAGCTGATAAGGGAAAAACACAACAGATTTCCTTGACCACTGTTTTATGTGACTCAGAAGACTTTAGAAATGAAGACCCAAGGAAAATTATCTCTTTAGATTTGATGATGAATAAACAGCTATGTAGAAATGTTGGACAAAAAGGGTGTGACCTGAAGCAACAGACTGAGAAGGAAAACCACCAAGGCTTATCTGTCCAGATTCTTCTTGGCCTTTCTGGGCAACATTCTTTCCACCTTGTATAGAGCAGGACCCTTCTGCACGAGGGTTTTATGGTCTATTATCAGACAGGGGAGGGCAGAGAATTTCTTTATGGCCTGCTCTTACACAGAAAGACAGGGAAAGGTCAGAATAATGCTTCTAGTTTCTGTGATTCATGTACAGGGAGAGGAATTCTGGTTTCCATCAGTTGCTTTGGGGGTGGGAGACAGGAAGAGAGGCAAAGGTTCTTACAATGTCTTTCAGTTCAGAATACTCAACTTGCCAAAGCATCATTCTTTGGGGTGTCATTTTCTGAGCTCCAAAGCAGTTTGACTGATTCACTGATAAGAACAGGAACCACAGAACAGCCATAGCAACCTCGAGTTCAGGCAAGAGATTTTAACTTTCCTTTGTCCATCAGGCTGACGTAAGGTTAGTCTGCCAACGCAGAGATTTTTATTTCTGAAACAGTATCAAATAGCCCTCACTTCTAACAACCATATCATAAATAAAGGTGATAAATAGAAATGAAATCACATTTAAAGCCAACAAAATTGTTGTTGAGGAAGGTGGATATTTATAATAGAACTAGAATTACTTGTACCAAAACTATAAGTACTTTGTACATCTTCTTCATCACTCAACCCTTGTGCAGTTCTGAATACTGATACCAGATTCTGATGCCAGTGCCTGAAAAAATACATGATTTTTTAAATAAGATCCCCTTGCTTACCTACCCTTGGGTCATTTCCTCCTCTTTTCTTTCCCCCTTGGCCGTATGGGGGGCTGTGATGCTATAGGCACCATGTCTTTTTTTCAAGTAAAGTCCCACCTACCAGATCAGACTAGTTGAACTGTAATTATTTTTATAAGGTAGAGTGAAAAAAATGCACGACGAGGGAGCGTGAGAGATTCAGTCCTGCTGGACAGGTTTAACGGCAACAGCAACAGAGCACACTTAAAAGGCCTGGCAACAGGGCCTGGAGACATTGGCTTGGTGGTACAGGTGTCTGGATCACAGGGTAGAGAGAAACAAACAGCTTGGAAGCTCCATTCCTCCTCTAATCCCTGCCCTTTGTTAAGGCCATATCCTAATTTCTCTTAGTAAATAATAATAATAATAATAATTGCATTACCAAACTCATGGTCTGCTTCTGAGGCCAGCATTTCCTGCTGATGAGTAATGAAAGTTAAAGTAGGAATCGATGGGTGGCAGGGACTGCCTACTCAGAAGCAGCAAATGAAAACAAGAGGCTTACAAACCTACCACAGTTTCATGAATTACAGGCAATAGTGAGATCTGTGGGTTTTGCCAGGCCATATGTGAAAGTGACATTGACTGTTTTTCCTTGCCTGTGGTTGCAGGGCCTGTGTTGAGACTAGCTAGCAACAAGTTCCCCCTTCTGTGAGGTGATGAATGTATCCACCCTCCAAAAACTCACGAGAAATAAGGGTGAAGTGTGTGGCAGAGGAAATAGCTATGACAAGAAGTCTTACTGACAGGACAGGAAGAATTTATGCTGAGGGAAAAATGGCAGGCGTGCCTTTATAATGCTGGTGATGATAGGAATGTTACGTGGTATAACTGAAACCAGCAGCTTGAAGCACAGTGGTGCTCATTTTGATCCAAGATTATCAGTAGCTGTCTTCTATGATGCTTTCCAAAGATTACCTATGTGTTGTAAGGAAGCAGTCTTTTGTTTTGACTGAGTCCCCCTTTTGGTTATATGCCACTCAGTTACTCATAAAGTTTTATTGGTAAACAAAGTGAAGAGAATAAACATTTTTTTTTTGAGTTGCTGATGTAGAATCTATCTATGGCTATGAGAAGTTACACTGGAATATCTTCTAGGATCCTGGGGGGAGCTTCAAGACTTGAGTGATATAAAATGAGTAATACAAAGAATCCACTGCTCTGATGGTTACAGTTTCCTGTAGGAATAGTGCTGGATGGGCAGCAAGAGTTAATTGTCTTGAGTTCACAGATATTGGCCTAATACCAACCTTCAAGTTGATATATCTATCAAAATTCTTCAAATGAAGACCTCATAGTTTGGCAAATTGCCAGAGCATTCAAGCAAATTTGCTTTGCCTTTTAAGAGTAATCCAATTTTTATGAAACACCTAAAGGAAATTTTCAAGGAATCACAAACCTCAGGTTTATTAATATTTCACTTCCGGCAAAGTGCCTGCACTTCTGATTAACTAATGGCTCTGTGGTCAATGAAAAGGGCCTAAAGACGCAGCACCTCTTGATAAAACAGCCCTACAAATTATGCACATATCCTAAGATGTTAGACTACCGTGCTGTTGGTAAGGCTTCTCTCTGACACCCCTCACTTCTCTTGCAGGTGTGAAACCCCTTTGTCTTGTCTCTTTAGGCTTTCAGAGTCCCCAAGACTTGTTATGTCTTAACTTTTTTGTCTCAAAGACTACTCTTAGGAAAGGTCTGATATTATGTGCATCTTGTTGCAAATTTAAATCAGTATGTTACTTGGGACTAGGGAACAGGTAATAAGGAAGGGATGGGGAAGAGCTTTCCATTTTAAATAATTGTGGAAAAGAGATAGTATTTTTAATTTGATTTTTGAGTAGGTACTATAGCCATGTAGTTTAAAATCTATCTAGTTTGTTTTATCTCATCTGAGAATTTTTCTAACAGAAAAAATAAATATAAATAAGTAAAATATGTATAAATTCTGATTCCCTTTTTTACTTGAAAAGTAACATATTACATATAATCTTCATGTTTTATTATCTTCACTTTATTTATTTAAATGTCTTTATCAATGCATGGAAAGTACACCCATTCTCTTATTTTCACATCCACTTAGGATTCCATTTTACGGATAGACATAAATTATTTACTCAATTTGCTACTTAGGGACATTGGATTTATGTCAATTTTTTTTCTGTTAATTCAATGAAGAATGTCTTCCTAAGTCAGGTTGAACATATGCAAATATATCTGCAGGAAACATTCCTAGGAGTGGAATCACTGGGTCTGATGGTGTGTATGCATTTGTGTTTGTAATAGATATTGCCAGACCACCTTGCACTGGCTTGTACCCATTTACTCTCCCACTGGTGACGTGTAGGATGCTCACTTCCCCACAGTCCAATGACAAAGTGTGTTATAATGAAATGTTTTTAATCCATATTAAACAAATTTGCAGGATTAGAGAGCTTTTGAAAAAGGAATTTGTTTTATATTTAAAAACCTTCTCAATCTTCTGAAACCACTTCCCTTGGGCAGAAACAACAAAGCAACACTTGCTATGTTCTAGGCACTGAGCCAAGGACAAGGGATACAAAGGTAAATGTGCTGGGTTTGATTCTCCCTTTCCTTCCCTGCCTCCCTCCCTTCAATGTTTTCAAGGCCTATTGATTTTACGTTTCAAGGTAGAAAGCTTATTAAACCTTCCTCCTCTCCATCCTTATGCGTGTGATTGCAATAACTTCCTAACTGCTGGCCTGTTTCCTGTCCTTCCCAGATCCAATCTATAGCCTCTCTTAGCTCAAGTGATCTTTTAAGATGTGAAAGGATTCTTGTCACTCTTGTTCATCCCTTTATGGCTCCTCTTCGCTTATAGGAAAATGTCCAAATTCCTTAGTCCATAGCCAAGTCTTTTTCCAACCTCACCACAGCTTGCCTTTTCCATTGCCCACCTTCGAGCTACAACTTCCTTCTGTAAAACTCTTTTCTACTTGAAGTATTCTCCCTTTTTCTAATTTTCATTTTAAGCATCATCACTTTTTAAATGTTTTGCCAGAACTCTGTCCTGAGTTCTGCCATGCTAATTAGAATTAATTTTCACACTTGCCTCAGATAACCTGTAATATTGTTTGCATGTATCTTCTACTCAGCTGTGAGTTCATTGACAAAGAAATTAGTTTTTATTCTTATATCATTGCATATATACAGCTCAGTACTATGTCTGGGCAGAGATGATCAATAGCACTGCATAATTTTATAGTAACAATTGTTTGCTAAAAGTTCTGGGAGAGTTCTGAGATCAGATTCTAAAGAGAAATCTCCTTTGTCTCATGCTTGATGGAAATGAGCCTTCTGCCTGAGTCTCTTATGTCACAAACATATTTTGTAAAACATGGGTGTGAGTTCAGATACATGAACCTACACAAGATCTGGTTATGACTGCAGATAATGAGGTGGATTTTCCTACAGTGGCGAGCCTGTTAAACACTCAGCTGCCCTTTTCTCTTCTTCCTGCACATGGTTGGACAGCCTTTCCCAGCCACCCATGAAGTCAGACATGACCATGGACTGAGTTTAGGCTGATGGAATATGGATGGAAGCAATGAATGTCACTGCCAAGTCTGACCAGTAAAATTCCCCTAAGAACTGTTGTTCACTTTCTTCTCTCATCCCTGACTGAATACCGAAATGTATCTGGTGGAAAACTGAGGTCTTAACAGTGGTGGAATTAAGTTTCAGAACCAATACATGGCTCAAGTGATAGAACATGCCTTGCATGCTTGAGACAATTGCTTCAATCCCCAGTACTGCAATGAATAAATAAAGAAAAATAAAAAATTCAAAAAAGAAAAAGAATCTCTACACGAAGGCCACTCACCAAATATCCAAATGAATTGTGATAGAATTCAAAAATAAACCCTTCGTGTGTTCTGCCACTGAGGTGATACAGTTGTTTGTTAGTTGGCTTATCCTGGAAACACAGTTGCAAAGATACATAAGGTACTCAATATTCATTTATGCATTCACGTATTGGTTATTTAATCAAATGGCTACCTGGATCTCTCACTAGAAGAAAAGGGTGGTACATGCATGTACAAGTGGAGCCCAATCAGATGTAGACCTCTCCTGCTCTCCTCCACCACATGGCTATGGCTAACACTCAGCAAGCTGGTGGACCAAGCTCATTCAGATGCCAAGATGCCCGATTGTGAAGGATAGTGTCATTATAATAAATGCTTTCTCTCCCTCCCCAGAAGAAATGGCTGCTCTTCATGTGCAAAAAACACTCCCATTCTTCTCTCCACACAGACTCTTAGACCCTATAGTTATCACTTCCTGTTGGACCAGATCTAATTTGCAGGTGAAAGTCCAATACCACCATAAATGTTGCTTCTCTGTTTTGGAATATTGAAGAAAACTTGCCATGGTGTTCTTCTGCATAGCAATTATCTGCTTTTTCTTAGATGAAGTGTATTAGCATAAATTGACCTAAAGTTGTTTCTAGAATCTGTGTTCTTTTTTACTAGGCACTGTACTCACAGGTTTCTTTTTATTTTCTATACATATTCAGAACCTTTGAAACTTATCCAGTCTTGTGACTAAAATAATCTGTGTACTAGTGGCACAAGTACATGTGTCAAGCTCAGTTCTCTTTTCTGGAGCTCAGCTGACTGCCCAAAATCCTTATTTTGAGAGTGTAACAGGTACCTCTCTCAGACTTTCCTGTTTAAATCATTGGCAGCTGCATCCTTCCAGTTCACTTCCTCAAATCAAAAACTTCAGCATCTTTTCTCTCTTACAAACTTGACTTTCAGTCTGTCAGCAACAATTCCAGAAGTACAAATGGACCACTTCTTACCATTGTCAGTATGACAACTTTTGCCTACACACCACTGTTTCCACCTGAACCAGTACAATAGACTCCTGTTAAGGTTTCTCTTTTTCCATTCACCCTTCTTTATCCCCTCATTTGATACACTATCCATGATAGCCAGAACCAACTTCTTAAAATGAAAGGAAGAAAATGTCCCTCTCTTGATAGTTGCACATCTATGTTAGCCAAGCAGGTCAAGCTCTGCTGTCGAAACAAATATGCAATAGCAATCTCAGTGGCTTAAGAGAGCAATGCTTCATTTGTCACTTAGGTGAAGTCTGACATAGACCAGGATCCTTGTCTATTTCCATCAGGTAGGGCACTTGACTTTGAAGGATTATAATGGAAGAGGCACAGTTTCTCTTCACTGCCTTGGCCTGGAAGTGATACACAAGTATTCTGCTCATGATACATGACTCATGGCTGTTTACCCAATATGAACCCAGATGCAAAGGCAATTGGGGCAGACAGAAAAGCACACAGTTATTCTATGAGTTCTACTCTCTTGGTCACTCCACTTCTCCTAGATGAAAGGCCAAAATCCTTGCTATAAACTACCAGGCTTTCCAGGATCTTCCTCTTCTCACATTCCCCCCATTCTGCTCTTTGTGCTTTCTGACTGCATTCCTACCATTCTCTTCTTCACTCCCACTACTTCAGTCTCATGGCCCTCCTTGCTGCTTTTTACTTGGGTCAGGCATCCTCCTGCAAAGAGTCTCTCACCTTCTGCTCACCCTACCTGGAAGGCTGTTCCCACAGCACCTGCATCCTGAGTGTGTCCTCACTTCCATCAGATTGCAGTTCAAATTTCACCTTGCAGCACCTGGCCCAAAGTTTCATAACCCCCTTCCTTGCTGGTATATTCCTCTTCCTTAGCCCTGGTATTATCTAGCATATATATTTTGCTTACTTGCTTATTAATAAGCCCTTCTACCAGAATGTAAGTTACTTGAGGTCAGACCTTTCTGTTCCAACATCCAGAAATAGCCTGGTATAAAACCTGCACACAAATATTTGTTCAACAAATGAACAAACCACTCCTTTGAAAACTTACAATCCTCTGTTATGCCCACACTCACCCTCAACAATTTAAATCTAGACCTCTAAGTTTATCTACCTCTAGGCTAGCCATGAATATGCCTGTGATATAAACACTGTAAGAAAATCAATTTTGCAGACATACCTTGTGAATGATGAAGCAATCTGTTATATAGATAGTAGCATTCTTAGCTACTGCTGTGTTGTCTGTCTCTCTTGAAATGTAAAAACTTCCAGCAAGAGTCTTTCCATCATATTTTAACCCAAATTTGATTTAAATAACTTTCTACTTTTCTCCTCTCTCTCTCCCTCTCTCTGCTTTTTTTGCTCCCTCCTTCTATCTCAACACTTGCCTAAATCTTTGAAGAATAAGAAAGCTTTTGACCTGGTAGCTGTATATTATGCAATCCCTGTGCCCTTCCTTGCAGGTACAATTTCATATTCTTAAAATTATTTTTAATCACTTCTACTGCTTGCTATTGCAGAATAAAGCATACATGTAGACAGAGCTAGTTGGAGGTAAGAAGTGAAATCATGGTCTAGGTTCTTCCACAAAAAGGATTATTCTGCTGGGAGCTGCCCTCATATAGTGAGGGATGGTTAGCACCTACCATTGGTTTCCTAGCAACACAAAGCATTCCTACTGCTAGGACAGAGGGTCATTTTTGCATCTTCTCTTCATTTTCTCTTGGACTCTGTGACGAGAAATTACTCTGGAAAATTCCCAGAACTGAGGATGTATTGAAAAAGGTATACATGAGATGGAGATGGGGGAGGTAAGTGTGTGTGTGTTTGGAGAAGAGAGGAGTGGAAGAGGAATGACATATGGAACTAGAGAAAGGGGTCTCAATGACTTTTTAGAGTGTGTATTCTAATTGTAGCCAAGTAACACACTTATTCTAATAGAAACCAAGATCAAGGGTTCATTTGCCAAACTAGAGCTTATTTTGTTGGATGCATATGTTGAATAAAAAACATTACAGACTTCCATTTTCCTTTCCTTTTACAAGCTCAGCCTACAGACCTTCCCTGTCTAAATTCTGCAGGTCTTTTACAAAATAGCTATGTTTAAATGTTGTTACCTGGTTGCTTTCCCCATCCTTCTCTGTTCCAGAGAATGTCTTCTGGAACAAATAGCAGTTTTGAGATCCCAGACAGGTCTCACTTCATTCTCTGACATTCATATATTAGCTATGTGATATTAAAAACTATTTAACCTTTTGAAATTTTATTCCCCTAGTAGTGACTACATGTGCAATCACTGCCAGTTCCCTAATCAGTGTTTCTCTTCCTTTATTAATAGTACCTTGATTTTGTTTGGTGCAACAATGTGTCCGTCCAGCTTTTAATAGAAAAAAAATTCCTCAATTTCCAAAGGTTTCAGCATGGCTCTAGGATAATCTGGCCAATTAGATATGAACCTAGGTCTTCTTGATGGAGTCTCTAGGAATGAGAACATTTGCCTGATGGAAAGGAACTGATTGATTGGGCTGGAATGAACCTCCAATCCCTTATCAGCCTCCTTCTTCAAAACTGGAACTCAGACAAAAATATCCAGAGGTGTAGCAGTGATTTTTTGAGACCATGGGGATGAAAGCCATCCTCCATGGAGTGTGAACATATCAAGAGCCTAAATTCTTGAATTCCTCCAGTGACTACATTCACTCTTTGCATCAGGTGCTTTTGTCAGGACAGAAATAAACCCTTTATTTTGAAGCCAATGTTTGTTTAAAAATCCAACAAACAACAACAAAAATACAACCAAGGATACACATGCAACTTAGTGGTAGAATAATTGCCTAGCATGTGTGAGGCCCTGGGTTCCATTCACAGTGACATACACACACACACACACAACTGTGATGGTTCCTTTTAATGAGGTACATATCATTTGAAGCACAAACAATGTATTGATTTAGTAAGATGTGATTTTGCTTTGCTTACATTAGGGATTCCTTAAAACGCTCAAGTCCATATTTAGTTCTTTGAAAAAAATCTTGCTTTATTAATCATTATTTTAGAATTATTATGTTCAAACAGTTATAAGTCAGGGATTTTAATTGCAGTACTGCCAACACAAATATAGTCTCTAAAAAATTTAAGACTTTCCTTTAGTCATATATTCCTATTGTCTTATTTAATGTCTGTGTGTTGGCTTTGATTCAATATCTCTATGAAGTTTGAGTTCCTTCCTTCCTTTAGCTCACATTAAAGTGAATAATAATAATTTGTGGTGGTTGGAAGCCTGAGGGAAACAGACTTCCATGGCAGAGGGGTCTACTGTGAAATGTCTTCAGGGAAGTTCTATGGAATGAGCAACTTTTCAGCTCACTGCGTGGTAGTCTGCTAATCCTTCATTATTGTCTTTTTACAGCTTGAGGGTTCTGTTGGAAAAAATTTAAAATCATGATATTTCTGTGTTTATGCTTGACAACTTGTTTCAGGGTTTATTCACATTTCATCAGAAAATTATTTCTCTACTCATGCAAATATAAGAATCTTTTGCATCTTCTCATTCGATCTCATTTCCTTTTGTTGATGTCCTGCGTGCAAGTCAACATCTCCATAATAATAACAAATGAAATAACTGTATAAATGAAAATTAGCATACAATTGAGCTCATATAAAATAATTCCCTAGTTAGATAATTTGTAGGAATAGATTTCTTCCTTAAGTGAGGAACACTCTTATTCCCAAATCAACAGTCCCAAACAAGACAAAGGTTTAGAATTAAGGAGATAGGTTTTCAAAGAATTTTAAGAAATCGATAAAACAATTCATATTTAATGTTGTCATAGGTGTTTTTCAACAACCTATGGTGAAGAACATATATGTTATTGCTAGTCACTCAGCCTCTTCTCACTAACTCTACTGTGAGTTTTCTATGACTTACAATTATGTATTTTTCTTATTCAGACCTTCTTTCATCTGTGGTAGACACAGAGACATCTATCTCGGGTCCTCCAGGTTCACCAGCAAATGGTACCAGGGAACTGAGAAGATCAAGCCATTTCTGCCTGACAAGGGACGTTTTCATGGTTAATTCTAGCTTCAGAGCACACTGAGCGCTAGTGGATTCCCTGGACCTGAGTTGCAACGCAGCTTCTGGCTCTGAGTCATCTTGCTTCCTTCCTCTAATAACCATTTCTTACTTCAAACTCCATTTCAGCATCTTCTGGTAACCCTACATTCATCCTTTATACAACCATTGAATCAGTAACTAAAACTCCTAAGCTCAGCCTCATCAGTCTGTTTCTAGAAAGTTCTCTACCATTATTTGCTCTCTCCATCAGAATAAGAACTTTTGTCACTAGGATTCAGTACTGAATCTCCCAGAGCTTATGCCTAGTGTACAGCTGCAGCTCAGTAAATATTCGTGCCAATGTCTGTTAACTAAAATTCCTAGTCAAATTCAGAAAAAGTTTGCTTTGAGGATAGAGGTCAATTCATTTTCCTTTTTGATAGACAAATATTATTTAGCACAGAGTTTAACACTATAAATGCTCTATTTTTTTAAAAATTAAACTCTAAAAAGCAGACTTTCTATTGATTAAGGTCAATATTTAAACAGCTCATTTTCTACTTGCTGGCTTGGTCTTTGCAAATAAAATTTAGGGTATCTCCTGGAGACCTCAGGAGACCCTACAGAATGTGTCTTATTAGACACACTTTATAAGACACTCTTGGGGCACAGTTAATTTTCCCTCTTTAGGGCATAACTCTTAGGACCCAAGTCTGGACTCTTGGTGCCTCTATGTGAACTCAGGGACCATGAGCAAGCTGATGGAGCAAGAGTAGTTACTTGTTGATCTTGAGACAAAGGAACACCAAATATGAGTCTTTGAATCTGAGTCATCTTAAATATAGTATATTAATTAGAAAGTCTATGAAATTTTGCAGTGGCTGTCCTTAGAACCTCTGTGGTTCCTGCCCTGGCTTCATTAGGACTGATAATATTCTATCAATAAATACCCATTGGGTCATCAGAGTTGGTTTCTGTAATTGGTGACACAGGAAGCAACACAAATACCTTTTGCTCATATGGTTGTAGGACATAGCACGAACGACCAGATAGATTTATCTGGTCAGGTAAAATGAGAAGTTGTAAGACCTGAGGTAGAGATGGGAAAATTCTGTGATTATTTGGTATTTTATGTATAACTCCAAGTTGGTTAATTCCAGCTTGAACTCAGGGACTGGCTAAGTTTCTTATATCACCAAAGGCTTTATAGGCTCTGTTTGATAGTATTTTTAAAGTCTCACTGACTTTTTTTTTTTTTTTTTTTGCATTTTGTTTTCTACTCTAGAAAGATCATTAAAGTGTGCGCTCTCTCATGCCACGTTGGCATTTCCAAGGAAGATTCATGATTGGATTATGTTCCTGGGCAATATAAATCAAACCTGATGGCAGGGATATGTTGAAGGCTTGAAGTAAGTGAAAAATAAATTAGGAAATGAGAAGGCCTGAAGTACAAAGACATAAATTTAAAATTTAAATCTCAAAAGATGAAAAACTGCAAAAAGCCATTTTGAAAACCTGGCTTAGACTCTTTTCAATGAGTCAAATGGGGAGTCAAGTGAATAAGACTAAGAATGAATTTGGGTGACATATTAGTACTTATAACTCCTAAAGAGAGCATTCACATATCTTAAGCAATACTGGAAGGTCCTTTGAAAGGTATTATAACCTCAGGAAAAATTACTCAGACTGTTTCAAAACATTTAAACTATGGAAGGAATTACTTGTGGCGTGTGAAAAGAGAAATTTACAATTCATGCATGTAGTCATTACACTAGGCAAAGCTACAATTGTGAATTTATTACATGTTTTGGTCTTGCTGTGCTTGTATTATCTGCTTCCATTTTTTTTTCATGAGGCTCAATAAAGATGATTCAGAACTTACATCAGACGTTACAGCCAATGGAAGCGAATACCTTCTAGAATGCTGTAGAAGAAAGGGTTTATGGCTTTGGGCTCAAATAGACCTTGAACTTGAGTCTGTTGCTTAACCAGCTGTATGATCTTGGGCAAAATGTTTGGCCTCTGCCTCTCATTATTCTGAACTTAGAATATTCAGCAAAAATGAAGTAAAATACATGCCTAAAACAAATCCCACAGTGGATGCTTAATAAGTGGTCACCAGCAGGTTTTGATTCATAGATGGTCATTTTTTGCTGTGATCTCGTATGGTGGAAATGAGCAGTCAAACTCCTGAGGGTCTCTTTTATAAGGACACTAACTCCATTCTTGAAGGAACAAAAAAATATCCCATTGCAGTTTGATTTGTATGGAAGGTTTTTTTTTTCTTCTTCACAGAGCAAGATGTCTGCTGATAGAGTGGCTCAAGCAGTAAGAGCATCTGCCTAGCAAGCATGAGACCCTGAGTTCAAATCTCAGTGCCACAAATAAATAAATAAATGAATGAATAAAAATGAGAAACCCCTTTGAACATTGACTTAGAAATTAATAACAAAAGACAGGACTGTAAAATAGGTACAGTGTATGATGGGGGTACTTGTGGGAGGGGGAGGGTGAATGGAGGAGATTAAGGTGAAGGAATATGGTTAATGGACAGCATATACTTACATGAAATAGAACAATGAAACCTCTTGCAATTGTTTAAGTGGGGTGGTGAGGGAGTCGAGGGAAAGAGATGGTGGGGGTGATCCAACCAATGTACATTCTAAGCCTATTTGGAATTGTCACAGTGAATCCCTCTTGTACAAAAAATATATTCTCATAAAAAAAAAAACAAAGCAAGATGTCTAAATGCTTCACCTAGCACTATACAATTTTATGAACAGAACTGGTGTGAACTCTTTCATGTTTCTCTCCTGTGTTAGGAACATTATGGCACCCACCAAGGGTCATGAATTCAGTAAAATGAGAAGCCATTGCAGAAACTCCATCCATACGCCAGAAATTCTGGGTCAAGAGTTGCTAGAATTGAAGGTTTTCAATTCTTCCCTGCATTATAGAGAAAGGGATAAAATGACCTAGTTTTAAAATAAGGGAAATAAAGTTTAGATAAGCTTACATTTCTTTTATAACATACATTCTTATTACAGAAAAACTAGAATTTAAAAAGTAGAAAGAAGAGTACAAATTTTCTTTATGTCTACCTCTCAAATGCAGAGATTAATTTTACAATGAAAATAGTAACATTTGCCAGGTGTCACAAGTCATTGTCCCAAAAATGGTAGCATAAGGAGCTCTGAATTGTTGGAGCTCATTCCTCTACTCAGTTGTGAGTGGGATAAGAATCTGGACTGGTGAGGGGGTCACAAGAGGACACTGGGACTGCTCACAGACTGCAGGGACTTAGCCCATTTTCTTCCACATAACCCTGGATCCCACTATTTGTCATCTTGACTAGGAGTGACGAGTGACGTTCATTCCCTTCACTCCTACCTTATGGCTCTCATCTCTTGAGCACATGTGCATCCTGCTTGTCAGCTGGTTCCTGTCAGCTTTGTGTGTGGCTGCAGGAGCTTGCCAGTCCCCTTAGGGCTTGCTAGCTCACACATGGTTTGTATGAATTCTTGGATAAGGCTCCAAAGGGAGGGTGCGATAGGCAAAGCATTGGTGCCAGACCTTCAGAAAACTTTTGCCAAGCCTTCTCATTCAGACTGGCTGAACTGTTTATCCCAGACATCCTAGGATTTCCCAAGAAGTTGGCCATAGTTCTATGAGAACCGAGGTTGTATGGAGAAACTCCCTTCTCCCTATGCCAGAAAAGCACTGAGCTTGTTCTTAACCATTATGGCAAAGATGGCATACTAGAATTTACTGACGAGGCTGTGGCTAAGGGTATAACTTTTTAAGTAAATGAATGCCGTTGGGCAGGGGAGAGCTATGGGAGGATCTTCAAAGTGTGTTTCCCCACAAAACTTCTGGCTCCAGAGACATCTGAGTATGGGAAGAGGAAACAAACAAAACAAATGAATTATAATAAGATTGTGAATGAATACTTTAGAGCCCTCGTCTCCTTCCTTCTCAACTCAGAGCCCTCTCCTGTGACAAAAATCAGCAATAAAACATTTGAAAGGAAGAATATACTGTGAATAACAATGCACACATCTTTTTGCTTTTTCCTGAATTTGGAGCGGTCAGGGGTGAGACTCTTTGAGATCATAGATGCCTGTTAGAATATTGTGACTGGGAATTTTATGTGAACCCCTGTAAATAAGCCACAAAAACAAACAAACGACAAGGCTGTGGGATGACTGGAAAGTGAGGAGGATGGAGAGTGAATGACCGTAAACTGTTCCAAGACCTTCTAATCCCAGTCTCTACTCTCTTTCTAAATTTCTTTAACATCTATGTAGACATCTAATTTATCAATCTAGACTGTCAAGATACAGAATTCTCCTTTCCAGCTGACCAGTACCTTTAGTTCTCCTTACCCTTTCACATAGAGGGCCAAAACCTATAGTTTGTGATCTCTGTCAAAATCCCATATCGGTAATGCCGTGTTATCATTGCCCAGTCTTGGATGGAAGATTACTGGGGGAGAACAATCCACACAGTTGCCAAGATTTGTGTTCAAAAGTTGAGTTCAACTCAAGAGGGCAAGTATCAAGGATAAGGACATGAAGTTTGGGATAAGACTGGTCCCAGATTTAAATCCCAGTTCTTCATTTAGCACAAGTGAGACCTGGGGCAAGAAACTCAACGTTCTTCTTCTGTGACTTTATTTTCTTATCTGTATAATGGGACTACTGAAACAACTGCTCCACGATTTGTTGTGATTCCTCAATGTCATTGGCAGAGAGCAGGATCTGGCATGAACCTTTGAACCTATCAATTTCTGTCTCACTTTAACAAATGTTGCTTTCTACTTCAAGAAGAAAAAAAGAAGACATTAAATGAGGAAACATGACAATTTAGTGCCACCAATTCCACTAACTAATCTGTGCTAGAATGTGTTCCTTCCTTAATGATAGAATTGTTCCTTTTCCTGCTAATGAGCCACTGAAGATGTAGAGTTATTCACAACACAAATCTGTGGCCAACTCCAGGTACTATAGTCACTTTCCTTCCTTTTAGACACATTTAATTACTTACATCCTTGTCATGCCTTAATCCATTGCAATCTGGCTTTTGTTTGGCCAAAATTAATCTCAGACCACTAACAAACACCAAAACCATGAGAAAAGTTTGGATCTTTTCTTAATTGACAAATATTAATGTTTCTCAAGATCTGCTGTAGCCCGCTCTCGGTCTTCCTGTGCTCATGTGACCTGGACCACATCATCTACCTCTTAGATTCAGTCACTACACAAGATTCCACAACTTAGTCACACCCACTTGCCCAACTGCCTGTTGGACAGGCTTATATGGCCTACAGGCCTGCACTCATATCTCGAGTTCAGCCACTCTTCTTCACACCTTTTCTGTTTCCCATGGTCCCTGGTCAATGAGCAGCACCATTGCCCAGTGGCTCAAACGAGAAAGGTGGGAATTCATTATTCCTGATGTGCCTTTCATGCCAACAGAGCCAAGTGATCTCCAAATCTATGGATATTTCTGAAACTCCTAACAAATCAGCTTACATCTCCTCAGCTCTGTTTTCCTAAGGCTGTTGTAATAATAACCACATACTGGATGACGTAAAACAGTAAGGAATATTTTTCATTGTTCTAGAAGCTATACCTCTAAAATAAAGGTGTCAGCATGGTGTACTTCCCCTGAAAATCCTTGCCTTTTGAAGCATGTGATAGACTCAAATACTCATTGGCTTGTGGCAGCACAATCCCAACATCTGTCATTGTCTTCATGGGGCTTTGAAAGGACAAAAACCATTGTTTTTAGGGCTACCCTAATCTAATACAACTACATTTTAATTTAACCAACTGCATCAGAATGACCCTGTTTTCCAGTAATGTTACATTCTGAGCTTCTGTGTGGCTATGAATTTGGGAGCAAACACTATCCAACCTAGTATAATAGGTAAATTCTAATTTATTCTACTATCATCTCTTGCCTGTACTGTTTCAACACCCCCATACTGACCTTCTGGTGTATGGCCTTGTCCCCATCCCCTGACATTTATTTATTTTTCCTACAGCAATCACAAAGGTTTTTTTTTCTAAAATAAAACCCAGGTAATGTTGCTCCCTGCTTAAAGCATATCAATAGTCTCCCTATGAGTCTCAGAACAAAGTCCAACCTCTTAAATGGGGCTTAAAAGTCCCTGCAACATGCATGTTCTCAGATCTCTGTCTGGCCATCCTTGTTCCATGCGCCTCACATAGTGAAGTGTTAAGCAGATGCATCAGTGGTTTCATTGGGTTTTGTTCTTTCTTACCTTTAAGCCATCACACATGTTCTGTCTTCTCTCAGTAATCCTGTCCATCCCAAACAATCCCACACAAAGGACTCACTCCTAGTGAGCTTCCAGACCTCAGTTAGCCATCTCTTCCAGGAAGCCATTCTTGATCCACACCTTCTCCTCCAACTTGGTCCATCCTTTGTTTCCAGTACTTCCTTCCCATTTCCATATCTTAATGCCCCACTCAGCTATAATGTCTGTGAGGGCAGGGACTTATCAACACCCATGAAAAGCCTGGTGCACAGAAGCACTGATCAGCATTTGTGGAAAAGATGAGTTACGAACATGAAATGCTGTTACATTAAAGGTACATAATGTCTCATCTGTCCTACAGTGATATTCTTTATGATTGCTTCAAATATTTCCTTTTCCTACAAAGAACTTGGAGAACAACATTCTTTTTAAAATTAGTAGATGTTTTAGCTATATTTTTTGACTCTTGATAAGTTGATGGAGTTGTTAGTTTTTAATTTGCAAGATTTGTGATGATATTTCAGAACATGTGGAAGATAATCTTGATAGTGTTCTCTCTTCCATACCCAGAGGGGATAGAAATCCTTGGTGTTCCTGTCTTTTGCAATGATAATATGAATTTGAAAAATACATACAGAGTAGATATTTGGTCACAGACACATTATTCAATAAAATGAAGAGCAATTTGGTGAGAAGGATGGGGCACCATCAGGGGCACTGGGATTTTCTTGAATGTCTTCATTATTGTGAGTGCCAACTTGGCAATGAACCTCATATGCTTCTAATCTTCCCTCTTTATTTTTTTTCCTGTCTCTAGCTTAAAAAATGTATCCCTCATATTTAGGTCTGCTACTAGAGAATATGGTTAACCATATTAACCATAATTTAAACAAAATAAATCTGCTCAATATGAGGTGAAAATGTCACTAAAGTGGACCACAGCTTCCTGCTTTCTTTTTAAAACTCAACAGCTTGCCCCATAAACGTGGGGTTCATGAAACCAGAACATTTCAACTTTGTGCAAACCAAACACTTTTCTCATGCTGCAAGCCTCTAGTATTATCTGAAATGTAAGAGTTGAAGGTGTAAAACTCTTAGAAACAAGCATAGGTGTAAATGTTTATGACTTTGGCTTGCAAATGATACTCAAAGCACAAGCAATAAAATAAAAATAGATAAATGGGACTTCACTAACATTAAAAACTTTTATGCATCAAAGGGACATTGTCAACAAAGTTAAAACTGGGCCACAGAATGAGGAGAAAATATCTGCAAATCATAAACCTGATAAAGATCTAATATCCAGAACATATGAAGAATTTATATAACTCAGTAATAAAAAGATTTAAAAGATCCACTTTATAAAATGAGCAAAGGATTTGCATGGATAGTTCTCCAAAGAAGATATACCAATGCCAGTAATCCCTAAAAAGATGTTCAACATTATTAGGAAAATACAAATCAAGACCAAGATGATATACCACTTAATGTCCAAAGAAAGCTATAATAAAAATAATAATAATTTTAAAAGAAGGAAAATAGCAAGTTTTGGTAAGGGTATAAAGAAATGAAAACCTTCAAACATCACTGCTAAGAATAGAAAATGGTGCAGCCACTGTGGAAAGCAGTTTGGTGGTTTACCAAACATTAAGTAATAATTCTACCCTTTGGTTTATACCAAACAGAATTAAAACAGGTGTTCAAACAAAACCTTGTACAGAACACTTGTATTCATAGTAATATTATTAATGATAACAGAAAAAGTAGCATCAACTCAAATGACTATCAACTGAAGACTATAAACAAATGTAATGTATCCTCACAATGGAATATAACTGGGTCTTAAAAAGGAATAAAGTATTGATACATGACACAATATGGATGAGTCTTGAAATGAAAGAAGTCAGACAAAAAAAGCCACATGTTACATGATTTCATTTGTGAGTAGTGATTGCTTAATGATACAGAGCTGCATTTTGAGGTGATGAAAATATCCTGAAATTAGGTATTTGTGATGGTTGTACATATTTTGTAAATGTACTGGAAGCCACTGAACTGCGCACTACAAAGTAATTTAAAATAGTGAATATGTGAATGAATTTTGAATTTTGCCTCAATAAAAATAATCAAGAACACATTAATAAAAGAATGCTTAAAATAACAAACATGAAAATGCACAATAAAATGGCCTAAAACCATCCAAACTCTCCCCTTGAGTTGCAGTCTTCAGCCAGAAAACTTTCAGGCTTCCTCAGTAGGATAGCTTTTGAACCAGAGGCTTGCATGGTGCTGCTAGAATTTACACAGTTGCCTTGTGAAATTACATTTGTAAAATCATAGATGTGTTTTTCAATTGTCTTGTCTTCCTTCCAGATAGTATACCATTATCATATATTATACCAGGAACTGCAATAATGCAATCAATATTATAATTAAATAGTCCCACTGAAAGTATATATTTATATACTACAGGGTTGACAACTGGCTATAAGGGAGCCTAGAGTTTAATAGTTCTGTGCATCATTTACAGTTCCCCTGCACCATGGTGTGATTGATGAGCCCCACAATTAGAAATTATGTCCTCTGCAGAATCCATCTTGTATTGGGAGAATTGATTGTATTTCCACAGGGAGGTCAAGTCTCATAATGCAAATGTTAATTAATTTTTTATATTAAAAGCTAAATACAAAGATTGAATCACTTTTATTAGGAACTTCTTTTAATGAATTCTCTGCCCTCTGAACCCAAACAGTTTGTCTTTGGACACATGTATTCAATTAAAGAACAAAACCAATTGATTGTAGAAGTATCCACACGGGGTCTTCCCACTAAGTTATACAGATATGCAGTGATGGCCTCTCTGTGGCTGTTAAATTTAATCTCAGTCTGTTAACAGGTTTCTTTCCCTTCTTTTTTCTCTTTTTTCACTCTATTTCTCTTTGAAAAATAAGCCAGAAAGTTGAAACAGATAGCATTATTTTATTTTTTACTATAGGATTTAGAAGGAAATGGGATTATACATGCTGGTGGTTTCAAATCTATTGTACTAGAAAAGCATCATGTCAAAAATCATTGCAGAGATGTGAAGGGAAATAAACTAGAGAGCCACAGGACATTGCAGAGGCTTTTCTGGCAAGTGGCAGCTCTGATAGAGAACTTCTTGCATGTACAGTTTAACACCTTGCATGGGAATTTAAATTAAAATGTAGACAATGGTGTGCAGTTGACTTGTCTTTGTAATGGCCAGGTCTATCTGCAAGGTGTGCAGTTTGGAATCTGTTAGGATCTAGCATCTATGCATCAAGTACTTTTATTTTTTGCAGTGCTGGAGATTGAACCCAGGGCCTTACACATGGTAGGCAAATGGTCTATCACTGAGCCATATCCCCAGAACTTTAAGAAATATTGCTTTTGAGGCAGGGTCTTTTGCCTACCTTTTCCTGGGCTGGCCTAGAACTCATGATCCTTCTTCCTTTGCCTCCTGAAATACCTGGGGTCACAGATGTGCACCACCACACCCAGTGGTGTATCAAAGACTTTTCTGATTGATTTGATGAAGCATATTTTGGTTGCTATCTTATTTAAGACCAGATTTCTGGGACCAAGTATATATTATTCAGTTTTCCCAACCTTGGATCATTGCCACAGTTTGTTTTCTTAATGTTGTCCCTGTCTTCTTTCAAAATGTTATAGTAAGCCTGCAATTAGTTTCAAAGATCTCATTAGGTATCAAATGAGAAATCGTTAAATGTGTTCCACTGTGTGCAGGGCACACTCTGAAACCCACATTGCTTGGAGACTCTTGCTTTGGAGTCCTATGCTAACTGAGGTTTGTAACATGCAGGCCATTTGGAGAGATTTCCTCAAGAGACAATCTCTTGTTTCTGAAAATGTGTGGTCTTTGGTTCATTTGTGTACATCAAAGTCAATAAATATTTTGGACCCTCTATTTTGGATTAATTATCTATAAGAAGTTTTCCTGAGCTGTATTAATTATCGATGGCTCATAGATATTCCTCTATGGTAACACCATTTTAGGGACCAGCTGCAACTTGGATGGGTTGTCTTCAGCGCTCTTTTTTCTACCCACCATGTTCCTCTCTTTAGGTATCTGCTCTAACTTCTTCTTATCTTGATGCCTAATAACCTCTCTTGCCTCCTGACTTCAAGAGTTCTTTGGGACAATGTCCTACTCAGACATATCCAAACAGTGTGTGGTCCAAGGGCTCCAAGAGATCAGCAACTCTGGTGCTCCCACAATCTTACGATTCTCCCAAAAGGGGAGGAAACATAGCTTTTGAAGGTATGATAGTGCATGAAATCTACCCTATAAATTATGAAATACAAGTCAGGGTTTTATTTTCAGCCTCGCCATAATATAAAGTTGCATATTTTCAACAACAAGGAAGGCAAAATAGTAATTTTTAAAGATATATATCATTTAATTATAAATATTTTCATTCAACTCCTAGTGTTTGGAGGAACTGGGGACTGGGAAAACAATAGCCAGAACTCTGGGATACCTGACCTACATAATAAAAATGTGAGTCTAAAGGAGAGGGATAAGAGATAGGAAAGCCCCTAAGATCTGGGTTTATGAGAATGAGGAAGAGCTTGGAATTGTGGAGGTGAGGTGGGTAGAGATACTGGCACACCTGTGGCACATGAGTAGAATGGAGAATGAAGGAAATGGAAATGAGGATTTTTCGGTTTTCTTTTATATTATAAATGTGTTTTTCCTTCAATGGGTGAATAAAAAGCTATTGGAGTGGGTTGAGTACTGCTCAATTTGTTTGGATGCTGAACTGAGGTATCTGAGTGGTACCCAAGGTAGTTTGGATCACAGATGATCTGGTATTGCCTATTACATGACTGTGACAATGAGCACCCTCTTGTGGGGAGACTTACTATTGACTCTCTGGGCATACCACCTTACCCAAGTATTCTCCCAAGCTTTGATATTTTTTCCAGTGAATTTCCAACCCTTTTTCCTTGGTCAAAATGATCTCCTTTTTGCCATTTTTCTTGAAAATAAACTTTTCAATCTTTAACTGTTAGATTTTTTGTTCTAATAAAGTTGACAAATTTCCCACCTGTTTTGTGTTTCTAGAAAATGAGAGTATATTCAAAAGAGTTTCCAATTCCAGGCAACCTGACAGGTCAATGACATTTTTTGTTCTTGGTCATTAAAATACAACAAATAGGAAGCCACTTTTATGTAGTAAATTTTCTTCTGTCTGTTTTCCTGAAACAAGTTTGTTTTTCTCTGAATTTAGTAATTAGAGAAGCTACTAAAGTTAAAAAAAATGTCACACTATTCAGCCAAAATGTTTTCTAAACACATTGTTTTGCTAAACATTGGGTCACAGTGAAATGCAAGACAGACTCTTAACCTCAAGGAATGGGCGTGACAAGTATTAGTCAAAACCCACACCTATAAATGTATATTCATAAGCAATGTTAAATACTGTAGAGGAAAGCGACAGGATGCTAGGAGAATGTCTAACAGGAGATCCACCCTAGGATGGGATCAATAAAGACTGCCTGAAGTATTCACCAAGCAAAGGGGATGGAGAAGGAGTGGTCCAATCTACCATAAAAAAAACATGAAAAGTTGCTGAGGCAGGGCAGAGCATGGAGCACTTATTTAAGAAGCATAAGAAAGTCACTGTGGCTGCAGGACTAAGAAAGAGGGGTAGAAGATACCATTTGAGCCTGAAGAGGCAGAGGGAGCAAAGTCATGTTGTGGGCTTCATTAACAATTTTTAAATAACAGCTATGGGAAACCATAGAGGTTTTGAGCAGGAAAATACGGTGATCAAGTTTGCATTAAGAACACATCAAGTGGAGAAGGATGAATGCTGGAAGAAGCATTGGGGTCTAGAGCCATGGGTCATATTGGGTTTGATGGTAGTTTTCTGTAGATTTATAATGAGGATGGTAGAATTAAGGACAGTACTTGACATTGTAAGGCTGAAAAATGACTGGCCATGGACTAGGGAAGAAGAAGGGGTCAAGGATAACTCCCAGGTGCCTGGTTTCTGTAGCTACATGGAGAAGACATTTATAAAGATCAGAAAGAAAAGGAAAGACTAGATCAGGGAGGAAAAGGGGAAATGTGACCCGGCAAGGTCATAATGAGCTCTCTTGTTCATGCTAGAGTTTGAATTGGCTTTGAAATACCCAAGTTGAAATGATCACATCTCTAAAGTGAACCAAATAATACCTGTCTGACGGCGTGGTTCTGTGTGTCACAGGAGATAGTGTACACAGAGCACAGTTCCTGACACATAAAGGCCCCCGGTCCAGGCGAGGAGATGGCTTCAGCATCATATTACATACGTGCACACTTAAACCTTTGTGCCTATAGGCAAACAATCAAATTAATCCTCTCCATTGACATTAAAATTCAGCCACCATAAAGCTACCATAATATAGAGGCTTGTGTTTCTTATTAACCTCTGAACTCCTGAGTTATTTAATCCCAAATACAAGATAGACAAGGTAATATATAGCCAACCTGTGTTATGCTATTTTATCTCTGCATTCATTTGAGCCTATAAGTTCACAAAGTCAGTAAAAATAAAATAGCATCCTGGTTCTAAATAATTACAGTATTTTAACTTTAATTTAATTACGGTGCATTGAAGAGGAGACCTTTTAAAAGTGCATAGTGATTTGCCTCACTGAGTTAGACTAATCAGTACACCTCATTATACTCAACACATAAAAGAAATATATGTCTCCCACTTTATCACACGTTCCTTAAACGTGCTCCCACAGAGGCATCAAAGCTTCTGCATGAGCCTTGTAGAGCTGCTTGTTCTCCTTTTAAAATAAAAGTCCTTGAGGGTGAGGGTTTCTTTGTGGGGAGAGAAAGTTGGTAAATCAAGAAATCAGCCTCTGACTTGGCAGCAACTAGATTCTGTAGGAGCCACAAAGCACTGGCGAGTTAATTTTTTCTGACAGATGACATAAAATTGATCTATGGAGTCATCACTGTCTATACGTGTCTGGAAAATAATATTAAAACCTTCAAGTGAAAGTGGTCTTGCAATGGACATTGGACTGATGTTCCTCTGTACAACACTACATAAAAGATTTCTGCATGGAAAGGTGTTAGGTATATAGCCTTTGAAAAGACCAGGATCAAATTAGTGGTATGGGAAGAGGAATCAAGCATTTACCAGCTAAATAAAGATTTTAAAAAGTTGAACAAACAGGCTTATTCTCAACAAAAATAGTTACTAAAAACAAAGACAGTTTTTGAGTTTGTCCTCAAATTCTCCAGCTAGTTGTCTAATTGTGCAAACACAAAGTGGGGCATGAGATGGGCAGATGTGCCAGGAAGAGGAAAAGCTAAGACCTGAGTTAGCAAGAGAAATTTAAAGAAGATAAATTAGGTTAAGTAATTGGATAGTAAGAATGATTGGTCATGGGATTTTCATTTTTATTGACTTGTCATAACCGTGGGTACAGAAGATGAAATATTTTGGGCAGTGAAATGCAGGCTATAACTGAAAGACAGCCAAGCTGAGAAGGTTTCAACCCAGTGATCCCAGTCCACCTACAAGATGGTGTGGAATAAACTGGCAAAGTTTAAACAGATGATGTACCAGGGTAAGTGGGTCACAGGGATCACATAACAGTCTTGTAGTCCCTGGAATATCAAATGGCAATGGGACTTCATTTATTTACCAATGAATTGCAGGAGATGGTTGGGCATCTGTGGTTTGGATGAAAATACAATGTTTCATTTTCCTATCTTGCTTCTAATATCCCACAGCCATTAGACTACTGGTTTGAGCTTGCATTTGCTAGAGTTTTCCAAATTTGCTACAGTGGAAAAAAATTCTGCCTATGGAGTGACAGAGGCGGGATGGCGGTGAAAGAAGCCCTGATCCTCATAAAGAAAGTTCTCCAGTTTTTGCTGCTAGGTTTTATCCAAAGTCATCCCTCAAGGATTCTTCTAGTAATTAGATCCTGGTAACATTTTTCAGAATGATGAGAACTTGCGACAGGAATTGGCTTTGTCTCTTCTCCTTTACTTTCACTCGGTCTCTTTTGGCTCAGTGGGTTTCAGAACAACACACATGGTTAAAGTGGAATTAATGGAAAGAACTGTATTTTTCCAGGATTAGGTAAAGTTGGACTGTCATATATCAAGGAGAGTATATTTAAGTATGAATGGTATTCATTAATTCAACTTGCCTCAACTTCCAAAGTTTCACTGCTTGCCTTCTTCCTAGCTGTGTCCCCAGGAGAGAGGTCTCCAAAAGCTCATCTCTCTTGTTGCCCCTGTTCAGAGAGCTGAAGTCTCTTAGGTCTCTTCATTCCTTTGATGAGAAACAAAACAAATTCTTTTCTATATGGGTTCCAGCATTTGCTCTTGTTTCTGCCTATTTATCTTTTAAGTAGTATTCTGACTTTCCACGAGGCCATGCCCTCCTAAGCGCTCCCTGCAATGTCTCACTCTCTGTAGACATTTTCTGTCAACCTGGCACATTTTCTCATACAGATGGTTCCTGATTAACCATGGGTCAGTGTATGATTCTTCGACTTTATGATGGTGTAAAAGCGATACCCATTCAGTTGAAACCACACTTTGATTTTTGAATTTTGATCTTTTCCCTGGCTCGAAGTATGTGGTCTGATTCTCCCTTGCAATGCTGAAGAAAAGCAAGGAGTTGCTCCCAGTGTCTGAGGGAACCATAATGGAGAAAAGTAACCCTACTGTGTACTATGTGGCCAGTGCCTTTTGGATACGAGCATTGAATAAACTACATGATCTATTCAACAGCACATCATTATTAAATAAGCTTTGTGTTAGATGATTCTGCCCAGCTGAGGCAAATGTAAGTGTTCTGAGCACATTTAAGGTAGATTAGGCTAAACTAGGATGTGTGGCTAGGTGTAATAAATACATTTTTGACATAATTTCAATTTATGATGGGTTTATCAGGCCATGGCCCCATTGTAGGTGGAGAAGAAGCTGAACTTCTAATCTTTTCTTGCTGACTCTTGCTGAGTCCAGAGAGCAGTTAAAAATTCATTCTGCTTGTTCCTCCATCCTTTCAAAATAGATCAGATCTTGTGTCTGTTTCTGCTAACAGTTTTGCCTTTGGTTTTCATTCCTCACCAGCACATCTTCTTTTCTTCTCTTCTCTTTCATCATCTTCTTCTTCTTTTCTTCCCTCTCTCTCTCTCTCTCCCTCTCTCTCTCTCACACATACACACACACAGAGCAGAATTCCCACATCAAGGCTTTTGTGCTCTGATCCCATTGCTCTTTTTTTCTTCCCAGGCATTTCTAAAACCCTTTGTCATTTGATAATTTCTTACTCACACAACAGAGCAATAGGAATATGGATGGTGGGGTCCCACTGCCGGCCAGGTATGATTTGCAGTCTTCCCTGGAAAGTATGGCCTGACAGTTTGGAACATGTGCTGTTTGTGCCAAGTACAGCTGGAAGAATAGACAGCATATGCAAGAGAACTCATTCCAAGAAGAGGGGTACCTACCAGGGATTTAAATATTGTTAAAATGCAGTTTCTTGATCTTTAGGATTATTTTGAATTTTCTGTGGCTGTCTCTATCAAGTCAGAGTAGCAATGACTTGTTAACACTATGTGACTAGATGACTAGATAAGGCAGCTAAAATGAAATTTGTCATCCTGCACAGATACAATGACACTTTCATACCCAAGTGATGACTGTTTTTAAAAACACCTACACAAATAGAGATAGAAGTCATTTTCTCTTTTATTTTTTTTCCTATTCCTCACCTTAAAAAAATGTTCTGGTTTATGTGACAGAGAGAGTTATTTCTATTCCAAATTTAGAAATCAGGACTCAGAGGATCATTTTATATAACTTAAAAGTGAACTCTCCTTATTAAACTTCTGCTAAAGCAATAACATTTATTTTTTCTGCCTCACAAATAAGTGTTTGAACATTGCTTGGTTGCATTACATGGTTTAAGTGCCTCTTTTAGTAGGAGATTATGTTTTATTCTAGGTACAGGTTTTTTTTTTCCAGTATTGATAGTGAAACATTCAATTCCAAACTAAAAATGGTGCATTTAGATTAGGTACAGTGGCACACACCTGTAATTCCAGATAATCAGGAGGCAGAGATTGGGAGGCGGAGTTGTAGTTTATGGCAAGCCCAGGCAAAGGTTAGTGAGACCCCCCCCTACCTCAACCAATAAGCCAGGCAATTGTGGTACATGTTTGCCATCTCAGCTATGTGGGAGGTATGAATGGGAAGATCGAGGAACAATCTGCCCTGGCAAAAACATGAAAACATACTAAAAAAAATAACTAGAGCAAAAGAGCTGGGTGGTTGGCTCCCAGAGACCTGAAGTGCAGCTACCTGTCAAGCATGGCTTCCTTTGTACCTGTGATGGAAACAGCTCAGAAACACAGGCCCAGAAGAGCAGAAGAAGAATGATTATGCCAAAATAGTGGTCCAGGATGGGCAGAGCAAGAAAACAGGGACATTAGCTCTCCCCAGATGGATTTCTCTTATTTACCTAACCCTGTTCCTTACTCTCTGACTGTGAATCCAGAGTACCAAGGGTTGGGTGGTAGCTCAGTGGCAGAGCACTTGCCTGGCATACACCAAGTCCTGGGTTCAATCCTAAGTAATTTTTTTTTAAAAGGAAAGAAAATTATAAAAGAAATATTCAAAATTGTTACCTCCTCTAGCTTGAGTTTGCCTCCCTTCACATCAAACAGAGTTGCACTTCACACAGGGAAAACCCAAAGTCCTCCCTGTCTTATCTTCCTCCTACCTTCCCCACCCGCACAAGTATCCTTGATTCAATCTTCTGGGAATTAGATTTATAGGAAGCATTTGACTATCTGGCCTCCAAAATTTAACGTGGGATGATCATCATCAGTGGCTTCCAACATTCATAAAGCTGACTAAATATCTTTCACAAGCTCTACCTTCTCACATGGTGTACCTTAGATTGTGAAAGTTACCCTTCCAACCCAGTGGAAGAATAAGAAGGACATGAGGTGGTTAAGGGGAAAGAGAAACTGTACTGTCATGTTAGGCATTAGCTCTCATTCCAATAGCCATGGATTTGAGCTGTTGCTTTTAAAATTAAAAGTAATTATAATCACTCTAGGTGAGTATTGTCTTAGTCCAATTTCTGTTGCCATCACTCTTCTTCTGGTATTGGGTAATTCGTAAGGAAAAGAAGTTTATCATGGCTCATGGTTCTGGAGGCTGGAAAGTCCAAGACTGAGAGTCCACATCTGGTAGGAGCCTCATGCTGCTTCAAGGTGGAAAAGCAGAAGGACAAGTGGGTGCGTGTGGAAGAGGCAAAACACAAGAGGCAGCCTTGCATTAGACAACTCATCATCATAGCGCTAACCCAGTCCCACTCTTGACTGTGAGAATTAGCCCAATCACCTGAGAGAGGCATTAGCCCCTCTTCATAACCAAATTGCCTCTTAAAGTCCCCACCTTCCAACAGTACCAAGTGGAAATCAAATTTTAGCCCAAGTTAGGAGGGAACAAACCATGGTCAAACCATTGCAAACATTCTTGATATCTTTGTTTCATAGGAAAGGTCTTTTGTGAGTCTGATTATCTTCACTTTTTGACATTTACTTTTGCACTAGAAAGTTACAGCTATTCCTTCACTCATAAGGAAGAGCAGACAGAGTTAAAAGAAACTGCACCATTAGTTAAATCCTTATCATAAGTGATTTGCAGAATAGGGGTTAGAATTTGGAATCCCTGGTGTGTGCAAGGCATTAGCCCAAGCAACCCTAATTTCAGACAGATCCCTTCAAGTATAGCTAAATTTCACACTAATTCTCATGGCATCTATTTTGTGAATAACCCAAGAATATGAGAAAAAGTCCTTGACCCACTTAAAAAAGACCAAGTAACTGACGTGAATGTTAATAGTGGTGGTGCCCTGCAATCCATTTTGTGTAGAACTGAACACAAATTCAACTGAACTATAGCTCCCAAGAGCACATTTGACCCAGGGCTTGAACACCTGGCATGGACAGGTGAGTACCTTTGTCTTTGCCAGAGGAGTTGTGTGGAAGCAATGTTGTATAGAACAAGTATCTCAGAGTGAGGTTTGTTGGTCTAGCAGTCCTTCACATGGTCTATAAGGAGGTTGATGGATTTAAGAGAAATACAAAGAAATGACTTATTCACAGACATTGCTGAATTTGAAATACATGAGAAATGATTATAGACTGGAGATGCCACTTATTCCACAAGGATTCTCAGGGCCCTTTCCTCCCGGTGGCTGGTTACAGAAAGTGGGTGTGGTTCATCCTGACTAACTCATTCTCTTCTTGTTTGCATATCTTTGTTTACATTTGGTAGATTCCACATTTCATTGTTTCTTTTCTAAGGTGTTATATTTTTGATTCACAGAAATGAATCAGTGGCTCAAAAGTTGTTAACTGAAGCCTGAGAGTAGTGATGAAAATAGCAAAGCAAATACCACAACTTTGGATAACATTGTAAATATAAATAGTGAAGAGGGCTTGGATGAGAAAATAGAATGTGATTCTGCATTTGCTGAGATAACTGAATTTCTAAATGGGATAGATTTTTGCAAGCTGAAAGAAAAGTGCAAATAAGAACAATGGACGTCTGAAAATCTGATTCTATTGGACCAAACTTTCATTTTCTCTTAGGATTTCAGTACTTCCGTATAAACTTTGTCAAACAGTGGCATGGACCCACCAATTTTCAAATCATTCTGAGGTACAATCACCATGGTAGAAAGATTATTGATTTTTTTTTTCTCAGAACAACAATAAAAAAATGCTTTCTAGCATTTGGTGGATAAATTTTCTTTCTGAAAGCTGACAAAAAGCCACTGAAAGTTCCCCTCTTGGTAGGAGGGAAAAAGAAAAACAAAACAAAAAAATAAAACCCTGTTCCAATCATAATATACTATAGTTGACAGGTTAGAAAATTTAATGACAACTATTATGCTTGGAGAGGAAACAGTATAAACTACTAGAAAAATCTTGTTATCAAAGGCAGCTGTTGGATGTCAATGGTATGGTAGCAATATTTTGCTTTATAGTTATCTGAGACCATTGGTGGGCAGAATGCGTGAATTAGCTCTTGTCAAGTAAGCAAAAGATATACATGAAAGCATAGCAGATATTTACTGAGCATTTCCTTTGTACTCTGTACAGCAGGTGTTATATCTCACTTAATCAGCTACCCAAATCCTACAAAGTAGGCACTATTCTCATTTCCCCTGGACCACTGAAAATCAGAGCTTGGAAGAAAAGATTAAGAGTATAGCTGAAATGCTTGATCACCACGGAGTCAACTCCAGAGCCCATGCAGGAACACACCATTATTTATGTGGGAGAAAACTCAATGACTTTTTTTTTTCATTATCACCAAAAATATGCTAATGAACAAAATTACTTGGATAATGAGAATGACTTTGAGAAGTGCACTGGGATCAGTACTGACTAAAAGAACAATCACAGAAACAATCTCAGTTCTCCAGTGTACTTTTTCAGTCTGGGTTTCCTGGGAAGCAGTCTCTGAGAGGGAAATTATCATTCAGATAACGCTTGGGACTGATACCTACAACGTGAAGGGGAAGGAGATAGCATCAGGCAGAGGACAAGTGGATCAGCACCATTGAAGACCTCAGTCAACTTCCTGGAAAGCTCTGGAGTAGGGCTGGCCCTTCAGAACTGCCCATAACTTAAGCAAGGAGGTTGAGTCTTTAAATCCCTGTGCAGATCATTCACTGGGAGTGGGCCACCCTTGAAAGGAGGGGTCATCTTTAGCAAGGCAACAGAGGGCCATCTTCCAACAGTGCTCTTAGAAGTTAGATGAAGAGGTCTTTTATTCCCAAAAAACATATCTGTAGAGCATTCACCACAGTGCTCCATGCAGAAAAGGACAGTGGTATCAGTACTTTGCTTTGTTCTCTGGAAATGTTCTGATTATTCAGGAAAAGGTACACAAAGTTTTAAGAGCATTTATAATGTCAATCCAGCGAGTTAAGATGCTAGTCCTCTTCCCATGAGTCATGTAAGTCAAGTGTCTCAGCCATATTAGGCTAACCCAATCTTCAGGGCTGATGCAGCATCCATTTTAGTTGCAGGATTATATCCTGCATCCATTATAAATTGCAGGATTTCTTTGAAAACTGGAATTGCAGTGAAATGAGCTTTATCACTAAACATTTGCCTCTTTTATAGTGCTTATTAAAAAAAAAAAAAGAACCCTTAGTGCCAAAACATCCCATGTGGTTCAGTTGGGTACTTTGCCAGAAGGAGAAAGGCACATTTGCATATGTTGCAATAGACCATGAATGCCACAGAAGACAGAATTCAAAGACCACTTATCATTATTTCCCATTGAAATATTCAACCTTCTTGTTTTTGACAGTAAAATACATTGAGATAAAATAATCCATATTAAAATATAGCTCTGTAATTTCTCCTTCTGTGTTTTATTGGAATATATGGAACTATTTGACATTTTAAGCAGCCCATAATTGTGAATATGAATTCTTGATGTTGGTAGAAATAAAATGGAAGGAAAGAAGCTTACCAATAACGTAAAGGAGAGTCAAGGCTCATAGTCTGTTTCTATATTAAATGCCTGTTCACAAACTGGAAGGAGAATCCCAAGTGTGCTCTTTGCTCACTGATCAGAAATGATGTCAACATTATTAATTTTGAAATGTTGCATTTAAGCCAAATTTCTGATTGTGAAAAACATATTTAAAGCATGCTTAAGACAAGTGGCCTACCTTTGTGCCACATGTTGATTGAGGGATCTATAGAGGATTGTTGAGATGCACCGTGTCAGGGGAAGAAGATGGGATGTGGAGTTCTAGTTCTGTCTCTTCTCTTGCAGTGCTCTCTAACAAGGCTCCCCAGGCACCTCTCTGGTTCCAGCTGCTTTCATCTGTACAGTAAAGGGGGTCCTTTAACTTAGTTTCTTAACCAAGAATACTGAGATTCAGAGACAGATAACTCTTTGTTGGGGCAAGGGATCCTCCTGTGCATTAGAGGATACATCTCTGGCCTTTTGCCTCTAGAAAGCAGCAACTCCC
The DNA here is from genome assembly GCF_047511655.1 of Castor canadensis. NCBI lineage: Eukaryota > Metazoa > Chordata > Mammalia > Rodentia > Castoridae > Castor > Castor canadensis. The sequence goes on along the minus strand of NC_133389.1, from coordinate 169,434,259 downwards.
ACTCCTCTTTTCCTCCAGTGCAAGGACCCAGCATTACTAAATATCTCTTGATGGAAAAATTGGAGAATCATCAATTTAGATGATGCCCCAGGCCAAATAAGCTTTAAATTTCTAAGAATTTTATGAACTCTCCTTTAGATAAACACCTTGTAACTTTAAGAACCAGGACTTGATGACTTGGGAAATTTTCAATTTTTCAAGATGGCAGGTGATGTTGTAATGAAGAGATTGTTTCTGATAACGTGGTATACAGGAAAAACAAAGGATGTGGCTATACAATACAAATCTCTTACTGTAACTCTGAAAGATCTAAAGGTCAGAGCAGTCAGTAACAGAAAAACAGTCATAAGAGATCTCAATCAACCCAGACAGCCCTATGAAGTCGAAAGACAATGTCCCTCAGTTATCTCAGCAGAACCAAAAAGAGAGAACAGATTATCCACACAAGATATAATGGATTGAATAACCAGGAAATCCACATCTAGGTCCTTGAGATTTTTGCATTAGCAGAAGCAATGCCAGGTTTGATTGAAAGGGGAGTGAGATTACAGATTCCACATTGAACATTCTCTTGACAGGAAGCAGGCTGATAAATCACTCAGCTGAAGTTGCATGCCATCATTTTCATGAGAAGAAGGAGAATAAGTCTGAGGACAGACTGAGAACACAAAGGATGAAGTGCAGAGCACAGAGGCCAGAGCTGGAAGTCACAGGAAACTTGACACCTAAAGAAGGCTTTGTATAGACAGCTTTACTTTTACTTCTATTTGAATCTGAGTGTCTATAACTGTTGTCCTATGCCTACCCTGACATTGTGTGTTGGGAGCAGATAACTTGTCTCTTTAGTACCATAGATCCAGCCTCAGTTGTACAGAGGACACTTAATTTATGATTAAACTTTTGAGTTATAATTGTTTGAACTTACAGTGGGGCAAAAACCATACACATTCAGTATAAACTGTACTTCAAATTCTGAATTCTGATTTTTTCCCAGCCTGGCAGTGTGATCCTCTCTCTTCATGCTGGGCAGCTGCAGTGAGCCACAATTCTCGGTCAGCCACACGTTTCCATTGTGTGCTCTCGAATATTGTGGTTTGTGGTTTTTGCATTCCATCATGCCTACAATACATCCATCTGTGTGTGCACATGGGATAGTTAATATTTTATTGTAAAGTAGGTTTGGTCTTATGTATCCTAAGCATATTTTAGGGAGGATAGGCTAAGATGTGATGGTCAGTAAGCTAGGTGTATTAAATATATTTTTTAACTTATGATATTTTCAATTTATGATGGTTTTGTCATAATATTGTAAGTCCATGAGCACCTGTACTTTTGTGACTGAGGTAATGAGATTTTAGACTATTTAGTAGATAAGATTTAGAGATTTTGAACTTTGGGTTGACAATATAATGGGATGAAATCCTTGGAAACCTTGAAAGGGTCTGAGTGTATTTTGCCTTTGAGAGGACGTGAATCCTCGGGAGCTGGAGAGTGGACTGTGGTAAGCAGAATTTCTAAAATGCCTTCTCCTCCACTATGTCCCAATCTCACACCTGGAGCCCATACATGCTATGATAGACCACTTTCACAATTGCCTTACATTTTCTGGCACAGACTTTAAGATAGGGAGATTATCCACGTGGGTTTGATCTAATCATGCCAACCCTTAAAAGTAGAGGAGGAGTTCAGAGAGCTCAAAGCACAAGGGGGATTTAACATGCTATTGCTTGGCTGAAGGTGAAAGAAGCCACACAAGAGAATATGGATGCCTGAGGAGCTAGGAGAAGGGGTGTGAAGATCTCAAAGCTGTAACTCATGGAACTGGATTCCACCTGATTGAAAGAACTTCTCAAGTGGATTCTTTCTGAGCAGCCTGGCTGGTACTTTGATTTCAATCTTGTGATAGCCTGAAGCATAAAACTCAGTTGACTTACAAAATTGACTTATAGAACTTCTGACTGTACTTCTGACTTACAGAACTGTGAACTAATACTTGGGAGCCATTTGTTTGTTCATTTATTTATTTATTCAATTTGGTTCTGGGGATTGAACCAAGTGCCAATGTACACAAAGCATACACTTTACCACTGAGCTGCATCCCTAGTACCATTAGTGCTGTTTTATGCTAAGTTTTGTGATAATTTGTTAATCAAGCAATAGAAATTGAATACATATGCTAAAATAACTGGTAAAAGATAACACTGGGCAGAAAATAATAGGAGCAAATTAGAAGATAGCAATGTAATGTAACATATACAATAAAACTTTCTGGAACTTCAAGTTTCCAAATAAACTATTCAGAGAAGCATCAGACATAGAAGATAGTCATTGTTCAAACACAACAGGGACTATAATATCAAAAAGAATAAATATCCTTGGAGAGAATTCCAAGATGGCAGCTAGAGGAAGGAAGCAGAAAGCATGCCTCCTATAGTGAAATCTTGGAGAAACGCTGGAGACACACCTTGCAAGCACAACCACCAAGAACAGGCAAAACTTTGACCCCTCCACACCTCCAGCCGGTGCAGAGAATCTCCACTTCATGTTAAACAGAGAAACCAGGAGGGTCCCTGGGCCTCCAGTCACCCGTGCCCAGATGGCTTGGGAAGATGCGGACAAGGTGAGCTTAGTGGTATGCAGTACTCCCACAGACAACCCTAGGCCAGAGCAGCATAGCCCCCTGGACAGAGTAATAAGCAATAAGAGCAATAAAGACACATTGCAAAGAGGGTGGGGCACAATGAAGAGTGGGGGAAGGGAATCTTTCCCGGAACTGTAAATAAACAAGCCGGGGCTGGCCAGAGAGGCTCCAGCGGGAGTGGGGGCACACGCCCAGCAACCAGGAGTGGGAAAGCTTGTGAGAGTGGCAGAGGGAGGAAAACTCCACAGGAGAGGGGGAAGACCCACTTCCCATGTGAGCTGTAAATAAACACGCAGGCCTGAGAAAGCAGGTGCAGTGTCACCTCCCCCAGTGTGCTTGGAAATGGGAAAGCTTGTAGCAGAGGCTCACGCACAGGAGAACTGTGAGTAAACAACGCCTGCAGGGCCAGGTGAGTGCTAAGCTCACCCCTGAGATCTGCATAAATAATGCCTCCAGCAACAGCAGGCTGACAGCAGTGGGCAGGCAAGCCATTGCCTCAGATAGCCATTCACAGAACTGTCTCCAGACTCTTTTTTTTCTCTCTCCCTACCTTTGATGAGAAAAAACCAAACTACACCTGCATGCTGAAAAACTTACTGAAACTATTGCATTTGAACTTGGGAAACTTTGTGGTATTTTGGGGGCTTTTTTGTTTTGTTTTGTTTGGTTTGGTTTGGTTTCTTTACCCTTTGATGAGACAATGACAGAACTACTTCTGAGACACCATCTCCATGCTTTGAGGCTGAGGAACTAACACCAAGATTACTAAGACTGAAACTTTGTTGCATTTGAACATGGAGATTTTTTTTTTAATCCTCTGTCTCTCTAATGCCTGTTTAGCTTACTGTTGATTAGTACAATATCTCTCCCTGTTTATATCTTTGAAACTTTTGTTAGTTTGTTTTGCTTGGTTTACTTGCTTGTGTATTTGTTTTTCCATTTTTCTTTACCTTCTTTGCCTTCCGTCTCCTCTCACCCTTCCATTCTAAATATCACCATTGTTATTATTACAAGCTAGAAAATACTTAATTGCACACAGTACAGGGACAGTAACAACACCAAAGACAATGACGGGAAGACAGAAAAAACAGGGAAACCAGTTTCCCCACTTGGGACTCTTTGTGCGGTTTTTTTTGTGTGTGCAGTTTTGTTCTACTTTATGCGTCCCCTTTGATAAGACAGCTACAGAACAACATCTGAGGCACCATCTCCAGGACTGGAGGCTGAGATGGACACCCAAATTATTAAGACTGAAACTTCATTGCATTTGAACTTGGAGGATTTTTTTTTTAATTTTCTATTTTTCATTTTGTTTTATTTTATTTATATATATTTTTTTTATTTAATTATTTTTTATTTTTATTCTTTTTATTTTTTATTTTCAATCCTCTATCTTTCGAATGCCTGTTCCGCTTACTGTTGATTAGTACACTAATGCTCCCTTTTTATATCATTGAAACATTTTTATTTGATTCTTTGTTTTGTTTTTTCCTACTTGTCTGTTTATTTTTCCCTTTTTCTTTAACTTCTTTGCTTTCCATCTCCTCTCATCCTTCCATTCTAAATATCACCATTGTTATTATTACAAGCTAGAAAATACTTAATTGCACACAGTACAGGGAAAGTAACAACACCAAGGGCAATGATGGGAAGACAGAAAAAACAGGGAAACCAGTTTCCCCTCAGCAAAAACTTAGTACAGGAACCAGAGGGGAATGAAGAAAACAGGTACTCAGATCCAGACTTCAACAAAATGAAGGTAAACTATGCCAAAGAACCCAATGAAGCCCACAAGAATAATTTAAAAGAAGGCATACTACAGGTACTCAATGAGAATTTTATAGTGATGATACTGGATATGGTCAACCAAAATGTACAGGAGACACTCAGGAAATTCCAAGACAACAAAAATAGAGAATTTGAAAAAGTAAAAGAAGAAATAAAGGAAACCATAGAAGCACTGTATAAACACCAAAGTGAAACAGAGAACACGAATAATAAACAGATAAATGAACTCAGGACAAAAATAGACAACATTAACGAGGAAACCACCCAGGACATGGACAACTTCAGAGAAAAGAATGAAACAGAACTGCAAAACAAAACGAAAGGCCAATCCAACAGAATAGAACAAACAGAAGACAGAATCTCAGAACTTGAAGATGAAATGGTTATTAAAGGAAAAACCGAAGAACTATTAATTAAACAACTCAAGACCTGTGAAAAGAAAATGCAAGAACACACCGACTCCATCAAAAGACCAAACTTGGGAATTATGGGCATCGAAGAAGAAGAGGTGCAAGTGAAGGGAATGTGTAATATATTCAACAAAATAATAATGGAAAATTTCCCAAATCTAGAGAAAGATATTCCCATACAGATGCAAGAGGCCTCCAGGACACCAAACAGACCAGATCAAAATAGAACTACCTCACAACATATCATCATTAAAACAACAAGTTCAGAAACTAGGGAAAGAATATTGAAGGCTGTTAGAGAGAAAAAAAACAAGTAACATACAAAGGTAAATCCATCAAAATCACAGCAGACTTCTCAACAGAAACATTAAAAGCAAGAACTGCTGGGAAAACTGGTTAGCAGTCTGCAAAAAAACTGAAACTAGATACATGTATATCACCCTATACCAATATTAACTCAAAATGGATCAAGGATCTTAATATCAGACCACAAACTCTAAAGGTGGTACAGGAAACATTAGGAAATACTCTGGAATTAAGAGGTATATGTAATAACTTTGTCAATGAAACTCCAGCAGCACAGCAACTAAGAGATAGCATGGATAAATGGGAATTCATAAAACTAAAAAGCTTCCACTCATCAAAAGAAATGGTCTCTAAACTGAAGAGAACACCCACAGAGTGGGAGAAAATATTTGCCAGCTACACATCAGACAAAGGACTGATAACCAGAATATATAGGGAACTCAAAAAACTAAATTCCCCAAAATTAATGAACCAATAAAGAAATGGGCAAGTGAACTAAACAGAACTTTCTCAAAAGAAGAAATTCAAATGGCCAAAAAACACATGAAAAAATGCTCACCATCTCTAGCAATAAAGGAAATGCAAATTAAAACCACACTAAGATTCCACCTCACCCCTGTTAGAATAGCCATCATCAGCAACACCACCAACAACAGGTGTTGGCGAGGATGCAGGGAAAAAGGAACCCTCTTTCACTGTTGGTGGGAATGTAAACTAGTACAACCACTCTGGAAAAAAATTTGGAGGCTACTTAAAAAGCTAAACATTGATCTACCATTTGATCCAGCAATACCACTCTTGGGGATATACCCAAAAGACTGTGACACAGGTTACTCCAGAGACACGTGCACACCCATGTTTATTGCGGCACTATTCACAATAGCCAAGTTACGGAAACAGCCAAGATGCCCCAGCACTGACGAATGGATTAAGAAAATGTGGTATCTATACACAATGGAATTTTATGCAGCCATGAAGAAGAACGAAATGTTATCATTCGCTGGTAAATGGATGGAATTGGAGAACATCATTCTGAGTGAGGTTAGCCTGGCCCAAAAGACCAAAAATTGTATGTTCTCCCTCATATGTGGACATTAGATCAAGGGCAAACACAACAAGGGGATTGGACTTTGAGCACATGATAAAAGTTAGAGCACACAAGGGAGGGGTGAGGATAGGTAAGACACCTAAAAAACTAGCTAGCATTTGTTGCCCTCAACGCAGAGAAACTAAAGCAGATACCTTAAAAGCAACTGAGGCCAATAGGAGAAAGGGACCAGGAACTAGAGAAAAGGTGAGATAAAAAAGAATTAACCTAGAAGGTAACACACACGCATAGGAAATCAATGTGAGTGAACTCCCTGTATAGCTATCCTTATCTCAACCAGCAAAAACTCTTGTTCCTTCCTATTATTGGTTATACTCTCTCTACAACAAAATTGGAGATAAGGGCAAAATAGTATCTGCCGGGTATTGAGGGGGGGGAGAGGGTGGGGGCTGAGTGGTTGGTAAGGAAGGGGGTGGGGGCAGGGGGGAGAAATGACCCAATCCTTGTATGCACATATGAATAATAAAATAATAAAAAAGAATAAATATCTTTAAGTAAATATAAATAGGGGAACAGAAAGTAAATACAGATAATAAAGCAAGATTTGCAAGGTGCATGTAAAACTAAACAAAATAGGACAACATCCCCTAAATGAGGCAAAAGACTGTACTACTAAATTCAACAGCATTAAACTCATCCGCTCAACAACCAGCAGCAACCTCCATCAAGCAAACTGTAGGAGATGAAAGGAGAAATACAGAACTCACACATAAGAACCTTAAATATATCTCTTAACCCTAAGGAGAGCAAGGAGGCAAAAGTTAGTACGAACCTATGGAAATGAACAATACAGTCAATGAAGTACAGCTTGTAAATATAAATTGAAATTGATTTAAAAATAGTAAAGAACATAGCTTTTAAAAATACACACAAATGTTTATGGATGTTGACCATTACTTTTAACTGAACTCCTAAACTAAATAAAAATTTCAAAAATGAAACAACATAAACATTAGTATCTGATTATAATTCAGCAAAAAGAAATAATATGATAAAACTCCTTCTTCCTTTGCAGTCTGTATTAAACAATTCTTTCATCAAAGAAAAATACAGAACCATAATGGAGGCATGGTTCTAGTGGTACAGTGCCTGTCTAGTAAGGGTGAAGTCCTGTGTACAAACGCCAGCATCACGAAAACAAACAAAAAACAGAAATAGCAACAAAAAATTTGAATTGTGGAATGTAGAAAGTAGTGTTTATGAAAGCATAATCTATCATGATCTTTAAAATATAACTAAAGCAGTCAGAGTGAAATTCATAGCATTAAATACTTATAGCAAAGATGAAAAATAAGGGAGTTTAATGTCCACTGTAAAGAGCTAGAAAGAAAAACAACAAAGTAAACTGAAAGGGAGCTGTCATTTACTGATAAATAAACAAGAGGCATTAATAAGTTGAAATAAAATCAGTGGAAATGAGTCAGTAGCCTGAGGAAAAACTCACTTTAAAAAGTGAGAGGGCTGGTGATTTAGTTCAGCAGTAGAGTACTTGCCTAGGATGCGCAAGTCCCTGGTTTCAAACACCAGCACCGTAAACAAAAACAAACGACACTATCACAATTTTTCAGAGAGAGGACACATGTAGAGGCATGGAAAAAAAAGTGAGAAAAGTGGTGAAGCATTAGATAACCTATTCAAAAAAAAAGAGAAAAACACAGAAAGAATGAAACACAAAATAAGAAATGAAAAGGGAACAAAAGCTATGAGTTTAGTAGAAATAGGAAGAAAAAAAGAAAGAGTAGGGAAGAGAGGTATGGTAGGGGAGAGAAGGGAAAGAAGGAAAGAAAGAAGGGAAGGAAGGATGGAGGGAGGAAAATTTATGAGGAAAACATATAATTTTATACAAATAAATTTGAAAACCTATATAAAATAGATAAATTTGTAGCAAAACATAATCCGTCCAAAGGACAGACAGAAAAAAGTCTAAACAAAAAGTTTCTTTGGGTTAAAAAAAATGTGCAGCATAGTTAATGGGCTCCACCCTGAAAAACAGCAGGCCCAGATGGTTTTACAGAAAACCAAATTTCAATAGCAGAAGTAATCAATTTTAGCACTACATAAAATGTTGAAATGCAGAAAGAAGGAAATCCTCCAAGTTACTTTTAGGAGACTGATTATCTTGGTTATTTGTTACAGTATCAGGAAACTGATTAATGTGCTCTACATAAGAAGAGGAGTGGTGAGGATAATGACCAGCTTTGTCTGATGATGGTCAGACAGGTAGATGTTACGAATCCTTTAGGTGACTATGCTATTGATCCATTAGTAGACAAATGGGATATTGGTACTTAATTGACTTCAGTGAACATGGAAATTTGGAACATGATAAAAATAGCATCTCATAATGTATAGTGAACCAATGAACTTTTTAATTGTGACATTTGGAAAAAGGTACAATTAAGTCTATACCTCATTCCATATACCATCACAAACTCCAAATTGGAGATGAAAAGCATACAATTTATAAGAGCAAGCAGGACAAGACCTTTGTGAACCGAAAGTAGGGATACTTTATCAACTGTGGCTCAAAATTCATATGTTATTTAAAATAATTAGATTCAATTACACAAAAAGTAAAAAAATCTTTACATGATAAAAATCACCATAGGCAAAAACATAAGTTTAAAATATTTGAAATTTGGATTTAAAAAGGTTATTCTTACTAAAATACAAATCACTACTCAAATTAAGGGCAAAAAGACTAATCCCTCAACAGAAAAGTGAGCAAAATATATAAACAAGTAATTCTAAGAAAAAATGTTAGTAGCATACATAATCTCACTCATATAAAAAGAAATACAAGTTAAATGAAACTAGCATTTCTTATGTGTCAGTTTGATGAAAAATTTAAAGATTTGGAAGTAGAGAATTTTGGCAAGATAGTGCAGAAAGCAGTCACTCATATTTTGGTGGGAATGAAATGCTCTGTATTGTATTTCATATATTTGTTATACATTTTTCTAGATACTACCAAATATCTAGACTATCTCAGATGAAGGGATATTACCCCTCCATTGAGAAATGGAATATTTGGTAATATCTAGAAAAATTATGTATTCATGCACCCTTTTCATAGCAATCTCATTTCTAAGAATCCAGCCTAAAATATGCTGGAAAAAATATGAAACCACTTATGCTCAAGATTATTCACTGTGACATTTTTGAGAAGAGCAAAAGATTGAGAGCAACCTCACTGTTCCTCACTTGGGAACTAGTTGAGTAACATATGGTGCATTCATGTAATATTGTGTAGTTCACATGGGTTGAGAACCAAGATATATTTTGATGTGAAAAGAGAAAAGAACTAAACAATCATACTTTTTATGTAAGAAAAAGGGCTAAAAGTATAAATGTAGATGTAGTTAAGTATACTTGGAAAAGGAATACTAAAGAATAAACTAGAATGAATAAAAATGATGACATATGGGAAGAAAGCAGCCGGATGGAACAGTGATGGAAATGAGGTTTCTTTGAATACGTACATTATATAGCATTGACTTTGGAATCAATATTTTATGTATTTAGAAACTTAAATAGATTTAAAAAAGAAGAAAGTAATTCCTCAAGATTGAAGGAAAAGTGTAAACATGTGTTACTGAGAAGAGTACAGAAAGAATATTTTCTCACACATCGGTACTGTGAATTAAAACATTTTTGAAAGCAACCTGCCTGGAAATATCTATTAAAATGAGTGTGTGCGCGCACATTGACCTAACAATTGTAATCATGAGAATCTACAACAGAGAAATAAAAATATGTAGGGATATAAACATATTAACATTTATTGAGGTAAAAACCTGGAGGCAAATTTCTACTTTTTGATGGTAATCATTAATTAGTTCACACTCTGCAATATTATGCAGTTATACAAGGAATGAGTAGGAACTCTACTAGTAGAGTTAGAGAAATTGTTATTAATACTTTTGAATGAGAAAGACAAGATATAGAAAAGTGTGCATAGTATAATTTCATGTGTGCGAAACAAGCAGTGAAATACGTATATGTGTGTGTGTGTGTGTGTGTGATTAACACAATCATGAGAGAAATAAGAAGGACTGCATTAAAAGTTGTCACCAAGAATTTAGCTGTTGGGTTAGAGCAAATATGAGGGAGTGTGAGGACTAAACAGAAATCAGAGCATCAAAACTTCTTTAAAATAAAGGAAAACTAACACGCACACACACACACACTTGTGTGTACACACAGAGTTTGATTGCATCCTATTTTCTCTGTAAAACTGTGTACAGATATGTATGTAACAAAAGGCAAAACCAGGAAAGCATACAGTTCTAGTCCTAGACACAGCCTGAATAATGAATATTGGCCCATGGGTTTGGAGAGAAAGAAGGTATATGATTGAAAAACAAAAAAGAGAAAGGATCAAGACCGGACAAGTGCAAAGGAAAGTGAGATCTGTGAGGGTGTGAAAGGTTGGACGCCTGAGGAACAAATGCTCCACAGGAAAATGTCACCCTCACATCCCAGTGTTGACCCAGAGACTATCCAATGTCCTCTTTCAGTTGTAACTTCTCAAGAGAAGCCTTTCCTCATGAATCAAAAAAAGAGATCATTTTCTTCTTAATATCACCCCAATCCAATGCATACTCCTAAACGTCTCATTGTGCTGTGATCGTTTACATGCATTTTCTCTCTTTTGTTCTCCTTGTCGTCTTTGTTCTGATTTCAGCAAGATCTGTGTTTATCTCCATGTCTTCACATGAAAGGTATTATATTAGTGCTTATCAAATACATTGCTTATGTCAAATGGATCAGGTGAGAACCGACGTCTCCTAGGCCGTTCTGCTGCTATGAAAGGGTTTATAAATTACAGTGTGGAGATTCCATCGGAAGGTTTTGAAATACTGACTTGCAACGGTGCAGAGGAGTAGAGGGTGCTCTCCTGAGGAGTGAAGAATGGAAATGTGTACAGGGTTGCAGAGGGAAGATAGAGTAAGATCTGCTTCCTTCCCAGTTCTTTGGTCCGTGTAGACGTGAGGCTCCCAGTAAAATGACATAACATGAGATTAGCTTAACTGTGTCTTTTCCTTCTTGTCAAAGTAAGATTAGGAGAAAGGACTAGAATGTACCCTGTTTGGTTATACCACCTGCAAGTCCAGTGGGAGGTTCAGGCAACTGAGACAGACAACCACTTCTCCCTCAGGGTCCTAAGGAGTGACCTGTGTGGTGGGCCACCACCACTTTAAGAAATCACTGAGCTTCCCGAAGCTGAAGACCCCCTTTGACTCCGTCATTTGACTTGGCTTGCTTTCCCATTCTTAACCTAAGTCATGTCTCTAAGTTCCACACGCTCCCTCTTCCACAGTAAAACTGCACACATCTAGCACCGTGCAGTGGCTTTTCCGTCATCATCCCTGTACTCTCCTCATTTCTTATTGAAGCCATCAGCTTTGGGTTTTAAATCTCCTACACCTGGTTTTAATTCATTTAAAAAATACTGAATCTATTCAACAGCTTTGAGTTATAGGAGTAGAGCGAGCAAGTGTGTGCCTTTCTATTTCAGGGATCTATATGCATAAATACCTCTAAGCAATAAAATCTTACAGTTTCATTCTTCTTCAAATGGTAAGTCCCCTATATGAGGTTGAAAGTCTAAGAAAAATGTTATGTTGGAATAATACAGTATTGCTTAGCCATTTCAAACATATCCACACATCCACATATTATTATAGTGTATAGATTTCTTTCCTGCACAATTCTTTTCTTATGCATGTGGTTTTGCAAACAGGAAGAAATCACCAATTCTAAAAATAGAATAATGATGAAGGTAGTCTGATACAAGAACTATCTTGGAACAAATCATGTGAACTGGAGCACACTCTTTTGAAAAATACCCTTGGCAGACATGGTTGGCACACTTAATGTACCTGACTTCCCTTAATAGCATTTATATAAGGTATTAGGACCCGCAAATATAGGCTGGCAAGCCATTCTTTGGCTTGAGATTGTCATGGATAACCAATTGTGTATTATAAATACAATTTATGTCATCTATTGTTTGGATTAGAGCTCAATATAAATTTTAATTTAGTAGCACTTTGGTATAGTTCCAATATCTATTATTAGACAAATCAATTTCTGTTATTTAGAAATGTTTCATGTAACCATTTTCTAAAATAGTTTTTAATAAATTATCTGTCTGACAGGTTTTTTTCTCACCAAGATAATTAATTTTATATTTTCTCCCCATCATTAAATATTTTAAATATGCAAAGTCTGCTGGCATTTAGTACTGTCTATCACAGCAGTGCCAAAAAAGCTTGCAGAATCTTGTTTTCAGAGATTTTGTTCACAAGCTTCCTTAATAGGGTATAATTTGCATAAAATAAGCTTAAACTGATTACATATTACTGATAAGATTTTTCTATTTTACAAGACTGGGGTTGGGAGAAGGCATATGTGTCACTACTGGCTGGATTTCCTCCCTCTGGTAAAATGGCTGCCTGCCACTTGGAGCTCAAAAGAATGTACTGAAATCATGAAATAATTTATCAATATTCCTCTTAAGACTGTAGTAGTGCATTCCATGGCTACTAGAGTTGTGCATACCTAATGTGCAAGCTTCAATCAAAGAAATGATAAACAAAAGAAATGAAGAAAAGAGAAGGAAGAAAGAGAGAGAAGAAAGAAGAAAAGGAAGAAAGGAAGGGAGGGAGAGAGAAAAAAATGAATAAAGAAACAGTCAATGCTTTTTATAACTAATTCTTCATACTCTGGACTTCACAGTACTGGCACTAGATGTGAATGAAATGCAAGACTGGATGATATCTGAATTTGGGAGGGTGAGGAGCTGCAGTGGGGAAACTAAAGTCTGGAGGATGAGAAGTTTATCTTGGAGACAAATCCTCCTGGGCAAGGGGAGAAGCACATGCAAAGCCCTTCCCATGACAGGAGGGAGGCAGGGAGCTCATTCACATGGTTGCTTATGTAGGTCACAGCCAGTCTCTTACTGTAGACAAAGGAGCACAGCTCTAGGTCTTCTTTCCCTTGGGGCATAGAGTCTCAGTCCTAGAAACTGACTGTGTCCCAGTCAGCAGTTGGAAATATAGATTGGATGCCCCTCTGGTTACTAAGGAAATGCCTGTGGCTTCCAGTAAAGAAATTCATCCTCTCAACTAAGGAAACCAAGAGCTAGTCAAGAAAAAAGCCTCTCTTACCAATGCGAAACTGTATTTGATTCAAGGGATGCTTCTATAGCTCATTCAAATTCATAGAGTTCAAGACTAGACCTGTTGATGGATGACAGTTATTTTGATGTATCCACAAAAACAGTACTATTAGTGGCAAAACATAACGCAGATTATAATGAATGAATTTTTAATTTAGAAGAATTTTTATTACAAATTTGTGCTTAAGGAAAACCCTTGTTAAGTTTTAATATTATACTTTTTCTGACTAACTTAATTCAAGTTAGTCCAAAATGTTATAACACAGAACACACAAATGCCTATCTTCTCTACGTGCAGTGTCTTAGACTCATTGTCCATAATCTACCATAATCACCTAGTTTTAATCCTGGCAGTCCCCTCCCCATCATTTCACCCTAGCAAAGATGAGAGCATGATACATTAGAAAAGGAAAGGATAGTCAAAAGGAAATACAGATTAGCTTCTGTGGCTTAGTTTGTTTAGAAAACTACCAAGTGTATTTGGAAATACAAATTCATCACCTTCAGAATTATATTTAACCTCAATAATATTCATTTCCACCTTAGTAAAGATAAATGTCCAGACCAAGTTTATTAGAGATAAGGATAAGAAGAGCTCTTAGACATATACACTTTCTCCACAAGTCTAGATTGCTGTTGGGTTATAAAATACCTGATAGCAACCTGAATATTTTAGAAATGCGCTTGCCTCTGATAGTATGAGGATTTATTGGTTTAGGTGATAAGCCTTTTAGTAATAAAGAAAAAATTTGACTGGCTTAACTACTGATTCTGCTGCTTGACTTTGGAGTTCATTTAACCAAAGTTGTGTCTAGAGGCAAGTCACACATGTATGTGGGCTCTATTATCTGCTGACTGCCTGTGAGTCTACTCTGTTATCTCCATGGCCTCTACCAGGCTTATTTAGAACTAATACAGGCTTGAAATAAAAGCAGCTTCAAGAAATGTTTAGATAAACTCATGGATGGCAATGTAATTAATTATTAAGGGAAGCTGGCATGGTTTGTGTTACTTCACTAGTGTTTCTGTGGTTGAGATCAGAGGCAATAAACATGTTCTGCCAAATTGCCATCAGAACAAGAAGAGGTTCTGCCCAGACTGACCTGAAGAATGGACATTTTTACGACCTTTTAAATCATGTTCTATTTTTAAGAAAGAGAGCAAACATAATATCATGAGTAGATTTGCTTAAGCAGTTTGGACTAAGTCAGCTAGGAGGAATGGTCCATCATGACTGGTCTAGGCAGGATGTGGTCTTGAAAGGCAAGGCTGCCAAAGTTGGAACGTTGCAAATATAGCTTTAGTCTAAAATGCAATTGTGTAGTGTTGAAGTTATTTGCTGGTTATGTAACTAGTCACAAACTGAAAAAGTAACTGGGAAGCTACCTGATGGGTACATGTTAGTTCATTATTCCATTCTACTTTCCTATACACTCAGTATTTTCTGTAATAAAAGAGCTAAAGTGATTGTTAGTACTGGCATTATTGAAGAAAGTACATGCTGGCCTTACCAACTTGTAGCTAAACCTGGAATCATTGACTCATATTGAGCACTTAGTCACTCGGTAGGTCAAGAGTCAACTTGAATTTGAAATGTAGACATCACAGTTTCCAAGGCTATTATGAGTTGGCCAAGTGGGGCTGGGGGTAGGGGTGGCATAGAGCAGTTTGCTCAGGTAAACTGAGGCAATCCAGAATACGTTATAGAGTAGGTTACAAAGTGAGTTACAGCCAAGAAAAGAGAAAATTTAAGAGACCACCTACTGTGGGGAAAACCAAATTCGTGCTAGGACTCAGGTTAGAGATGGAGAGCCTGGTTGGTATCCAAGGAGAAACAGGAGAGAAAAGACTGACAATGCTCAGAGAGGTAAGGGATAAGATCAAAATCTACAGAGATTACAAGGCCAATTCTTGGCTCTCAGTTTCATACTAGAATTTATTACATTTTACTGGAATTTCCTCATTATATCAGAGTTGCTGCAAGCATGTAGGCAATCAAGCAACCTGCCTATCCTCACAGGCCTTAAAGGAACTTGTTCCATCTGGAAGCACAGAGTTTGGATCAACTTTAATTCTCCTCAGTTGTACCCTTCTGAGCATCTCTAGGGATTTCACCCTAAAGATGGAGTCAGAAAACAAGGCACATTTTTTGAATAAGTAAGTGAATCTTGGTTCTCAAAGTTCAGAATAAAATGGAGCAGTCCCACCTTTTGTTATTGCAGTCTTTCCAACTCCCAACTTTAGTCTCTCTCTCTGGTGTAGAAAGTAAGATTTATTTAAGATTTCAGCTATTCACAGGACAAGAATCAAAACGCCTACTCCTGATCAATTGATTTTTATCCTGGGTGTGACTTTCATTCATATGCCCATTCAGTCTACATTGACGGGGTCTTTATTGGTTTGAGTCAGAGTATCAACCCTGGGAATAAGATCCTGATAGAAATATGATTCTTGCTTCCAAGTGCTTATGAATTTGTTCTAATGATATCTTGTGGGTATTTTCAACATTATGAAAAAAAGAATTCCTCTTTTCTAAAAGGGTGGTTTGTATATTGCAAATGTTGGCTTTTCCCATTGCCTTCAACAGGAAACAAAACAAAGACAGGTAGTCAGGAACAAAAAATGTTTTGCTATACCTCACCAACCCATCGAATACTCTAATTTTTAGTTTTATTTCCATTTTTATTTATTTATGTATTTAGCAGTTTGGGTTGCTGATTAAATTTTCAGAACTTAATTGGGCTGAGACCAAAGATGATAGAAACTTACCCATAGGGAACAGCACACTAATTTGCAGTGAGGGAAGGTCTAGACCATCTGGGCTATCCTTTAACCAGATATCTCTGGTTCGAGAATCCTCACAGAGAGGCTGTATAAAATTTCTGCATTCTATTGGCTTAAATTTCTTATGTGCCATTCTTACACAATCCCCTCTAGAGTGAGTTGTATCCATCATAGCCTGAAACATGTCTGTCAAGCTTCAAATGGAGGTAGAAACAATTTTATCTAGACTACTGAATATATTCCCAGGGTAGTATTTATCTAGAATTGTCTTACTAGCTTTATTGCTAATCTTTTCCAGCTGTAAGAGAAGGAACAAGTGCACAGTCTTAAGCAAATACAGAAACTTCTGTCACACAGATTTAGAAAGGTAGTACCATTCATTGGGACAATTTTCCTCTTTTAGGCATTGTTATTGGCATCCTTTTCAAATAAGAACCAGAAGCAGAATGATATCTACCATAATTTGAAAAAAAAAATACTCCAACATTTTACTTTTTAGGTCAGTGAGTTTTCTGTAGTTCAATTTCTCCCTTTTTTAGTAACCTCATCGCCCTCCTCAGTCTAGCTTTCAGTGAATTCCCAGATTGAGGGAAAATGTTAAGTTCATATGAGAAATAACAATCACCTTTGTACTTTTTTGACCTTTCCTTTTAAGAAATAATAAAGGCAAGGTGTTTTCATTTCACAATCACAGCAATTTATCACAGTTGGTGACCTTGGATTTATTTTTGCTTTGGATAATCATCACTTTGTATTTGCCTGGAGCACTAGGTTATAGTAGTTACAATAATAATTACAACCATCTACTTGTTTCACACTATAAGCTGGGCACTGCATGAGAAAACATTACATACATTCCCCTTCTAAATCCTTGCCGGCAGCCTGGCAAGGTAGATATTGTTATCATGACCTTACACATCATTACAAGTCAGAAGAGGAACACAGAAGTTAGGAAGAGTACTCAAGGCAATATAGCATCATATTACCTTTTGTGCTAAGATTTATAACCATTAAAATAACTCGTAGTCTGACTTTTGAGATGTTCTCTTTTCCCAGTGTATACCCATTATAGACTTCAGAACACATGACTCAGAAATAGCATAAATAAGGGCAGAAACAGGGAGTGCCAAAAATCGAAAAGTTGAGCAAAGCTTCATTCATTCAAAATGAAAATTACCATCCTCATCTGTTAGAAAATTCTCATTTACAAAATTTATTCTATATCTGGTCATATAAGAGAAGCTCAAAAAACATTCGATATCTTTCCTTCTCACAATGACTGGGTCTCCTTTCTCCTGCTCCTCAACAGTTAATCCTAGTCGAGGAAGGGTAGGCATGGCAGAAGCTGCATCAACACAGGTAGGTGTAGGATAGTCCAACTCTCTGGCCTCAGTGATTGATCCAGAGAGGGCACATGACTAAGGCTGGACCAATCAGAACACTACCCAGGATTTTTCAGAGCAAAGATAGCAGGGATGAGGGTCTTTCTCCTCCAGAATCATGGATTTAGGATTGTAAGTCCAGAGATAGCACCAGCAGTCCTGGTCTCATCTGTTTGGCAGAGTCAATATGTTTGAGGAGAAATGACTATTCCCATACAGAATTGCAAGGGTAAGATAGAGAAAGAAAACAAGAACACGACACCAATTTCAAACTAGTCTCTGGTCTACAGATATGGCCTTCACTAGGACTATCTTTACCCATTTCCCTCTCAGAAATGTACAATTTTGTTTATCCTTTTACTTCCTCAGGTTATCCTACTGCAAATGAATAATATTTTTTAACTGTCTTCCACTTGCTTCCCTCTTTTGAGTTATTTGAGGTTCTTCTATCTAGTCATTCTGTCACAAAGTCCAGGGAATAACTGAAAAAAATATGATGTTGAGAAATTGCTTCAAAACAATGTAAGGGTTGGATGTGATGAGGGTGTGGATGATGTAGGATTGTTCCTGGGATGACTGTGTTTTGGGATGAGCGATGTGCATGTGGAGATTTATTATACTATCTTGTGTAGTTTTTAGATGTTCTAAGGTCTTTATAATACACAGTTAAACCAAGCAAACAGAAACAACAATTATGAAAACCACAGAACAGGCCATGAAACCGAGTCTCAAGTCCCTGGGATAGAAGGGAATGGCAAAGAGAACTCCTGATGACTGGAAAGGGGAGAGCCCTTTAGTGCTTACGGGAGGAGACTGATGGAGGAGAGAATAGCAAGGGCTTGGTTGAGACACCCCAGCCCCCTTGCTTGGTTGAAATCTGGAAGAGGTAGGAAGAGATAGTATAAACATTCGTAAAAGACACTTGTGGGAGACCCAGTGTTGTCAGAGAACATATCCCCAACAGAATTCACTTCCCCTGGGCTCCCAAAGAAGTCTTTCTAAATCTGGAGTGTTTGTGCTTTTCAATTTTCCCTTCACATTCACCACCCTGAATGGGCTGGAGTCATGTCTGCGGAGGCATCCCCCTATTTACTCACCCACTCAGTCATTCATTTGCTCATTCTTTCATTTGGGTAACATTGTCAGGTTCAGGACACAGAAAAAGGCTTGCTAATGCAATGTCTGGCAAATAGGTAATACTCAATAAATATTTCTTAAATTAATGAATTATGAAGGGAGAGGCTATACAGAAGCACCTTTAATTATGGAACTCTTGACACTGCATCAATAGTCAACCTCCTACATTTAGAACCTGCCAGATTCTAGGCTGAAAATTCTATTTTGAAGGTCACAACAACTTGGCTAGGAAAATATTACCACTGAAATTTTGCATAGACATTCACAGCTTGAAATTTATTCTAAGTGACAGAGTTTGAAACCCCTAAATCAAGTTTTCTAGCTTTGAGTGACGAGGATGTCAAAAAGATGGAAATTAATCTTTCAAAATAATGGTTTTTGCTTGTTGAACTGAGAACCTTTTTCTTTTTTTTCTGGGTCTAGAAGCTCTCTCAATATGATGAAGTCATAATGAAGTCTTAATTGCTTTAGTAATTTTAATAGCTGTTAATTTAAAGAGGATGTAGCGAACATTTGTTATATTTAATTGATAAGAATTTAAGTTGACTTACATATTTTTTAAACTATATGTTTCTATTTCCCTATGTTCATCAGTGCTTCTGTTTATACATTTATTCAAATTACAGCTATTCATTAAGTATGAAACATGTGCTACAAAGAAAGAATGAGAAGGTATGGTTTATGCCTTCAAGGAATTAATAAGCTGATAGGAGAGAGAAACTATATAATTCTGGCTCCTTTATATGCAAGCAATTGCCTTAAAAATAAATAAGAAAGCATCATGAGTTATGTGCAGGCTTGTGGCATGCATCAATGCTGCTCCCCACCCACATCCTCTTACCTGCAGGAATGCAGGGCAACCTGCAACAGTAATTCTTCATCCCACTGTTTTCAAACATGTGAAGGAAAACATAACCAGAGAAAAGACAAAAAATGAGAAACCAATGAAGAGTGTGTAACCTAGGAGTCGGAGACATGTTTAGTCTTTAGAAGGCACAGTTCCTTAAAAAACAAAACAGAGAAAACAAAACAAAGCTCTATTTTTAGAACAGTTTGAGATTCACAGAAAAATGACTGAGCATAGCATAGTTATGCAATTAATGAACCAAAAGCAGAAAGGACGGGTGGAGTGGCTGAAGTGATAGAGTGCCTGCCTTGCAAGTGTGAAGCCCTGAGTTCAAACCCCAGTACCAACAAAAAAACCCATTTTCTTTGTTTGCCTTTGAGTACTCTGTAAGTAACCACATATCTTCAGGGACCTGGTGGGGCCTTAGTGTGCCCTTGAAATCAATCTTATTAATCCTATTATTCACAGACCCCCAGTGAGGACCCTCATCAATCCTGATCCCCGAATTTAATGGGTTTTCTATTCTGCCCAATTAATATTTGCCCTGAGACCTTTAGGAATATTTATGTTGGATTACTTAACATGTTACTCCCTTCCTGGTGTTTCTTTCTTACTCCTTCTGAATTATGTTTGAAAATGGATTTTCAATCCAGGTGGGGCTCTACTGATAGAGGAGATTCTACTGAAGAAAAGGGAAGAACAGTAGAGTTAAGAAAGCCAACAACTTGTTAAAAACTGTGCAAAAATTAGAGCAGATACTTACTAAAGATATACAAGTGGCAAACAAGTATCTGAAAAATGTGCTCAACATGATTAGTCATTAGGAAAATGCAAATTTAAACCACAAAGAGATACTAATACACACTCTCTAGACTGACTAATACCAAAAGACTCAACAATACCAAATCTAGAAATGATAGGGAGCAATACCTGGGTATTTCCCAAGAGAAATGGGAAAATACACAAATACTTGCTCATGAAAGATTATAGTAGTTTTATTGGTGAATCAAAAATTGGAAGAAAAATCAACTGATGAATGGATAAGCACATCATGATTTACTTCTACAGTGAAATACTATTCAGCAATAAAAGAAATAAGCTACTGATTTATGAAACTGCATGGTGGAATCACAGAAGTATTACAGTAAGTAAAAGAATGCAAGTGTATGAAATCATATTATATGATTTCATTTATGTGAAATTCTAGAAAATCAAAAATGTAGCAACTGAAAGTAGAGTTGTTTCCAGGGCTGAGAATTCTCAGAGCAGGACATTGATGGGACTTTTGGGAATCATGGAACATTCCATGAACTTCGGTAATGGTTACAGACTTAACTACATAACATTTGTCAAAATGTGCACTTTAAATAGGTGAGTTTACAGCCTTACGTCTTAAAGAATGAAGTGTGGAATACTATTTATCCCTATGTTTGTCCTAGCTTTGAAGAAGTTTATAGCTAAATTTAATTCTCATTCATAACAACAAAGAATAACCTTGGATTAGCCACGCACTTTCTATAGATGTAGTTAGCATTCTCTATTTAATTTTTAATAAACTTATCTTTTGCATATCTTTTATTATGAGACACTTAAAGAACCCTGTCAGAACCTAGAAGAAATAAAGCCAAAACAGACACAAACTCATAAAGAGATAGAAGCCTAATTGCAATCAGCAGTTTAAAGGAAAGGACAAAAATCATGTGCCCTTTGCAGAAAACTTGACTGGCTCTTGTTACTGATTCAATTTCTTTCCCTTTGTTGCCAAGCAAGTTCAAGGTCAAGTGAGCCTCTCTTATGAGGCTGCAGGTGGGTTAGAGTGTTCAAGAAGTGAGATCTAACAGATACTTTTTCCATAAAGAAAAACTAGTTAACTGAATAATCTTGAAATTACAGCTTAATAATGAACATCTTAATGACAATGCTTTATGAAGTTAGATATTAAAATATGCTAGGATATATTTTAAATGATTAAATGATATAATTTCTTTCACTATGCTAACATATAACTCATCCATTCAGAAAGATGCTACAGACAAATGTTGTTTATCAGGCTGTGCTCATTCTGGGAACTAGAATCTTCTCCATCAAAGAGGATTAACTCGTCCGAAGCGTCTATATGCTGTGATATCTGCAAAGTTCCTTCTTTGGAAGTTTGATGGAAATAAATTTAGAATTTATGGTAAATGACCTGAATGTACACCGTAGAAGGAGAGAACAATATATAGTAATGAGCAAAAGAAATTATTGTCATAATCATGCAGGGTGGAAATGAGGCGCTCCAATCAGCGTCCAGCTCTTCCTCCCTGCAGAACCAGAACTTAGCTGGCAGAATGAAGGGAAGAGCATATGCTCTGGTTGCCTAAAGTTCTCTCCTCCCAGACTTCAGAGTTCTCCTTTTCCATCCAGTTCATCCTTGTCTGATTCAGTCTGGGGTGATATGATCACATCTTGTAATTAGAATTCTCATTTCCAGGTTATTCTCAATTACTGTGGACATGTTTATGGAAAGCTTAAATACAAGCATTACGAATGACTGAGGTGGAGGCTTTGTTCTGACTCTGGAGAAGGTGGACTTCCACTTTCTTCAGTTACCTGGCTACTTCTTTAAACCAGCTCTGTCACTCTCTAATCTGAAGGCTTCTCTTCTGCCATGTTGCCTGCCATTGTGCTGTAGAGGGTTATCATCTCTTCCTGGTCTGGGAAGGATGTCAGGTTTTGATTGGGGTCTCTCTCACATGTCAATTTCTGTCATTTGTCTTTGTGAGGACACCTGCATGTCATATCATTTTACACCCCACCCAGTAGTCATTTGACTTCCCATTTAACCTCTTTTTTCCCAAGATGGTCCTGGAGCCATCTTGGGAGCAGCCCTGAACAAGATGGTGGCAATTTTACAGAGCCTTTTAGGCATAAACCAAAGGAGTTGGAAGGTAAAAGGTGGCCTGGAGGTGAAACTATTCCAGCTCAGTCTTCTAGCCAGGTCTAATTAATTCTTTGAGAGGTGGCTGACTTAGACATCTTTGTCTTCTGAGCAAGACCGTGACCACAGGGATGATACAGAGGAGATTCCCATCTTCCTACATCAAATTTCCTTGCTGCTCTGTGAAAATGATTCTTATATTTTAGTGGGCATAAAACTCAACTGGGGGGGGGTGTTAAAATGCTGATTATCCTGTGTTACTGTTGGGAATTTGGATTCAGAGGTTTCAAGTGAAGACTATGGGTGTGAATTTTTACTTCCCGGGGAAATTCCAATACAAGTGGTCTTTGACCAAATTTTAGAAACACTGATTACTTTTAAGAGAAGTGGTTCTAATATATATTCAATAAACTTGAGAATCTTAAAAGACTAAAGATCAAATCCCAAGATTCACTTCTTGGTGTGAGAACTGATTGATGTGGACTGATGTTGATAACCTAGGTATTGATAAAAACAAAAATGAACACAAAAAACAATCCAAATTAGGACACTGGGCTCTACTCAGACCTATTGGGGGTAAGGCGCAAGACTCTGCACTCTTACAACAAATATTCCCAGAGATTGTTAGGCATGTTGAAGTTTTAAGACTGCAGAGAGACCATGTATTGAACCAATTTCAGCCTCATTTACCATGGGTATCCATTGGAAATAGAACAGAATACTGGAGCTTCTACCAAATTTGGTAGCAAACAGCAGTGACATAATTAAGAATCAAATCTTGTCTTTCTAAAATCAGTGGAAAAGAATTATCACTGCGTAAGCATAGGGCTGCTGAGACTAACTCCAGTTCCAGGTTTGGCTTGTGTGTTTTCCTTTGCTGTTTTGAGAAGTATAAATTATGCCCAGTGTATTAACCTCAACAGTTGCTCTGTTGGTAAGAATACAGAGCCAAGAATGCACTCTTTTCTTCTTCTGCTTCGATATCTTAATGGAATGAATGTGATATTATTTATCAGCTGTAAGCTTGATGGAATATATCATATAAATCATCTCAAATGTTATTTGCCACCTGCCCATTCTGAAATGCATGCCAGCTTAATTAATCTAATTAGTCAATGCATAGATCAGGAGCACATTTACAGCTTCTCTGTCATCATAAATAAACTAGTTTTGTTTTCATAGGCTAAACAATTCATTTAAAAGATGGATACTAGAAAGAAACCAGGAGAGCTGACCTCTATTACAGTAAAACATGGAATAACGGCGACAGGGTTTTCTTTTTGTTCTGTGTGCCCTCCATTAACCTTCTATTAAAATACTCCTTTGTGGGGGAGGTAAGGGGGGGCTGAGGTGGCATGCAGCAGAAATGTCATGCCCTCCCACCTGGAGAGGCATACCTGCCATTTCCCTAAGAAGGAGCTTACCCATTTTAAGCCTCATGATCGAAAGACACATGGATTTTCAAGTACACACATGTGCACCAACCAAAGATGCTGTAAATTCACGAGCCCACGCTGCTGACTGAGGACAAATCCAAAAAGTAGGAAACATCAAGGTATCAAGTGAGGAGTGAGGCTAAGCACAGTGAACAACATGGAAGTTGTGAATAGGCAATTGTTTCTTTTAATAGCTATGGCTACCTGGGGCAGCCATGATGGTTGTATAGTCCCCAACACTGTGGTACACATCCTTCTGACAACAATAGTCATGTAACATGGCGACCCTGAATCATACAGTATACAAGTAGTGCAGAGGTTGAAGCCCTAGACCAGAGTTAAATAAACCTGGATTTGTAACCCTTTTCCCACAATGTACATGCTGTGTCCTCTTGGAAAATCTACCTAAACTCTCTGTTTTCTATTATTCCTGTGGACAACTCACAGGATTATTTTAAGGATTGAATGAGGTCTTCCAAGAACATAACACATGACCCCTCTTAATATATTTGTGTGGCTTCGGGCAAGATGAGGAAAGGAGTTCCCATCTCCAGACCACTGCTTCTTGTCCTTCTCCCACCCACCCTTCATCATGCAAACAGCATCCCCTTGGGAGTCCCTCACTCTCAGGACTAGGAAACTAGGGAAGAGATCTATGCTGGACCTGGAAGTTGGCTCAAGGCCATTTGGGTAGAGATGTCTTAGGTACTGGTACGCAGAGTCTGAGTAGGAAAGCAGGGCTGTGGTGATGTCAGGGTTGAGGACATTGTGTGTGCCCTGTCAGAGGATGTCACTCGCCCCACAGATGATTTGTCTCTTACAGGTGCCCAGCTCTAAGGACAATACTGTTAGTACAGTGTGTGTGCACAATAAGTGTCCAGCAAATGACAGCAATTATTTTTACCATTGTCGAATTACACAATTCATTACTTCAGCATGCCATAATTCAATATATATTTGGGGGAACTTTTGTGACAACTTGAAACCCAAAACTATCCTATCAAGAAATTTATATTCAATTTGACTAGGTGATGTATAAACAGAATCTGGAGGGGTGAGGTGAGTCAGGGCTTTTCAGGCAGAGGAGTCAGCATTTGCAGGGCAGGGGTTATAGAACAGTATGAGTGAGAGGCAGGAGGAGGTAAGGCAAAAGAATTAGGTCCACTTGGTGGAGGGGATCAGCATGCAAAGCACCTGCAGAAATTCCATGTGGAGGCAATTATGGTAAACCACCCAGTGTAGTGGCTTGGTAGACACAGAAAAGAAAATTGTCCTGGTCACCCTCTTCGTGCTCTGTGATCCCTGCTTTGACACAAGGTCCGTAGAAAATAAGTAATACAATGTTCTTTTAGGATTCTAACCCAAACCCAAACTTTTGTTTAGTATTAAAAAAAAAATGTTTTCTTTCCTCTTGGGTGGCAGAGCAGAAAGAATTAAACTTTTCCAGCACTCCTGGATAATACTCCTTGGTCATAGGGAAACCAGGAAAGATTTTCCTCAAAACCTACCCTATTACTCCAGCTCACTTCAGAAACTTGAATCTGTTTTAAAAATAAAAGGATTGAATCAAAGTAATAGAAACATACAGCCCAAAGTGAACTTCAATGTCTGCAAGTTAAAGCAACAACAACCGGGAGGCAGAGCAGACCATGACATGCAATCAAATTGCATTGCAAATTGTATGCAATGACCTGGGTGGGGGGAAGTACAGGGGAGGGGTACAAAAGAGCAGCCCTAAATGACTGTGGAAATCAGTGTTTTGACTGGGAACTGCAAGAATAACATTGGATTCTAGCTGGTAAATTTATTTCTCATGAGATTTGGACACATAAGTACATGGATGATAGATGTTGGGAGCCAGGTTTCTCTCTATTGGAGCAGGAAGGGACAGATAAGTAAGAAGGAAGAATCAGAAGGATCCTGTGCTATGGGATAAGAGTCTGAGACATCAGCACAAATGTATGTTTAAATTCATATGTACACAGACAGATATACATCTAGATAGATATATACATGTAGACATGCTTATCTATAATTGTGTGATTGTATAGTTGTGTATCTTAGCACACACACACACACACACACACACACACACACACACACATGTTCACTACCTCGTTCTTTTAACTGAAAGACACTGGAAACAATGATGCCCCAGTAGCCAGGAACACATGCAACATGCAGCTCTTGATTTCAAAATACTCTCCTCCAAATGAATAGAGCCACAGCTCCTTGGAGAAATGCCTGGTTTCAGAGCCAGGGTGGGTAAAATATAAGATGATCTAGACCATCTTGCATTACCAGAAATTAAAGAAGTACACAAAAAATAAAGGAAAAGGGCGTGCCACAGGGATACAGAAGCCAAAGGAAAGTGCTTTCAATGGCCAAAGCTAGAATTTGAGCAACAGAACAAATAGTATTGCATTGAATTATAACCTATAGTACAAAATAAATATACATGAGTCAAACTATAAACCAATATTTAAAATAAATATACATGAGTTCATAGTGACATAAATAAATAATTGAATAAATAAATAAACAAGAGAGGAAAGACATCTCTTCCCTACAGAGGAATTCAAAATAATTTACATAGATTATCCCCACTCCAAAAGGTGCATTTTAATTCAGTCACACTTTACCCCGTACCCCTGCCACTTAGCATGGATATAGAGACAGCAGCCAAAGACTAACTATGGAAATACTGAGAACTGCAGCTCAGAGGATATTAAGGAGAATGTTTTGATAAAGCACAGTAAAATGAACTGGGTGTGGGATATATAGGAAATCTGTATTATTTTTGTAACTTTTCTGTAAACACCCAGTTTTTCAAAACCAAGTTCTTTTTTTTTTAAATGAAAATTGAACAAGTGGTATGTTTTGGTGCAGCTTACCTGCTACTGAAATATCTCATTCATATGTCAACTAGATTGGAACATATCTCAGGAGTGACTTTAGAACCCTGATTAAATTCGAAGACGGTCTAGGTTGGACTATTCTCTTTCATTTCTGTGTCAAACCAGGTCTTGACCTGATGGATGGAAAGAAACTCTCCTGAGAGCTTGGGATTTGCTCCAACATTGTCACTGGTAGACTGGGACAACACTCTCAATTTTTTGTCTTCCAGCTTTTGCTACAATTGCCACATTCAGGTAGTCTGGAGGAAAGTACCCAGTTTTCTTTTCCATAAGAGAATCATCATTACCTACAGTGCAGAATAAAGACCTAAAGTTCTAAAGAATTCTAGATTGTTCCTGAGTGTTTTATATTGAAACTGTGAATGGGTGTTCCTCAGTGCCACTACCTTTCCATCTAGCTGAGAATTCACGATTCTCTGCTAAATTCTCAAATCAATAAGTAGAAATGAGCACTTTGTGAAAAATGTTTTAGTAAAATTATTGGCTTTTGTAAGAGTTAATCATGCCAGGTGGCTATTCAAGCCCCTGATGTGTTTTACCCCTCGGCAGCCATAATCCGGTCTTCTGATGAGGCAATTTCTTTAAATCTAACTCTTGACAAAGTGACAACTATGTTGAGTTTCTAAACCTTCCCTTTGTAAATCCTGAAGTTCTGAATCTGTACGTAAATCATAGACAGTAAATTAGAATATTTGGGCATTAATTAATCTGGGACTTGGACCTTTCTTTCCAAATGGCAACTTTCTTTGACATCCTTTTAACACAATGACATATTTACATTTTGTGTTAAGCAAAGAGTAAACTCTGAGGGGGAGTGCAACTAAGAAACAACTTTTCTCCATCCCAGTATGCAGATTTACAACAGAGCTGTCTGCAAAATTAAGGTTGAGGCAGAAACAAACTGTTTAATTGGCACATTGCAGTCACAGGGGCCATTTATTGTGAATAGTTTTGGAGACAACAGGCTATCCCCTGGTTATTTTCCAAGGATTCCGACTGTATTTAAATATTTCCCTTGTAGAGTAACACTAATAATTTTGTATGCTGCACTTATTTTCACTTTAACATGTTTCATATTCGCTATTATTTACAAAGACCCTCACGGAATCCCGAAATAAGCCTGCCCCCGCCCCCACAGCTGGTGTATGCTTTTCTATTTCATCCTCCAAATTTCTTCTGGTGATAATAATCTCAGAGGGGCTCCTTTGGTTTTCTTGTTTGTGCAGCAATCCTCATGGTGAGGCCAGAGAGAAGGTTAAATTTAAAAACAGATTTATAGCAGGCTGGCAGCTGGCCACTTGCCCTGGTTGCCCTGTGTGGGAGATGGAGCCCTGCATCCTTTGGAGGCTCTTTGATGCAGCGGGAGGTAGGAAGCAATACTGCTCTTGTCAGCCTGTCGGTGTCTCTCCTGGCAATCCCCTCAGGCAGTTCTGTCTCTTTCCGGGTGATCCTCTCAAGCAATTGAGATATCAAACTGGTATAGAGTTTTTTTCTTTCCTGCCTGGCTAAAATAGTTGGTGAGACATCCAGAGCTTGGGGCAAGATGCATATCTTTCACTTCTTTACTTTGTCAAGGTGCAATGTTTATGCTTGAGTTTACTCACAACAGGGGAACCCCATGCGTCTCACTTAAGTAAGACAGGCTAGGTGTCTGTGAGAGCTCTGCTTTGTTCTAGTTATGCCTTGACCTTGAGGCCAGTAACTTAACCTTGAGGAACCTCAGTTTTCTTCTCAGTATAATGAGGATTTTTACCAAGTGATAGATCATAAGGATTGGGTTGGTGGAGTGGCTCAAGTGGTAGACCACTTGCCCAGCAAGCTTGAGGCCCTCATTTCAAACCCCTGGGCCCCCAATATATATATAATTAAACTATCTTATATATAATTAACTATCTTGTGAGGGAAGAAATAAAACATAGAGACATGAAAATGGTTTATTTTGATCCTGTAGGTTAACAAAAATCTGATTGGTTTGATAATGAGAGGTCAGAGTGATTATGTTAATGCTCCAACAATAAAGACTAATCGTTAGCTTGTTTAAAACATTATTTGTCTTATTATGTTAACCAAACATCTAGGCTCAAGTTCTAACGAAGCATTAGCTATGCAACCTTGGAAAATCACTGGCCGTGTATGGGTTAACTTTTCCTCAGATGAGATGTCATGGTTGAAACAGGTCACCTCTTAGTTCTCTTTTGATTTAAGATTCTGACTCCATCAAGGAGAGCTGTAACCACAAAAACAAACACAGCACAACAAACATACATCTAAATACTAACAGAGTAGTGTTTTCTTCTCTTTAGACTAAAACCCTGAGTTACCACTGTGAGGACATTAACCTTGAAAGCAGTTAAAATAGAATACCATTGAAGTTTTCGAATAAGCAAACTCACATTGACTGAAATTATAAGCTGTTACAGGAATGAGTTTTTGGAAAAGATATTTTGATTTGGTGCGTGTCATAATTGTAGTTAGAATGAACACACAATCAATAAGGGATTTTCCCCTAAGAAATTTTTTTTTATGTTAAGTAAACAGTGACAAAAAGTATGACCACACAGCGAAAGATTAATCAATAAAGCAAAAGGGTTAAATGCCTAGTCAAAATGTTAGAAAATTGCAATTAAAAATTAGCACTTTCCTTCCATTCTTCCTTTTCAGGTTCCCTCTCTCTCTTAGAACTTTATTGCTCATTCCTGTCCTCTTTCTTATACTTGTTACTTTCTCTCTGTTCTTCATATTTCTTGTCCATTAAAACCAGCCTCCCTTTGCCTATCTACCTGCCTGTGAGGACTGGGTTTCCAGTTGGCTGTGCTAGGCAAGTTAATTCATTTCTCAGAGTTTTGTTTTCTTCATTGGTAAAATGGTGAAGTCAATAAAAATATCTGCCATACAGTTTCTGTGTGAATCGGAAGAGATAAATATAGGCAAGTGTTTTACAAACCTCAAAATGCTTGCCTATGTCGGTATCACTCTGCTTACATCTCAGAGCAAGATTTTGGCCTTCCAGTTCAACCTTTCTCTGTCACAGTACCTAAAAACCTCTTTTCCTTCTTCCTTCTACTCACCCCTTCATGAAACACATACCATTTAGAGAAAACTACAGAAATGTGCTCTGTTTCCTATTTTCTGGGGCTCATTTTATTATGCAACAAGGATAGAAGCTTCAAGAACCACTTAAGAACATTGGGTCAAGAGTGCTGATGCTACTATATGAACCCATCCTATTGGGTTCTGGGAAAAGAAAGGTAGTACTGTTAGGTATATTTATGTTTGCTATCAATGGTTCAAATCCCCTCTAGATGACTGGTATGTACAATTCTATTAGTCTGTTCACCTATACCTCAGTTTATTGATAGTTACTGGGCCACGTTACTTATAACTAACTGACCAATAATTTTGCTTCACCACATTTTTGGTGTGGGAAAATATGTGTCACTGTCTCTGCCTCTTACAGATGACAGTTGACAAGAATGTTCACCTCTTCTCCCCTCCCTACTTGGTGAATTTGCCCACTCTACAGGAGCACAGGATTAAATTCCTTAATTGTCTAAGGCAATGATTCCCAGACCATAATGTGCACACATGAGTTATTTGGGATCTTATCAGAATAAAGATTTGGACTCCATGGGTTTGGATGGTGTGCAAGTTTCTGCATTTCTCACAAGGTCTTAGGTGGTAGCCCTGACACCGGTCTGTGGATCACACTTTGAGGAGCAGGGGACTAAGACTTTGTTAAGGGACAAGGTGAGGTGGCCCCAGGATGAGGTAGTTTTGGTGTACAGTTGAGAGAAAATTTGGGGAATACGAAACCATGGATGAAACTTTGTAAATAACATATCTGGGAAGTGCAGTCCCAATTGATGTCCCCTACTTTCTCATCCCCCAGTTCCAGTGGACCTGCTCATAAAGATGCATACTCTGCATGGTTCTAGCCCAGTGCCCAAAGAAGTCACCTAATAAATCAAAGACTTTTCATATTTTCTTAAAGTCACCTTCCTCCAGCTCTTTGCCAGACATGCAGAAAGGAATTAAAGGTACTTCCTGCTTTCCAGCTCCAGATGCAAACCAAGAGTCTTTAGACACAAAAGGCAGTTGTGTTCTCTGTCCTTTGTCAAGTACAAGCTGTTTGTGGAGGGGGTTCTCCAGCAAGGGGAGGCAAAGCATAATGAGGTGGTTCATGGAAGGCCTGTCCTCACTACTCTCCTCCCTTCCAGCTACTCCCACAGTGCTAGGAGTATGCATCTGAGTGTGCAAGGGGCGGGGGTGATTCCACAGTTGGCTTTACTTTGTGACTGTTATTTGGGAAAGAGGGAGGACAAGGGCAGAGATGGAAGCCATGGAGAACAATAAGCATCAGAAGACTCCTGCCCCTGGTTTATGGCAGCTGCTCTGGTCCACAAAGTGCAGAGTCAGGGGCTGGATTTCATGTCCTTAATCCTTTCCCTTTTGAAAGAACACAAAGAGAGAAGGTTGTTTCCTTCCTAGTAGCGAGGTTAATGGCTTTCTCTGTAATTCCCATTCTTTCTGACCAATATATGAAGTATGGGCTTTGAAATAGAAAAGAGTGATTTGTTTACTTATTAGCAAGGTACTAACTTCTCTGAACCTTGTTTTCTCATCTGTAATGCAAGCATCATATATCCCATTGCATCATTTCTGCAATTCAATGAAGTTATGTGAGGTAGTATATGTAAAGAAGCTAGTAGGTGCATTGCACATTATAGGTACTTAATCAATTTTACTTTCACCATTCTAAGTAATTTTATTCTTGAAATTAGAATAGTCATGTAAGAACTAGAGATTTTTCTGGTCCCTTGAGAATTTGTTTGCTGTGTGAGTATGTGAAGGGCAGACTGGGAGGGGAGACTGATTGCTGAGCTGTCTATTTCTAGGTTGATAGGACTCAGTACATACATGTCTACACTGTTTCCATAAATCTGTTTGTTTTTTCTGTGGTCATAATTAATCCAGAGTGTGATTTTTTTCTTTCTTTGTTTGTTTTGTCTTAATTGTTGGGTTTGCTTGCTAGGCAGGCACTCTGCCGGTTGAGCCACCTTCAGCCCTGCTCTGGTTATTCTGGGGATAAGGTCTTACTTTTAGTCAGGCCAGCACAGACCATGATTCTTCTATTTTTCACTTCCTACTACAGCTGGGATGACAGGTACATGCCACCACACCCAGCTTTTTTCGTTGAGGTGGGGTCTTTCAAATTTTTTTGCCCAGATTGGGCTGGAACCATGTTCCTCCTAATCACACATTCCACTGAGCTCAGCTATTGGTTGAGATGGGGTCTTGTGAACTTTTTTGCTTTTAACTGCAATCCTCCTAATACCAGCCTCCCAATGAGCTAGAATTATGGGCATGAACCTCCTCTGCCTGGCTCCATAGAGTGATACTTACTGATTTGGTTATAATTCTAAATATGACTGGATTTGGATTTTTATGAATTATAATGATAATGATAGTAACAAATATAGTGACAGAGAGGACTTACATTGTCCTCACTGTGTGCCTGGCACTGGTCTGCCCTATATGTGTACTGAGCCTAAAAACAACCTTGTGTGGAACATCCTACTGGTATCCTCATGCTCCACATGTGGAAACTGAGTCATGGTCATCATCAAAGGCATTTAGAATAATCTTGGGAGTCTCTTAGCCCATTTTGTGTTGCTGTAGTAAAGTATCTAGACTTGAGTAAGTTATAAAGAAAAGAAATGTATTTAGCTAACAGTTCTGGAGGTCCAGGGGTGGAGTTGGCATCTTCTTGGTTTCTGGTAAGGTCCTCATGACGTGTTAGCTCATGATGGAAAAGTAGAAGAGAAATAGGTCCATGGAGATGAGCATGTAGTCGAGAGACCAAGGGGGGTTTCAGGCTGGTTTTATAATGATTTACATTCATGGTGAATCGGTCCTTCTGGAGAGCTAACTTCTCTGACAAAAGCATTAGTACTTCCTAGAAGCCCAATATTTCTCAATACTGTTTTATTGGAGGCTAAGCCACAGCATAAATTTTGGTGGGGACAAACCATATTCAAAACATAGCAATGGGATTTCTGATTACCCTTGCATTTACTTTTGTATTAATGCCCACAAATTTTACTCTTGCTTTCCTCAGTCTACAAACAATGGCTATAGATCTTTCTGAGCTAGGGTCAGGACTTACTGATTTGTTATGTTGATATATTCTCTCAATGGAAGGAAATAATCTTTGTGTTCCAATTTGAAAACAAATATAAAATTCAGGAGTAAGTACTATTAGCACTAACTCCAGGATGTTCCCAAATCTGATAAGTTTTGACCAATGATTTTGCAGAAACCATGGTTTAGCAAGTCATCAGACCTCACCTGGGTGCTTGCAGTACCACCGCTGCTCTCCCTGCTTTCACATTTCCCTCCTTCTCTCTGTCTTCCACGTAGCAGCCTAAATGAACCACGTGTAATCCACATGTTAACATTGCTCCTCTAAAATCCCTTTGCTGTCCACCTACTACATTGAAAGTACAAACTCCTGACTATGTTTACAAGCCTCACCTATCACAGCCTGGGTCCAATTCTCCACATCATTTTCATTTTCCTTCTCTGTATTCATTAAAGCTCTACAGACAGTAGGATATGGGCTTGAACTTGTGCACATATAAAAAGACTTATTACTAGAAATTGTCTCACACTATTGTGCAAATTGGGAAGTCAAAAATCTGTTTGTGGGCTGATAGGCTGAAGACCCAAAGTAGAGCAGATGTTGCTTTTTCCCCAACACTTCTTCCTCAGAGCAATCTTCCTAGGGTTGATTATGGGGCATAGTTTGTATACTTTTCATTATATATGTATGTGCACTTAGGGGAGGAGGGGAATCGAGGTTTTCCACTGGATTTTGAAGGGTTCCTGGTCTTTCACGTTGGAAAACCTTTTAAGTAAGAACTACAGTGGAAATGATCTGGTGCAAAATAAATTTTTAAAATACCAGTTAAAGAGGAAAATTCTTTTTTAAATGACACATAAATGCTTTAAACATTTATGTTCCATTTATTGGTAATAGGATAAGGCACTTTTTTCTTTCTGCCTTGGAAAGCTAAGTGTGATGTTCTGTTTAACTTATAACAAGTATTCTATTAAAAACATCATATAAGAGCTCTGGATTCACTTTGTTTAAAGCACTAGAAATAATATGAATGCAGGTTTTGTATAATTTCCCAATGACTATTTACAGTTGTCATACTCACATCTATTAAATGATTTGCCTTTGTCAAATCTTTTAAAAGTATTCAACTTAGTTGAATCAACAACTCTAATCATATTCTATCAATTTAAGTAAGGTTCAATTAAATAATGCAATTAATATTGTTGGATCCTATGAAAGGGAACTCCATAAATAGTATCCCTCTTTCCCACTCAGGTTCTGAGCAAGTTGAAAATAAACCAACAGTAAGTATGGAGGTCAGAATATCACTTTCACAATGATAGGAAGCAAGTTGAAAGACCTGACTTTCATTCTTCAGCCAAGTTAATATTGTAACTAGGAGTTAGGCCAGAATCTAAGAAGCCTGGGATTGGGCTGGTCTTCCTTCAAAGGCACAGAGGTGCTGAGCAAGCAGAACTTGGCACGTCCATCTAAAAGACAAAAGCAAAGCTGAGCCAACCATTCCAGGTAATCTTCCCAACTTTATCAGTCAAATTACTCCATCTTCCTAGGAGTAGAAAGAACGAAGTACAAGAAATCATTTGGAGAGTGCTTGGGGAAGAAATCCCTTATTATGGAATCAAGGAGTGAGGAAAGAAATTTCCCTTTAACAGTAATGTCAAGTACAACTGTTTTCAGTAGGTTCAGAACAAACCTGGATAAGCACATGACTAACACGGGATGAGGGTAAGGGCAGCTGAGGTGCCTGGCTTTACTGGAAAACAATCTCTTAGTTGGGTGTGTGCAGTCAGCAGGCTTCTCAGAAGCTGTGGTGAGTGTCATTTAATCCTTCTGTTTCACAGATGTCAGATAAGGGAGTTTTACAGTCAGTTGATATTATCCATCATGCCCAAATAAGCACCATCCTGTTCATAAGATGTTTATGCAAGAATTATTTAATCTTTTACATTTCATCTCACTTATTTTGAAATATGATTTTAGCGCATCACTCAATTTTGATGAACATTAAGAAACACCTTTCTGCAGGCAAAACTGAAAACTTCCTTTTCTAAATTCTCTAGAATTTTCTGGGTGCTTTGACAAAGCAAAAATATTTATAATTACTGAAGTATTAATAAAAGAAGTACAAAGCTATTTGTCTAAATTCTCTAACCATGAAACTCTGCAGATGATGGCAAACACCTTTTGTGAAGATTAAAAACAAAGAAAATGTGTTGACTCCTCAAAAAATCTTTGCCAACATTTTATCTTAAGTAAACATAATAAAACTTAAAATACTTTTCCCCACATGGAGCACTTAGAAGGTTTGAAATATGACCTGGGTTTACAACTGCTTAGAAAAGCTCAAATTGTCTTTGTTTGCAAAGTTCTTAAAAGGGAGAAAAGTAGTTATTTTCAAATGTCTTTCTTATTTTAAACATTTTAACATGCATATGCTTCATAAAAATTTATTAAACCTGTTCTGATTCTTATCCTGGGTGAGCCTATTGGGAATGTTCTCTAAACTCTATTCTGTCCCAAGGAGGAAAATTCCTCATTGTCTTCTTTGGAAAGTAGGGCTTGATTTTGATTTTCACTATTGAAAGGGATGTCATCCAATTTAGAGCCTCCCTGTTTTCCTTCCCTTCCTCCTCTCACTGTCTCGAAAATCACGTATAATATTTGTAAGGGGAGAGCTCTTTAAAATACAGGTAGTTATATAAAGAAATTTTACAACTACCAATATGAATAATCTTTAAAATATGTTTCTAGGAAAGGTCTGGGAGACTGAAGTGGTGATCAGATTGAAAAGGATTCTTGCCTTAATCTATTTACATACTCATACATGTGTTTCTTGGCTTTGCAAAGTCACATCTAACACCTAACCATGTATAAGAATTGATGCACAGAATGAAAAGATTGCTCTCCTTGGTTGCAGAAGAACTTGCCCTGCTTGTTGTATTACTCATCCCAGTAGAGTTGCATTGTGATCTAATGCAGTCATTTTCAAATCATTGGTCACCAGCCAGTACTTGGGTGTGAAATCAATTTAGTGAGACTCAAGGATTGTTAAACTAAATAAACAGAATCAAAAAGAAAGAAAAATGAGTGTGGTTTTTTTTTTCCTACATGGTAACAATATATATTATTATGTGAATTTTTTATTGATTTCTATATTATAGGCATTAGGAGGTGGAATATAAGGAATCAAGAAAATGAGAAACCAAGATCACTGTTACAGTTTGTATCTTAAATGGTCTCCAAAGGCTCACAGGCTAAGACTTGATCACTAGCCTTGATGCTGTTGGGAGTTTTTTGAACCTTTAGGACATGGGACCTCATTGGAGGAGCTTAGGCTGTTGAGAGGGAAATTGGGACCCCAGCTTCTTCTTCCCCCTCTCTTTGTTTTCCAGTGCCATGTTGTGAGCAGCTTTGCTCTACCATAAATCTTTCTTGCCATGATTTTCTGCCTCACCACAGGCCCAAAAGCTATGGGGCAAACCAACCATGTACAGAAACTGTGAGCCACCATAACTTTTCTTCCTTTTAAGTTGATTCTCTCAGCTATTTTGTCACAGTTATAGAAACCTGACCAACATAATCACTAAACTTTAGCTGCCAAATTGACCTTTGTACTTCTTGTGTTTGGTCATAGTGGAACATTTAACATTGTTGATCACAACCTCAAGTCTCTGAAAGTGCACTGTCTTTGAACAGCAGTCATGTTTCTTCCCAATCTTCCCACTATCTTGGTCATTCTTTATTATCTTGTCCTTACCTGAATACAACTTTATTAGCTGAGCAGAATACCTGTTGTAGCAGTCTCCTGTCTGCCCTTTTAGCCTTATCTCCCATCTTTGTTCTTAGGTACCCTATCCTTTAGCCAGATCAAATTACTTTCAGCTCTCCACCTGGATTGGCCATTCCATCCTTTCTGTCTTTGTGCAAACTGTCCTTTTTCCTAACCAATCACCAAGTTTCCTTCTAGAGAAATACTATTCAACATTTTTGGTTATCACTAACATCACAACACCTTACAGGTCTATAGGGCACATCCATATCTACAGGTAGATAGGTAGATGATTGATTGATAGATAATAGATAGATAGATAGATAGATATGTACACATATGATGAGAAGTAAATTAAGAGAAAGAAGACTTACCAATTTTACCTTGGATGCATACAAAATCCCTTCTTCTCTTTTCCCTTCTCTTCTCTTCCTCTCCTTTTTTCCCCCTTCCTTTCTCCTCTCTTTCCAGTTTAGGAAATGTAGTCCTGAACCAACAAATTAATTTCATTACATTGTAATGGGTTTTAATAAAAACTGGGACATAGGGGGATTCCAAGATGGCAGCTACAGGGAGGAAGCAGAAAGTGTGCTTCCTAAAGTAAAATCTTGGAGAGACTCTGGAGATACACCTTACAGGAAAAACCACTGAAAAGAGGCAAAACTTTGACTTCTCCAGACCTCCAGCCCACGCATATCATCCCCACTTAGCATTAAACGGAGAAACCAGGAGGGCTCCCCTGCCACCGCCAGACATCAGTGCCCAGACCACTTGGGCAGATGCGGACCACAAGGTGAGCTAAGCAGCACACAGTCCTCCCACAGACAACCCTGAGCCAGATCAGCATAGCTCCCTGGACAGACTGACTCCCACCCAGGGAAAAATGAAAAAAAAAAAGAATAATAAAGAATAACAAAAAAAAAAGACATGTAGCAAAGAGGGCGGGGTGCCCTGAGCACTGAAGAGGGGAGGAGGGGCAATCCCAAATGGAAGGCAGGAGCAACGGCACGTGCCCAGCAACCAGGACTGGGAAAGCTTGTAAAAGTGGCGGAGGGGGGAAAACTCCACAGATGGGGGAAAGGCCCACTTCCCATGTGAACTGTAAATAAACAGGCCAGACTGAGAAAGCAGGTGCAGTGTCACATCCCCCAGTGTGCTTGGAAATGGGAAAGCTTGTAGCAGTGATGGTAGCACCCAGGAGAAAAATAAGTAATCAAAGCCTGCAGGGCTAGGTGAGTGTTAAGCTCACTCCTGATGTCTGCTTAAATAAAGCCTCCAGCAACAGCAGGCTGACAGCAGCAGGCAGGTGAGCCATAGTCTCAGATAGCTATTCACAGAACTGTCTCCAGACTTTTTTTTCTCTCTCTTCCTTTGATGAGACAACAACCAAACTACACCTGCATGCTGAAAAACTTACTGAAACTGTATTGCATTTGAACTTGGGAAACTTTGTGGTATTTTGGGGGCTTTTTTGTTTTGTTTGGTTTGGTTTGGTTTGGTTTCTTTACCCTTTGATGAGACAATGACAGAACTACTTCTGAGACACCATCTCCATGCTTTGAGGCTGAGGAACTAACACCAAGATTACTAAGACTGAAACTTTGTTGCATTTGAACATGGAGATTTTTTTTTAATCCTCTCTCTGTCTCTCTAATGCCTGTTTAGCTTACTGTTGATTAGTACAGTATCTCTCCCTGTTTATATCTTTGAAACTTTTGTTTGCTTGTTTTGTTTGGTTTACTTGCTTGTGTATTTGTTTTTCCATTTTTCTTTACCTTCTTTGCCTTCCATCTCCTCTCATCCTTCCATTCTAAATATCACCATTGTTATTATTACAAGCTAGGAAATACTTAATTGCACACAGTACAGGGACAGTAACAACACCAAAGACAATGACGGGAAGACAGAAAAAGCAAGGAAACCAGTTTCCCCACAGCAAAAAATTACAACAGGAACCAGAGGGAAATGATGAAAACAGATACTCAGATCCAGACTTCAACAAAATGAAGATGAACTATGCCAAAGAACCCAACGAAGCCCACAAAAATAATCTAAAAGAAGAAATCCTACTGGTAATTAATGAGAATTTTATAGAGATGATATTGGATAGGGTCAACCAAAATGTACAGGAGACACTCAAGAAATTCCAAGACAACAAAAATAGAGAATTTGAAAAAGCACAAGAAGAAATAAAAGGAACCATAGAAGCACTGTATAAACACCAAAGTGAAGCAAAGAACACAATGAATAAAGAGATAAATGAACTCAGGGTGAAAATAGACAACATTAAAGAGGAAACCACCCAGGATATGGAAAACCTCAGAAAAAAGAATGAAACAGAACTGCAAAACAAAATGGAAGGCCAATCCAGCAGAATAGAACAAACAGAAGACAGAATCTCAGAACTTGAAGATGAAATGGTAATAAAGGAAAAACTGAAGAACTATTAATTAAACAACTCAAGACCTGTGAAAAGAAAATGCAAGAACTCACCAACTCCATCAAAAGACCAAACTTGAGAATCATGGGCCTCAAAGAAGGAGAAGAGATGCAAGTGAAGGGAATGCATAATATATTCAACAGAATAATAATGGAAAATGTCCCAAATCTAGAGAAAGATATTCCCATACAGATGCAAGAGGCCTCCAGGACACCAAACAGACCAGACCAAAATAGATCTACCCCATGACATATCATCATTAAAAGAACAAGTTCAGAAACTAGGGAAAGAATATTGAAGGCTGTAAGAGAGAAACAACAAGTAACATACAAAGATAGACCCATCAAAATCACAGCAGACTTCTCAACAGAAACATTAAAAGTAAGAAGAGCGTGGGGTGAGATATTCCGGGCACTGAATGAAAATAACTTCAACCCCAGGATACTCTACCCAGCAAAGCTATCATTCAAAATAGATGGAGCAATAAAAGTCTTCCATGATAAGCAGAAACTAAAACAATATGTGACCACAAAGCCACCACTACAAAAGATTCTGCAAAGGATTCTGCACACAGAAAGTGAAACGCAACATAACCATGAAAGGGTAGGCAGCACCATGCTACATGAAAAGAAAAAGCAAGAAAGTAGAGAGTAACCTCAACTTAGGTACACACAATCAAACCTTCAAACAACTAAGACAACTAAATGACAGGAATCACCACATACCAATCAGTACTAACACTTAATGTTAACGGACTTAATTCACTCATCAAAAGGCACTGCTTGACGAACTGGATTAAAAAGGAAGATCCAACAATTTGTTCTTTACAGGAGACCCATCTCACTGACAGAAATAAGCATAGGCTTAGGATGAAAGGCTGGAAGAAGATATATGAAGCCAATGGCCCCCCAAAACAGGCAGGAGTAGCAATACTTACCTCTGACAAAGTGGACTTCAAACCTACATTGATCAAACAAGATAAAGAAGGACATTCCATACTAATAAAAGGGGAAATAGACCAAAAGGAAATGATAATCATCAATCTGTATGCACCCAATGTCAACGCACCCAATTTCATCAAACATACCCTGAAGTACCTAAAAGCATATATTAACTCCAACACAGTGGTCGTGGGAGACTTTAACACCCCATTATCATCAATAGATAGGTCATCCAAACAAAAAATCAATAAAGAAATCCTAGATATAAAATATACAATAGATCAAATGGACCTAGTTGATGTCTACAGAACATTTCACCCAACTTCTACACAATATACATTCTTCTCAGCAGCCCATGGAACCTTCTCCAAAACAGATCATATCCTAGGGCACAAAGCAAGCCTCAGCAAATATAAGAAAATAGAAATTATACCATGCATACTATCTGATCACAATGCAATAAAACTAGAACTCAACAACAAAAGTAAAGACAAAAAACTTGCAAACAGCTAGAAACTGAATAACTCATTGCTTAATGAACAATGGATCATTGATGAAATAAAAGAGGAAATTAAAAAGTTCCTGGAAGTCAATGAAAATGAAAACACAACCCACTGGAACCTATGGGACACAGCAAAGGCAGTCCTGAGAGGAAAGTTTATAGCCATGAGTGCATATATTAAAAAACGGAAAGATCCCATATTAACGATCTAATGATACATCTCAAACTTCTAGAAAAACAAGAACAAACAAATCCCAAAACAAATAGAGGGAGAGAAATAATAAAAATAAGAGCTGAAATCAACAAAATAGAAACTATACAAAGAATTAATGAAAAAAAATTGGTTCTTTGAAAAAATAAACAAGATCAACAGACTCCTGGCAAACCTGACTAAAATGAGGAAAGAAAAAAACCCAGATCGGTAGAATCAGTAATGCAAAAGGGGAGATAACAACAAATGCCATGGAAATCCGGGAAATCAAGACTACTTCAAGAAACTATATTCAAATAAAGTCAAAAATCTTAAAGAAATGAACAGATTTCTAGATACATATGATCATCCAAAACTGAACCAAGAGGAAATTAATCACCTGAATAGATCTATAACACAAAATGAAATTGAAGCAGCAATCAAGAGTCTCCCCAAAAAGAAAAGTCCAGGACCTGATGGATTCTCTGCTGAATTCTATCAGAACTTTAAAGAAGAACTGATACCCACCCTCCTTAAACTGTTCCACGAAATAGAAAGGGAAGGAAAACTGCCTAACATATTTTATGAAGCCAGTATTACAGTTATCCCAAAACCAGGCAAAGACACCTCCAAAAAGGAGAACTATAGGCCAATCTCCTTAATGAACATTGATGCAAAAATCCTCAACAAAATAATGGCAAACCAAATTCAACAACACATCAAAAAGATCATTCACCATGACCAAGTAGGCTTCATCCCAGGCATGCAGGGGTGGTTCAACATACGAAAATCAATGAACGTAATAAACCACATTAACAGAAGCAAAGACAAAAACCACTTGATCATCTCAATAGATGCAGAAAAAGCCTTTGATAAGATCCAACACCATTTCATGATAAAAGCTCTAAGAAAACTAGGAATAGAGGGAAAGCACCTCAACATTATAAAAGCTATATATGACAAACCTACAGCCAGCATTATACTTAACGGAGAAAAACTGAAACCATTCCCTCTAAAATCAGGAATCAGACAAGGATGCCCACTATCTCCACTCCTATTCAACATAGTACTGGAATTCCTAGCCAGAGCAATTAGGTAAGAAGAAGGAATAAAAGGAATACAAATAGGTAAAGAAACTGCCAAAATATCCCTATTTGCAGATGATATGATCCTATACCTTAAAGATCCAAAAGCTCTACTCAGAAGCTTCTAGACATCAACAATAGCTATAGCAAGGTAGCAGGATATAAAATCAACATAAAAAAATCATTAGCATTTCTATCCACTAATAATGAACAAGCTGAGAAAGAATATATGAAAACAATTCCATTTACAATAGCCTCAAAACCAATCAAATACCTAGGTGTAAACCTAACAAAAGATGTGAAAGACCTCTACAAGGAAAACTATATACTTCTGAAGAAAGAGATTGAGGAAGACTATAGAAAGTGGAGAGATCTCCCATGCTCATGGATTGGTAGAATCAACATAGTAAAAATGTCGATACTCCCCAAAGTAATCTACATGTTTAATGCAATTCCCATCAAAATTCCAATGACATTCATTAAAGAGATTGAAAAATCTACCGTGAAATTTATATGGAAACACAAGAGGCCACGAATAGCCAAGGCAATACTCAGTCAAAAGAATAATGCAGGAGGTATCACAATACCTGACTTCAAACTATATTACAAAGCAATAACAATAAAAACAGCATGGTACTGGCACAAAAACAGACATGAAGACCAGTGGAACAGAATAGAGGACCTGGATATGAAGCCACACAACTATAACCAACTTGTCTTTGACAAAGGAGCTAAAAATATATGATGGAGAAATAGCAGCCTCTTCAACAAAAACTGCTGGGAAAACTGGTTAGCAGTCTGCAAAAACTGAAACAAGATCCATTTATATCACCCTATACCAATATTAACTCAAATTGGATCAAGGATATTAATATCAGACCACAAACTCTAAAGGTGGTACAGAAAACAGTAGGAAATACTCTGGAATTAATAGGTATAGGCAAGAACTTTCTCAATGGAACCCCAGCAGCACAGCAACTAAGAGAGAGCATAGATAAATGGGACTTCATAAAACTAAAAAGCTTCTGCCCAACAA
Organism: Castor canadensis; assembly: GCF_047511655.1. Lineage (NCBI taxonomy): Eukaryota > Metazoa > Chordata > Mammalia > Rodentia > Castoridae > Castor > Castor canadensis. The sequence continues at coordinate 169,391,291 of NC_133389.1, read as the reverse complement.
AAGAAATGGTATCTAAACTGAAGAAAACACCCACAGAGTGGGAGAAAATATTTGCCAACTACACATCAGACAAAGGACTGATAACCAGAATATATAGGGAGCTTAACAAACTAAATTCTCCCAAAATTTGTGAATCAATAAAGAAATGGGCAAGTGAACTAAACAGAACTTTCTCAAAAGAATACAAATGGCCAAAAAACACATGAAAAAATGCTCACCATCTCTAGCAATAAAGGAAATGCAAATTAAAACCACACTAAGATTCCACCTCACCCCTGTTAGAATAGCCATCATCAGCAACACCACCAACAACAGGTGTTGGCAAGGATGCGGGGAAGAGGGAACCCTCATACGCTGCTGGTGGGAATGTAAACTTATACAACCACTCTGGAAAAAAATTTGGAGGCTACTTCAAAAGCTAGACATTGATCTACCATTTGATCCAGTAATACCACTCTTGGGGATATACCCAAAAGACTGTGACACAGGTTACTCCAGAGGCACCTGCACAACCATGTTTATTGTGGCACTATTCACAATAGCCAAGTTATGGAAACAGCCAAGATGCCCCACCACTGACGAATGGATCAAGAAAATGTGGTATCTATACATAATGGAATTTTATGCAGTCATGAAGAAGAACGAAATGTTATCATTCGCTGGTAAATAGATGGAATTGGAGAACATCATTCTGAGTGAGGTTAGCCTGGCCCAAAAGACCAAAAGTCGTATGTTCTCCCTCATATGTGGACATTAGGTCAAGGGCAAACACAACAATGGGATTGAACTTTGATCACATGATAAAGGGAGAGCACACAAGGGAGGGGTGAGGATAGGTAAGACACCCAGAAAACTAGATAGCATTTGTTGCCCTCAACACAGAGAAACTAAAGCAGATACCTTAAATCAACTGAACCCAATGGAGAAGGGGACCAGGAACTAGAGAAAAGGTTAGTTCAAGAAGAATTAATTTAGAAGGTAACACACATGCATAGGAAATCAATGCAAGTCAACTCCCTATATGGCTATCCTTAACTCAAGTAGCAAAAATCCTTGGTATTTCCTATTATTGCTTATACTCTCTCTTCAACAAAATTAGAGATAAGGGCAAAATAGTTTCTGCCTGGTAGCGAGGGGTAAGGAGGAGTAAGGGAAGGAGTGGGGGAGGGGGGAGAAATGACCCAAACATTGTATGCACATATGAATAAAAAAAATGGGTTATAATCCCTTTATGTGAAAGCAGTGTGGACTGAAAGCATTGTGGAGTTCTACTTTAACAAAGGCTCCTCATCTTTGTGTGTCTTTCTGGAGCCTTTCTGGAACTGCTCTTTTGCTGTTCCTCCTCCAGAATTAATGACTGCAAAATCTTCTTAGCATTTCTTACTTCTAGCTCCATAACTTGGACAGGTGCATTCATGCAACAAGTATTTATTAGTGCCAATTCTGTCACAAATGGAAGATCTCTTTGCAATTTAATTCTGCCATCATTTCCAAATGAAAAATCAAGTTATATTTTAAAACTGAACCATTCAGTCTCTATAATTGTTGTAACTGATGATCAATTTTCAAGTCTTGGTGTGAGTCAAAGATAAAAATAATTGGCCAAACAAAGCCAAAGATAGAGTCACTAGGTAATTGCCTAAGCACCCTTGATTAAATTTTCATGCTCTCCATCCCCACCCCAAGTACACTGTGATATCCTTCAGGGAAGACATGATCCTAATACTATTTGTGTACTGTCTATAACTTGGTTTTTTTTTTTTTTTGCTCTACTGGGACTTGAACTCAGGGCCTTCACCTTGAGCCACTCTTCCAGCCCTTTTTTGTGATAAGCATTTCAAGATAGGATCTTGAGAACTATTTGCCTAGGCTGGCTTTGAACCGTGATCCTCCTGATCTCTGCCTCCTGAGTAGCTGGGATTACAGGTGTGAGTTACCAGTACCAGACTTGTCTATAGCTTGATCAGGACAGCTGCTCAATAAGTACTATACTGATTAATAGACAGGTAGTTAATGTTAGTAAAGTAAAGTCTTGCATGTTTATATGAATTCAGAGACAGAGGAGAAGCAACTGTAAGATATATAAAACATACAATGTTCCTAAAATCTATGGATTTCTATTTTTCAGAGACAGTGTTTTGCTATGTAGCCCAGGCAGGCCTGGAACATTCTATGGTAATTCCAGTTGGCCTCCAACTCTATCTTTTGCCTCATTCTCTGGATTCTGGGGTAAACATGGATTTTTAACTCCTAATTTCAGTTGGATAATTGTGTCAATAGTTTAAAAAATATTTTATTTTACCATATTCACCTATGATTAGTTTAGATAATACCCTTGAAACTAACAAATTCACTATTGCTTTCTGAGATTTTTTTTATCAGTGTTTAATATCCATCTTATTTGAAGATAATTGTATGAGATAGTTGGAGCTAATTAACACTGTTTCCTTAAATAAAGATTAAGTGGAAAGAGTTTATCGGAGACTTTAAAATCAGATTGTTTTCTCAGCTGGGTGGTTCCTGGTTAAATCTCTGCCTCTTCCTGAGTCATGACTGTTTTTTTTCTCCCCCTCCCCGTCCGCTTTGCTGCCTTTGGCCAGAGACAGTTGGTGCAGCTTGTATTGACTTGATGTCTTGAACTATATTGTTTGATTTTAAAGCTTTGGCTACAGAATGGAGCACAGTGATACAACAAAACACCATGGCTGGTATTGTTCTTCCCACAGGCCTCCGGTTGTCCTGGTTACTCAGCCATGTTGGGGAAGATAAGGGAAGAATGTGGGGGAGGAGAGTCTAGTCCTGCAGTGCCTGGGCTCAGATACCAAAGCAGAAGATGATCTTAAAGGTTCAGAAGGCTGAGTGAGCCCCGAGACACTGTTCCCCAGAATTCTCCCAGCAAGGCTCAGCTAGAGAAAGGGATTTTTCTTAAGGAATTCAACTTACAAATTTTGCACCACTTCAACTTTGCATTGTAATTAAAGTTTCACATCTATGCAAGCTTGAGACCCAAGGTGACAAAGACCAGGAGAGGGCAGCTCATTGATAACATGCGTCAACTGTAGAATGGGAATTCATGTATGGAGCTCTTTTACTAATGTCAAAAAAATTAAACCACAAAGATACTTTCTCCCTTCTTCAGTAAGTGTTATATTATCACCAAATCGTTCCCAAATGCTCCTGCAAAGTTTTCAAATACATTCACAGAAACTTTGACCTCCACCCCTTTGTGACAGAGCTAGTAACTCTAGTTTTCTCCACATGAGTAGATTCAAAGAAAGCAATTGTGTGTATAAACCAACCTGGCAAAGTGAGGTTTTCCTCAGGGAAAAAGTGATTGGGGATAAGAGATGTCCACTTGTCTTTCTTTTCTCCCCTTTGAATATGTACATAGAACCACCATAAGATGTTTAATTGTATTTAAAAGTAAGAGAGAAAAGCAAAGAGGTGACTAAGTATATAGAAGAAACATGCTTTGTCATACAATACCCTGAAGCCTGTAGTAGGCACTGAATTCATTGTTGAAAGGAAACCAAAACGAGTCACATGGGCCTCAGTGTAAATCCTGATTCTGACCTTCACTTCCTTCATGACCTGTACAAGTTATTTACCATCTTTGAGAACCACTTTCTCTCTTTCAAAGTAAGGACCATGTTTACCACTATAGAGCTGTGATAAAGATTAATTACAATAATATAGTATATGTAATCAGGTCCTTCCTTACACAGGGCTTGGCACAGTCAATCAATGGTTATTATTATTTTGCTACCTGTTCTTGCCTTTGCTGTAAAGGTTTCTCTGTGAGCTGCAAGAAATCAAAACCCTATCTTCTTTATTCATCTCTATTCTCAAAGGTACTCAGAGCACAGGGAGGCACTCAGTCCATTTTCCTTGGGACACCATTCCCAATTTGCTTGCCTTCTTTTGCCCTAAGGAGGACAAGTTTCTCTTCTGCTTCAGGTTTCTTGTTGTAAATTATCTCTTGAGCTCAGTTTCACAATGATTGACTGATCTGGGTGGTAGTTGGGAGAAGTTTCCATGGCAAAATAGTGCTCTATATAGAGAGCTGTAGCTCAGCATTCTCTGCTCTGGGCTCAGAGACTGGAAATTTCTTTCTTGCAGTCTCTGCTGTACACAGTTAAGTGTGAAGATTGCAGGTCTCTCCCAGGTCCCATATATTTTGCTTACCTGTGCAACTCTGCCATTTGTCATATGGCAAACATTTTTGTGCTTGGTACTGTATAAGACTAGAGATATAGAACTGAGCAACCCACCGTTTCTGCTCTAGAGTTGTCCAGAATCTGCTGGAGGAAAGTAAAACTGAACTGATGCCATCAATACAAGGTTCCAGATTTAAGGGACAGAAAACAAGGGCACAGTCAAGGGCATGGTCAACCTTACTCCAGCAACGTTAGACTTGAACAGCCTGTGATTAACCATGGCTTCTGCTTACTAGCTAATATGGTTTATTGTATGCTCCCCAATTCATGTGTTGAAACTTTAGCTTCTCAAAGTGACAGGTATTTGGTTCATAAAAGAGGAACCCTCATGACTAGATTAATGCCTTTCTCTGGGGAATGAGTTCTCACTCTTGAGCACTAGTTTAGTTACAGTGAGAGCAAGTCTGTCCCTGGTATTCTGCCTTTCCCATATACCCATACCTCTTAAACTTTCTTCCGGGAGTTGATGCAGAATGGAGGCCCTTACCAGAATCTAAGTGGCTGCCATACTTTTAGACTTCCAGGCTTCCAGAATTGGGAGGAAAAAAACTTCCTTCCTTTGTAAATCATGCAACATCAGGTATTCTGTGACAGCCACAGACATGAACTGAGACACTGGTTATATGACATCTTCGTCAGTTTATATGCTGCTTAATCTATTGACACCTCTGTTATCTACCTTTCCACTACAAAAGTGGGGAATCAAGGAGTCAGCAGCATTTGTACCCCCAGGATCTTGTTAGAAATGCAGAATCCTTGGCCTTCTAATCTCAATTAGAATCTGCATTTGCACAGTCTCCTCACCTGATTTGTATGCATTCAAAGCATTTGTTCTGTTTTGACCTCTCTCAGTGTTTAAGGTAAGTTAAGTAAGGTGGCAGAGAAGATAGTGGGCGCTATGCCCCCTCTGTGGGGTCATTTCAATGAGTGATATCCTTAGTGACATTGAAGTCTCTGCACAGTATATAAAATACTAGCAAGAGAAGAAGTTTAAGTAGGGCCTTAGAGCTACTGCGGCAGCAGCGTCCACAGAGACGTGGGTCAGGAGGGAATAGGTTTAGGTCAGCCTCCAAACAGAAAGTCAGCCCTCATGCCAAATTGAATAAACTCCTAAGCTTTTCTCATGGGCTCCAGGGAGAAGGCCACCACTGAAATGCAGAAAGCACCCATACATACAGAACTTACCACTTGGAACATATGGCCACTGTGGAAGTGAATGGAAGTGCAGTCGGCTACAGTCAGCTGGACACAAATATCAGAGAAAATCATAGTCCTGAGAAGAGCTACCAGCAAACAGCAGTAGCCAGTGGGTTGGAAGACCAAATAGTTCCACAGACAGACAACAAGCATGGTATAGCATACTTAAGTGCAGTAACTATCAGGAGCATACATACGAGAGTAGCAACCAGGGATCACTTTCCCTTCACTCTAGCAAGAATAGAGGACAATAAAACCTACTTCAGAAGTGGAAGAGGGGAAAGAACACTCATATACTTTGTTCATGTATACATACATACATACACAAACACAAATGCAAATATGTATAGACACATATTCCAGCATTGTTAAACAGCAAAGTAAACAGGTACATAAAATCTGAAATTTTCTACAAGGTGGGCTTTTACATAGCCATTAAAAAGAATCAATGAATGCTTCATCTGTTAATTTGGAAGGATATCTAACTAAGCATTGTGAAGGAAGCAGATACAGCAAAGTACAAAAATATGTATCATTTTTGGAAAATAAATAACAAGGTAAACAAAAATCCAAAGCTGACCTCTTCATTGCTCCCCTGAGATTCTCTTTCCCCTCTTTTCATCCTGAACCACAGCCTGAGATAATGACCTGTGGGGTCAGGCAGGCTTGTGTCAAGCTCAGCCAATCAGAGCCCTGGCAGACTACTGGAGCAGGTGGGAGAGGGAAGTTGGAGCTGGTTAAGTCTCCACATAACACAGCAGCCCTTTCTATAGTGATTTCCCTCAGGTTCTGGTAGACACTTCTCCCCTACTGCCTTCAACCTCAGGGATGTAAATAGCCGTGGGTTAGAGTTCTCACCTTTTAGTTTTTGATGCTCCTTTTGTACTTTTATAAATAATCCCATTGTTAGATTGTCTTTGAATGATTTTAATTGGAAGTTGCTAACTGTTTTCTCCTAGGACCCTGACTAACACAATCACTACGCATATTTACATACATATATCCATGTTTATATTTGATTAGATAAACATGGAGAAACATAGAAGGACATATATACTTTGTAGTCACAGTGATACATATAGAAGTTGCCTAAAGATAGTGGATAGAATTGGGAAGAGGGGAGCTGAGCAAATAAGGAAAAGAACAAAAAACTGCACAAAATTAGTCAAAAACAACAATATATGTATACATGGTATCACACTTAACATTATATAATTTAATTAAAAAATTCAGTGTGTAATGTGGCAAAAGCACTTCATGATACAGATTTCCTGGCTCACAGGGTTATAGGATGGCAGAGTGAGATGCTATCATTTGGATGTAGAATGCAGACAGAAATACTCCTAATGACAATAAATGTCCCTGTGGAAGATGAGTTTCTTAAGGAAATTGATGGGCTTACAGAGAATAAGAACTCTCTTAGTGATTGAATATGTTCAAAGAGAACAAAGAGCCACACATCTCAAAAAGTCACTTTCTTAGAATCTACCTTAGCTGTAGAAAAGCAAAACAAAATCACAGTTGAGGAAATGGTTCAGTTTTATGTTGGAAGAGGTTTGTATTTGCAGAACAGAACAAAGAAACACACATACTATATTGGTCAAACAGTACTGCGCTTTATTCAGTGATAAAAGGAAGACATGATGAGATGGGACACCAGGATTTGAGAGAATGGTTGACTTGGCATAAAACCAATTTTATTAGCCAAGAATGACAAGACATATTGAGCAGAGGTGTCAGAGCTGTGAGAAGTATATAAAGCAGAAGTGTGGAGCAGAGAGGGCTGCCAAGCAAGTGAAGGCAGTGCTTCTTGCTAGAGAAGAGTGCTGTGAACTTACTTTCTGTCTCTGGAATCAGAGACTGAATCAGACTGAGACTGGAGTTTGTCTCAGTGAGAATCAGAAATACTTCTCTAATAAGACAAAGTAATCATATCCTAACGACCAAGGAAGAGGCCAGCATATTATGGAACCTTTTCATAAGCCATTATAGGTTTTGCTAAAGGTCCTTAGTAATCAGAGGGTCAACTGTGAATCTGAGCTTATTGGGGAACTGAAGAAGAGAATTCTAGGACAAAGACTTGAGAAGGGATCCTATAGCACACTCTCCAGGGGACAAGTTGCATGTCGCTGGTGAATGAGCACACAGACTGGAGAGAGTCTGATACCCCTTGTCCATGCCTCTGGCTTAGTCTTAGGCAGAAGAGTTTCCTTACTGCTTTACGTTTGACTAGCAAACTTTACTGCCAATTGATTTGATATTAGATCCCAACTACAGAAACAGATCTGCAACCAATAAATAAGCTGGCAAATCCTTTCTGTCTTCCCTGGATACGATTATTTCTGAATATGTATCAATCCTGGAGCATCAAATGCATTACCAGTGGAAGGTAACATATCAAGGAAGATTTTCTGATCATCTCACATTCTAGAATTGTAAAGCTATTTAAGAGAAAATGAACATGATTTGCCCAAGCTGAGAAGACAGAGTGTAGAATATTTATTTGCCCCAAGATCTTTCTGTAAATAAATCAAAAAGGATCCATAATTCATGAGCATAAAGGAATCTGTCCAACATCAAGAAGAGTCATTATAAATATAATAATATAGTTATCAATTTAAAGCATTTATTAATTACTGATACTTGCAACAGCCTCCAAACACAACACAAATGCATACACACACACAAATATACACTCACTTACAACGTGGCATTTATCAACCTAACAACCCATTGAGGCATATCCATCCTGCATTTGTAACCAGGGAAATGGCCTTGTTTCTCAGACTAAAGGGGACATGTGCCAGCATTGTTCATAAGCTCTCTGTTTTTTATAACCTTAATTCCTGTCTCACATATCTGTTCATGGTGCCAACTGGTGTCACAAGTGCAGAAACCCATCCCAGAAAGTCCCTGAAGTCAGAAGTCCAGCCAAGAGTGATTTTACTCTTCCTGGCTTACTTGCTTGCAATTGTCACAACTTGGACTGACCACTGAAAGAGTCATCAGTTGGAGTGATGGCCTTGTGGTTTTGCAGAAACTACAAAAGTGACTCAAACAATGAAAGAGAAGGAATCCCTGGAGTCAGGAAACATGGATCCATTCACTCTCTGACTCAGGGTCTTAGATTGACCCTGGTAGAGAGATGAAGAAATGTTAGTGACAGTATGACAAACACATATGATGGGTGGTTGGAGACCCCAGTGATTAGTCAAAAGTGTCACAGGATGAAAGTTGATCTTTGCTGGTGTAATACTGTTCTAGTTCAAACAGTTATCTCAGTTACAAGTAATATAAATCTTGTAAGTGGGGTTGACTGAGGTTGCTAAATACTCCTTTGATGCCCATACCTGTTAGGGCACACCTATCCATGCAGGGATTGTAGATGGATTGGGTTAAATATTCACACATAGACATCACCCATTAAGCAACTGAGTAGACAAATTAAACTAAAATGGAATATGTTCATTCAGCTTTGGCCACATTTTCCTTATGAATGAAGAGAGGGTCTTAGTTTTTGGAAGCTTCTTTTTTCTGGATCTCTCATCCATTCTTTCTTGATACTCTGTCATTGTTTTCATTTTTAAGGCTTGTTTTTATATGGTCTCACCTCCCAATCAATTACCATTTTTAGTTGGTAAGCTGCATGTATTTAGAGGTATAGGTAAGTTACATAATTTCATGTACCTTGCATTCCTTCTTTCTAAAAGAAGGAAAATAGTAGTCTTATGTCATAGGATTTGGTAAGCACATTCACTATTAACGTGTTTGCTCTTATTATTTAGAAGGGACATAAAAGGCCTTGAATATTTCATGTCTCCACTTTCAGCTGTGCCTTTAATTACTTTAGCATTTCTGATGCTTCTGAGATCATTCATTGATTTAACTACAGTTCTGAAATTCTGTTTTTCTCTTTTACACACACACACACACTATATACATCATTATGAGTTTCCAATATCCACTAGAAATTTGTCTTACCTGTCCCCCCAATTCAGTTATATTAGGTCCAGAAAGCTCACAATGGTGGTCTGTAATGAGATTGCCTATGAGCTGGGTATCATTGGGGGTATTGGAGGATATGAAGAAAAGTAACCCAGATCCTTGCCTTCAATGAACTAATGGTCTAATTGTAGGTGGACATGATGACAAATAGTTGCCAATCATTGAGCTATGTTCTAAGTAGATTCACAAAGATTCTATGAGACCACAGAAGAGGGAGCAACTAAGAGGGAGAGAGGTATTGAGCTGGGAAATCCTGGAAGGGATCTCAAAGTGTAAATGGAGTCTAGTGAGCAAACAAGGCAGGAAGGGCACTGTGGGAGGCTGGATTGACAAGTGAAGAAGGGGTTGTATGAAAGTATAGAGCACATTTAGAGCTCAGTAAATCTTTGGTATATCCATCAGAGATATCAAAAGATGAGAAATGGCAGGAGATGAGATTTAAGGAGCCAGGTAGTGACCTAAGAAGAGGCAATGGAAAGATCATGACTGTGAACCCATAGATGGAAATGGTCAAAGTCCACTGAAGGATTTTGTAGAAGAGCATGTGCAGTCAGGTTTATGTATTAGAAAAGTTACATGGCTGGGCACTGGTGACTAAAGCCTATAATCCTAGCTACCCACTAGGCAGAGATCAGGAGGATCATGGTTCAAAGCCAGCCCTGAACAAATAGCTCACAAGACCCCATCTCGAAAAAAACCCAGCACACACACACACACACACACACACACACACACACACACACACACACAGGTCTGGTAGATCAAGGTGTAGGGCCTGAGTTCAAACCCCAGTACTACCAAAAAATAAAAAAAAGAGGTTACATGGGGTGTGAATTGGAAGACTGGTTGGGAAAGCACTGGGGGGAGTGTTGAGAGTGGGTCAAAGGGGAATCATGCAGGTAGCTGCTTACCATTCTCCAAACAGTGACTTTGTTGGTTCTCTCTTCTCCCATTATCTTAACTGTGAACTCAGGGACAAAATGTACTAACCACATTTTGCTGAAGTTCTTCTTGCAGTTGCTAAAATGGTCTGTACAGTTGTGCAACTTGAACAAGTAGCATGAGAATCAAATGCTAAATTACTTAGCTGGATACAATGGAATGATGAAGCAATCTAGATGGGAGGCTACTGAATTTATGGATCTATGTTGGATGGAAATAAGTAAAAGAAATAGAGTAAAATTAGGTAAGAGTTTAACCTCAAATCAGAAGACACAGTTCAACTAAATGCACCCCATTTGTGGGACTTGGGCTCAGTACCCTTTGATTATAGATTGGTTAAAAAGGGTTGCATCTGAGATGGGAGAAAGAGACATGAAGTTGAGCTCCTGAGCTCCTGCGTCTCTGTGTTAAGTCCTGGATTAATGAGAAACACTAGCCAGTGAGAAGATAGTTCCAATGTTCTGGGAATTATAAAACTGCCCTTATCTGATGTTTTCCAACCTTGGAAGGTTTTAGAATTAAGTACAGAGAGGGTGAAACAAACAAAACCCACACTTTTAACATTCTTCTGTTGAATAAGACCCCTATACGTCTGGCAATTAAAATGTTTGTAAAGTGTTCTTAATGTTTAAGATATTCTGGCATAGTCAACTTTGTAATTAGCCATGTGATTCTAGTTTAAATCTCTAATTAAGTGGTTGATTTTAGACTAATGCTTTAGAGTGAAAGTTCCAAGAGAAGTTGGATAAGTTTGTAAACAGTTTGGAAAGATTTAAGAAAACTTAAAGGTCATGATATTTAAAAGTTTAATTTATTAGATTTATAAGAATTGCTTAAGTACTTGGGAAAGTTTTGCTTGTTAGTCAAGTATTTGAAGTACTTAAAAAGAAAATCGTATATATTACATTTATAAATGTGGTTTAGACTGTTTAAGGGAATTTAATTGCCAAAATTGTAAAGTGCCTCTTAAAAATTTATTAGATTTATGGATAGAATAATAAGATTTGTAGTTTAAACTTAAAAGCTTCAAGAAAAAAAACTTCATTACCTCAATATATGAAATATTCATCTTAGAAACCAAGTAGCTGCAAACAATTTTTTTATGTGTACCCAGGCTAGCCTCAGACCCCAGAAAACTCCTACTGGTTTCTTCCCTGGGATATTTATCCACTGAGGCAGGGTAAAAGATGATTTTTCTCCCTGGGATTGAGCTGAGAGGTAAGTGGCTGACAGACTGCAGTTCTGAGAACGAAGGTAATATGTTTTGAAGACACCTGGGTTCTAGTCAACTCCACAGTGAACTCTAACCCCACCTTTATCATGCGTAGCTTATATGAACCAAATGATTTTCCTTATTTTCTTTAGCATCCCAGCAGCTGCTAAGGTCATGGAAGGACTCACATTAATGGCTTCTCTGATCAGATTGGGTTGTATAATTTGAAAACCAAAACAAACATGTTTAATAGTTTGGTTCTCGTATGTGACCTTTGACTCCTTCCTGAGAGGATCTTCCTACATTCTTCTTCTCTTTTAAAGAGTCCTGGGTACTTGACCCTACCTTGTCTTCTCCAGAGGTCCCATTTCTCACCAAGACCAAGTAGCTGGACAGAGCCAAGGTGAGCCAAAAGGCAGGCCTTGGCTTCTTCCTGTATCTTCTCCCCTTCTCTTTCATCTTTGCGTGTGAAGACGTGGGAGCAGGAGGAAGAACAGCAATGTGAGAACCACAAGTCACAGTGCATTTTTACACCGTAGTTCATTATGTGACTAATCTCTGGATTTAAATGAAGAAAAACAAAACAAACAAAAAACTCCGTGGTGCAGAAAATGTTATTCTGAAACTTTGGTTAGGACTTAGAGACTTTGTTCAAGGCCAAGAGCATACTGTTGGATAGTGCTTGTATCCTGACTTCACAGTGAGGGAATTATGGTGCTATTAATTAAAATTAGTAAATCAAAGAAGCAGATTTAGGGATAAGAAGAGTGGTTAAGTTTGGTACAAGAACAGTTTGAGGTGTCATGAGTTGTCCTGTTAGGAGCGCTCCTAGGCAGTGGAATACATGGCCATAAAATTTAGGAAGCTGACTAATTGGAGCCACAGGTTTTAGAATAATTATTGTTGAGATGGTTATTGAAGCCCAGTCTCCTCTGTTTTCTACCTTGATGGCTGAAAGTCTTTTTATTAAGTCCTAGCTAGAGTTTTGTGTCAGTTAGGAAAGTGTTTAGCTTAAGTAACAGGAAAACCCACCATGTACTGTTTCAAAGAGTTAGGGATTCTTTTCTTTATTACCCAATCAACTCCTTGGAAGGGGGAAGCTGCTAGTGTTGGTTCCAATGATGGCAGATCCAAGGTCTTTGGCATTGTCTTGGAATTTCCTCATGGTCTCTAGATAGTTACTGAATCTCTAGGCACAGAATCTGCATTCAAGGCAGGGACAATGGGCAGATGTGAGCTTTACTGGTTTTTTTATTAAGAAATACCTTCTTTCTCTGCTCATCAAAGTTCTGCTTAGGTTCCATTGCCTAGCACAATATCAAATGGTTACCTACAGCTCTAAGGAAAGCTGGGAAAGGCAGTTGGATGCAAAGAGAATAATTGTAGAGTCAGCCTATGAACTATGACCTCCACCATTAGTTTAAATGCTATGGTCATTATTCCTTGACCCAGGAATCTGTAGCCCAGAACTGGGTGATGGTGAATGCCTTCACTGGGATGATGGTTTAACAATTGCTTGACCTCTTGTGATGTATTTTCTTCCTTTACTGAAACTTTATCTGCATTCCATAGCTCAGTCATTTTCCAAAACCTCCATGAGAAAGTACAGTTTGTATGTGACAATTCTGTATCTTCCCAAATGTACAGAGTTGTTAGTCATACAAGTCTCCAGACTCTCCCCACAAAATTTAAAAGTGGGAAGAATTTAATCTGGCAGAGAATCTGTATAAATGGCAGAGAATCCATGACTTTTGACTAAGACTCTTGTAAACCTTGGCCATGAAAGTCATTTGGGAAATTTCTTCAGGGAATTTGGACATAGGTAGGACCCTTGGCTATAGGACTTGTTTGGGAAAAATAATACTTGTGGTTGGAAAATTGTTAGTTTTAAATTTGCCAACAGCTCAAAGCTCTGTCTTGTCTTGAACCAGTGAGATATCCCTCCTAAAATGGCACCACTGCAGCAATGAACTGTCTTATCACAACTAAAAAAGAATAAAGAAAAAACCCTGACAAGCAGATAAATTATTCTGTAGTTTCTTTGCCCAGGGTTGCCATTTTTGCTATCATAGGTCAATTCAGTGCACAGGGGCATAAAAGTAAAATCCATGGTACTCATTAAGAAGCCATAAAATCAGAACCTATCTCAGAACAGCTTTGGCTTCATGTTGTAACCTCTGTATTGTCTTAGGAGATACAGTGGAAGCCTTGCTTTATTGCTGAGCTCATGGATATTTGATCCCACCACTTCTGAACTAGAAGTTGTGCTATTCATGTCGCCCACTACCTATCAGATACTGGAAAATAAACAATAGCTGTCACTAAATATTAATTTAAGGATTTATTCCTTCATTTCCAAAATGATTCCCTGTTTTGCTCTGTATAACTCAACCATGCTATTTATTTCCTACTAGAATGATTAGGTACATACTCAGTTTTAAAATATCTTCCTTTGAGTAGCAATGAATGTCCTCAGAATTTGCTTCCTATATCAGACATTTAGAAATTAAACATTTGTCCACTGATTTTTTTTACTATGCCTTTAAAAATTCTTTGCTTTAATTTCTTATTGATATTCAATTGGCAAAAGCTCCTAGTGCTCTAAGCACAAGATACCTTTAGCTTATAACTTCGGAGTCACGTTGTTAATATTTCATAGGATCTGAACATGCTCTAGGAGCTTATTAACCTATATAATGAGATGAAGAATTTTATTCACTAAAATTCCAGGGCCTGTTCCCTATGAGATTAATGGCAGTCACAGACTTCCCTGGGGGTCTGTGTGAAGCGGAATATCATGAGTTGGGAATGGAGTACATGAGTGGAATTGTTCATGGGAGAGAACAAGGGACAGATGGCTAGGTGGGAATCAGGAAAAGAAGGGGAGAAAGACAAACCAAGAGAGAAATGTACACATAGAAAATGTGAGAAAGAGAAATGTACAGGAAGAAAGAAAGAATGGGTGAGAGACAGGGTAAGGAAAATAGATATTATAGAGTGTTTTGGCAGGGCAATGTATTATTAGGAATTTTAGGATGCTTTACTATGTTGTATGCCATTTGTCATTAGACTAGTGTACAATTTTTCCAAAAAACCAAAATATAAAGATTTCCAGTATACAACACAATGTTATTAACTATAGTCATAACTCAAAAGTATAACTCATGTTATGTTAGATCTCTAGACTTATTCATTCTATATCACGCCAACGTCCTACCCTTTGGTCTACATCTCCCCATTACTCCTGTGTCTGGATCCTGCCAACCGCCATCCTACTCTGTTTCTAAGTCACTGTTTAAAATTACACATATAATTTTCTTTCTATGTCTGTTTGCTAGAAATTTTCTAACAATAGATTTTGCATGTCCTTGCCACAAAGATTTTAAAAAATAAAAAAAAATCAACATGTCATTTAGATGCAGACACAGTAGTTCAAATGATAAAGAAAAACAGGTAATAATTATTCCAATAATCTTAGTAATGATTAACTGCAATTAAGAGGCAAAGACATGGGGTCAGGAAAAAATATGAGTGATTTCACAGTTATTGGTGATATTAGAATTCTTAAGATGAGAGGCAATTACACGTTTATTGAAAATAAATGAATAAGTCATTTTTTAAAAAGAATTTATATCATTCACTAAGACTTGTGAGGTTGGGTGTGTGTTGTGGGAAATGATCAATGGGCAGGGACTGCCTTTAAGGTGGCTGAGATACATCTAGGTAGCATTTAGGATCGAAGCTTCTTTCCCCTTGTTACCACTCCTTCCTGTCTGCCCCCTAGTTGCTAGAAAAACTTGTTTCCTTAATTCCCTAACGAGTTACAATTTTTCCCAGGTGATATGTGTATATTGGAAAGAGTATCTTGAGCACTGACTCCAAAGGATTGGTTTCCAGGCCCAGCTGTGCAATTCACTGATAACTCACTTTAATTTTCTTTCCTTATAGCACAAGATTGCGAAAAATTAAATGAAATAATGTCTGTAAGCAATCTTTCCACAGTGTCTGGCACATAAAGAGTTTAATGAATCTTGTATCTGGATCAGTGGAGAATACCTAAATTACACCATTAGACTATTTTTACTCTGATCTGCCCATATGGGGAAGAAGCAAAGAGCCATTTCTATTACTAGTACAATTTTTCTAATCAAGAACCACCTCTGGGATCATCAATAAGAAATTTGAATTAGTGTCAACAGACTTATTATCTATCCCCCTTTAAAAAATATAAAACCAGTTAAATTTTGCTGAATTTTGTTCTCACAGGGAAAAAAATTTAGGGTAAAATCCTCATGATTTCTGCTCTACACATACCTCTAGCAGGTCCACTGTGTAATCACTTTTTTTCCCATTAATCAAGCCAAAAGCAACATTTGTGCCCTGAGCCACTGGAACTCTGACAACAAAGTACTGGGTGCACATGATTCACCCAGCACTTGTACTCAGAGCAGGTGGCCTCTGACCCACAGGACTGAGAGAGCAGAGAGGGAGGGATGAAAGGGGCATGCAGTAGCATCTTGGGTTTAATTCATAGACAGGATGCACACCCTGCTCTCACAGCCAAGAGTCTTTGTGAAATCCCTGATTTCTGAGGGAAGCTCGCCCATCACTGTCCACGGACTCTTCAGCTCAACACCTCTTTCTTGCTTAAGGAACATCAGAAGGGAATCACTATGCAGTCTCTGTAATGAATGCCAAAAAGGTACCCCAAGTGCTGTACCTTGGTCTTCATCCAAAACAACAACATCTCACTGTTAATTAAAATTGCATAACACTCCGGGTTTCCACCAGGGAAAGAAGCAACTGAAGCCCTGTCTAGTGTCACTTCTTAAATTGATGATGATTCCAAAAATAACCTTGGGAACTCAAAAAGCAAGGTTGAGCAAGAGAAGTACACAGAAGGATAGAAAGGACATTTTCTCTAATCCTGGTAGCTATCAACCCACAGCTGTTAAAGTTGGGTGCTGACTGACCCAGAGGAGTGTAGGTCCCCTGACTCATCCTCACATTTTACAGATTAAGAAACTGAGCATAAAACCAGGGTCTCCTAATTGTCACCCAGTGCTCCTTCTTTTTGCCCCATTTAATGGGAATGTATGGGTCCTTGAAGGGAGAAGGGCAAACAAAAAAAATGGTTTTGCCCAAAACTGAGAAAAAATGTGAGTTACTTAGTACCCATGACTAAAGTGGCCATATTTAAAAACTTTCTAAAACCAAGCTGTGTGGATATATATTTTGGAAAGGACTGTGTATCCTTAAATTTAAAATCAGAGATTGTCCCAAATGGGCAGTGGCAGTGCATGGCTTCAGACAGAACTCATGTTCGTTCTCTTGTCTGAATAAAAAAATTGTTCATCGCCAGCAGTTACCTGTTAACACGAAGCCCACTCAGGCTGTATCTGTGTAATTGTCAAACAAGAGGTGCAGGCTAGCAAACATGACACTTCTGCATTTTTCTTCTGTGATGTATGGGGCTTGCATTAATATGGAAATAGATGCAGCTCTGAGGCACTTTTGAAGTTGTCAGGGATGTTCTCATGTGACAAAGTTTTCATGTCTCAGTGCATTGTACAGTGCTCCCTGGATTTGAAATCTGTGCTTGCCTGATGCATTGTAATTATGGGATCAAAAATGATAGGATGATGCTGTTCTGAAGTTAGAATGAATGTTAATAACACCCTAGGTTTATATAGTGTCTTTCTTCTCTAAAAGGAAAAGCGTTTTTGCATATATTAGCTCATGTATCCTCTCAATACCCTGGGAGGTAGTATTAGCCCCATTTTACAGATGGAGACCAGAACAGGAGGTTACCTGGCCTATCCCAGGTCAGCAGTATTAATTGGCCACTGAACTTCCCAAATAGGAAGAAGCATTAAAGGCCCCTATTCACTACTAAACTGTCTAGCACTTATCAGATTTCAACCAGGGCGTGAATTACTTTATACCTCCAGCTATGGTAGCACTAAGACTGTCTAATCCCTGCTGCTACATCTCTGATAATCTAATTGGTCCTTTCCTTCCTTCTTGTTTAGCCTACCTTCTCTTCCTTTCTCCCACAGACACTTTTGAGGATATACCCACAAGCTTGCCCTACAGAGTCAAAGATATCTAAACTGTTCTTCCTCACCTTTGGGAGCCCATGTCTGGTGCAAAAGCCTGTGAGGCAGGCAGGTGATCATCACTTGGTAGGATTCACGTGCTCAGGGAGTTTTCCAAGGAAAGAGACCTATCAATGTTGGATAGGTCAGAAGGTCCATCCAGAAATTCAAGAAAAGACCCCATGTTAACCCTGCTTGTGTACTTCCCACACTTACCTTAGTGAGTTGCATAAGCAGTAAAACGTTAAAGTTTATATTGTAAATCAGTCTCACAAATTGTTCAGAAAATTAGTTCTATTTCCTGCTTGGAAACAGGACCAGAGTCAACACCTTACCCACCCTGTGACATTTGTTTCCCTTTACTTCTCATCTCAGGCTCTAACTGTACCTTGAGGGGCCTTGTGGATACTGCGTGGACACCCCATCCCACATGACCTCCAAACACTCTTGAACAGCAGGAAGCCCCTGCTGGAGCTTCGGAAGGGTAGCACCTGGGAGTAAACACTTAGGAGCCTGGAAAGTGGGTTTATAGTCATTGATCAGGGAATCTGGAGCTCTGGTTACTGGGAGCATATTCTAGAAGGAGGGTGGGTTCATTGGACAGTGCCTTGGGGAGGGATCTTTCTGACAGGGTCAAAGAACAGTATGGTTGAGAGTGCAACCCAGCATATGTCATAACAGGCTGGAAATATCTACGAAGACCTTAAATTCACTTTAAGAAGCCATGCAAAATTTGTTTCTCCCCAGCCCATCTTTATGCATGGCAGATCCAAACTTTTAATTGCTTAGGCTAAAACCCTATAGTTATACTTCACTCTGTTCCTAATACTCACATCCATTGGAAGTCTTGACAAATACACCCAAACTCTGACCATTTCTTACGGCTTATTGCTATAGTCTAAGCCACCATCATCTCTTGCCCAGAATCTTTCAAGAGCATCCTGACTGGCTTCCTTCCTCCACCCTTGTCCCCCCAAACACACACACTTCTATCTCTTGATCTCCACCTGCAACACAGCAGCCATATGAGCTTCTCGAAATCCGAGTCATCAGATGGAGTCATTCTGCCTCATATCCCCCAATGACTTTACAACTTATTCAGATGAAAGCCATATTCTGCGCACTCCACCTCCCACATCAGCTCCTACTGTTTTCTCTTCCAGTCACTCACCTTCTGCTGCACTTCTCCTTGAACTCACAAAGCACATCCTCATGTATGGTACCCCTTTCTTGCTATTCCCCCCACTTAGAATAATCTGAAGATACGGAATCATGTACTCCCTCATTTCCTTCAGGTCTTTGGTTGAAATCACCTTTCTATACAATCCTATACCCAACTCCCATCATCAGCACAGTCCCCTCATCTTACTCTGTGTCTCCCATTGCACCAGCCAGCACACATTTTCATTCATATACACTTCTTACCACATGTATGCAAGAATATAAGCTCCATGAGAGTAAGTACCACAGCCTAGAGGCATGTAATGCATAGTAGTCACTAAACAAAATATTCTATGAACTAGTCAAGTCCAAGAATTTAGTTCTGAAATTTATCTAATATTGTTTTAGATTTTTTCAGTTGTTTGAAAATGATATTACCTGAAATATCCAGATTGAAAGCAATCAAAGCAGTTGCTCAGTAAAGGTTTGCTTGCATTCACATTAGTGTGAATATTCACATTTGATCTAAAATTATGAATCCAATCATGTCCTTTCTTTTTCTTTTGGGTGAAACATTAAGCCTGCTGGAGTTGGTTGGCCCTCTTACAGCTGACTTGGTAGTACGGGAAGCTTCCTTAAGATAACAAATGATTTTTATGACTTCTCACACTCCTGGCTCCTGTCAGTATTCTATTTGTTTATTTGCTACTTTAAAACACTACCTAATTATGCCTTCCTAATATAACTAATTTCCATAAACCACTCATAAAACTAAAATCATTATTGTAGTAAAGTGTTGCCTCAACAAATTTTAACCCCATCAAGGTTAAAAGCTATATCTGCTTTTCTCTTTAGCTGTCACCCCATGCATCCTTTCAGTCTTTGTCCCAAAATCACACCAAATGAGTCTTAGATATATGAACAGTTAGTTAAGAATTTAAAGTCACATACAAAGGAAATTATCTTTTATTATTTGAGATGTAAAGGATCGTTTAGGTCTAAGGCAAGTGAACAAAGGTCATTGGTACCTTTCAAGCACAGTTCTTCCAAAATCTTATAGGAAGTTCTTACCATTTTTATAATTACCATGGATGGCAGAACTTGTGTCACACAAAACAGAGGAATGAAGATGCCAATATGTCAAAACTGATATACATATACTAATTATAGAAAATTGTGACAACAGAAACAAGAGAAAGGAGAGGGAAAAAAAAGCATTTATGGTTCATTGTGTAAGGATCATCATTACCAACTGTGGTTTGTGCCTTTTCTATTCATAAAATATTTGGTGATTTATTCTTGATTTTAATGCTTTTTAACTTTTATTTGCACAAATAATAAATTATTCTCCTTTTAGAGAATGAAAGTTCCAAAAGAAAGGAGAGCACATATAAGCTCCTATCGTGGAATTCCTACAATTATACCTATTCATTCATTCAAGCACAGATATTATACATTATACCATTTCTATCAAATTTCTGTAATATATGACACTCTACAAAACTACTTTTGCTTATTAAGGCATATCATTAAATATTTTTGCATCATCCTGTGATGGTGATTTTGGTCATTTCTGTGACTATAGATTATTTCATTATGTGGATGTGTCAAGTCTTATTTTTTCATCCCCATTATCGAGCATGTCTATTGTTTAACTTTTTCTATGTAAATTGAACATTTATGCAAGAAAACATTTTTCTACCTTCAAAAAATTTGTGGATATGGAATAATTGTTAATATTATGGGAGCTTTGTTGCAAAGAAGAATCTTCCTTTGGCTTCTCTTTTCTTTAATGTTTTTATAGTATATAAAAACATCTATCTTCACATAGAACATGGACATCTTTTATTGTATCTTTTTCCTTACAGAGTTTTCACCCTACACAGGGTACTGACACCTGATTAATCCTTGCTATTTGTCGTGCAAATATAACATTTCTTTAAACATGGTTTCTGTTTGATTGATGCTTTGGATCAACATGCAAGTGTAGTTGAATCAAACACCTTTATCAGCTTCCTCCACTCCTGCTACCTTGACTCGCACTTGTGTTAACTCAGAATATTTGGAAATTTAAAATCTCTTATTGAATATAAGAACTTCATGTGAAGGATGTCACACTGGTCTTACAAGCTGCATGTTTTCTTCCACTGCTATGGGTGTAGTCCTGCAGCCATTATTGCTGGGCGTTAGCTCTTAACTCACGGAGTGGTTAATCTACTGAATCTCACACAAGCTCAAATGGCTATCGTGACTTTGTCTTTTCACCTCTCTTTGTTCTCTGATTCAAGGCAACAGAGGCCTCATACAAAGAACCTCAAAACAAAAGGGCTCTTTCCAAACTCCTTAGGAAAAAGAAGAAGAAAACCCAGTAAGAGCTCACATCGCCTTATACCTGCATGCAGGTGAGATGTGCTTAGATTAATATATATAGTGTCATTTTCTGGGCCATTAAATATCCTGTCACCTCTGGAATGAAATGCTGAAGTGATTTACCAGCAGGTGACATAACAGTGCACTGTCATTTAGAACGAGAAATGAGAAGCACAAGTATTGAACTGAACATATTTTTAAGTTTATCACCTTAAAAAATAAGATATTCTGTGCAGGAAAAAAACCAGTAAATTTATTCTCAGCGATCAAGTTCTTCATCTAAATCATTTTGATTTAAATGACAAACTGAGCTTTGGGGGAATAAACAAGTGAATGAGAGAAAAGCTTTTAACAACAGGGCCAAGAGAAAGCCTGACAACAAATTGCAAGCTTTTTGGGTAGGTTCTCAAGGCCACTTAAGCAATTTAATTTATTTTTTTTCTGTTTTTAAGACTTCATTCACCTCTAGACTGAGTCACGGTAAGATGACACCAAAGCAATCATTTTTTTTTCCTATTTCACGTAAGTTTTGCTACAAGGCCCAGGAGTCACAAAGCATCAGAAACAGCAGCATCAACCTGTGACCATCAGACAGGTTAAAGCCAACTGTCCATCATACTGTAATGCAGATGTGACCTAAGCAAGAAAGATGTAATTAGACTTTGAGGGTTTTTTCCTTATCATAAAAGAGTTCAACTCATATTTTTGTCATAATGAATCAGAAACATTATTTTAAGGAGTAAAGATAAATATGTGACTTTGTAAAGAACATCTGTAAATGTCTATGAATGGGGTAAATATCTATCCAGAAACATTTGTAGAGCTGAAGCTTTTCATGACCAGAAAACATAGATATATTTTGTCATAACTACAAATGCTCCAATTAGGGTTAAAACTGGATTTTTATAGATGATATTAATTCTTTCTGCAGCACTGACAAACTGCAGAGTAACTAATAGGGCGGCCATGTGGTATGAAAGATATTCTATGCACCCAGAGGGATGTGATAGCTGAAGATTTGCTAGGCAAAAAGAGGGAACAAGTTCAGTCTGTGTTATCTCAGGGTGGGGAAGGGAAGATGTGATAAAGAAGGTAAAGTCCTTAGAAGAATTTCTGGAACAGAAAGTGAAAATTCAACTTTAGAGACACAGCCAAGCCTGTACTTTGTAAGTGTCCCTCAACTGCCCCTCAACTGCCCTTATATATATTGACTGAGAGACACATGGACACCTGCTGAATGATACTACTTTGGAGGCCATGTCTGTATGAGGTGACTCTGCTCTCTTGGAGCTGACTAATTGTACTAGGGATCACATGTCTCAGATTTCCTTTCTCAAAAACACAAAGAAAGAAATTGTAGTCAGATGGCTGGGAACTGTGGAGCTGGCTACAAAATCAGTGTTGGCCCAATGGCAAGTCAGTGTTACTAGAGCCTGTCAGATGAATCCGGTCTGTAAAAATAGGAAAGAAACAGATGTTCAGGGAGGAGAAGAGATAAGACTGCAAAAGGCCAGAGAATTGATGGAGAAAAAATATCTGATGACATTTCAGATTCTGAAAGTCCAGAGTGAGCTTTGCTAAGATGCTCCTTTATCTTTGTGTTAACCCCTGCTCAACCCCACCTTTCTCAAAGCTCATATTTGGAGTAGGTCGTCTACTATAGAAACCCAATGACTCACAGTTTCCTTCTTCCTTCTCCCTCTTTTTCGAATACCCAAGCCTGGGTATAAGGGTATAAGTTATAGATAAGTCAATCTCCTTTACCAAGAATGGACCATCACTGAAGCGTTCAAATAGGTTGAATAATACCCCATTGCTATACACAAATCATCTCACTGGAGTTTGTTTTGCTTAATTTATAATTTTTGATTATAGTTAGAGCAATATTTAAGGTTGGAGAAACAAAAATAATTTCAGATTTGTTCCACACCAACTATATCCTTCATCAGTTGACCCCCAAGTACAACCAATAATCATTTGGTCCCCATAATATATGTTGGGGAAATGACTCTATACTTAAAGACTGGTTGACCTTGGGCAGTTTTCTAAACTTCCCCAAACCTCAAATTTGTCATCTATAAATTGAATCCACAACCCTTTTTTTCTCTGAAATCTTTCAGACCAGAAATATTTCAGATTTCAGAATTTTAATATTTTTCATAGCTCATGTGGCTTACATACTGCATTTTATGCAAGATTTTCACTGAAGGTTGTGCAAATACCCTGTGATTACATTCATGTCTGCAGGAAAACATGTGGATATTTATGTCAATTGGGACAAACTAAGATCATAAGTGGGCCTCACATTAACTCAGGTAATTTTATTATGAAGTCAGTTTGCCATGGACCCAATGAAATCATTTTGCTTCAGAATTTTGGATGGAGCTTGCGACCTGTGGTAGTCACCTTCCAAGGTGACATAAGATGAATTGCAGCTGTCTCTATAAAGCTGTTGGAGTAGGTTCTTGGTCTCTGTTTGACCCACTTTCCTGCCTTGACTGAATTCAAACATGACCCTAAGACTCTTACTGTGTCTCTGTTGCCACTGTATGTTCTTGCTCTTTCTTTTTTGTCCCCTCTTCTTTCTTCCAAACCTTGGGCAACAGATGCAGCCCATCTGAGCTCACATGGACAAGATGAGGGAATTCAAAGGCAGCTCTTTAACCAGCTGACCTTGTTGCCAGCAAGTGGGGAACAAGTAGTGAGTGCTCTTTGTTGGCCACCATCCCACTACTTGTTTTTTTTTTTTTTTTTTTGGACTGGGGATTGGACTTTGCACATGCTAAGCACTTGAGCCACACTCCAAGCACTGAATTTGTTTTTGAGATAGAGTCTCACTAACTTTGTCTATTGGGCTTCAAATTCCCAATTCTCCAGCCTCGGCTTTCCAAGAAACTGGGTTATAGGCATGCACCACCATGCCCAGATCTTCAGAACCACTTCATCTAGTACTGCTCGGGCCATTATTGTCTTCCGGTCCTAGATACAAATGTCTGGTCAGCAGTCCTTGTCAAGGAAAAACTGTATCCTGAGTGGCATTTTAAAGTTCACTCAAAAGCATAGAAAAGTGAAAGATGAGGGAACAGTGAAAAAAGCAGCTTTTTCTATACTCAAAAGTATAGGAAAAAGGAAACATGCATCAACATTGCATTTCAGTTCAAATGCAGTCCTTAGCTGTCTTCACACCACTGAGTTTTAATGAATTATAGAAGGAGCCCTGGAAAAGTAGACACTGGGGATCATAGACTTTGACTATCATATTCTACCACACATATGCACACCCTCAACACAAGCATTTTTAGCTCCTTTGCTACTCTTCTTTAAATGTTTTCAAGCTGAAGAATAATCAAAACTCTTGCACAGAAGGGAACTCCTTCCTTCTCCTAGAAGCTTCTTGTCCCCAGGAAAACACTGCATGTCAAAGTCCCCAGCACCCTGACAGTTGTCCGGAGGAGGTAAAATGTGCCATCAGTAATGAATGACTGCAACCTCAGTCGTCCTGTCCCATGTGAGATGACCCAGGGGCTGGCACTTCCTATGAACTGCTGTTCGAACCTTCTCAAGTCACTGAAATTCTGAGAGAAATGTCATTTTTCTCTGCTCCTTCTCCCAGAACTGATGCTAATTTCACTTCTTTGGAAGTCACTACTACAGAGAGAAACAGAGAGCATCCAAGATGCTTCATAAACACCAATGAAACTTACTGGAAACATTCAAGATTGGCAGAATGTTTCAAGAATACATGACTGGGGAACAGAGGCTCACGTTTGAATACTCAGGCAGGGATTGGAGGATTGTAGTTAGAGACCAGCTTGGGCAAAAAGTTTTTGAGACTCTATTTCAATCAATGAAGTTTGGGTGTAGTGCCACACACCTGTCATCCCAGCTATATAGGAAATGTAAATAGGATTGTGGTCCAGGCTGGCCCAGGCATAAAGTGAAGCCCGATCTCAAAAATAACCAAAGCAAAAAGGGCTAGAGTTGTGGTTCAAGTGTTAGAGCACCTGCCTAACAAGTATGAGACACTACTGCAATATATATATATATATATGTAAATATATATAAATATATATGTAAATATATATAAATATGTATATATACATACATACACTCACACATACACACACACACACACACACACACACACACACACACACACATATATATATAGTCTACTTATATAAGGCCAAGCCTTCCTGAACCCACAAGGCTTAATTTGTTGAGTGCAAGAAATATCTAAAAGTCAATTGATTTCATCTCATTAGTGGTAACCTCTCCAAAACACAGACATGATAAGTTTTCCACAATATGCTTCCAAATAAAAAGAAAAATAATCAGATTTAGCATTAAGCAAATTGCTTTAGCCTGCCACTTAAAAATAGCATAAGTAATCTAATTACCTAAATTTATTAGGAGTAAATATGAATGAACTCAAAAATTGAATCTGGAGACCAGCTCTGGTGTAGTCTCTGTATCAACATCTGAAAGAGAAGAGCTAGATAAAAATGTATTTTTTAAATCTCCAAAGCCTGGAAATGTCTTTTTGTATTGGGGGTTGGTGTCCTGATACAAAAAGACTGAGTTTGTTCCCACAGCCTCTTGTAAGAGTTGGGTAAACAAACCCATCTTCATGGTACTAAGTGTCTCCTTTTGTCCTTCAATTACTGATTCAGCTTTTAGCACAGTCAATAGATCTTATTAGTATTTATGAAGCATTTTGAACTTTGGAGGAGTTCCCTAATTCTTCTCTACTGGTCCACACTTATGGTCAGATAGTTTAGGCTCTTGTTCACTGTGGTTCCCCAGATGAGAATAAGCATTGTGCTGGAGTTGTAGAGGGGGGTAAGTGGAAGAAGGAAAATGACATCTCAGGGGTAGGATGGGGAGAACTGTTGCTGCAAATTCTGCACCTATAAAATGACTGTCTCTGTATTTTTCCATTGTCCTACGTGTCCATACTGGTGTCATTTAGGTGACAGACAGAGGGAGACAAATTTAGGTCTTAGGCTTGATATCTTTGGTGCCATAGAACTCCACCCCAGCCCTATGGAGGGGGAGTCACTGTTAATGCCTCACTTGACAGATGAGGAAGCTAGGGCTCAGAAATCCAGCATCGTTTAGCTAGTGACAGATGGAAACTTTATCCATACACAGATTTCTCTGGGCTGGAAAACTACTTGTAATTAAATGCTAGAGTAATAAAAGGGGTGAGTTTCATCAAAGTACATCATATGCATCTATGAAAATGTCACAATGAAACTCATTACTTCATGCAATTAATATACGCTAATTACAATAAGAAAAATAAACTAAAAAGTTGCTCAGTAAATACCTATTTGAATGGTTACATTTTACTTAAAATAATTTTCTCTTGTACTTTCAAACTTAGTTTTCATATGCTACTTTAACCTTCAGGACAATCTCAGATGTTAGTGAGGACAGTTATCATTCTCATTTTATAAATGAAAAACCAGAGACTTGGTGATTTTAAGTAATGTATCTAATAGCACACATTTAAAAAAATCATTCATTTTTAAGTAGACATGGATCTTTAATCCAGGTGTGGGGGCTCAAATTCCAATTTTTGCTGTAACTCCCACTACCTCCTCTATTCAGAGAAAATAAAAACTGAGACTAAAGGAATAAAATCTATTTTCTGATCTGATGTCCAACCAGGTCTCTTTAGAGAAAGAATGGAAATAACTAATTTATCATATTATATATAACTATATTTTTATTTAACTAAATTAGGTATTCAGTTCAAATAAGTAATAAAAGATCAACTGTTTGGTAGTCTAATTGCTATCTGACAAAAATAGATTATAATTTAGACAACACATGAATCATCTTATAAGACACATACAAACAGTTCTCCTACTGTTGTTCTTATAAATCGCTCTTCTGGTTTATTCCATAAAGCCTCTTGTTGCAATTTAATCCTTCCTTTGCTCAGTCCCTGTGGAACACTGGTTCACTTTCCTTATTTGCAAGGTAAGTGTTAAGCCTCATTTTTCTGAAGGTAAAAAGACTAAAGCAGTGAGAAGCAGAGACGACAGGGATCTGACAAGGCCACAAGGCAATTACACATCCCTCCCTAGGTTCCTGCCTGAATGTTTATGTGAGACCAGAAAAGGACAAGATGCCCTTCCTCTTGTGAAGTCCCCGCTGATCGCAGGGGCAGACTTCAAATAATCTCCTCCGTGTTGCTCCTCTGGGCTGCTTGGCTTTGTAAACTGTCAGCCAAGCCGTCAAAGTGGGAAGTAGCTCTTGCTGTCTCTACAGGCTGATGCTGCCCACACAGTGTCAGGAAATGGTGGGTGGGAGACCAAACATCAGTAAACCGTGTCGTTGCACTATTTCTTCCTGGTGCCCCCCACCTCCCAGTTAATTAGACTTTTGCATTCTTTTATAACAGTAAAGAAAACAGTTACTTGGAGATTCCATTAGAAATGGCACTCTTTCAAGGTATAGGAAATTGTCCAAGCATTGCTGCTGGTAAAATGAAACCTTTCTCTCTTGATTTGAGATCATTAGCTTTCTGCTTTACTGCAGACCATCTGCTGTTCTTATCTCTAACCTGAGACACAGGGAAACCCTTCATCAGTTCCCGGGTCAGCATTATCTGCCACAACTGTTGATTCCTCTATGTCTGAGAAGAAGGGCTCCAGAGGGTGGGAGTCAGAGAGACAAGTGACAGAGCAGCTGCTCTGTGGGAAGCCTTTATTATGGGCCTGGCACAGGCCAAAAAAGCACTGAATGGCTGACTTTGCTCTATTTTTCCAAGGACCCTGTGGGACAGGTAGGAATAGCATCCCCATTTTATTCATTACAGAACTGAACCTTGCTCATCACTAGGGCAAATTCCGAATTTTTAAAAATATTAAGGTAAAAGGCAATCTTTAGATAAAACATTTTCTGTTTAATGTGACTGCTCGTTTTTTTAACTGTCCATCAAGGGAAAGTACTTTTTTAATTTCACAATATTTTAGGTAGAATCACTTTATTGCCTACATTTTTGTCTTAAAATTCATGTTCAATAGAACAAATGTAATGTATAAAAATGATTTAAGACAGCACTAATTTTCTTGACTGGCATGAAATCATAAATATACAATAGATCAATATAGTTGTAAAATATCAAATCTGTGTGCATATATTTGAATGTCATTAAGCAAGTGTTTGAGTGGTTACTAAATGACAGACACATTCTAAGCGGTAGAAATTCATTGGTGAATTTCTTTCCACACTTCATTTCATGGCGCTTATAATGGAAAGACTGTCATGAAACATACATTGATGTTGGGGATAGTGGTACACATCTATAATCCCAGCACTTGGGCAGCTGAGGCAGGAGGACTGCAAGTTCCAGGCCAGCCTGGACTGCAAAGCAAGACCTTGATGTTTCTAAAGTTGAAATGAAAAACAAAAGTGTGTCAGAAAGCTTCATTTGTGAATATGGTGGAAATAATATGTACTCATATGTGAAAATGGAAAAATGAGCCTCGTTGAAACTACTCTAAGAAGGGGGACAGGAGATAAAGGAGAAAGATGGAGGGGTGAATTTAACTAAGGTATATTGCAAGCACTTTTATACATGTCACAACAGTAATATGATAATAAAAACAAGATTAAATTTAAAAACATCATTGAGAATTATACAAAACAATTGCATAGAAATCACTTCATTAAAAGAAAAAAGATACTAGCTGCCCTCATCCTGGAGAAGTAGTTATTAAAAAGAGTTAGTGAAGGCTGGAAGTGTGGTTCAAGTGGTAGAGCACCTACCTAGCAAGTGTGAGCCCTGAGTTCAAATCCCAGTACCACCAAAAATAATTAATGAGAAAAGGAAACAGAAGAAAAATTAGACTATAACAGGATGAAAAACAATGAATAAATAACTCCCAACCATTCTTTTGATATTCTTAATAACCGTTTGTCACATTCTTTACTCTTGCTGCTTGATAAAATCTAAAACAAGATTTAGAACAAGCAGCAAAATTTGTGTGTGTGTGTATGTGTGTGTGTGCACACGTGAGCATGCTGGATGTAACTTAACTGTGTTTGTAGAAAATACCTTTTAGCAGATGTTGTTTTTCTGAATCAATTTGGGTTCTTCAGTGCTGAAGTGTTCAGTTATTCCCTAATATGGAAGGGGAAGGGTTAGGAAAAAGAAATACAAGCCAAGCAATTTCTGTTCCCCGGAGAGATGAATGGACAGCATGACTATGTAGCTCTTCAATTGCTTCATGGATTATGCCTTACCCCGAATCATTGTCACTGAGCATACCTCAGTTTAGAAGAATAGCCATGAGATCAGAACCATAAAGTAATGTCATTTGGGGACTAATAACCGAGGCTTGCTACATTACCTGAGCTGGTGACAGTCGGAAAGGAATGAGGTTGCGTGGTTCGGTTGCTGGTCAGAGATGCCAGCTGGTTATTATACTCCAGTAAATTTCATGCCCCAGTATATTTATAGCTCTATAAACTGAATATACAACAGCGAAGAGAGTGGAGATGTGCAGATTGCATGATGGGCCTTGGAGGTTCTGGTTGATATCCATGGGATTTATTCTTTGATAATGAATGAGCCTTTGGTTTTACCAAAGTAGACTTGTTTTCCTCTCTTTAAACATTCTGTGAAGATGAGCATAAAATAAAAGCATGTTTATGAAAACATTTATATCCATTTTAAGAAGCTATGACCTTTTGCCCTGCTACGGTGGTCAAGCCCCAGACCTCTCTTATCATGGAGACCCAGGGTCCTGCTTGGGATCTCATGCTTGGGATTTGGATCTAGGGGTTTGAGGATTTCAGTGTCCTGACTTTCATACTGCTGTGTCTAAAGGTTTGTAGCTGCTCCCATTCATATGTTGAAATGCTAACCTCCAAGGTGATTATATTAGAGTTGGAGCATTTGGGAGGTTATGAGGTCATAAGGGCTTAGTCCTCAGGAGTGGATTTAATTCCTGTTCTTGTGAGACATTTCCTCACAGTCACAAGAAGGGATCGATTCTGGCTCATGGTTTCAGAAGTTTCAGTTCACTGTGAGTTCGTTCCATTGTCACGGGCCTATAGTAAGTCAGAGCATGATGACAATAAAAGCATGTGCTACAGAAAAGTTGTTCACTTCATGCAGTCAGGAAGCAGAGTAGAGTGACAGGAAGGGGTCAGAGCAAGACACACCCTTCAAAGACATGCCCACAGTGACCTGTTTCATCCAACCAGACACCACCTCCTAAAAGCCCCCACATGACTTAATCACTTTTCAATAGTGCCAGCAGGTGGGGACCAGAACTTCAACACACAAACCTTTGTGGGGGACACTTCATATCCAAACCACAACAGTGATTAACAGAGGAAGAGATACCCTTTGCCTCTTTTACCCTGCGAGGGCGTGATGGGAATGCACTGTGTGGGAATCAGAAATTTGTTCCTCATCAAACACTGAATCCAATGGCAGGTTGATCTTGAACTCCTCATCCCTTAGAACTGTGAGGAATAAACTTCCCATTTCATGGTGTTTTGTTATAACAGCCTGAACTGAGTAAGACACCTACAAAAGCTGGAAATTCTCAACTGGCTGTTGAAATAATAAATTGCTCAGCTGTATCAGATCTAGAAATACTTCTCTTTGGGGGCAAATGTTTGAGACAGTTTTGCAATTTCTTTCTCTTGTAAGAATAAAGCGAACAAGCACACTTGCATTTAGACTGTTGTGAGGCCAGAGAAGAAAATGACTTTGTAAAAATAGGAAGAATGGGGGAAGTCAGAATATGGAGGAAGTGGGAGGGTTAGAGCAGTCTGGCAGCTTGTCCATGGCTTTACAGGAGCTATTTCAGCAATTCTGGCATATGTGGTCATGTATCGGGGTGGACTTCATGTAGAGTCCTATATTTACCAGGTAAAGTGACCAGATGTCTTTGTCAGTGTATAATAATTTCTGGGGAAGGAATTAAAATTTTCAGAGCATACCATCCAAAACAGGAAACCAATTCTTCTGGTGCTAAACAAGATTTATGGATAATTCAAGATAAGAAATATACATCCTACAGATGGTAAGAATTATAGGACTTATAATGCTGTTAATTATAGCAACATTTTCAGATACACTCTATGACAACTCATTGGGTTTGTTAGGGTGAAATTTTATATTTATGCCCTATAGTCAGACTCATCTGTGACACAGTGCTAGACATAGAGTAGACTGTTAGTCTAGAAGAAGGTAGAGTTTGGAAGGGGCTTTAGAATTATTTTAGGGTGGATTATCTGTTGGTGTTACCTGAAATAAAATATAAGATACCATGGGATTGAACTAATTTGAAGCCCAGTACAATTTGAAAGAGGAAAAGAAGAGGAGGTAGATTTGTTTTTGTAGCTGGCTCCCTCCTCCCTTCCCTGCATAACTCTAGAATGCTTGCCTGCATTGTCAGTGCCCTGGGGCCAAAGATAAGCTGAGAATGGCTGAGGATCCAAACTCTTCCAAGGAGGCCATGGCAGGCACCAGCAACTATCACGTATCTCAAGATTTCACTTACCTGAACTCATTGAGGAGAGAGGGGTCCATTCTTTCCTCCACCGTGGCTGCCTCAATGAGGTAACTTTGATGAATTTTATATTCCATTTTCACCAACTGTGTTTTAACCCACTAGCACTAGTAACAGCCTGTATGGCCAGTTATTCAATTTTCAGGAAATTTATTTGTAAGCTAGTTATTAAACACAGCTGTTATTAAATATTAAATGATATAAACTTACAATTAAATAAACTGAATTTAAAACAAAGGTATTAAGTCCTTAAATGCTTTACCTCCAGTTACTTTACTGCACTTTTCTACCATATGTTCCCTTGAGGTTGCTTATTTCTTTTGCATCTCTGTGGGGGGAAATTATAAAATGGTGTGAAACTGTGGGCATCTTCTCAGTTCTGTATTTAATGATTTCACATGAGTTGTTTAAAATTGTCCATTGTACGAGTATTCACTCTATAGGATTTGGCAAAGGGGCTTTATTGAAGGGGGGAACATGGAGGTTATAGTTTTACCAGCTCACCACTGAGTAAGTATCTTGCTTTTCATTGCATCAGTACCTATCACATCCTTTCTTTTGGAACTATGCCCTGCATATTTTAGAAAATTGTCCCTCTCCTTTGGCAGTTTTAGTGAAGGCTTACAATTTTTCTACTCCTTCCACTCGATTACAGGTATAGGAACATGATCCAGGTTTGGTCAATCCAAATTACCCTTCTCAATTGACAAATGGGATTGTGTTAAGTTAAAATACAACTGTACAGCAAAGGAAACAATTATTGGAGTGAAGAGACAGCCTACAGAATGGGAGAATATCTTTTCTGGCTATTTAACTGATAAAGGATTAATATCAAGAATGTATAAAAAACTCAAAAAATTAAACATCAGAAGAACAAATAATCCAAGTAATTAGTGGACAAACGAATTGAACCGATAGTTCTCAAAAGAAGAAGTACAGATGACCACCAAATACATGAAAGAATGTTTGGCATCCTAATCTATCAGGGAAATGCAAGTTAAAATTACATAGAAATTTCTTCTTGCCCAGTCCAAGGGCTCTTCATGAAGAAAACAACAACAGATAATGGTGAGAATGAAAGGTGGAAAAGGAGCCCTTATACTTTTGGAGGAAACATCAATTAGTGCAGCCACTATGAAAATCAGTATAAAGGTTCCTCAAAAAAAAGTCTAAAAATAGAGCTATCATATGATCCAGCTATACACTAGTGGGAATGTAGCCAAAGGAATCTCCAGCAGCATACAATAGAGATTCCTGCACATCGGTGTTCATTGCAGCACTGTTCACAGTAACTAAGTAATGGAATCAGCCTTAGGTACACATCGACAGATGAATGGATAAGGAAAACATGGTTATGTGCAAAATGAAGTTTTATTCAGGCATAAAGAATAATGAAATCATGTTGATTACAGGAAAATGGATGGAACTGGAGATCATCACATTAAGTGAAAAAAGCCAGACTCAGAAAGGCAAGTATCACATATTTTCCCTCATATGCAGAATCTACATTTCTTTTAAAGACATGAAAGTAGAAAAGGGGACTATTAAGGAGGAGCATTGAGGGGTTAATATGATCAAAGTACATTACAAACCTGTACAAAATCTCATAAGGAAACCCATTATTTTGTGCAATTAACATACATACATAAATAAATAAACAAATTGCCTTTATCTCTGACTGTAGTGAGAAGCCAGGGATGAGCATGTGACCTAGGCCAAACCAATCAGAATTCTTCCCTAAGATTTTCTAGACCAGTTCTGAGAAAAAGAAAACTTTTCTTTCTTCTCTAGGTAGCTCACCTGGAAAGATATGGGGCTAAAAGTGGTTGTGGCCCCACTTCCCCTAATGTCCACATTACACATAGGAAAGTGCAAGGCCAGCCACAGCTAGAAGCAGAGTCATGAGGCAGGACAACTTGGTGACATTGT
The DNA here is from genome assembly GCF_047511655.1 of Castor canadensis. NCBI lineage: Eukaryota > Metazoa > Chordata > Mammalia > Rodentia > Castoridae > Castor > Castor canadensis. The sequence continues at coordinate 169,357,612 of NC_133389.1, read as the reverse complement.
CCTGTGAGTCTCTGGGGGCAGACATGCTTCTTTACTCATTCTTTTGCCAATTACATTGGTCCATAAACTCCAACTTTTGCTTAGACTGTTTTCAGTTGATTTCCTGACACTTGGAACCTATACTCTTGATTAATACAATCCATTTGAGATATTCACATCTTCTCTCTCATTGCTTCCTGTTTCCTTGTTTTATAAATTGTACTTATGAACAAACTTTATGCTGTGACTTAAAAAATGTCCTTCTAGAAAACTAGGTGTCATTTAGAAAAATTGATAGATCTCTCTTAGCCAGAAATTCTGTGATCTCTCTGCCACTGTGGGTTTGTGGTAATAAAACACAGAGGTTCATCACTTTTGAACACATGCTGTACCAAGAAGAAACAAGATACCAACACTACAATTGATTAGTGTTGCTCTGGCAGAAAAGCTGCATAATGAAGGAATAGCTCTCAAATAAAATCCTAATGGAAAGGCCAGTTGGTTTGCTATCTTGGTTAAGTTGTACAAGCCAAAGCCTGCTACATCACTTGTCATTAGAATGTAGTGAATTAGTATAAGAAAGGAGGAGAAATGAAAGGAAAGAGAAGCAAAGAAAAAATAAAAATGAAGCTACTTTTTTTTAACACCTCATGCCTTGATTTCCTCATTTGAATAATGAAAACATAATAGTATCTTGTAGGATTATTACAAAGTTTAACATTGATATATATAGCACTTAAACTGATCCTAGCCCATATTAGTGGCTATGGGAGTTTTAGTTCTTATTTCTGTCAGAGCTCTGGAAGGAAGGAGGTGGCACACTCAAATAGTTTAACACAGGAGAGTTTAATAAAAGAACCATTTCAGAGTTGAGGAGGATCCCAGAGGATCATGAAGTAGCCTGGAGATAGTAAAAGAGTGGGGAGAAGCTACCATTCCTGGAACAGAAGGAACAGTAGAAAGGAGCAGTTACCAAGGCCAGGAAGTTATGATGGTTGCCTGTCAAGAGCTATGGATTTGAGTGGGGAAACACAGTCAATCAAAGGCTACTCTGTAGGGGAGGTGATGGGAGAACAAATATCCTGATCCTTCTTTGCTGTCCTGCCAGGATTACCTATTAGCCAAAGTCAACTTGAAGTCTGAGAAGAGATGTCTATTAAAGTAGACCATGAAGGGCAGCCTGCCAAGGATGCAAAACAGAGTAGAAAGGGTGAAGAGTAGACCCAGGTGAGGTGACAATAGACCTCTCCACATCTTATTTTGCCCTTCATTTGGATAAAAATCTCCTATTCAATATAGGGATGATCCAATACCCAGGAAGCTACCTTATCATCACAGGTTGATGTCAAGTCAGCCTTGGTCTCACCTGAACCTAAGATGCTAGCCACCACTACTGGTGTTCTTCATATACGTAACAAGGCAGCTACTAGAGTACTCCAACAACTAGCCACTGAGGTATAGAATACTATGATGACTGATGAAGCATTCTGAAAGTTCACAAGTGGTTACAATACGAGAAGTTCTATGAGAAGGGAAGCTATCACACCTGGAGCATGTGTATTAGCTGCCCCATTAATGATGGAAGGGGTTCAGTAAGCAAACTATCAATATCAGGTCAATTGTTCTTCTTCAAGGAATAGTCTCACACTAGGATGGTGTTGCTTCTTCCACTAGCAGGTTGGTCACTTAGTATGGGTGTGACCAAGCTATGGTGAAGTCCAATAATTAAGTGACCAAGATGACTCATCTTATGATTTCTAGGAGCCGCTTTGCCCTGCTACCCCAATGCTTCATTAGTAGGTGATGTGGCATGTCTTTGGGGGCAGTGATGAAAATTATGCATAGACTTACCACCTAGACCTCTCAAAGAGGCATCCTGTGTCCAATACCAGTGATGTTGCCAATTCAAGCAAGGGCACCCGCTGCCTAAAGGGAGCACCAGAGATGTCTTCCCAAGACTAATTTTGCACCATGACTCTAGACATTACACATAATCTCAAGGGCTTCAGACTTCCCAGAGATTCTGTGAGCTAATTAACATACTTTCAATAATTTATAATATTTTTTCTACTGAAATTAGTCAGTCATTTCTGTGGCACGTGCTTAAACATCTGAATTGACTTACTGGGACAACACAGCACCAAGATCACATTTAGAAAAGAGTGATAAGCATGAAGTCCAAGATGAGAGGTGAAGTTGAAAATAGAAGGACAGGCAAATAACAAGAAGTCAGGATGGGATTTCTCAGTGATCTGTGCCTGGGTCCAGAGCTTAGGGAGAAGCCCTTTGCATCTACTGGAATCCTGCATTCTCCAGGATACAGTTTCAATTGCTCAGAATTCTGGTCCATACTAGAAACACAAGAGGCTCAGACCTTCCTAGACAATAGAGATTAGAGAGTGGGAAGCTTTCACAATGAATATGGTAATTTTTCCCAGAACTGGCATTTTAGCTGGAAATATTTAATTGTGGTAATACATCTGTTGAACTTCAAATGAGGAAGATAATAGAGTGTAAAAGGTCATATTATTCATCATATACAACCTCTGTCCAAAAATCATTGCTTAAAGCTCAACTGCTCTGGAAGATATTAGTGTATGCCTCTTATCTTAGAAGAAGGTAAAAACATAAATAATTTGCATTTTTGTTAAATGAGCATTTCCTGGGAAAACATTTACTCATTATCATCTTTCCTTGAGTTATCTAAATTTCAGGGAAATACCATCATAAAATAGTTTAAAATCATTTACTTAAATTTTTTCTTATTAGTATTTAGCATTTAACAGTGTGCTTCTTTATCCAAAATGCTTCTCTGGCCATTTATTTTAATTATTTTAGTCATACACTTACATTAGATTACTCTCCATCTTTTTTGTTATGAATTGCATTTTTTCCCTAGGGATCATTTGGAACTGTCACTATTTTGTCTCTGGTTATAAGATTTTTCTGCAACCCTTAATGGACTATGCTAATCTTTTTGTGTGTTTTAGAGCAGGAGGTGATGAAGGTGATATAGCTGGAACCGAATCATATGGCTTTGGGTGTCTCAGGAGATGACATGCTCAGACAGAGGCATTTTCTCCTGGGAAGGTAGTAACAATTTGCCTGATGGCTTCTATTCTGTCCTGGGATCTGACAAGAGTATAGGGCTGGAAAGATTAAGTGATGAGTAAGGTACAGCGACTCTTAGATGTGTCATATCCTCTGAGGTTAACTGGCTCTTCTTGTCTCCCAAGGTTTGTTAGCTTCAGACTGGTCTTTACGGCTCCTTCCTTGTCAGAAAGAAGTTTCAGAACAACAAAATTCCCATTAATTCTAGAGTTCCTGCAGGTCAAAATTGAAAGTGAAAAAAAGTGACTCAGGCTTTTGGTAGTGAGGGGAAGAACCTAACTGGAGAAGAGTTGGGGCTCCTTTTATTCTTTGAGAGAAACCAGGAAAAATTAATCATTTGATAAGATTTATTTGATTTAAGGTAAGCACCTTCTCTTCCTCATTTTATCTTTCTGTTTCTTCTCCTCTTTCACATTCTTCTGTTTTATACACTCACAGTTAAAGATTTCTTTTTCATAACTTTAGAGTGCCCAAGAAAAACAATGGTATAGCTGTACTATGGTTGTCTTGATTAAAACTGCCTGTAAGGTCCCATTTCACTCTGTGGGTCACACCATATCCCCATATTAATGGTGATGTACAGAGTATCACTCTCAGTAATCAACTCACCATACAGTTATAAACCAAGTATTTGTTGTCTAACACCATTTCAATGAGCTTGATCATAATGAAATATTATTGGATATGTGAGCTCAAGGATTTTCTTTTCTACATCTCACATCGGATCTGTCAAATAATTGGTGTTTGCAACTGAGTGCACAAAGAACTGATGGACAGTTACGTGACTTAACTGAAAACCTGGGACCAAGTTCTAACCATGACAATGTGTGATGTGGAATCATGTGACATGTCTGCAGTGCTGGAAAAGCCAGCATTGTTTTGCTGAGAAAGTGGCTTCAGATTTACTGTGCACTTCTAATCATAGGTCCAATGTCGAGATAGCCTTAGAACTCTTTCTCTGGCTGCATTTCCAACACCACTTATTGTAGATTCTATTAGGAGGCTGCTCTACCTCCTGCATCTATTCCTAGCTTTAAGACAAGGAACTGTGCATCACATGGTTACTGGGGCTACAGTGGGGATTGAAGAAACTGTTGAAGTTATTTTTTCGGTCTTAAGATTCCTTGCTTAAAAAATAGTATGTCATGCTTTCACTCAATCATTTACTCAAATTATATTACCAAAAATTGTCAGGAAAAGAGATAGATTTTAAATGATCATTTGAAACTGTAGATGATAAATCTACTATCATTTCTAGTAGGTAATTGATTCATAGGCAGACAGACAGACAGATGATAGATAGATAGCCAGATTATAAACAGTCAAAAGGATGAGATAGGCAAGGGCTATCATTGGCTTCCATATAGTCTGCAAGATGACTTAAAGGCATGTACAGCTATGAAGGAATAGGGTATAATGGTTACAGGCCTGGATTTCAGTTCAAGTCATGCATATTCTATTTCCTGTGTAACACTGTACAGTTGCCCTAACTACTCTAGACATTAATTTCCTCATCTGCTGAAGGGACATGTATTATTTACCTTACAGCATGTTTTTGAGGATAAATTGAAATAGTTATTCTCAAAGAGTGTTCTGGAGACCTCTGGGGAACCCAGGATCATTTAAGGTTTCTATAGAATGAAAACTATTTTTATAATAATGTGAAGAAATTATTTACCTTTTCACTCTCTTTTTCCTGTCACATACTAAGATGTTATGTACCTTGTCCACCTTTTTCTTTCATGAGTGTGCAATAGAGCTTTCCAAAAGTCACCTGACATGTGATGTCCCAAAAAATTGAATCCAGAAGAGAATCCAGATGTCTTCTTTTAAGTGAGACATTAAGGGGATTTATAAAATTCTAAAACAAAATTGTATTTTTTACGATTTTTTCTTTTTGAAAAATACATTAGTTTCATTTAAAATATTTGTGCTAACATGTTGATCATTGCTTTACCTAAAATTTTATCTGAATTATCTGAATGATTATTTTTAAATGAATGAACTTATTGAAATTTTTTCAGTTTTAATTTCTTATACTGTAAATATTGATAAACATAACTCACATAAATGAAATCTCCTTGATGTCCTCAAGAAAGACTGTAAAAGAGACAAAGACTAAAATGTTGGCGAGGGAGAAATGACCCAAGCCTTGTATGCACATATGAATAATAAAATAATAAAAAATAAATAAATAAAATGTTGGCGAACAAGTAGGGAGAACATTGCTGATATAGACAAGAAGTGTCTAAAAGTTACCTGCTATTTTATTGCTCTTAATGAGACCTAAAACTTTCATTGTTTGTGATGGGGATCTCGAGGAAGACTCAGGGGAAGCAAGTGTGGAGGTTTTATACCTAAACTGAGTTTTAAAAGAGACGATATGTTCTGCCTCTCCAGCCTTAGGAGGTGGTTAATAAGATAACACAGACACGGGCTATATTTGCCACAGTGCAGTTATCATGGCAGAGTTACAAATAGAGGTGTGTAGCAGGAGAGGCATTGAAGTAGCTGGTACTCTACTAGGAAAGGCTTTACTGTCACATAGATAACTTATGGTGTAAGTAAGGGTTAGCATAGCAGGTAGATGAAAAGGGGAAAACCCACTGAGTGTTGAGATTCATAGACTGTCACTATTGACAGAATATGTAGTTATCTTTCATAGCAACCATTCTATTTTATTTCATAATCAAACACATAACTTACAAATACATTTTCTGCATAAATATTCTAGCAATCCTGAGATCCTAATGTCTTTTTTTTCCTTCTAGGTAAAAAGTGATATTGAATCTTTAGCTCTCTTGTAATTTTGCTCCTCTGTCCCTAGATAATTGCCATAAATACTTTTGTAACTCTCTCTCCATATCTTTTTCTTTCATTAAATAGAGTAATATTAAAACTCATAGCACTTACCAATTTTAGGTGCTATTCTAAAACTTTGACCCAGGCCAACTCATAATCTTCACAAGATTCCATAAAGCAATTGATCATCATTGTTTTGATTTTACATGATAGGTGTAGGGGGACAGAAAGGCTAAGCAGCTTGCCCAAGGTCACAGAGCTAGTGAGTGACATTCCATGCTTCATTTAGATAAACACACAGATGGACAGACACATATAGATAGATAGATAGATAGATAGATAGATAGATAGATAGATAGTAGATTCTACAAATACAGTTTTTTAGAAAATTGTTCTTATATAAGTAATTACATTGTACATGTTGCTGCATGACCTTTTTGTTTTTTTACACTTACCAAGGGATGCTCACTTATTTAACAATTTTGTGATGTTTTTACAGAACAGTGTTCTTGGCTTAATGAACATTCTAGACTGGTATGACACATACATGACAAAGTTTTGACTTTCTCCAACCATAACCATGTGTTAGCTCATTCAGGCTACTAAACAAAATATCATAATGGGTAGTTATAAATAATTTTTTCTCACACTTCTTTGGCCAGGAAACCCAAGATCAATGCAGATTTAGTGTCTGGCAAGGGCCTGCTTCTTTTGGTTCATAGATAGTAACTTCTTGCCATGTTCTCACATGGCAGAGGGTCTTCTCTATACAAGCACTGATTTCAAGCATGAGGACTCCACCCTCATTACCTAATCACCTCCTCCTAGAACCATCACCTTAAAAGTTAGGATTTCAATTTATGAAATATAAGGGGACACAAGCATTCAGACTATAATACTTTATATAATCCCCTTATATAATACCCAATATAATCCCCTTTGAAGCTTCTTGACAATATTCAGGCCTGTTCTCTGCATAATGTAAAAAAAACATGAACATACCATAGTCCAACTGAAAGCTGCCATTTCTTCCTGTCCTCTCTGTCCCCATCAAAGGCCTATCCTGCAGAAAGCCTTGTTTCTCTGCTGGCTTGGGACTGGAAGTGGAGATATGGTGGTAGTGATGAATCAAAAGACAAGTGTCACTTTCCCTGCCTGGCAGAGTGGATCTCAGCCTGCCTCAGTATACAGCACATGTCAAAACCTCCCAAATGTCACATATCCAAATGCTGGCCACTTAGGGGACTTCTGTGCCCTTGAATCTCTATGAGAGACAAGAAGATGCAGTTGAGAGCTTTTTATGAAGCCAGAATCCTTGAAGACCTTCCAGTATGGAATGGGAAGAGCGTCACTGTCTTCTACAGACTTTCAGTGCAGAGGAATGGTCTACTAGGAGAAACTGAACCCTCTCTGCTGTACAGGCTTATGAAACATGAATATGCACTATTAATGTGGTATGGGATTCCCAAAGAAGAATTAATTAACATAGATATGAGTCCAGAACTGCTGGAGGCTCAGAGAACACAGATGCAAAACATTCTTCTGTAAACTGTAGCATAATCTTGCCAATGATAAGCTCAAACTAAAATATTACAAAGCGTAAGAAAGAAGAAACCATAATGAGAAATGGAAGTCTGCACATGCAACACATAGAAAAGAAAGCCTCCCAAAGAACTCAAAATACTAGAACAAGATGAAAGAGATGACAAGATACAATTTTAAATAACTATTATAAAATGAAAAAAATAAAGAAGCCCAAAGAAAGAATAGGAAAAGTTAGGATAAAAATATATTTTGTGTATTTTTCTAAATCATTCATGGACTCTTTATTGATTTAACTCTTCACCTGCAGATTATTTATGCAGATGCTGTGAGGATCCAGTTCTTTTGTTCCACATGGATATTTATTTCACCAATATCACCTTTTAGTACTTTCTCTTTTGGTTACTGATTTTGAAATGCCAACATGGGCATAGTAAATTCCCAAATATTCCATATACATGTGAAGCTACTTCAATATGCTATTCTGCTCCATAGTCTAGTGCTATACTAACATATTATTTTGGTTAATTTAGTGTTTAGCTTATTTTGATAACTCTTCATGCTTTACATTTTTAAAAACTATTTTCTACCTTTTCATAGATAGAGCATTTTTCATAATAGGGATTATTTTACCCTCAAGAGAGTGAAAATTAGTTCTTAAGGGGGTGAAAAAATCTTATATAACTTTCATACATACACCCCAACAGACATATTGTATAGTTGAGGCATTAATGTTTCATATAATGTTTCATGATTAGAAATGTGGTACAGTGTTCCTAGGGGTGATGATAGTATTAATGATGATAATAAAAAGGTGTAAAGACATCGTTCTAGATGAATTTTGGAATTAGCTTGTCAATTCCTACTGCTGAATTTTGCAAAAGAAGACCCCAAGAGACCAAAAAGATGATGTAATTTGACCTAGGTTGCATTATAAATTAGGAGCAGATCTGGGACTCACACCTACTCTTGACTTTTAGTTCTAGATTCTCTTCACTGTTCCTCCTATTCTGATTTATGTTGGTGCCTTGAATATAAAATCTGTTCCCAGGTCTATGAGCAGCTTCTGTATGTTGGACAGCCCTGAACACAAGTTGTCTGTAACTTCTCTCATTAGTCCAGGGAGGCTGTTTCTGAATCTGCCTGTTAATGCACGTCTTCCTGCCTATTTCTTTCTTTCCCAGATTCCTTTTTCTTTTTTGGAGACTGATTAATCAATTATGGTATCAGCTGGGACCCTCTGGATAAAAGCAGAGAGCAGCAACCTATCTTGAGACCCTGAGATGTGGGCTCTTGTCTCTGTTGAAGCTTAGCTGAAGTCCACAGGAGCTAAAGCCTTCTGGGCTATGTTGATGCAGAAAGGCTAAAAGATTATTGGGGATGAGGGAAGATGAAGACAATCGGAAAAAAGAAATATACTCACAAATGAAGAAGGGAGAACAATGCTGATGGTTGCTGAAGCAGTTATTGTACCAGTCTCTCTGTGTTTGCTTATCGTGATGGTAGACCTCTGGGTATTCTAGAGAAGATTAACGACTGGGGCAAGAGCTGATATGAATGTGGACAGCACCATCTCATAGGCTAGGGGTCCAGATGGAACTGGAAGGGAGAAGAGAGAAAGCAAGGAGCACATGCATCCATATCTTATTCTCTCTCGCTCCTTCCTTTCCTTCCTTCATAGCTTACATTGTATAAGCTGATCTTCTCCACCATGCACTCCCTTCTCATGTTGGACTGAAATCTCTGAAACTGAGCCAAAGTAAACCTTTTCTCCCTTAAGTTATTTTTCTCAGGTATTTGTCACAGGAACAGAAAAGCTAACTAACACACATATGAATAAGATATTTTACAATAAAAAGTACTCAAAATAAAACAAAACTTTAATTTCTCATCAAAGCCACAGGTTCTATTTCCCATGAACTTTGTTTCTGCTGTCCAGCAGTGAAGCCAGAGGTATTATCAGTCTGTTTTTCTCTTTTTAATGTTTTACTTATTTTTAAAGACAAACTTGATAACTTAAAAGCAACAGAAATTTATTCTTTTAAATTAATTAATTAATTAATTTCTCAAATTATGGACACAGAACTCTAAAATTAAGTATCAGCGGTCCATGTTCCATTCAAAGACTAGGGGAGGATGCTTCCTTTCCTCCTACATATTTTGGTGTATCTAAGAATCTCTTGTCTTATGAGTATAAAACTCTAATCTCTGCTTTTGTCTTCATTGACTTCTCTTGTGTGTATCTTCTTCTCTTCTGTCTTTTATAAGGATACTTGCCATTAGATTTAGGACTGAGTAATCCAGAATGATGTCATTTCAAGATCCCGAATTATATCTACAAAGACCCTTTTCCCAAATAAGAAGACATTCATCAGTTCTGGGAATTAAGATGTATGCATATCTTTGTTTTGGGGGGGTTATATTTCAGTTATATGTCCTTTATCCCAGCACTCACTGGGTGACAAGGGAAAATATATCCTGATCATTCTTGGGTTCCCCCTCATTTACTTTGAGCTAGCTAAAAATACTCTTTTATTTCTTGTTTTGCTTACGACTGAGTTTAAGAGTAAACTGACCATATATCCTCATTTATACCTCTTGACCCAATGCAGTGATTAATGGATCCCCTTTCACTCTCAATGGCGGAAGGGGATAAGTTGGACTTTTATGTGGAGTTTCCCAATTATGGTCTTGACCCACATTTAGCAAGCCTTGCGTGTCAGTGTCTAACATTTTTTTTAGTAATCTTTGGACCCTTGACACCCAAATATCTAAGACATGACAGAAAAAGTTTTATTTAATTTGCAATTATAGTTATTATTAATATTCATTCCCTTAAAAGTGAGTGCCTGAGAGTTTTGGAGTAATATAATCATGTAATGAGTATGTGTCACAAGGAAGAAGAAAGGGATAGAGTGTGAATATTTCAATGACTGCATTTTTAAAAGGCAAGGCTGAAAAGGTCTAATCCGAAAATATGTCATGAAGCATGAGCAAAAATCATCATCCCAGAAGTCCTTTAGAATTGGAGGTTATAAAATTATGTTTCCTAAGGCCCATCTCCACCAAGAGACAATGAGGTACTTAGGGTTCTGAAGGTGGGGGCCACTGAGTTTGATAGCCCTTACTCAAGCTCATGATGTGTTTGGAGCAGCCCCCTGAGCAGGGGTAGGAACAAATCCAGCAGACCAAGAGTGAGGCAGTCATCCAAAGCCACAGATCTATGGAAAAATTGACTTAATTGGGTTAATTAATTTGATTCTTGCTCATGATGTTAATATTGCATTCCTAAGAACCAATTTGAGTTAATAAGCCCCAATTAGGAAAAAAATGAACATTATCAATGTTCTGCAGCAGAGAGAGCTTTGTTTTTATTATTTGTTTACTCATTCATGTTCGTGTATCAAACTTTTCCTCAGTATGTATGCTATTCAAATAACCAAAGAAAGATTTACTGGGTCTTAGATCTCACTTTTTTCCTATGTTGAATGAAAGTGCTGTATATATTCTGAGGCTCTGGGAGAGGGTAATCACTTCTATAACTAGCCAGTTGTTGCTCACCCTCCAGATATTAGCTTAAATGTCACTTCTTCAAATGCTGCATTTGAAAAACACCTCACCCTTCACTTCCCAGGTAGTATAGACACACAGGTTATGTGTTTCCCAACCCTTTGTGCTTCTTTGACACAGGATAGCCAAGCTTTGTTATAGCTGCTTGCTTAGTCATGCACCTTCTCTTCTAGACATTAAGTACTTTTAAGAGAGAGAAAGGTGCCAATTCTGCTTTCTCACCAATACTTACTCATAGAATTTGTCTTACAGCCAGTACCCAAAAAATCTGCTGAATGACTGGAAAACCCTCACATGGTGGATCTCAACACTTTTTTCGTCATGGACCCTTGAATAGTGTTTGAAATCTATGGACCTATTTTAATGGGCTCACAACCACCCTCCAGGCTCACTCAGGGATCCTAGATGAAAAGTCCCTTGGCTGGTTGATTTATCAAGTCTCCACTATGCATAAGATCTTGGGTTCAATCTATCTGTCTCTATCTCTATCTATCTATCTATCTATCTCTATCTCTATCTATCTATCTATCAATCTGTCATCTATATATACACACACACATAAACTATATACTTATATAAATTTTGATGAACAAGTAATAATTGTACATATTTATTTGGTACAGTGTGGTATTTCAATATATGCATAAAATATGTGTTGACGAAATCAGGATAATTAATATTTCCATCTCTTTATCATTACCTTGTGTTTGAGACTGTGAGTCCTCACTTCTGTTTATTGAGAAACAGTAGGGGAACATGGTTAGAGGGAGGATGTTCTCTTACCCAGGCTCCTTGGTTTGCTACCTCCTCGTGAGGTTCTTGGTCCGATTCAGTCATGTGCATTACTCTCTGTACCCTGTGGCTATAGAAAGCTGGAGGAGGGATGTGGGGAGAACTCTGGTGGTAGCATTTGCCAATATCTAGGGTGTGAATTTTCATATATCTTCAATTTCACGCTAACAATCTTGATGTCAGTCTGCTTACTGAACTCTTTAAAATTTAACAATCCTCTTTCATGAACAATACCAATTTGTTCCCGCATACCACTGTTACTTAGGATCTTAAAATGTTAGAAAGCCAAATTTGTTTCAATTGGACTAAAACTTGACTCTATTCCTACATCTTTCTTCTGTATCAATACAGAGCACATTCTAGGTGTTTTTATAAGACAGCCTTGTAAATATTAATTTTTATAAATAGTCTTATTGTGTATATTTAATGTATGGGAGTAACACATATGTCAAAGATTATTGTAAGAAAGCAAGCATACTTATTGTCTCACATAGTTCCTCATTTATTCTCCTTGTGGCAAGAGTGGCTGTCACCTACTCACTCGGCAAAACTTCTGAAGTACTCACGTCGAGCATTAGTTTTAGACTTGCTCACACTGTGTATTTGCTTCTTTGTATCTCTCCACTTCTTGTCTCCCAGCCTCATCTCTGGTAACCACTGTTTTTTATTCTCTATCTCTGAATATCCGACATTTCTTTTTTTTTAGATTCTACATACAAATCAATCATGCGATTCTTTTCTTTCTGTGCCTGGCTGATTTCACTTAGAATAATATCCTCCACTTTCATACACGCTGTGGCAAATGGCAAGATCTCCCTTTTAAAGGTTGAATAATATTTAAATATATATATCTCTGCTTGCACATCTTAGCTGTTGTGAATGGTACTGCAATGGACATGAGAGTGCAGGTATCTTTAGGAGGAGACAATTTCATTTCCCTTGGCTATATACCCAGAAGTGGGATTGCTCATATATGGTAACTTTACTTTTAATTTATTTAGGGACTTCCATACTCTTTTCCCTAATGCCCACACCAATCTACATTCCCACCAAGTATCCAAAGGTTCCATTTTCTCTAACACCCTCACGACACTTGCTGATTCTTGTCTTTTTGATAATAGTTATTTTAACAGGTGTCAGGTGATATCTCACATTGGTTTTGATTTGCATTTCCTTGATGACTAGTGATGTTGAGCATCTTTGCATAAACCTATTGGTCATTTTTATATTTTTGTTGGAGAAATGTCTATTCAGGTCATTTGTCCATTTTAATGGAGTTCTATGTTTTCTTGCTGTTCAGTTATATGAATTTTTTATAACTTTTAGATGTCAATCTCTTACCAGATATATCTTTGCACACATTTCATTCCAATTCTTAGGCTGTGTTTTCATCTTGTTGATTGTTTCCTATGCTCTGCAGAATTTTTTAAGTTTGATATAGTCCCAATATTATTTTTATTTTTTGGAGAAATAAATAGATGGAATTCTATCAAAGCTTCAAAATCTGTCTTTTTTCTCACTTAGTTTCACAAATTAATTAATGCTAATAATAAAAAAAACCTGACACTAAGTTAGACAAACACTACTTTTACCCCTATGCAGCAAGAGTAGCAATCTCAGAGTTGGTGTGATGACATGAGATTTTATTTTATTCTGTGTGCCATTTAGTATTTTCTAGAATTTGTATACTGCAATCAGTTTGTTTGGCTTATGTGAATGTCCCCATCATATTATAAAGCAGAACTTAACATTTCAGTCTCTTTACATGCTTAGTATAGAATTAAATGTCCTGTATCTGTCACATAGGAAGCAAAATGATCTTCAGTCATGGTCATTTACCTACTTAGGACAGCACAGTGGTGGATGATTTGGTATAAATGAATCTTTTTAGCTAAGTGTTCTTGTGAAGTGAGAAATGTGAAGGATTAGAAGTAAAGCCAGACATATTCAGAGAGTGTCCTGCTATAGGGGCAGAAAGTATGAAGATGGTAGAAGTGGGATGGGAGAGAGAAGTAAGTTGAATTTTTAATAGCCAGTTTTTAAAAATCATGTATGTCTTTCCTGATGAAAATGTGGTGTAGAAAACACCCCATGTACCTGTTTTGCCAGGGACTTCCCAGTAGTAATAGATTAAGATTCATCACATTGGCAAGGACCACATTCTGGAAGAACACATTCAGTGTTCTTTGGACTTAGGCTCATGCATTTCATAGATATCTAAAGTGCTTTTTAACAAACCAAGCAGGTCTCATTGCTTGATTTGTAATGAAAATCAGTCAGCTACCAGTCGGACTAAGATCATTTCTGATCCTCTCTTACTACTTTCTTTAAAATAATAATTCCTGAGTTGTTTCATAAACAAGAGAAAAATGTTGCCTTGTGTGATATGCTCTAGTTTTGAATCTGAATTAGGTAGGATTACATAGGCTGCAATAAACATTAAGGCAATTAATTTAACAAATTCCCTGAATAGATACTTTAAAAAATATCTCTAAGAAATGTCTTCTACTTACAATGAATATCCAGAAGGCTGAATGGTAGCAGACCGATTTTCATTATAATCACAATAGATATCCTTTTCTAGTTAAAAAGTAAATAGTCAGAAAAATGGAATCAGTAGAGCTGATTCTGATACCTAAGATTGGCTGGGTTGAAATAAAAAATATACAAGAAGTGGTGATATAAAAGAAGTAAAACATAATGTTTATATTTTTGACTTAAAAATGCCTTAAGGCTAGGTGTTGTAGCTCACAGACATAATCTCAGCTGCTCAGGAGGTGGACATCAGAAGGCTTTTGGTTTGAGGCCAGCTCAAGCAAAAAGCACACAAGACCCCATGTTAACCAATAGCGTCGGTCATTCCTATTATGCAGGAGGCATAAATAAGGAGAATCGTGGTCCAGGCCAGTCTGGGCAAAAAATGTGAGACCCTATCCCAACTGTAACTAAAGCAAAAAGAGCTCTAGGTGTGACTCATGTGATAGGATTCCTGCCTGCTTACCCAGTAAGAGGCATTGAATTCAACCCACCAGTACCACCCCCCCAAAAGCCTATGCAATTACTGCAATGGGATGACACACACAACAATAAGCTAACATTGTTCAGTATGTTATGACTCAAACAAAGGCTCAAGCATATTTGGAGCATTTGTAGGAACCATTTCACTCTTCTGGAAGTGATCAATTAAGAGGAAGAATTAATTTTGAGCAATTGGCACATTGGGGTATCCAGATAGTTGTGGAAAGAAAGTTCTTTATAGAGAAATTCTCGGTAATAAATGATAAGGATTAATAGAATTAAAATATCACTATTTTGCAGTCCTATGACATAGTAGATCTAGGTAAAGATCATTAACCGTTGCTGAGACTGTTAGAGGAAACATTTGCTGAGTCTAATGGATGGATCAGGTCCAGTTGGTAATACCTGCAGCCCTGTTTAATATTAGCATCACAAAGAGAGAGAAGTAGACATGACAACTCTCCTGATGAGGTAAAGTGAATTCGTACCTTTCTCTGAAGCATTACTGTTTAAAATGTAAAATCTAAACCTGGCTGAACCCTTAGATCAAATAAATTTATGGCAGATAAAGAGGAAGAAAAACATGGTAAAGGACACCACAGGGGTGTGATCAGCGAAATCCACAGGTTTGGTTTGGATTTGATTCTAAATAATGCAGATGAAAGTGCTGAATACCTATGAACCAAGATTGGTCAGGTAGTGACTGATGCCGAAGCCCAGGGGTAGATATATGACGAGGCCCACATTATTGTATTGCCTCCACTCTTGCGTGTGTATCAGCTTGCTGTTATGGCAGTGCCTGACAAGCAACCAGACAGTTCAGTGACACAGCACAATAAGTACATATGGCTTCCTTCCTCTGTGATTGTGAATAATTCAGGTGGTGCTGCTGATCTTGGCTGGTTTATTCTAATGTCGGGTGTCATCTGGCTGTGAGGCTGACCTACGATGGCCATGGGTAGAGGACTGAGGTGCCTCAGCTTTGCTTCAGAAGTCTCTCGTTGTTCAGCTGGCCATGCTTCTTGCTGCTGCAAAGAGTTGCAGGAGAGAAAGTGAACCAAGTGATGCTTCTTGAGGACTCGGCTTGAAAATAGCTCCATCTTATTGGCCTCAGCAAGTCACATGGCAAAGGAAGAGGGGGAGGGAGACAAAAAAGTTACATGACAGACAGTATGGACATAGGGAAAGGTGAGAAATCGAAGGCAGTAAATGCCTGAAATTTTCCATAATTAAAAGTTTGTGTAAACAACTGTGTACAACATGGACAATATCAACAACTGAAGAGATCAAAACAGTATTTTGATGCTAAAACAGTTTAAGCAATGACTGTGATGCAGTCAGACTACTTTCACTAACTTTTTTTCATAGGTCATTGATGGAATCGTAACACATACTTCATAAAAGCCTATGTATCTTCAATTAGGTATTGTTTGTAAAGTGTTTTGTATAGCACTTGGCATCTGACTGCCCCTTAAATGAAAATAATAATACTGATAATAATTACTGCTGTATGTCTTGTCATAATTAGCCAAAAGTTCTGCTTTTTGATGAGATCGTAGTCATGATGTGATAACACCTTAATTTTACTTCTAGGTTGAATGAGTTATTTATTATATGTGTTAAATCTCATTTACAAATAATGTAAGGCAAATCATTGTGAAAGTGCTGAAACATATATCCATAAGAGTATTTTTTAGGTTTGCTTATGAAAGCAAAACACAAGTAAATAGAAAACCTGAAAACAATATATAGATCCAAAAATGAATGTTTAAATAAATTATGGTATATAGCAAGATGACAAGGAGTAATGTATAACGATGAATGTCCTGCAGTCATTTGTGATAAGGTTGTGGAAGATATTTGATTATGTACAATACAAACTTATTTTGTAGAACTGTTGTGTTATCATTTAGATTCATAGATATACCTTGAATGCTAGCGAAATTTTCCTCAAGGGGTAAGATTATTCATTTTTAATATAATTTTATATTTAACATTTATATGCTATAACTGTTATATAATTTTATTATGTATCATATGTAATATTTAAGCATTTGTTTTACATAATATGTAACATATATTATATAATTAATATGCTATATATTATATAAATTAAATTACATATTATAGAATGTATGTTATATGTAATATATGCTCTAATATATAATGATTTAACATATCATATTTAACGTACAATATAATTAGCATACAATTTGCTATAATTCTAGAGCAGTTTTAATTTCATAGCAATATTAGCAGAAGATCTATAGAGTTCTCTTTTTCCTTTTTTCACCCTCCCCGCATAAGTACCCCCCACACACACTATAGAAATTTTACACTCCTGTTTTTCTTTTTTTTTATTATTCATTTATTCACATGCATGTACATTGTTTGGGTCATTTCTTCCCGTGCCCCCCTCCCCCATCCTCTCCTCCCCTCCCTGCTTAGCTTCCAGGCAGAACCTGTTCTGCCCTTATCTCTAATTTTGTGGAAGAGAAGACATAAGTATAATAAGGAAGACAAAGCGTTTTTGCTAGTTGAGTTAGGGATAGCTATACAGAAAGATTCCTAGCATTGCTGTCATGTACAAATGTGTTACAACCCAAGTTGATTCATCTTTAACTGATCTTTACACTGGTTCCTGATCCCCTTCTCGTGTTGACCTCTGTTGCTTTAAGGGTTCTGTATTAGTCCCTCTGGAGTGGGGACATCAAACGCTTTCATGTTTTGGGTTTTCTACCTATCCCCATACCTCCCATATGTGCTCTCCCCTTGTCATACCCAAGTCCAATCACATTGCTGTATTTGCCCTAGATCTAAAGTCTGCATATGAGGGAAAACATATGATTTTTGGTCTTCTGAGCCTGGCTAACCTCGCTCAGAATGGTGTTCTCCAGTTCCATCCATTTTACTTGCAAATGATTTTCATTATTAATTTCTAAGTCAATGTTCAAAAGTGCTCCTCAATGTATCTCCATTGTGAATAAACTTTACTTTGGTCCATTCAACCCCTTCTATTGCTCTCCCTTACTGCTTCCCTCCCATGCCCACTTTCTCGACAGCTTTCAATGTACATCCTTGTATCCTCTACCTTCACAGATGTTATGTTTTATAATATTGATGATGTTCTATCATTCTTTTCCTTTCCCTCATTCCCTGAGTTCCATAGAATAGTTCCACTTTTACAAACATGTTCTACATATGTGTTTATATATGATCATGCTTGTGTGTGTGCGTACATGTTTGTCTTTTGGATCTGTCTTCCACATATGAGAGGAATCATGGAGCCTTTGTCTTTCTGAACCTGGTTTACTTCACTTAACATGATGTCCTTCAATTCCATCCATTTACCTTCAATTCACATGTTGTTATTCTTCCTTATGGCTGAGTAAAACTCCATTGTATATGTGTGATATATATATATATATATATATATATATATATATATATATATATATATCACATTTTCTTGATCCATTCATCAGTTGTAGGGCATCTGGGTTGTTTCCATAGCTAGCTATTGTGAACAGTGCTGCGATAAACATCAGCATGCAAGTGTCTCTATTGTATCCTGACTTACTTCCTTCGAATATATGCCCAGGAATAGTATTACTGGATCATGTCAGTTCTATCTTTAGCTTTTTGAGGAATCTCCATACTGCTTTCCATAGTGGTTGTATTAATTTGCATTCCCACCAATAGTGTATAAGGGTTTCCATTTTGCTGCATCCTTGCCAGCATTTGTTGCTATTACCCTTGAATATGGCCATTCTAACTGGGGTGAGATGAAATCTTAATGTAGTTTTGCTTTGCATCTCTTTTATAGCCAGGGAAGTTGAACATTTCTTCTTGTATTTATTGGCCATATGAATTTCTTCCTTTCAGGATTCCCTGTTTAATTCACGTGTCCATTTTTTCATTGGGATGTTGATTCTTTGGGGGTTGAGTTCTTTTACTTCCCTGTAGATTCTGGATGTTAGTAGCTTATTGGATGAGTAGTTAGTGAAGCTTTTCTCCCATTCTGTGGGCTGCCTCTTAAGTCCAGTGACTGTTTCTTTTACTGTGCAGAAGCTTTCTAATTTGATGCAGTCCCATTTGTTTATTCTTTCTCTTAATTGCTGAGCCATTTGAGTTCTTACAAACATTTCTCGTATACCCTCTGCCCCCACATGTGCAGAACCCCCCTGTTATCAACATTCTATGCCAGAGTGTTGATGAAACTATGTTAACACATCACTATCCTCCAAACTCCATAGTTTACATCAGTACTTAATATGGGCTTGGACAAATGCACAATGAATGTATCTATAGTTGCACACTAGCTTACAGAGTTGTTTCAGTGCCCTAAAAATCTTATCTGCTCTACCTTCTTATTTTGCCTCCCCTATCTCCTAGTAACCACTGATCTTTTTACTATGTCCATAGTTTTGCCTTAGCTTATTCTCTCTACATTGTTTACAATAAAGTTTTCAAGCAAGACTATCTTCATGGATCTAAAGAGTTTGTGATGTACATATGTTGGAATCTAAGAGACACTGGCATACACAAAGCCATTTGCTATAAGTGCATGATTAATTTAAGCATTTCAATTATTGTTAGTGAGAATCATAATGAATTTCTCGGTTATTTAATGCTTATGATAACTTAGAAGCTACATGGAGTTAGGATTTTCAAGTCAGTCCTATGTAGCTAAAGCTATGAAACAGGCAGTGACTTTAACATGACTCTTATAAAGACAATTACAATCTCAATTCTTATTTTGGTCTTTTGTCTTGAATAAACATGTTTATTGGCCATGTATAGACAATTTAGGATAAATGCTCTAGAATCTTCTTATGACTATTGGCAGAATCATACTACTGGCACCACTACGATTGCAATATTATGGGAAGAAAGATATTCTGTAGAGAAAGAAAGTCATTGGAGAAGTACCACTTAACTTTCCTCGAGATCATTAGAGTGGCATAGTATAAAGAGGAAAATATTATACTTTATAGAACAGACAAATGTGGCTTGCATATTAAGAACACCATTAGTGCTGTTTCAATATATAGCAATTGTACAAATAATGAACTGCATAGTAACTGCACTTTAATTGGATAGTTGACTATGTTCCAGTCATTGAAAGTTACTTTAATAATGTAAGTTGACAAAAATTTGTTAAAATGGGATTCATTTTTAATTTGCATATATTATAATGAAGGGTGAGAGAATGTACAGTTTGCTTATAAAAAAAGAGAATAAGCACTTTAAAAGCTAATAATTCAAAGCAAATTTAATAATTATTCTTCTTACAAAGTCTTTGAAATATTATCTATTTCTTCATTTATCACTCTTGTGTATTAGCGGTCAGAACAAAATTGTGAGAGGAAAAATCCAGGGTTGATAAAACAAATAAACTACTGAATTCCAGCTTTGGCTTGTTTCTGATGTGGTCTGACAGAAAAATTATATGAGCCATTCTGGACCTTAGTTTTCCCATTGGCAAGAAAAACCTTGTACTTTCCATTTTTTTGTCAGTCATAGAAATGTTGTCATAATTATGTACACAAAGAATATGTTACTTTCAGCATTGACATCATCAAATACTTTTCCTAGGTAAATTAAGAACACATAATTTCTAAAATATATCATATCATATGTTCTTCCTCATATGCGGACATTAGATCAAGGACAAACACAACAAGGGGATTGGACTTTGAGTACATGATAAAAGCGAGAGCACACAAGGGAGGGGTGAGGATAGGTAAGACACCTAAAAAATTAGCTAGCATTTGTTGCCCTTAACGCAGAGAAACTAAAGCAGATACCTTAAAAGCAACTGAGGCCAATAGGAAAAGGGGACCAGGAACTAGAGACAAGGTGAGATCAAAAAGAATTAACCAAGAAGGTAACACCCACGCACAGGAAATCAATGTGAGTCAACTCCCTGTATAGCTATCCTTATCTCAACCAGCAAAAACCCTTGTTCCTTCCTATTATGGCTTATACTCTCTCTACAACAAAATTAGAAATAAGGGCAAAATAGTTTCTGCTGGGTATTGAGGGGGTAAGGAGGAGAGGGAGGGGGCGGAGTGGGTGGTAAGGGAGGGGGTGGGGGCAGGGGGGAGAAATGACCCAAGCCTTGTATGCACATATGAATAATAATAAAAAAATAGGAAAAATAAATAAATTAAATAAAATATATCTTGTGAAGCTGAATTAATTTTCAAAATGGTAGTTTTCTGGAATGGATATTTACCTAAATTTCTCTCCATCCATCCACTCATTTGTATTAGCCTGGTGGACACCAACCACTGTTCAAGCTCTGTTCTTGGAAGTGGAGATCTAGGATGATGAAACCAGATGAAATTACTGTTGAACAGAATGAACATTTTAACAGGAGAGATAGGTCACTAATGAGCAGCTTAGTTAATTTAAGATAGTTGTAAATGTTATGAAGAAAATCAGATAGCGTAAAAGAAGAGTGTCAGGACAACCTGAACACAAAATGGTCAGAGAAGATGTCTACAGAGGAGATACTGGAACTGAACTATGAGGAGGAACCAGCAACACATAGATCTTGAAGTAGCATTTAAGGCAGAGCCAATGAGCCACTACTAAGGCTCTAAGATTGGCGGTAGCCACAGAGTATCTAAAAGTGGGTCACCATAGTAGAAGTCTGCTTGGTAGGTAGAGTTGGAGGAAGTGTGGAGTGGAAAGGCTGGAGTTTTTTTTTTTTGGTGTTTTTATGTTTGTTTGACAGTACTGAGGTTTGAACTAAAGGCCTTGTGCTTGCTAGGCAGGTGCTCTATCACTTAAGTCATGCCTCCAGTCCTTTTTGTTTTAGTTATTTTTTGAATAGCATCTTCACTTATACCCAGATCAGTCTGGACTGTGATCTTTCTATGTATGCTTGCCACATAGCTGGCACATGAAAGGCACACACCACTATGCCTAGCATTTTTATTGGTTAAGATGGTGTCTCACTAACTGCTTGCCTGGGCTGGCCTTGAACTGAGATCCTTTTGATTTTGCCTCTGAGTAACTAGGATTACAGTTGTGAGCCACAGTGAATGGCATGGAACTTGTTTTTTTTTTTAAATCACAACAGAAGGTAACACAGCAGAAGGTTATAAGCAACAGTGATGGAAGATCAAATGAGTCCCTTAAGAAGGAGTGCCCACTGGAAAATTTCCCATTTATTTAAGAAAAATATGAAAAGATGCCTTCTCCCTCATTTGGTAATGTCAAGCTTCTAGAACAGTACTTAGAAACTAATTTATCTTTAAAACATATTCAAATGGTCTCAGTATATTCCAGAAAAATCTCTTAAAGGTTTTCCTGCATTCAAAAAAAAATGTGCTTGCATTTGTTTAAAAAAACTGTGCTTTATGTTCTCAAAATCCTGGGTTAAAGAGTTTCCTTAAATGAGCTGCTATAAATTAGGCTGTCTGAATACAGGAGATTACTCCATAACTTGTTTTCTGCCAAATAGATAATGCATTCAGCACATCAAATTTATTAAAGCTGCTAAAATTCTACCCTTTGCTCTCTAATTAGGTTTTTCTTATTGCTGTGAGTTTCAGGAAATATGATTGCTCCATTCCTTAAACCTAATGAGCCCAGCCATTAGGTTTGTTCCATTGTGCTCATCCAGATTATTCAGCCTGGCAGCCTCCTGTTGAATGAGAGGGTCTTGTCAGGATGGGCAAGGATACCTTTGTGTCACTTGCTGACATCCACTTAATTCTGTCCTATTTGTCCTGATAGCAGAAGGATGTTCCAATCAACAACTTCTGGAAATTTACTTTAGGAATTCCTTGTTGATCGTTATTCCTTGTGAGATGTATGCAGGATTGATTAAGTGGAAAACAGTTTGATTACTGGTGAAGGTTTCAATTTTTTAAAAGGATGACAGTTTGTCTATACTCAGAGTCATTTCTTCTTTTCTTTTCTTTTTTGGTGATATTGAGGATTTAACTCATGGCCTTGTACTTTCAAGGGCTCTACCATTTGAACCAGGCCCCCAGTCCTTTTTCACTTTTGTTCTTCAGATAGGGTCTCTTGCTTTTGCCCCGCTGGCCTTGGATCACACTTCTTATACTTCAATTTCTCAAGTAGTAGGGATTGCAGGTGTGTGCCACCATGTCCAGTACAATATTAAGCTACCAAGATTACAATCACTGGGGTGTTATTTATAGATTTCTTCATATAATAAAATTTCCTTGGGAAGAAGACAAAATTTCTTTGGGGAGATTCTGGGAACTAGTTATGTTTAATTTCTTCATCTAAGAGGGAGTTATACTGTGCTCACTTTATAGTTATTCATCACACCATATGTATGTTTTACATGGTTTAGGTGTATATGTTTGTTTTCTATTTTTAGCATGTGATTCGCATGGATATACAAATGCACAGTGCGTCTCTAGTCAGACAAAGAATGTACAAGAAGAATGTTATCTTCCCTGATCCCTGAGATCAAGTTTCTTCTACACTAAATTTGCCGGTCACTTCATCCTTCACTGACTCCTCGCCTTGAGCATTTAGAGTCTGCACCATATACTTCCCTTCCCCCATTAATTCTGTGCACTCTTATTCTGTTAACTATTATTCAGTGTTGATTCTTTTTTTCTTCCAAGTTAAAAATTAAACATCTTGAGGCAGAGATCATCTGTCTCTCCTGCTTTTTAGCTTTGCTGAACACATTCTACACGTGCATGAAATACCAGTTGATTAAGTCTGCTCTGGTTCCTTTTCTTGCATTAGCATTAGACCTAATGCAAAGTGATGCCAACAAATGAGATCAGAGATTCTCATTCTTATCTTTTATAAGTAGCAACACTGAACTGAAAAGCATCAGATATTTGGGGTTTGAGCCTGAAAGGCTTGGGCTCAAATTTCTATCACAACACTCAGTAATTGTACATCCTAAGGAAAATGAAGATTTAGTTTATCATATAATTTTAAAAAAGTACTTTTATGTTTTTACAGGAGGAAGTAAAGGTAATGTAGACAGAGCATTTAGAAAATTGCTTTACATGTTGCAAGCATTCAACAAACACATTATCATGATGATGATCACTATTCCTACAGCGTAAGTAACTGAGCATGTTTCTGCATTAACCTGTTAGTCAATTGCTTATCCCAACTACATAAACTCACTTTAGAAGTTGGAGGAATTCCAAGATGGCGGCTAGAGGTAGGAAGCAGAAAGCGACCCTCCTATAGTGAAATCTTGGAGAGACGCTGGAGACACACTTTGCAGGCATAATCACCGAGAAAAGGCAAAACTTTGACTCCTCCACATCTCCAGCTGGTGCAGAGAATCTCCACTTCACGTTAAACGGAAAACCGAGGAGGGCCCCCGGGGCCACCAGTGGCCGGCGCCCATACGGCTTGGGAAGACGCGGACCAGGTGAGCTTCGCGGTACCGCGGTAGCCCCACAGACAAGCCTGGGCCAGAGCAGCATAGCCCCCTGGACAGACTGACCTCCACCCGCGGGAAAAAAAGAGAAATTGAGTACTAAGCAATAAGAACAGTTAAGACATGCTGGAAAGAGGGTGGGGCGCCCTGAGCGCTGAAGATTGGGGGAAGGGAATCCTTCCCGGGACTGTAAATAAACAAGCCGGGCAGGCCGGAGAGGCTCTGGCTGGAGCGGGGCGCGCCCAGCAACCAGGAGCGGGGACGCTTGTGAGAGGAGGGAAGACCCACTTCCCACGTGAACTGTAAATAAACACGCAGGCCTGACAACGCGAGGCAGTGTCACCTTTCCCAGTGCTTGGAAAGGGGAAAGCCTGTAGCAGAGGCCCCCGCACAGGAGAACTCTGAGCAAACAAAGCCTGTGGGACCAGGTGAGCACTAGCTCACCCCAGAGATCTGCATAAATAACGCCGCCAGCTACAGGCTGAGAGCAGCAGGCAGGCAAGCCACAGTTGCAGATACCACTCTCAGAACTGCCTCCAGACGCTTTTTTTTCTTTTTCTCCCTACCTTTGATGAGAGAACAACCGAATTACACCTGCAAGCCGAAAAACTTACTGAAACTGTATTGCATTTGAACTGGGGACACTTGGTGGGGCTTTTTTTTTTTTTATCTTCTGTGTGTGTGTGAGTGTAGTTTTGTTCTACTTTATGCATCCCCTTTGATGAGACAACTACAGAACAACATCTGAGGCACCAACTCCAGGACTGGAGATTGAGACGGACATCCAAATTATTAAGACTGAAATTGCATTGCATATAAACTTGGAACTTTTTTGGTTTTTTTTTTTTTTATTTTCTATTTTCCATTTTATTTTAATTCATTTTTATATATAGATATTACTTTCATATACTTATTTTTTATTTTTTTTATCTTTGATTTTCAATCCTCTCTCTGTCTCTCTATTGTCTGCTCAGCTTACTGTCGATTAGTACACTAACACTCCCTGTTTATACCTTTGAAACTCTCTTGTCTGATACCTTGTTCTGCTTTCTCCCTCTTGTCTGTATATTTGTTTTCCCCTTTTCTTTAACTTCTTGCTTTCCATCTCAGCTCATTCTTCCATTCTCAATATTACCATTGTTATTATTACAAGCTAGAAAATACTTAATTACACACAGTACAGGGACAGTAACAACACCAAGGACAATGACGGGAAGACAGAAAAAACAAGGAAACCAGTTTCCCCACAGCAAAAAATTAGTACAGGAACCAGAGGGGAATGAAGAGAACAGAAACTCAGATCCAGACTCCAACAAAATGAAGATAAACTATGCCAAAGGACCCAATGAAGCCCACAAGAATAATTTAAAAGAAGACATACTACAAGCACTCAATGAAAATTTTATAGAGATGATACTGGATAGGGTCAACCAAAATGTACAGGAGACACTCAAGAAATTCCAAGACAATAAAAATAGAGAATTTGAAAAAGCAAAAGAAGAAATAAAGGAAACCATAGAAGCACTGTATAAACATCAAAGTGAAAGAGAGAACACAATGAATAAATGGATAAATGAACTCAGGACAAAAATAGACAACAATAAAGAAGAAAACAGCCAGGATATGGAAAACCTCAGAAAAAAGAACGAAACAGAACTGCAAAACAAAACGGAAGGCCAATCCAGCAGAATAGAACAAACAGAAGACAGAATCTCAGAACTTGAAGATGAAATGGTAATTAAAGGAAAAACTGAAGAACTGTTAATTAAACAACTCAAGACCTGTGAAAAGAAAATGCAAGAACTCACTGACTCCATCAAAAGACCAAACTTGAGAATCATGGGCATCGAAGAAGGAGAAGAGGTGCAAGCGAAGGGAATGCATAATATATTCAACAAAAAATAACGGAAAATTTCCCAAATCTAGAGAAAGATATTCCCATACAAATGCAAGAGGCCTCCAGGACACCAAACAGACCAGATCAAAATAGAACTACTCCACGACATATCATCATTAAAACAACAAGTTCAGAAACTAAGGAAAGAATATTGAAGGCTGTAAGAGAGAAAAAACAAGTAACATACAAAGGTAAACCCATCAAAATCACAGCAGACTTCTCAACAGAAACATTAAAAGCAAGAAGAGCGTGGGGTGAGATCTTCCAGGCACTGAATGAAAATAACTTCAACCCCAGGATACTCTACCCAGCAAAGCTATCATTCAAAATAGATGGAGCAATAAAAGTCTTCCATGATAAGCAGAAACTAAAACAATATGTGACCACAAAGCCACCATTACAAAAGATTCTGCAAGGGATCCTGCACACAGAAAGTGACACCCAACTTAACCATGAAAAGGCAGGCAGCACCAAACCACAGGATAAGAAAAAGCAAGACAGTAGAGAGTAACATCAAGTTAGGTACACACAATCAAACCTTCAAACAACTAAGATAACTAAATGGCAGGAATCACCATATACCTATCAGTACTAACACTTAATGTTAATGGACTTAATTCACCCATCAAAAGACACCGTTTGACAAAATGGATTAAAAAAGAAGATCCAACAATTTGTTGCTTACAGGAGACTCATCTCACCGACAGAAATAAGCATATGCTTAGGATGAAAGGCTGGAAGAAGATTTACCAAGCCAATGGCCCCCGAAAACAAGCAGGAGTAGCAATACTTATCTCTGACAAAGTAGACTTCAAACCTACATTGATCAAACGAGATAAAGAAGGACATTCCATACTAATAAAAGGGGAAATAGACCAAAAGGAAGTAATAATCATCAATCTGTACGCACCCAATGTCAACGCACCCAATTTCATCAAACATTCCCTGAAAGACCTAAAAGCATATATAAATGCCAACACAGTGGTTGTGGGAGACTTTAACACTCCATTATCATCAGTAGATAGGTCATCCAAACAAAAACTCAATAAAGAAATCCTAGATATAAAATATGCAATAGATCAAGTGGACCTAGTAGATGTCTACAGAACATTTCATCCAACCTCTACACAATATACATTCTTCTCAGCAGCCCATGGAACCTTCTCCAAAATAGATCATATCCTAGGGCACAAAGCAAGCCTCAGCAAATATAAGAAAATAGAAATAATACCATGCATACTATCTGACCACAATGCAGTAAAAGTAGAACTCAACAACAAAAGTAAAGACAAAAACCATTCAAACAGCTGGAAACTAAATAACTCATTACTTAATGAAGAATGGATCATCGATGCAATAAAAGAGGAAATTAAAATGTTCCTGGAAGTCAATGAAAATGAAAACACAACCTACCGGAACCTATGGGACACAGCTAAGGCAGTCCTGAGAGGAAAGTTTATAGCCATGAGTGCATATATTAAAAAGATTGAAAGATCCCAAATCAATGACCTAATGATACATCTCAAACTCCTAGAAAAACAAGAACAAGCAAATCCCAAAACAAATAGAAGGAGAGAAATAATAAAAATAGGAGCTGAAATCAATGAAATAGAAACCAAAAAAACCATACAAAGAATTAATGAAACAAAAAGTTGGTTCTTTGAAAAAATAAACAAGATCGATAGACCCCTGGCAAACCTGACTAAAATGAGGAGAGAAAAAACCCAAATTAGTAGAATTAGGAATGCAAAAGGGGAGATAACAACAAACTCCATGGAAGTCCAGGAAATCATCAGAGACTACTTTGAGAACCTATATTCAAATAAATTTGAAAATCTAAAAGAAATGGACAGATTTCTAGATACATATGATCATCCAAAACTGAACCAAGAGGAAATTAATCACCTGAATAGACCTATAAGACAAAATGAAATTGAAGCAGCAATCAAGAGTCTCCCCAAAAAGAAAAGTCCAGGACCTGATGGATTCTCTGCTGAATTCTATCAGACCCTTAAAGAAGAACTGATACCAACCCTCCTTAAACTGTTCCACGAAATGGAAAGGGAAGGAAAACTGCCAAACACATTTTATGAAGCCAGTATTACACTTATCCCAAAACCAGGCAAAGACACCTCCAAAAAGGAGAACTATAGGCCAATCTCCTTAATGAACATTGATGCAAAAATCCTCAACAAAATAATGGCAAATCGAATTCAGCAACACATCAAAAAGATTATTCACCACGACCAGGTAGGCTTCATCCCAGGGATGCAGGGGTGGTTCAACATATGAAAATCAATAAACGTAATAAACCACATTAACAGAAGCAAAGACAAAAACCACTTGATCAAGACAAAAACCACTTGATTGAGATGTCAATAGATGCAGAAAAAGCCTTTGATAAGATCCAACATCATTTCATGATAAAAGCTCTAAGAAAACTAGGAATAGAAGGAAAGTTCCTCAACATTATAAAAGCTATATATGACAAACCTACAGCCAGCATTATACTTAACGGAGAAAAATTAAAACCATTCCCTCTAAAATCAGGAACCAGACAAGGATGCCCACTATCTCCACTCCTATTCAACATAGTACTGGAATTCCTAGCCAGAGCAATTAGGCAAGAAGAAGGAATAAAAGGAATACAAATAGGTAAAGAAACTGTCAAAATATCCCTATTTGCAGACGACATGATCCTATACCTTAAAGACCCAAAAAACTCTACCTAGAAACTTCTAGACATCATCAATAGCTATAGCAAGGTAGCAGGATATAAAATCAACATAGAAAAATCATTAGCATTTCTATACACTAACAATGAGCAAATGGAAAAAGAATGTATGAAAACAATTCCATTTACAATAGCCTCAAACAAAATCAAATACCTAGGTGTAAACCTAACAAAAGATGTGAAAGACCTCTACAAGGAAAACTATACACTTCTGAAGAAAGAGATTGAGGAAGACTATAGAAAGTGGAGAGATCTCCCATGCTCATGGATTGGTAGAATCAACATAGTAAAAATGTCGATACTCCCCAAAGTAATCTACATGTTTAATGCAATTCCCATCAAAATTCCAATGACATTCATTAAAGAGATTGAAAAATCTACTGTTAAATTTATATGGAAACACAAGAGGCCACGAATAGCCAAGGCAATACTCAGTCAAAAGAACAATGCAGGAGGTATCACAATACCTGACTTCAAACTATATTACAAAGCAATAACAATAAAAACAGCATCGTACTGGCACAAAAACAGACATGAAGACCAGTGGAACAGAATAGAGGATCCAGATATGAAGCCACACAACTATGAGCAACTTATCTTTGACAAAGGAGCTAAAAATATACGATGGAGAAATGAACCAAGCCTTGTATGCACATATGAATAATAAAAGAAAAAAAAAAAAAGAAAGCTGCATATGACTTGTAAAAAAAAAAAAAAGAAGTTGGAAAACACAAGTGTTGCTTAAAGTTTAAATAGTCAAGTTTTGGCATATACTAGAAAAGAAATAGGGTCAAATCCATAGCTAAGTATTTACTCCTTTGAATGAACTTTAAAAAATTCATGAACCCCATTAAAATGTACTATATTCACCACGACACTTTCTTATGTGGAATTCAGTGTCGTGTGCTTTGAATGGACTTCATTCACAAGGACTTACTTACAAACTCATCAGAAGGATTTCATTATCATGCAGTTTTACCTAAAACAAAATCATTGTCACTGATTCCAATGGCTGAGAAATATCAAGGCTCCAGGGCTGTGATTTGTGTTGCCATCTTTTTCCTCTTCCTGTGCTATATAAGATTAATTATACACATCCATTTTCATTGTGTATACTGTCTTACCATCTATACATTATAAGACAGGGCACTTTCAGTAATAAAACCTATCACTTACTGATTGGGAACAGAGGTGATATAACTCAGCCATGCCCTAGTAATTTACCCTGGAAAAGTAAAATTTGGCACTCTTCACCATTTGCACCATTCACCATGTGAACCATGAACCACTCCAGTATTACAGCAACTACATTAAGGTTTCTTGTCTCAAATTATGGTCATTTTTCAGATAGTAAACTCTAACCATTCCATTCAGCATTTCTGCTTCTCACCATTAATATGTGCCTCTAGCTAACCTCTCAATCTCCTTCTTCTTTTGCCTGTTATCCATCCATGTTTCTTCCTGTATACACACTCTTATTCCCGGGTTAGGTGCTCTCCTTTAGCCTTATCCTGGGAACCTGGTGTGTAATGTACAGGCAAACTTGGACTCAAGCTGTATTCCCTGCTAGGGTCTAGATGTGTCTTATCATTTCTAGAAGACTCATATAGGGAACTACTCTGGACTGAAGTTTACCTATATAAATAACTGAAGGATGTGGGAAAGAACTTAACCGAAAGAACCAGAAAATCAGCACCTAGGCTCAAACATCAGATCAGTGAAAGCACCCTGTCATTCATTAATTCATTCATCTTGAAGCTAAATGGCCTTAGATCATACCTCATCCACTAGCCCTGAAATCATCCCAATATAATATGTAATAGGTGAAAATCCTGCTTCTGCTTAAAAGCATCTGTCATGTCAAGTAACTACTTAAACATGCATAGTCTGGTTTACACTCATTTCACTTGTTCCACATGGAGGAAATGTGAGCTGGAAATAGTAGATGGCCACCAGAGGGAGAGGTGAGCTTCTGAGGTAGGTCCCTGTGTCGCAGGGTCTAGTCTTCTGCCTAGAAACCTATCTGACTTTTTTGAGGAGGGAACTGTTAACCATGAGATCCTAAAACACTGAATGAAAGTAACTTCAGTGCTTCTGGATCTCAGAGAGGAGCCACAATGTCAATTTATTACTCTACAGTGACACACATAAAAGACATCAGAAATAAAATGTTTGTGTCCTTCTCTCCCTGTCATCTTTATGCAAAACCATATCACAATCAGAAGTTCCTATTAATAAGTGATAAAATACATCATTAGAAGTAAAAAATAACTTAAAAGTATCCACAATTGATGCATACTTTTTATATGGGCAGACCCACATGGAAAGCTAAATTATCATTAGAAATTTGGCATGGATTCTGAACAGGGGATGGCAGATAAACTAAGAATCTGATGGCTGAAGCTAAGGGAGACAGGTGTTCTTGCTAGTAGGAATCTTGCCAGTGGAAACTTACATCCACCTCCATGTTAGTAATGGCTTTGTTGACACTCAGACTCTGAGGATAAGTTGCTTATATCTGGGGATTCTTATTACATACCTTTATAAACCTCCTTGTACATAGTGTAATGTCTTGCAAAATACAAATTCAAAGTACATATTTACTGAATAAAGAGACCACACTCAAGTTTAAATTGAACAAATATGTCCTTTATGTATCAAATGTCCATTTCAGTAATGTCAGTGTTGCTTATTGTTGAATGGATAAAATATGCCCAATATGGAATGTTCAAATAAAATGTGAACAAATTTCTTTTAAGAAGCATATCCAATGTACGTGTAACACTATTAAGTTAGGAATGTTTTTAACAGTTCCACAATGTAGAAAGAATATAAACAGAGCAATGAAACACATAAAGAAAAGCAAGTCTCTTTCATTCCCCA
Organism: Castor canadensis; assembly: GCF_047511655.1. NCBI lineage: Eukaryota > Metazoa > Chordata > Mammalia > Rodentia > Castoridae > Castor > Castor canadensis. Next base: position 169,325,878 of record NC_133389.1, on the reverse strand, counting down.
GACCCTCATTCAATTCTTTTCACCCACAAGATCTCATTAAATTTGCAGAAATACTTTGTGTGTGGGCATCACTACTAACTTAATGCTGTGGATAAGGGGCCACGTGGCTCTCAGAAGTTGGTGGTTCAAGGAAAATGCATGCTAAGTAGTGAAAGAGCTCAAGTTTTCTTACCTGCTGACCTCTTGTCTTAGGAAAAGTCCCTTTTTTGTCATACCTTTTACTTCCTCACTAGCATTCTCAAGATGACCTGAAGTCTTTGAAAAGAGGAAATTTCATTCACACATTCATGTCTCTATGAATGCTGGGGCTGTGATGGCTAGCCAGGAGCAGATCCAGCCTCTCTCCTCGTTATCATAGCAGTTTAGCTTTGGGCTTGAGTGGTGGTGGGAATAAATTAAGATCACCCAGTATGAAAAAGCAAAGACTATCATTAGAGCTTATTATAAGAAGGGACATACCACCGCTGGCTTTGGTGGACTCACCAGTAGGCACAGGAGTGGGGATGCTTTAGAGTGGAGAAAAGAGAAGAATTCTGATGGATGCTGTTGGCCTGGCAAAGTTGTAGGTGGACTAAATAGAAGTAGGGCATATTTGTGATCAGTAAGGGATGCATATTTGAATTTTTCCAAGTAGTCCTTAATTGGAAGGTAGAGCAAATACTAAGAAAGTTGCCCACTATTAATCAAGTTCTAACCGATTGGACTGGTGGTACAGGGATTACTGTTTTGCTTCCTGGAGTGACTGATGCATATGGTAGCTTGACTTCCTGGGTTGGTTACTATAGATAGGTTGGTCTCTAGACTGTGCTGCTACAGGTTTTAGGTTAGAACTCTACTATTGTATGTAATCTGGCCAATGTCTGTTTGTACATCAGTCTTCCAGATGTATGTGACAGATTTCTCTGCTCCTCTACTGCAAATGAACTCTTTGCTGTAAGTTCATTTCTAAGTCGACAATTAGGGTTTCCAAGTTCACTGTGCACCAAGGCAAGTAAATAATAACTATCTTTTAATGATCATTCAGTATGCTCCAGGCTGACCTTGAGCAACTCCTCATTCAATATCCACAATGACCTTGTGAGGTAGATGCTGTTAGTGGTCCCATTTTGCAGATGAGAACACTGGGACAGAGAGATTAAGCAACTTGTCCAAAGTCTTCTCGATTGGAAGTGGAGGGACAGAGATTTTTCACTCTATCAGTCTGTCTCTAAGACTTTTGATTTTAACTGTTGCCTCATACTACTATCTCCTTCAGTAAATAATATCCCATTTTCATTAAGTCAGAGTATGATGAAAGTCATCCATACTGCTGTAAGCGTGAAGGACAGGGCCAGAAGCAGAAGGCCTTATGAGGACAGAATAAATAGATGACCAGCCCCTCAGGAGTGCAAACATCCAATACAAACACAACGGGGCTTTGGATGAGGACACTACTGTCCTGGGGAAGAGATCATACTTAAGGTCACATGTTCCTAGCTAAGGAAAGCTTATATTTCTTTTGTCCTTGACATTTCTGTGTTCTAAACCAAAATGTGTGTGCTTTAGTGAGATGCCACGTAAACAGCAGCAATATGGCAAAGACATTCCATCACTACCTTCTCATGTCCCCATAACCTGAAGGTACAGTGGCTTAGTTATACCCTGGGTACCACTGTGTACTACTAATTTTATACCTTTTTGTTTATGTTTATTTCTTTGCTTCTAGGCAGGGGAAGAGGACTTCTGAGCACAAGTGTTTATACTCAATGAGTGTTCAATACATTTGGCTTGTGTACCAAGAAAGAGAATAAAAACACTATCATTTTTCTTGTCTGCAAGACAACTCCCTGTGGTCCTGGAAAACTAAATTATAACTTAAGTCAATAGTTTGCCCTTAACAAGTATTTTTCATATAATTGTAGCATGAAAAATAGAGTAATAAAAACTCCCTAGATTTATATGATGTTATTTCCAAGTGATTTGCTCATTTTTTCTTGTAGTGAAAATTCTAACACTGTTGAGATGATATAAATGTGTTGATTACTTTACAGTAATCTTAAAAATTTTTGAAGAATTTATCTTTTCCCATTTATCTGAGAACAGTGCTAACAGGGAATCACACTGTTATCACAGTGATGATAATAGGGTTTTGATGTTCATGATCTGAACATACCATTTATAAGAAAGGACAGGCAATCTTATCACTCTGGTGTAATGAGGCAAGGCACTTGAGAAGCTTCATTAACTCTTACAAGGCACTGATGTCCTATTTAGTAAATTACTGCTCAATGCTCTAAGTAGTGTGATTTTTAAAGTTCCCATTGGAACCAAATTCTTGGCTCAGGTCTGGGAAAACCACTAACCAGTTCGGAAATCTTGACATGAAGTAACTGGAGATTGACCAGATTGCTGGTGCTTCTCTGAATTAGATGGGCCTCCATTCTTAACCCATATCTGTGTAGTATAGTGGGTTTAAGATAGACATGAAACCAGCCCACAGTGGGAGGGTAAGAAGAGGGCTTTTCTCAATTCATAAATTGACCATCATGACTCATCTTCAATGAATCATAGAGTCCCATTTATTTACTTACTCTTCTCTCTCTCTCTCTCTCATTCCTCTCATTCCTCCTATGACCATGAGCAAATTATCTTTATCATGAAAATCTCCCAGTGTTCAACTGACAGAGAAGTGCTTATGTGGATCCAAGGGATCCATCACTTTTGAACCTGACTAGGAGACCATCACCAATGTAGGTACCTAACCTGATTCTTCATACTGAATTCCACACTGGCTGTTTTACTCCAGGGTCTCCAAGCCAACTGCACACCACACACCTGATCTCAGCCCTTCTCCATGTAGGTCCAGTTTTCTGGTTTCATTTCCCAAATGATCCTCAATTCCTAAGTCTATATCTAGATTTTGCATTTAGACACTCCTCAACAAACTTGGCTATTCTTCTTGCTCATTTGTGTTAGGAAATCTACATTTTCCTGGAAAACACACCTTGCAGTCTGCAGCCATAGAAACCAGCACTAAGGCTGGCCATTAAATAGCTATGTCAACAAAAGCATACCCAGAAATGTGGAGAAAACACAGAGCCAGTAGATCAGACTGAAGTATAAAAGTCAAGGACAATTTGGCATTTCTTTAGACAGTTCAACATGGAAAATTAAGGTATAATAATAAAGGTTTATACTTATTTCCTTTACCACTACATTAAAGCTATGAAATTAAAAAAAATGATGACTAGCATTTCAATCAATGTAAGGAATGTGATGTAACCATTATTAGACTAGTCTGAAACTCCTCTAGTTTTAGGAAGGGTATTTCTGCAATAAACTTTTGAAATCTCTCTCAAATACTCAAGTCATGGAATTGATCCATGAAATGTCACCTTTCCTGATATTTCTTTCCAATGATATTATGGTTTGAACATGAAATTTCCTCGGCAGGCTTATGTGTTGAATGTGTGGTTCCCCAGTGGATGGTTCTATTTTGAAAAGTTCCAGATGCTTTAGGAGGTGGGTCCTAAGTGGAGGAAGGTCACTGGGAATGTGTCTTTGAAGGCTATACCTAGTTCTTGGTCCCTTCCAATTTTTCTCTGCCTCCTGGTCACCATGAGGTGAATAACTTCCCTTGCCACACACTCCTGCTTTCATGATGTTCTGCTCAAGTGCTGGGACCAAATGACCATGGACTGAACCCTCTGAAACTGTGAGCCCAAATAAATCTTTCTTCCCTTGAGTTGTTTTGTCAGGAATTTTGTCTAAGCTATGCAACATGTGACAAAAACAAAGGACAAGAGAAGGTCATGTTCATGAAAAGGGAAGAGAACTGTTTCTGATTGTCGATTTAACACTGGTAATTTAACTGTGTAAAATATAATTAGCACAGTTACACTCCATTCCATCACTTAAACCTAGAGCCTGTAGGAGATGGCTGTTTCCTTAGAATGACACAGTAGAGCCAAAGGATGACAGACCACATTGCTCAATGCAGTCCTTCCCCCCACCCCTACCTGTACCATATTTCTTGAGACTTTAATTTTTGCCGTAATAGGAGCAGGCATTCAAAATAATTTTCTCTAGAATGTTAATACTTACTCAGAGATTACACTGGCTCTCTTAACCCCTTGAGAACTGACCATTTAAAGGGTCAGGATATCGAAAGAATTAAAAGGGATAGTGGAAATAAAAGTGCCTTATAAAGTATAGATCATATATGAAGAAAAGAATAAATGTGCATAGTGTGATTTGGGCATCATAGTTATGCAAATCCTGCTGGGGCCCTAAGATCCTGCTTAAATCTCTCCTCTAATAAGAAGCTTACAGTGAATCCCAGTATTCATTTCTCTCTCCTGTGAACCATGAATTGACATTTCACATCATTTGGCATTTCATGTGCAGAAACTGTCATGTGGCCTGACTATTTTCTCTCCAACCCTGTGGACAGATACCATGTATTCCCACAAAATAGACACCTGATGTATTTATTGATTAAGGTATCATGAAGAGATTAATTTGTTGGAATGAGACAGCCACATTTGATGCATCCTCATTCTCCAAGCCATTTCCCTTCAGCTTTTAGACTTGCCAACACCAACATCCCAGGGTGCTTGTGGGCACCACATTTCATAGTCTGTGTGAAAATTCTTGGTAAACTAGATGTCAAGCTGACTACAAATGATTAATGCTGCAGGGTTATAGTCAAAAATTCAAAACAGAATATGTACATGAGTCAAAAATTGACTCAAGATCCATCAATCAGATGGAATAACATTTCTTTTCTCCATATTAGTTGCATAAGGTAAAAGATGGTAGGTGCTGGGATATAGAGAGTCTTTGTGCAAATTGTGGATTTGCTGTTGGCTTTTGTCTAGTCTGGGCCTCGCTTTTATCTCCTATGAAATTAGCCAGTTGGACAGGTTGATTTCTAAATTCTTTTCTGTTTCTCCAAGTAAATAAAATGAAAATTTTAGCTTTTGGACTTGTCATTTGGATAAAGAGTAAACAGGAAGAAAAGCCCACAGAAAATCTATCAAACTTTTAGTTAATCCCTTAAGCTTAAAGTGTGGTCTTTGATCTAAAATTCTTCTCCTATTGGATTGTACTAACATAGATAATTCCAAAATTATTCTATTGGACTCATTAGCGGATATAGAAAAAATGACAAAAGAATAAGAAATAAAATATACATTGCAAAGAATCTCAGTTTAATGCAAGGAAAGATTTCATGAGTAAATCACACAAACACTACTTGACATAGGGACTTAGTGGAATGATGAGATTTCAGACTGCGATGCTCACAGACACATTATAGAAGAACTTGGTAAGTTAGGATGTAGTAAAGAATATAATAGAGATATCCAGCAAAGGATGCCAAGACCAATAGTGCAAAGGTGGGAACCTACAAAAGATTTTTTCTGACAGCAAATAAAACAGACTGACTGCAAGGGAAGGTCAGGTGTGGGGGAGGGAAAAGAAAAAGCTTGAAAAACAGGTTACCCTAACTGTGTATGACATTGAACTTTAAAAGGACTGTATCCTGTAGGAAATGAGGACCACTTTCAAGACTTTTAAACAAGACAATAATGGATCAAAGTGTTTTATTAAACATAAGTTGCTATCATTCCTCAAAATAAGGAAAAGAGGACAGAGTGCCAACAAACAGAATTAACATATTATTCTTGTAGTCTAGCTCTGCATTGATAATATCCTGAATGGGTCTATGGCAATGGGAATTGAGAGAAAAGAAGAAAAGCAAAAACACTGTGAAGGGAAAAATTCTTGGGTGAGAATATTAAGTGAGAACAATAACATAATGTTCTGAGGCTTGAGTTTAGGAGAATTGAGCAAATTAGCAGTATCACAAGGAACAGCATGTATGGGAGATCAAGCATGTTTGGAGGAACATAAAAGGGTCTTTTGATTTTTAGATAATGAATAAAGATAGTGGGATACAGGTAAGGAAAGAGGAAAGTATTGCAAATAGTGCTGGGAGAGGATGATCTCTGGTTGACAAAAAAGGTCCTGGTCACCGTGTTATCTAAGATTTGAAAGCCTGGACGCTAAAGTCAGACCTGGTCCAAGCCTATTTTGCACTCACTAAGATGAGAACCTGGCCTGAAAGTAGGAGAGATTAGATTCTGGGATCAGACTCTCCTATCTTCATTTTTCAGCTCTTTCATTTGTGGGGTAAATGACCTTATGCAAGTTGCTTAAACACTTGTGCCTCAATTTTCAATCCTGTAAAAATGGATGATACTAGTGCCCACTTCTTAAAATCAAGTAGATAAATCTATGCAAAGTGTTTGACTCATACTATATTATTTTCATTAACTTTTCTAACCTTTGATTTTCCTCATGCGTAACAGGATTGTAATAGTATTTACTTACAGACAGACTGTGAGAATTAAAGTTATGCAAAGCTCTGGGCAAAATGGGTAATATAGCAAGCACTCATTCTGAGTAGCTACTCAGGCACTTTCCATATATTTATCATCTACCTATATATACCAGGTACTTTCCTTGTATTTGGGGGGGGGTGTCAGGAACAGACAAGCCAATGAGCTGCAGGGACATGGGACAGGTAATAAACAAACCAGAAACCTGATGCCACATGATAAAAAGTAAAGCAGTTCCCAAGGGGAAAAGATGGATGTGAGAGGGCACGGAGTACCTCAGTGCTGTGGTGTTGGGACAGTGAGTGAGAAGGGAGAGCCAGGAGATGAAGGCCAGTCAGGTCTGTTCCTGGGGAGCTCTGCTGTCCAGTGAAAACAAAATGCAAGCTGTACATGCCATGTTAAATTTTCTAAGAGCTGTAGTTTTTTTTTAAATTAGAACAGGTGAAATTAGTTTAACCTTATATGCAAAACATCATTCCAACACATAATCACTATAAAAATATTACCAGGATAGGTTTATTCTGGTATATTCTCCTTTCTCTCTCTCTCTCTCCTTCTCTCCCTCTCTCTCTCTCTCTGTCTCTGTATCTCAATCTATCTCATCTTTGAAACTGGCATGCAATTTTCCATTTGCAGCACCTGTCAATTCAGGTCAACCACATTTCAGGTGCTCAGTTGCTACATGTGCCCCGTGGCCACCATCACAGAGGGTACAAATGTGGATAGAGCACTGAGTAGTGTAGTTCATGGAACGGGATTTGGATTTTATTCTAAGTAGAAGGGAAGTCACTGAAGAGTTTCCAGTGGGGGGAGGTGTTGTGAATGTGTTTGAGATTGTGGGGATTACTTGATTTGCTTTCATCTTTAAATCATCACTCAATACATGTTTTATCAAGTGTGAATCTCATCTCATGCACTTGGCTGAACAATAAATATCCCCTTGTTTTATTTCTTTAAAATCAAATTAAACCCAGTCACAAACCTCACCTGCTTGGCTGACATGTGTTCTCAAGCATCACTGTGGCTCTTCTAAGTCTTTAATTAATGAATGAGTTGGTTGTTGGTGCCCATGGTGGGAGGGGTAACTATGTAGTCTTAAAGCATTGGAAAACTTTTTCAGCATTAGTCCACTCTAATTACTATAGAGACAGCCACCTTCTGAGTCCACAGAGTCCTGGAATTGAGTGGTTCTCACAGCATCTATGGCACAGGCACTATGACAGAAAGGATGCACAGTACCTACACCCCAGACTGCCTGGTTTTTAAATTTAAGGCATATACTGATTTCCATTTTCTCCCAACCCCAAGGACAACCTTTTTCTCTTTTTCTTTCTTTCTTTCCCCCTTTCCAAAGAATGTCTAATATGATCTTTTCAATCACTCAGCTTTCAAAAGAGACAGAAGGAAGGGTTGTCTTCAACAGCTCTTGCCCTCCCACCTCTGCTTCTTGAAGTTTCTGATGCCAATAATTTGAATGGGCTTGACTCTGCTCAGAACAAATGAGTGAGAAACAAGGGGCGGGGGTACATGCAAATCAGTACCTCGGTGAATTGCCCTGCCACACTAGCTATTATTATTGTATAGTAGACCTTTAATTGGCTATTGAATATTTCTTAAAGTCTCTAAACTGCTTAGACTCACATCAGCCAGAAGTATGACCTAGGTGTGGCTCTGTAAAAGAATAAAAGGCAAAGAAATCATTTCTAAATGATTTATTCATGTCTAATTTTCTTTATGTCTAAGATCTTGATGCTCAAATTGTGATCCCTGAGCCAGTAACGTTGGCATCTCCCAAGAGTTAAAAATGCAGAATCCCAGGTTTTCACCACAGTTCTAAGGCTCAGGTGCCATATTTTAACAAGATCCCCAGATGAGTGATGCACACATTCATGTGTGAGAAGCACTGATTTAAGACACTGTGGTTCTAATTTGGAGCTTATACTTGTTGTCAGCCAGTAGTTCCTGCTGATAAATTAATACATCAAATGGCTATGTCTTGGGGCCTCTGATGTGTAAGGTGCTGAAATTAGGACTGTGGGGAGACACAGCAGTGGAAGACACGCTTTGCCTTCAAGGATCTCATGGTCTAGTAGGAAAGATAAGAGACAAACATGTAACAATGAGTAAGGATTAGCAGAGTCCAGACAATAATCAGTCAACAGGAATTTATACTAGTGAAATGCTTAGGGGATAGAGTTAGGATTTCAGCCAAACCTGAAAAGTGAGGAGGATTTATTGTTTCACATTAGAGAATTTTATTCTCTTTGAATCTAAGGTCATAGGAAGAATAATCAGGAGAAAAAGGAAGTTCCCTCTAATGAAGAGGTACAAGCCAAAGGCAAATTATACTTTCAAGAAAAGCACTAAAGTGCCTGTTTCTTTCTTGATATCTGATGCCAAGCATTAGACAGAGTCCAGAAGGGGACAGCTTGCTGCTAGATTGCACTTTTCCTTGAGGCATGCTTGGTGGCAGACTGTTGAAAACAAATAGCCAGTCACACATCTTTGCAGGTAGCAGCTGTGTGTCCTTGTAAATGGAAGGCACTTCTCAAACTCCAGCTGATCCCCAGATTTTGAAACCAATGAGGGTAGGTTGCAGAGGTGTGAAATTGAAAAGGCCATGGATATACATATCTTAAGGTGACATCTCTACCTACTTCAACAGTAAAATTCCTGGAGGGATCCATGGCACCCTTCAGACTAATGAGGTTGTACAGGTGTGCAAGGGTTTAGACATGTTTGGTGGCCAGACTAAGGGACCTAGGGCTGGAGTCAAATAGACCACTGAAAAAAAGACACTATAGTTCATCTCCATTTGTGTTCCTTGTTCTCTTTCAATATTAATACAACTAAATGTAGAGCTCTACCTTTCATTGAACTCATAATCTTATTTTAGCATTTAATGATTATTTTTCATGATTTGTAGGGACCACATTGTCTGTAACGCACAATTAGAGGTAAGACGCCCTTTCCAGGGTCAATAAAACTACACAACTTTTGTAAATATGACTTGAATATTACACTTTTATTATTTGATTTGCTTTAGCAATCAGGAATTTAAGATATAATTGAATCATGTCAAGTGCATTAACATTGCACATAAATCCAAGAAAAGAATGTGACAAGTACACTATAGACTTAATCCAGAGTTATCTAATTGTTTTGCCCTGAAATAAAACTATGCTCTTCTTTCTAGAACACATACACTAACCTAGGGACTTCGGGTTGCAGAATTCATTTGTGTTCTTGGATTTTCATTTTGAAAACTTCCAGAAGAGAGCACGTATCCTGCTGATAGCAAAGAATGCCTTAGCTCTGAAAGTCAAACAGCTGATAAATATGAATAAAACCCTAATCAGTTTTAATGACTACAAAGCATAATGCCGGATCAGGGCAATCCAGGGAAATGGGCAGTATATTTTTGGGGGGTGGAATTCAGCAACTTTTTAAGAGATACTGTTGGGGTAAGAAGATCCCTAGTTATGAAGTTCAGTGATGGCAGGGGAGGGTATGTGCAAGCATTAATACAAGCTTTTATTCATGCTTGTGTAATAAGCTTTCTATGGCTAGATTTTTTTTCAAAATACTCTTTCTGTTCAAGGCAACATGAATATCCATTGAGCAGCTGGCATGAGGAGTGGGTGACTGTCAACTGGAAAGAATGAGAAACTGAAATCTGCGCTAGAACTTAGTCACATGACTAAAGCCAAGCACACACTACTGAGCAGGTTCTTCAATCAGATTTCCTGGGCTTGAATCCTGAGGGAAGACTGACTGTTGGATTTATTACAAAGCAGTTGTCTGTGTCCTGTCTCTACCTGGCCAGTTAGGCTCTCCATGACTCAGTTTTCCCATCTGCAATATAAGAGTTTAATAGCAATTTTGTACATATTAGAAGAGTAAATGTATGTGTGCATAAGTAAATAAATAAATATGAATTTATATATTCTATATAAATATATATCTTAGAAGAATGTCTGGTATATTCACTGCAAAAACAAGCAAATGTAGGCTTGTTTTTATTAATGATATTGTTAAAATAACAACTTTGAGTTGTAAATGAGCTAGTACTTTAGAAAAATAAATCAACAGCCCAACCTCTCACTTTTCTTAGAATGTTAAGAATGTGAAAGGATTGCTCAAGCTTTCAGGGGACCTTGAATGTCAGCCATGGGTAAGAAATGTAAAGACTCATCTAGAAGTACTGGTAGTGCAGAGATGCAAAGACTATCCCAGAGGAGACAATGTTTACATTGAGGTTTGGGGGATGAGAAGGCAGTCACACAAAGATGGAATAAGAAGGCGTGCATAGCCACGCTGAAGCATGCGAAAGCATTGCATTTTCATAGAGTGCAAGCAGTTCAATTTCACTACAAGTGGCAGGGATAGGTATAAGGTGGTGAGAGAAGAAACATACAAAGAACAAGGAGAAACTTGTGAAGAACTGTGCTGTCACACTGAAGAATGGACAATAGGAAGCAGCTGCAGGATCTTACACATGAAACTAAGGGTGAGTCATGATCAAATCTGGCTTTGAGCTACCATTCAGGCTACATATGGTGAATGGGTTGGAGAAGATTAATATTGGGGTATAGGAGTCTATTTAGAGGACCCTCAGTGTAATTCAGACCACAGATGTGGGTACTTAAACTAAACCCAGTGGAATCTCACCAGATGTTTACTTGTATTCAATTAGGTGTATTCAAGAGAAGGCAGTTTGAGGGGATAAAGGTATGCCAACACTTTCAGTTCACTATTTGATGGCATGTCTGCTTTTTGGGCTTCAGAGAAAGTCCAAAATAGGAGATAAGACACCCTCACTCCTTCAGTATCTGTAAATCTCATGATATATATCTCTCACCATGTTGTCACATGAGGATTTAAATATACCCATGTTTCATCCAGTATGACTTCTAAATATGTATCACCATCTTCATCTAGTGCCCAGTTGAAGAAATAGCAATGTGTTCTAATACTAGAGGGAAAAGAAACTAGGATTTCCTGAGAAGCAGTGTGTCTGTCTCTCCTCAGGCACCTTCTTGAGGTGTTCTCAAGGGTCATTATCATCACTGTTGTTTTAGCAAATTTCCTGTTATGATAACAGAATACCACAAATGGGCTAATTTATAATGAACAGAAGTTTATTTGGCTCAGGGTTCTTGTGACTGAAATCCAATACTGGGGGAAAGGTACACACATCTGATGAGGTTCTTCTTGCTGAGTCAAAGTTTTGTATATACTCCTCTTTGGTATTATATGCTGAAGATGAGAGAGAGTAAGGTGGGGGGCAAAAATCACTTTTTAATAGACCAGGGTAATGCATTAATCCACACATGAGGGTAGGGATCCATGACCTAACTGCCTCTTAAAGATTCTACATCTCAACACTGATGCTCTGGAAATTTAGACTCCTTCTAATACATAGAATTTGAGAGGCATAGTCAAACCAGAGCAACTGTCCATGACTTTCACCTATCATGTTTTGAGCATGATATTATGGGAGGTATGACTTCCTGTAGTGACTTGGGAGCACAGCAAAGTTGGAGAGATTTAGTAGGTGGTATTGACAACGTCTGCGATGGCTTAAATGTGGGGTGCAAGAGGTAGGGAGGAGTTCAGATTGGGAACTGTAACTCTGGCTTCATAACCAGGTTCAACTCTTATTTTCCATTGCTCAACATCATCATCAAAAAAAAAAAAACAAATAGAAGAAATTATCCCTTTGCATCCCTGCCTTCTGGATGTTAGAGTCAGCTTGGGTTCAACCTTGGAGAGTGATGGTACAAAAATTATGCTCTGAATTCACAATCCCTCCCTGTATGTTTATACACTGATAGTTTCTAATTCAAAAAAATGTGAAAGACAGATAAAATTGAAAAGTTATGCAGATTTTCCCAATGGTAAAAGGGAACTGTTATATTCCCAAAATTAAGGTACTCAGACCTTATAATCTAACCAATAGGTTCAAAGCAAGTAGACTTCCTGAAGCTAAAAGAAATATAGTTGTCATTTGACAGGTGAATAAGCAGTGTGGCAATGAATGGAAGAAAACGAGGGATTAGTTTAAACTCTAGGGAGGTAAATAATTTCCTGGGTTGACAGGCAGTCAAAGGCAATCCAGGAAGATAGATGAGCCAAGTTCAGTAAATCGTAGTGTAATCCTCATGCCAGAGGCTGCTCTGACATGAAGCACTGGTATATATTCTAGGAATTTATCACATTCTTTAGCTAGAGCCTCCACTCAGAAATCTGCTTGAATATACCCAGACTAGCCCTTGGGGAGGTTGAGACAGAGAGAGGATGTTGGAAGGGAGATTAGAAAAGACTCGGGCCTCCACATTTTCAATTCAAATAAAGCATCTTGGTTGGATCTTCCTCTGGAATTTGACTTGAAGAAAGAGCTCTGATTATAATAAAAAGTTTCAGGAAACCTCAAGAACTCAAGTTACCGAAGGGCTTACAGAATTGGGTAAGATGAGTCCACTTGCCCCCTGGCTTGTTTTGACAATCCTTTGGGTAACACAATGGTGTTGCCTTTTGTAGATTACCTACTCCACACAGCGCATTCCACTGGGCAATTCCTGCCTTGTGTGTTCATTGGATTTCTTGAACCTGCAGTGAAATGCTTCTGCCTGAGTTGAAGCCTCAGTGGCATCTAACTTCTCACCCAAAAGACATTAGTTCATCTATTAAGACAAGTTTTTGCTATGAAATTCACTTTCTGATTTGCACTGTTTTATGACATTATCAGTTCTAGTGATTATCTGGTTATGAATAACACCATTGCATCTAGGATCAAAAGTTCCATGTGAAAGGCTCAAAGGGCTACTTTGGAAGAATGTCAGGTCTTCTCTATAGCTTCCAAAATGTTTCTTCTAAGTTACAAGACACAGTACAATGTGAAATCAGAAGACTTGCAAAGAAATCTTGATCAGATTCAAATTCCTGCCACTTTGATTCCTGTTATGTATTGAGGAAATTCTTTAAAAAATACCAATATTAAGGTAGCAAGTGCCTGCAATCCCAGCTACTTGGGAGGTGAAGGTAGTATTAGGCCTATAGCCAGTATTAGGCTAATACTGGCTATAGGCAAAAACATGACACCCTATCTGCAATATACTAAAGCAAAAAGGACTGGGGGTATGGCTTCACTGGCCATTGGTATAGTGGTGCAGTGCTTGCTTAGCAAGTGTGAGACCCTAAGTTCAAATCCCAACACTCCCCAAAAAAACCCAACAAAAACCAAAACAAAACAAAGAAACAATGACTCACATATTTAGGTCATGAAGAATGAGTAATGGCAGCAGATTCTCCACTAGGATAGCGTTTCAATTTCAAGTGGCACAACACCCAAAGAAATGATAACTTTGAAGATTATCATGAGGTAATCAATTATTATCATGAAATAAGTTTTTGAACTGCACTAAATCAGGTATCACTGCAGACTAGATTCTAGCAGAGACCAGTGAGATAACAGATGTCAAACCCTTCGGCAAAAGTTGTGGGAGAAATACTTAAAATGGAAAAGATGATATCTATAAAATTAATTTTCCCTGGATGTGGGAAATGACAGCCATTGATCAATTTTAATGGCATATTTCTCTGGCTCTTCTGCATCTCACTGAATTAGGTTATCAAGGCCTACCAGAAAGTGAATAATTAGAAAACAACTGAACTTTCTAAAGGTAGGTGATCCTGCAAAGCAAATAACAGTAACTGGACCGACCTGTACTAAAAGATTCATCTAGTCAGAATGTAGAACCCAGAGTCCAGTTTTACTCCTGTGGCAACTGAGGGACGTCTTATTAATGTCACATTCTCTGTTGAGAAAGGAAGTCACGTATATAGTCTTTCTACATAAGAATGTGCCTTGGGCATAAAACCTTTTCTTTTTTTTTTTCTGTTTTTTAATTTTATTATTCATATGTGCATACTTGGTTCATTTCTCCCCCTGCCCCCACCCCCTCCCTTACCACCCACTCCCCCCCTACCTCTCCCCCCCAATACCCAGCAGAAACTATTTTGCCCTTATTTCTAATTTTGTTGTAGAGAGAGTATAAGCAATAACAGGAAGGAACAAGGGTTTTTGTTGGTTGAGATAAGGATAGCTATACAGGGCATTGACTCACATTGATTTCCTGTGCGTGTGTGTTACCTTCTAGGTTAATTCTTTTTGATCTCACCTTGTGTCTAGTTCCTGGTCCCCTTTTCCTATTGGCCTCAGTTGCTTTTAAGGTATCTGCTTTAGTTTCTCTGTGGTAAGGGCAACAAATGCTAGCTAGTTTTTTAGGTGTCTTACCTATCCTCACCCCTCCCTTGTGTGCTCTCGCTTTTATCATGTGCTCAAAGTCCAATCCCATTGTTGTGTTTGCCCTTGATCTAATGTCCACATATGAGGGAGAACATACGATTTTTGGTCTTTTGGGCCAGGCTAACCTCACTCAGAATGATGTTCTCCAATTCCATCCATTTACCAGCAAATGATAACATTTCATTCTTCATGGCTGCATAAAATTCCACTGTGTATAGATACCACATTTTCGTAATCCATTCGTCAGTGGTGGGGCATCTTGGCTGTTTCCGTAACTTGGCTATTGTGAATAGTGCCGCAATAAACATGGATGTGCAGGTGCCTCTGGAGTAACCTGTGTCCCAGTCTTTTGGGTATATCCCCAAGAGTGGTATTACTGGATCAAATGGTAGATCAATGTCTAGCTTTTTAAGTAGCCTCCAAATTTTTTTCCAGAGTGGTTGTACTAGTTTACATTCCCACCAACGTGTTAATATCAGACCACAAACTCTAAAGTTGATACAGGAAAGAGTAGGAAATACTCTGGAGTTAGTAGGTATAGGTAAGAACTTTCTCAACGAAACCCCAGCAGCACAGCAACTAAGAGAGAGCATAGATAAATGGGACCTCATAAAGCTAAAAAGCTTCTGTGCATCAAAAGAAATGGTCTCTAAACTGAAGAGAACACCCACAGAGTGGGAGAAAATATTTGCCTGCTACACATCAGACAAAGGACTGATAACCAGAATAAATAGGGAACTTAAAAAACTAAATTCTTCCAAAACTAATGAACCAATAAAGAAATGGGCAAGTGAACTAAACAGAACTTTCTCAAAAGAAGAAATTCAAATGGCCAGAAAACACATGAAAAAATGCTCACCATCTCTAGCAATAAAGGAAATGCAAATTAAAACCACACTAAGATTCCACCTCACCCCTGTTAGAATAGCCATCATTAACAACACCACTAACAACAGGTGTTGGAGAGGATGCGGGAAAAAGGAACCCTCTTACAACTGTTAGAACCTTTTCTTATAGAGAGGTAAGGAGCCCAGATAGCTGGTGCTGGGCTTATCTCTTTGGGAATATTTTGTTTATTCTAGACTTGATGTGTACTTCTTTGTTCTATGTAAGCATGTTCCTTTAATGGCACTTGGCCAGCCCCACTGCCAGATTTATTTCCCGTGGGGAGGGAATGAGATCAAGCTACATGCATACCCTCTTCCTGCTGCAGAGTGAGACCTTCTGGCCATGAGGGGGTCCATGTTTGTTACTGAAGCCAGGGTAGTCTGGCTCTTCTTTATGTGAGCAAAGCATTGTTCCATTCAGTGACAGTATGAGTTGTGTCAGTCTTGGTGATCTCTATACTGCAAATTGTGCAGTAGGTTAACATCTTGGGGATTTTGCTCCTGGTGGTAGATAAGGTGAAGCTCTTAGCTATGCTCCATGCACAGCGAGGTCTAACAGGTGTCATGTGCTCAACCAGCTCCTCCTCATATTTAGCAGTAGTGCATATCTATTTCCTAAGATATCCAAGGAGTGCTTTGAAAATGGGGAAGGGCAACAAACTGTATAATATCGAGCTTGCCTAATGCACAGCAGAGAAGTCCCCTGGGATCTAAGAAATCCTACTTAGAAAACTAAATCTCTGATGGCGGCATGGTTACTCCTGTGCTTTAGAACTCTGAGCCTTTGATTATGGTCGTTAAAATTATACCCGATGTTTTTAATATTATTGCATTTTATTGTGAAGAAATTAACACACATATTGCTTCACCCAGCAAAGCTAAGGTATATTAACATGCAGAAAATGTATTCAGGAAGAGAAACAGAAGGAGAAAAATGCAGATACAAAAGTCTGTTATTGCCTTAGCATTGCTGTGTGACAATGATTTGTTCACTACTATGGACAACCAGGGTGAGTTGCTGGGACCTGAATGGGGAGGGTTAGAGAATTTCACTAACAATTGCATCCTTATGGTTAAAGGTTGTCCCACGAGGTCAATGCTCTTTATCTGTACCATCACAGAAGAGCAGGGGACACTGTGCAGAGGAAGATTCCACCCCAGCAGAAGTTTGAGTAGAAGTGGATTCAAGGCAGGTGTAAGAGATAATGCTTAACGGAAAAAAGTTGGAAAACACATAAAAAAGACAAAAATTTTGTTTTAATTATAGATTACCCTTTATCTCACCACACAGAGTTCTACTGGTGAATATCCTCATATCATTATGCCTGTGCGTTTTGGTTTTTAATTCTACTTTTCATAGCATTTTTAACTAAACATTTTTGTCTCTTCAAGATATTTTCATGCTGATGAATATTGTTCTGTGACACTTTTTCAAAACATTGAACAATATTCCATTATACAATTTGCTAAATGATGTCTCTAATAATGGCTGGCCATTGAGTTGTTGCATGGCTGTTAATTATTCTCTCTTCATTACCTCAGAGATGTGAAATTCCTAGTGAAAAGTATGCACTTTTTAAGGCTTATCAGCCTCAAGGAAAGTTATGTCTTTCTTATCAGTGGGAGAATTCTAGATGCCCTTCATTTGATATTACTATTGTGGTCTGACTCCTGGCAATATAATACATATTTATTTTTATAATTAATTGTAGTAAGACATTTTGCATTTAAAAAATTTTTATTACATTTTTCTATTTCTGGTGAATTTAAAATTTTAGTTTTCTTGGCAGTTTGTGTATCTTTGCAAATAACTTGTAATGAGTATTTTTAATACTAAAACAACCATTAAAATATATTATATAATTTCAATTAAAGACAAAATTATACCATATATTATACATATGTAATTAAAAATAAATTGCCATATGCTCCACCAATGGGTCTATATCCAAAGGAAATGAAATTGGTGTATTAAAGACACATCTGTACACCCATGTTTAAAAATGGTAACAACCTAAGTGTCCATCAGTTGATGAATGGATAATGAAAAGATGCTACCAGCACACAATGGAATACTATTCAGCCATAAAAAGAATGAAATCCAGTCTCTGGTGACACGTGTGGAACTTGAGGTAATTATATTAAGTGAACAGAAAGATAAATTACCATGTGATCTCACTCCTATTTGAAATCTAAAAAAGTTCGTTTCAAAGAAATGGAAAGGAGAATGGTAGTTACCAGGGGCTGGGGAGAGTACAGGTGAGGGTTGGATGAGAAGAGGCCAATCAATGGGTAGTAGGTTACTGTTAGATGGGAATAAGAAATTCTGGTGTGCTATGGAACAGTAGGGTGACTATAGATAATAATTATGTGCTGTATATTCCAAAAATCTGGAAGAAAGGATTTTGAATGCTTTCACCATAAAGAAATGAAAATGAGGAGCTAGACATTTAACCTGATTTAAACATAACACAATGTGCACATGTATCAAAACACCACATGGTACCCTGTAAATATGGACAATATTTATGTATCCATTAAAAATAAATTTAATTTAAAGATAAAATAAAATTTATATGTAAACATGTTTTATACAAATTAAAATTTTTCCTTATTTTTGTTTATAGGGCTTTTTGATATTTAAATTTAACTGTTAATGCAGTCATAGTCAAATATATCACTATTTTTCTTAGTGGTCTCTGTCTTCATGTTTATGGAAAAGTATAAAAATACTCACTTATACTTTAACAGTTCTTTTGTGGTTTAATTTCTTAACATTTAATTTGATTTTCAGGTGGAATTGATGTTACAACATGGCATAAGAAAGATAACACTTTGCTAATTTCCCCAATTAGCTGATAACTTAAACTTAGCAATAATAATTTATTATCTAAAAACATGTAGGTAACTTCCCCCCTAGCTGGACATGCCAACATTATCTCACATTAAATGTGTACAATTGACACTCTTTTCCTACTTGTGCACTTGTTTTAGAATATGTTTTTAACTGATTAAAAAGAATTGCATGCACCATTGAGATGACAGCAGGTCCTGATGCAGAGAAGCAAAAGCAAACGAGGGTCTGGATGTTATTTTTAAGTTGGTGATGTTTGTCTCATTTCGTGTGTCTGGATGAACTTGTTTGGCATAGGGCAAGTCTTCAATGGAAGCTTGCTGGTTATTTGAGCAATAGAGACTAGTTTTGCCTTTGTCTTCAAGTACCCTTAAGGTATTCTTTAAGACCTTGCTTCCTGACTGCTTTTTATAAAGATTCAACCCATGAGGCCATGCCTCCAGTAAGTGAGGTAACTGAAATTTGAATGCAGTTCTGTCTGGTACCCATGTGTCCTTTTACTTTTTGTGGTTCTGGGAATCAAACCGAGGACCTTGTGCATGCTGGGAAAGTACTCTACATGGAGCCTTATCCTTGGCTCCCATCTACTTGTCACTCATTCCCAAGATCACAACAAGTTTTCCTGAGTTACAGTTTTGGTTGTCTTGACCTAAGATTTATGAATGAACATCAATGAAGCTTGCCTAAAATGGCACTACTACATCTGTACTGACTGCAGACTGCTCACTGAGCTAAGATGTGAAGACCTCTGTCCTCCTCACTCAATGCCCACTCTTGCTTTTTGTGGGATAAAATGTAAAGGAAGAAGGAATAGAACTTACCACAAATACAAAAAGAACCCATATGTTGGTTTTAGGTGTATTTATGTTGAAATCAATACAACATCCACAACTGATCATATCTTAAAAGAAATAAAGTACTTTGAGTAGTGTAAATGAAAGCCCTAATGCTAACAAGGGAAGCAGAACATTGGAAAAGCCAAAATAGGTATTGCGTTACTTTAGCAAATTATGCATTTGGCTCTGATCTGAAGTATTTTTTATTGTAATGAAAATTTGGCTATAACTGGAGAAAAGTGAAGACAAATCAGAAAAATAAGGCATTAATTCGATAAATTGACATTGACAGTTACAAGAAAGATTGTAATCGGAAAGAAAGACATTCACCCTGCAGCTTTACTGAGACATCAATGACACATTCTTTGATGGACCATTCTTCCTTTAAGATACCCACTTTTCTGAATCTTTCATTCCACAAACTTTCATTAAGTCTGACTAAGCACTGTAATAGATGGAGATGCTAAGATGTACAGCAGAACAAGAAGGACATGAGCCTTCCCACTGTGGAGAAAGGTCTAGTGAGACAGGTGGCAAAATAACCATAATACAGATCTGCATGAGAAAAACAATAGAAAGACACATAACACATTGTGGTCATGCCATGAGATATGTGGTTGGGTGGGTGAACCAGGGAAAGTTTGGTTGAGTAGGTGGTATTAGATTTGAACCTAGAGAAATAAAAAGATTTCAATATGGATAAAAAGAATTCTTCACTGAAATGGCAGCTTAGAAAGAGGCAAGGGTATGTGAAAATGCATGACTGCTTTTTTAGGGTATGTTGAGTAGTTTAGAGCGAGTAGGACAGAAGGTGCGGAGAGGCATATGTTGGGAAGTGAAGCCAAATAGATAAAGTTTAGTTATGACTCTTTGCAATGCATATGATAGAAGTCCAAATTAAGCTAGTATGAGCAAAAAGAAGCCAATTGAAGAAAACTGGGTTATGTATTTCATGGACTGCGAAGATATTAGGGAGTTCAAAGGGACATGTGAA
Organism: Castor canadensis; assembly: GCF_047511655.1. NCBI lineage: Eukaryota > Metazoa > Chordata > Mammalia > Rodentia > Castoridae > Castor > Castor canadensis. The sequence goes on along the minus strand of NC_133389.1, from coordinate 169,305,613 downwards.
TCTCAGAAATAATGCAAAATGGTTTTCTTGAATATTATGATCATTTCATCTCCCACCCACTCTGTGTTCAGAATGGCAGCCTCATACTTCTCCAGTCTGAATGAATAGAGTGGTCCTCATTGTTTGTGAGTTTGACATTTTCCAGCTTTGGATTTATTGACCCAGTTTGGGAAGGCACCCATCTCAAACCAATCAGTCTGGTTAGGGACAGAGAAAGATATTTCTGGAAGAACAAAGAGGAGTGCTAGAGAGTTTTACATATTTCTGCCATAAGTAGGAAAAGGAACAGTGTAATAAGCAAGTTGTGAGAGTTTAATTTTCCTCCCAATTATCCTTTGCCTCTTCTTCTTTTCCTCTTGTCCCAATGTATGACTCTCCATCCACCATCCCTTTCCTTGGCTCATCTTCTCATTTTGTCATGTCCTTTCCCTGCTCAGTGTCTCCTATTCTCTGGGATGCCTTTTCTAGGCATTTTTGCTTTGAAAAAAATAGCAGTACAGATAAAAAGTATGAGCCTAAAATTTTAATACTGCTATTTCATTCACCTGACAAACCCTCTTGCCTCCTTACAGTGAAGGGATATTAAAAAGCAACAGAAGTAATAATAACTTAAATAGATGTGCAATCACCATGTGCTAACTCCTATGTCTGTATTATCCTATTTACCACAGGGCAACTCAACAAGGTAAGTTTTTATTGTTAGGATCTAACTACATGGTGTGGTTGGGGTACAAGTGTAAGCTGTTTGACTCAAAAATTCTTGTGTACAGTCACTTGATTGTCTAAAATAAAGGATACTGTCTCTGCCCAAGGGAGATCATTGACTAATAGACAGACACAATGTAGGATAACAAGCAAGATGACACGGGTCAGTGCTGATTTACTAATTGGAAGAATTCATAGGAGGGGCACCTGAAAGGGAGAAAGTCTTCCTGAGGAGTCCAGCCTAAGATAAGTCCTGGGACTGGGCTGCAGTTGGCCAGGTAAGGAAGGAATATAAAGGCTTCCAGGTAAAAGACACACAGGCAGGGCAAACATGATGTGTGAGAAGGTGGTGCTGCTATGCAGTTACTGAAAGGCACTGGGTTTAGGAGAGGCAGAACTTAGGTTAGGGTGGGAGCATTGGCAAGCGATGCAACTGAAAATGCAAGTAAGGGGCCCATGAGAAGTGTGTCACTCATCAGATTGAGGAGTTTGGACTTTATCAGAAGCAATAGCTAACCTTAGAAGAATTCTCAGCGTCATCAAAGTCATGCTTTAGAAAGATCACTCTTACAGGCAGCAGAGAGGCCGAGACCAGGAGATTAATTAAGAAGAAATACCTAGAGTCTAGGCTAGGCAGTCTGAGGATGGGTACAAGCCTTTCATTTCAATGTCTCAGGTTCTAACCAATTGCTACTGAACACAATTGAATGAACCACTGCTGTGGAAATCTAGGAAAGAAATAGGAAGGTTTTGACATAGCAGTCATTCATCAGATTAAGGAGTTTGGACTTTATCAGAAACAATAGCTAACCTCAGAAGAATTTTCAGCATCATCAGAGTCATGCTTTGAAAATACAGGAGGGACAGAAATTACAGAATGAATTCTCTAGAGAGTAGAACTTTAAGAAGACCACATCTGCTTTTCGGCTCATTAGTGAATCTTTTCTCTTTTTACCTTTTAATATGCCGAACATTGTAAAACATGAAGCAGTATAGGAAGTAATAGAATCCTTACCACCCATGATCCTAACTGCTTGCTATATTTGCAACATTTGTTAAATAGTCTTCACATTGCTGCTAGAATCTATAATCGTTGTTTGTAGTAGTCTCACAGCTTAAAATTGGTCAAGATGACATACCATAATTTAAGTGGTTGTCTATTGTTAGACATTTAAGCTACTTGCCATTTTGGACATAGCTCACACTTGTTGAAGAAAGCTGGAATAAACAGCTTCAGGCATAATGGGTCTTTGAGAAAGATCACTGTCACTTCTTTACTGTACCTTTTTCTTGGTGTTTGTAGGGAGCAGTCTCTGGGGAAAAACTGCTGCTATACAGTTATGTAGCCTTGGGTGAAGGCTGTGAAGGAGATAGCTGCTTCTAAATGACTGAGAAATCTTCTGGAGCAAGGACAAATTTTTTAACACACTCCTTTTATATTCTATTTCAAAATATTGATTTCAAAAATTATTCCAGGGGTTAGTGGTGAAGCTCAATGGTAGAACACTTGTCTGACATGTACAAAGCCCTGAATTTGATCCCAAGTGCCATAAAAATAAAAGAATAATTGAATATATGAATGAATGGATAAATAAATATTTTAAATCTTCATCCATATTGTTCACATCTAGGACAACTTTGACAGTAGAGGATTCTCTTTATATATTTGTCTAATGAATGAACAAACAAATGAGTAAGCAAACAAAAGGGAACAAATGCAGATAAAGCAATTAGAACAAAACTCTCACGTTCCATTTCACATGCATTTGTGTGCATTTGTGTCATAGGACAAAATTTTCTTAAAGAAATGATATTTCTACTAGGAACAGAAACATACATGATGGGAAAATTTAGAAAGAAGTCAAATTATATTTAGAAAAAATAAGGATACTCAATTTAGAAAACATGTTTTATTTCAAATTGAAGAAAATCTATTAGAATCCTATCATGTGGACTAGTGAGAATAAGGCAGAGAGAGAATGAGGGAGAGAGAGAGAGAGAGAGAGAGAGAGAGGAGTAGGGTAGTAATTAATATACATCCCCACCAGCAGGTTATGAGGGCTTCATTTTGTTAACACTTAGAATTTTAGACATTTAGAGAGAGATGGAGAGAGAGCTGCCATATATATTAGTCATTATACAAGAACCACAGAAGTGGAGTAAGGATTGGAGACCTAAAAACCAAAGCTTAATTTCTACTCTGCCACTAAATATTTGTGTTTTGTTTGTTTTGCAGTGCTGGGGATGAAACCCAGGGCCTTGCTCATACTAGGCAAGCACTCTACCACTGAGCCACAAATCCCAGCCCTGCCACTAACTGGGAAATCTCAAGTAAGTCATCTTGTTCATCTATGTGATAAGAGCATTTGCTAACATTCTAGTGCTTTAGAGTTTACTAATAGACTGTGTTTCAAGCTTGCCAACAAGCATGACTAACCAACAATTGACTATTGAACCTTTTCCAGCCTTTGTTTCCTCATATATATGTACATGTGCATACTGTATAGATGTATGTATATATATGTATACATACATTTGTGTAGATAAAAAGAATACCTGCTTCAAAAAGTTGTTATGGAGGTTAAATGAAGGAATGCAAAGTCCTTGGAATACAATTATCTCCAAATAAATTCCATCTATGACAATCACATCGCTGTGGGGGACACACAACCTGTGTGCCAGGTTCATTGCAGTAAATATGGATTCCTAACTTCTGGCTACTCAAAAAGCAGTCCTTAGCTGGACATCAGAATCACACTGGCATATTTATGAAATGCAAAAACTCAGGCCCCATCCCCAAACTACTGAATAACATAGCCCCCAGGTTATATGTACGTACATTAATGTTTGAGAAGGGCTCTTCTACCCAAAGGTCATTTCCCTTCTCCCTTTCAACTTTTCTGTGGACAGTAGTGAATCATCCCCATGCTCAACTAATCATACCCTCCTGCTTTCTTGGGAAAGTATCAAAGTTCACTTTTTCCAGCTCCATTTTGAAGCTAAATATTTCTAAGAATAGTGTAAAGGAAGGTCTCTGGGGGCTCTCAGAAATGCTTTTGTTTTCCCATCACACATCCACGCTCTTGCTTCCTCCCTGTGAATGCTGTGAGAGAATAAAATTTCTGAATTTGGGCTGCCATTTCGCATCCAGGCAACCATAATGAAGAAAAGGCCAACCCAATAATAATGGCAGAGTATGATTGATGTTAGAAGCTAGTTCTTGGTAATATTATTGAGATGCTTAATCAGCCCTGCCAGCACCTATTTGAAGTGTTCTTATTGAGAGAATCAGTAGTAAGTACTTATCCTTACTCAAAGAAAAACCTTTGCTCTCATCTACTGGGAAGTGGTCGGTAGGTCCTTGGAACATCATGCTTGACAGGGGCATCTTTGCTTGGGCACTTGAGCCACGAGACAATCGAGCACTGATTTGTGATTGGGGTTTTAGTAAGGGAAGTAGTCTCTTTTCTGTCTTAGAATAGACTGGAGACTAAGGATTTCAGCCTGAACTCTACAAAGGCTGGAGACGAATGGACAACCACAGAGGCAGGATGTGATCAAGTCTCAATAAAAACTCTGGACACCGAGGGTCTGGTGAGCTTCACCAGTGACACTCTGTGAATATTACATGTTGTGACTGACCGTGACTCCATGGGAGAAGATTACTGGAAACTGATGGATTCCTCCTGGACTCTGCCCTTGGCTGACTTTAATTTGTATTTTTCCCTTGTAATAAACTGTGACTGGTTTTGAGTTACAAAACCTCCTCTGAACTTGCAATTGATGTCAGAAGGGCAGTTTTGTATGGATGACCATTCTGTCTGACCCTCCAAGTTGGCACAAAACTCACAAAGAATAACACATTGTACACATTAAACCACTCTCAGTCAGAAGCCCAGTCCACCCTGAAGGATATGCAGTGATTCTCAAATGTTTTGGTCTCCATATCCCTTTACATTCCTAAACACTAGAAAAGGCTTCAAGAAATATTCATATAGGTCACATCTATTGATGTTGACTGTGTTCAGAATTAAATCAGAAAATAATTTAAAAATTACTAAATGGATTCACCATTTAAAAATAACTAATAAACCCATTGCATGTTAACATAAGCATTGACAAATATATAGATATAAAATCTATAATCCTATTTCCAAAATACCTTTAAAAACAACATTGTTTTACATTTTAAAAAAACTCCTAAATGCCTGGCACAATAGGAAATATGCAGATTCCTAGATCTACTTCTGTTATATGCTGTATTTTATTGTTTTGTTTGAAGTATATGAAGAAAACTCAGACTCATTATGATATGTAGTTGGAAAAAAGAAAAATATTTAAATAGTTTTTCAGATGGTTGTGGATTTCATTTTTGATGCATCAGTTAAATTGAGCAGGTAGTACCAATGTAAAATGTTGAATCCTATCAATGAACTTTTTATACTCTATTATATTAAAATCCACTGGTCTTTTCAGCACTTTTTATGGTTCTTTTACACTTGTATGATACTTTAATGATTGGTTCATTAAATTACACAGATCCTCCAATCATTAACGTTTACTAAGCATTTTTAAAAAGTCACATTTATTAATAGAACTACTGATATCAGCAAGAAATTTTTCAAGTTTTAGGAAGGCTTGAAGCAAATAAAAATTTTCTAATATTCTAATTTTGATTTGAAAGTTCAAGTTATTATTATATTCACAGTATATATTTATTATAAAATTAAGTCTGACAGGGATGACCCTCTATGACACATCAATGGTTTAAATGATGTGGTAATGAATTTAAGGAGAACTTGTGATAATCACCAGATCTGCAAGGACAGAACCCCCCCCACCCCCACACACGTACATAAACAGTGAGTTCTAAAGGGAAGCTCCTCAGAACACAACCTTCATGTCTCCTTCCCAGTTCCCCTTCTCTGTTCCGCTAAGGGATCTGATTGATATACTAGTCCTCACTAGCAGAATTCCAACAGTGTTGGTTGGCTTTGCCATACATTAACTCTAATCTTGGTCAAATTAAATTCTCTGTCTTTCCTTCAGTTTTTCCTTGAGTTTTAACTGAGTTAAGTTAGATAAAGTACTTAGAAGTAAGTGTTAGCTGTTATTACTATTATTTAATAATTTGCTCCTTAGAGTAAGATTTGCATATTAACCAGAAAAATTTCATGCAATATGATTGAATACTCAGTGATAGAATTTTAGTCCGAAGCACTTTGTTTGTTTTTAATTTTTAGGGTCTTATTTTTGGAGGACATGAAAAATTTAGCACTCCTGAAGCCCTGCATGTAATAAAAACCATTTATTTTAAATACTGTGTTAAGCAGCTCTTTCTTATTGGTCAGCCAACACTCTCATTCTAGAGAGCTCCATGAGGAGATAGCTGTGTCTTTGCTTAGTTTTTTTTTTTCCTTTTTCTTTTATTATTCATATGTGCATACAAGGCTTGGTTCATTTCTCTCCCCTGCACCCACCCCCTCCCTTACCACCCACTCTGCACCCTCCCTCTCCCCCCCCAATACCCAGCAGAAACTATTTTGCCCTTATTTCTAATTTTGTTGTAGAGAGAGTATAAGCAATAATAGGAAGGAACAAGGGTTTTTGCTGGTTGAGGTAAAGATAGCTATACAGGGCATTGACTCACATTGATTTCCTGTGCGTGGGTGTTACCTTCTAGGTTAATCCTTTTCGATCTCACCTTTTCTCTAGTTCCTGGTCCCCTTTTCCTATTGGCCTCAGTTGCTTTTAAGGTATCTGCTTTAGTTTCTCTGCGTTGAGGGCAACAAATGCTAGCTAGTTTTTTAGGTGTCTTACCTATCCTCATCCCTCCCTTGTGTGCTCTCGCTTTTATCATGTGCTCATAGTCCAATCCCCTTGTTGTGTTTGCCCTTGATCTAATGTCCACATATGAGGGAGAACATACGATTTTTGGTCTTTTGGGCCAGGCTAACCTCACTCAGAATGATGTTCTCCAATTCCATCCATTTACCAGTGAATGATAACATTTCGTTCTTCTTCATGAATGCATAGAATTCCATTGTGTATAGATACCACATTTTCTTAATCCATTCGTCAGTGGTGGGGCATCTTGGCTGTTTCCATAACTTGGCCATTGTGAATAGTGCCACAATAAATATGGGGGTGCAGGTGCCTCTGGAGTAACCTATGCCACAGTCTTTTGGGTATATCCCCAAGAGTGGTATTACTGGATCAAATGGTAAATCGATGTCTAGCTTTTTAAGTAGCCTCCAAATTTTTTCCAGAGTGGTTGTACTAGTCTACATTCCCACCAACAGTGTAAGAGGGTTCCTCTTTCCCCGCATCCTCGCCAACACCTGTTGGTGGTGGTGTTGCTGATGATGGCTATTCTAACAGGGGTGAGGTGGAATCTTAGCGTGGTTTTAATTTTCATTTCCTTTATTGCTAGAGATGGTGAGCATTTTTTCATGTGTTTTCTGGCCATTTGAATTTCTTCTTTTGAGAAAGTTCTGTTTAGTTCACATGCCCATTTCTTTATTGGTTCATTAGTTTTGGGAGAATTTAGTTTTTTAAGTTCCCTGTATATTCTGGTTATCAGTCCTTTGTCTGATGTGTAGCTGGCAAATATTTTCTCCCACTCTGTGGGTGTTCTCTTCAGTTTAGAGACCATTTCTTTTGATGCACAGAAGCTTTTTAGTTTTATGAGGTCCCATTTATCTATGCTATCTCTTAGTTGCTGTGCTGCTGGGGTTTCATTGAGAAAGTTCTTACCTATACCTACTAACTCCAGAGTATTTCCTACTCTTTCCTGTATCAACTTTAGAGTTTGGGGTCTGATATTAAGATCCTTGATCCATTTTGAGTTAATCTTGGTATAGGGTGATATACATGGATCTAGTTTCAGTGTTTTGCAGACTGCTAACCAGTTTTCCCAGCAGTTTTTGTTGAAGAGGCTGCTATTTCTCCATCATATATTTTTAGTGCCTTTGTCAAAGATAAGTTGGTTATAGTTTTGTGGCTTCATATCTGGGTCCTCTATTCTGTTCCACTGGTCTTCATGTCTGTTTTTGTGCCAGTACCATGCTGTTTTTATTGTTATTGCTTTGTAATATAGTTTGAAGTCAGGTATTGTGATACCGCCTGCATTGTTCTTTTGACTGAGTATTGCCTTGGCTATTCGTGGCCTCTTGTGTTTCCATATAAATTTAACAGTAGATTTTTCAATCTCTTTAATGAATGTCATTGGAATTTTGATGGGAATTGCATTAAACATGTAGATTACTTTTGGGAGTATCGACATTTTTACTATGTTGAGTCTACCAATCCATGAGCATGGGAGATCTCTCCACTTTCTATAGTCTTCCTCAATCTCTTTCTTCAGAAGTATATAGTTTTCCTTGTAGAGGTCTTTCACATCTTTTGTTAGGTTTACCCTTAGGTATTTGATTTTTTTTGAGGCTATTGTAAATGAAATTGTTTTCATACATTCTTTTGTTTAGTTTTTATGATCTCCCCATGTCTTCACATAGCAATTGAACATGTAAACTACAAATCGTTAAGAGAAAACAATTTATTTGCAAGAGAAGTACTTGAAAAGAAGAATTTATCTAAAGATAAAGAATTCATCTTTTTATTTTACCAAACCAAACCACCCTCCCTCTCACCCCCCAAAATAAAGCAAACCACAAAAATTGACAATGACATGTGTCTCCTGGGCCATAGCTCCTGGCAGCACACAGTGTGAGAATGCCATCACTCCTTAGCCCCTTTGGAGACTAAAAACAACTTCTCACTGCACGAGAACCACAAAGGTTTAAAAATGATTTTTCCCGCAGAACAAAGTGCAGGTTATTGCATGTGTTCATATTCGTTTCTGCTCAGCAGAGAATGGCATGCATAATTGTATTTTGGGAGCTCTTTTGTAGAGAGAGATTTATAGGTTTTTGCTTATAAAAACCTATTTCTATTTTAAAATATAGACTCTCAGCAAGTGTCACCCTGAAGAACTGGGCATACTCGACTGTTTTGTTACATTTTAGGGGATAAAAAAAGCATGCGGCAGTTACACTTGTAAGCTATGGCAATGCAGCTGCCACTCTAGACCTCATTACTCAAGACTCTCTTTAGTTCAATTATACACCTCTACAGCTAAGGAAGATGGATGAAGGTCATCTGGGAGCTGTAAACCACAATGCCTTGAATGCAGAACTATGTTCCTAAACTGATTTACACCTTGTTCTCCAGTGTTCTACAGCAGGGGCTTGTATTGAAATGCAGGGGCCATGATTGAAACAAGTTTTTCTTGGCTGTCGCATCACAGTCCAAGCTGGCTGGCAATTATTACCTCTGTTTAAATGGCATGGGACAATGAGTATCACCACCATTACTTCCCTGGTAGCAAAATCAAACCAAACCAAAAGGGGAAATAGACTCCTGGTCAGAACAGCCTTTACATTTCCTGGAAGTTGTAACTTACTTGATTGTGTGTAGTGAGAAAGGAATTGAGTCATTGAAAGGAGCAATTTGCTTTTCCAGAATTGACAGAAATACTGTGGTGTGTTCTGATTTAACTCATGTATAGCTCCTAGTGTGAAACATGTAAAGCACACTAAAAGAAGTTAATTAAACAAGGAAAATCCACATGAACTTCTTGTAGAGTAATGAAAGAGCCTTATAAATTTAAAGTAAGCATATTTTATTGCCCTGTAGCTGCTACAGTCCTTTAATATCCTGGGTTTAACTTCTGTAACTTCTGCCCTAGTTGTTTCTTTAGTGTCACTTAAGAAGGTTGTCACCACTGGAGATTAAAGAACACATTAAAAAATACTTAGCCAAATGTGTGCCTATGAGAACGTGATGCTCTGATTTCCCTTTACCTGTCTCGAGTTGAACAGAGTGTGTCAAGAATATGGTTTCCATAGCCCCCAAACTTACCCTAACGTCACTAGGAGCTAAACAACCTAGGTCTTTATAGATGATTCCACTGGACACATATCCACATATACAAGTGTTTCATAAAAGTTCACTTCTGAGTTATAGGCTATAAAGAATTTTATTTCCACGATATATTTTCATTTGGAAAGAATGAGGTATTACAAGAACGGGCTTGGGTCAGTACACAATCAATCCCACTTCCTTCTCAGAAGAAAATAATGATTGAATTTAAGTCAAATCCCAGGTCTTCTATGACACATTTTCATATGTAAGTTAATCTTGAAGTTAGATTTTTTCATGAGACGATATTTAAGAAGTTCCTTGAACTCTAAACAGCCTTAAACACAGTGGACTTCTAAAACATTTCATCAACATTTAAACTTATCTTAGACGTACTGCCAAAGTGTAGAAAGTATTTTTAAAGGCTACACATGTTATGGTTAGCTTATTGGTGACTTATAAAAGAATTTAAACATTCTAAGCTTCTCAGCCTTTATTCAGTATGTCTTATGGAATCCTAGAAACTAACCTGGGAAGTTTTTACCTTCTGTTTATCGGAATTTCACCTTAGGAATTGTATTTATTTCTGCACCACAGAAATGACCTGGTGTATTTTATGAAAATCTGTGATGTACTCCTCACCGTCAGAGTTTCTTTGTATACCTCATTGTTTGTCACACTCCTCAAAGCCAACTTCAGCTGCACTGGCCTTTCTGTTTCTCAGCTGTGGTGATCTCAGGACAAGCTGTGAATGCCTTGTGCCTAGAACTCTGTCCAGAATATACATAGACCTACTTTCTGCTTTGGAACCCATGGACCTACCTCAAAAGTTCCTGCAGGAGAAGTGGACGCCCACCACCACCTCCCCAGCCGCTCTGCATCTCATTACCCTGGTTATTTTTATTTTCTCTGATGTACTTAGCACCATTTGAAATATTTTGGTTTATTTGTATTTATTATCTGTCTCTTAGAACTTTGACATGAACACCATATCTTTTTCTTTATTGGTAAATCTCTGGACCCTAGAATGGCAGGCATGCAAAAACCATTAGTTGAAATGGATGACTAACAAGTCATTTTCCAAAACCCTTGGGAAATTCATGATTATTAAGAAGGTGAATACAACTCAGTAGCTAAGAGTGAGAATTCTTTAAACACTGGCATTAAAACCACCCGTGAGTAATTGTTACAGGGAATATGAGTTGTATATAATTTGTTTAGGAAATCACATGCCATTTTATTTTTAAAAAGTGACGTATCTGCACAAGTTAATATATGAATAGAAAACAATTTCAGAAAATATGTAAGCAATAATAATTATTTCTGCAAGAAAGAATTACATAGCTAATTTACTTTCTAAATTATACTTATCTTTCTACAATATTTCATGTTTTCATGAATATTCATTTATTCAACTAATAGCTATTGATTATCCCATATGTCCCAGAGACTATTCTTGATAACTAACTAGCATACTAATGAACAAATCAACGCCTCTACCTTCACAGATTTCCATTCTAAGTTACATAAATATGGATCCACTGGAGAAAAATAAAGTCAATGTGAGCATAGAGAGTTACAGAGGGAGAGCTATTATTTTGGATAGGGGGGTGAGGACAGACCTCTTTGATGAGGTAACACTTAAGCAAAGATCTACATGGGATGCATCTGTCAGGAGAGTCTTGGTTGTGCTGGGGTAACCAACAGCCACAAAATCTCAGTGGCTTAAAACAATGAAAGATAACTTGTGTCTCACCTACATCAATGTCAAGCTTGGGTTGGTGAGGAATCTTGGAGCCATTACACATTAATGACCCCTACTGTGGCTCCACAATCTTGTGGCAGTGACTTTTAGAACATATGGCCATACCGATCATGAGAACTAGGAAGCAGAGGGCTGGAAACAGCATCAAAACTCTTCACTAAGAAGTGATATGTTAGTGAATTTAAAGGAGAATGATGGTGGGGGTGAATTTAAGTATGATGTATTTGATATATTGTAAGAGCTTTTGAAAATTCCACAATGTACCTTCTGCACAATGATAAAAAAAATGAAAAAAGTGATATGCTCCCTCTGTTCATATGCCATCAGCTTATCATCAAGGTAATCTCTGTATATCCAGAATAAAGGAGAACTGAGTATCAGTGAACATTTATGATGTTTACAATGAAGAGTGGGGTGTATCAATATATCAATATCTGGAGGGATGGTAAGTAAAGGGAAAGAAGTTGCAAATACCCTGACATATGCATGGGCTTCTTGTGACTGCCATAAGTTAAGAGGAAAAGGGAAGATGAAATAGAAGAGGTAGCCAAGAGCCTGATCATATAGACTCTTGTTGCCCACTGTTACCATTCTAAGTCTGATGGGAAACCCTTGGGAGGACTTGAGCCAGGGAGTGACATTATTTGATGTATAAATAACACCTGTTAGCACAAAAAGACAGCAACATAGAAATAGACATGATAAACCAAAATATGATAGATTATAGAGTGAATACATATGAAAGGCAAGAAAAGTCACTAATCAGTTGAAGAAATAGAAAGTGATCCAAATGATTTTAAAACGCAAGCAGTACCATGGGGTGTGACTCAAGTGGTAGAGCGCTTGCCTAACAAGTACAAAACAAAGCCCTCAGTTCATTCTTCAGTACACAGGAAAAAATAAAACAAAGTTGCCTTCATCAAATTAAAAAAAAATCTTCTGCACAATTGGTAGAATTAAGAGACAACCTACAGAAGGAGAGGAAATCTTTGCTAGCTATTCTATTCATCAGATAAAGGGTTAACATCCAGGATATACAGAGAGCTCAAAACTTTATAAACACCAAAGGAACCAACAATTCAATTAATAATAATAAATGGGCAAATGAATTGACAGAAGTACAAATGACCAATAAATACAGGAAGGAATGAGCAGCATCTTTAGGTACAAAGGCAAAGCAAATCCAGTGCTACTGAGAGTCCCTTTCACCCCCATCGGAATGGCAACTGTCCAGAAAGCAAACAATACATCCTGGCCAGCAAGACAAAAAGAATTTTGATACACTGTTGGTGGAAATGTAAATTAGTGCAGCCACTATGGAAATCAGTATGGAGGTTCATCTTCAGAATTACCCTCTTCTTTTACCCATCCCCCTCCCATGGATCCCCATGCCTCCAAGTCCCCATTTTACAGTCCTGTTATTCTTTTTCATTTGTTTGTTTAGGTTTAGATTCTGCAAATGAGAGAGAACATGTGATATTTTAAAATCTGGCTTACTTCACTTAACATGGCAGTCTCTGGTTTCATCTAGTTATAAATGACATAATTTCATTCTTCTTTACGACTGAATAATACTTCATTGTGTACACATACCTCATTTGCTTTATCCTCTCATCTTTTGATGGGCATCTTGACTATTGTGAATAGTGCCTCAATATATATGGATGTGCAGGTATCTCTACAGTATGCTGACTTACTTTCCTTTGTGTTTATGGCAAGTATGGTATAGCAAGCTCATACAGTAATTCTATTTTTATGTTTTGAGGAACCTCCATATGCATGTGTGAAAACAGATTAATGGACCAGGCACTGGTGGCTTATGCCTGTAATCCTAGGTACTCAGGAGGCAGAGATCGGGAAGATCAGAGTTCAAAGCCAGCCCAGGGAAAAAGTTCATGAGACCTATCTCAAAAAACCCTTCACAAAAGTAGGGCTGGTAGAGTGGCTCAAGGAGAAAGCCCTGAGTTCAAACCCCAATACCACAAAGTTAAAAAAAAAAAAAAGAAAGAAAAGAAAAGAAAATAGATTATTGAAACCTTTTAAAATTGTTTTTAAATGGGGGAGAGGGATAAGAAAGAGAAATAGAAGGGGTGAAATTGATCAAAATGCATTATATGCATGCATGGGAATATCACAGAAAAGAAAGAGAAATAGAAGGGGTGAAATTGATCAAAATGCATTATATGCATGCATGGGAATATCACAGAAAAACCCCTTGTATAATTAATATGTACTAACACACACACGCGCACACACACACACACACACACTACTACAAAAAGATGCAAGCAGTCCCAAGGTTCTGATTGCACATGAACAAATCCCTCAGATATTAAAAAAAAATTGCGCTTGCCAAAATTCCTAAAATGTCAAAAGACACATAAAGGACAAGAAACGAGAGTATCTGTAACATGGGTGGACACATTAGTTGCTTAGCCACAGCTGACTGCTAATCGGGAGCAGGAGATAGGGCAGCTTCCAATCGAAGGTATTCAGAAGCTGCCTCTTGGGAAGAGGAACTTCAGGTCCTTTGAGAAGCTCTCTGCCATTTTAACAGGGATTTTACAAAACTGGAAATAACCCTAGTATAGTTGCTATATTCCTGAGTGCCCTAAACTGAATTAAAACCCAATTTCAAAGGTTCACATTGCTGGGCACCTTGCTCCACTTGTGGATCTTCAGGCCTGCGTAGGTATATTCCTGAAATAATTGAGTGAAATTGTAAAGGGCAGATTTTGCTCTAGGAATATAAATTACCCTAAAGGAAGAAATCAGACATCCTTTGGGCCTTGCAGGATGTGTGTGGTGCATTTCAAAGAAAAGTAAAAAGTTCAACATTTCAAACAGAGGTAAGAAAAAATTCAACCTGTTTGTGAAATGTAATTCCTGCTCCTCTTCGTGTGCTTCTGTCATCTGTTCATCTCAGCAGACTGGACAATTCCCTCTCCTTCCATACCCCTAGCCACATCATCACGGAATCCTGCGAATTTTACCTTCCACACAGCACTCACGTGGTTTATTTGCATCTCCACCTTCCTTCCTGCTCCTGACCTAACCCTAAACCCCATCATCTCTTCCCAGATTTGCAATTTTATCTCCTTACTGATATCCAGTTCCATTCTCCTCTGATTCAGTCCAATCTCTGGGAAGATACAAATTGCCTCACACAAATCTAATCACATCTGCCTCTATTCTTAAAATACTTAATGACTTCCGGCTATTTACGGATAAAAAAACAAAGTCTTGGTCCAATAAAAAACATGGTTCACTAAGAGTTGATCTAGCTTTTGCCTGTCTTCTCAGCATTATCCATTAACTTCCTTCATCCACATGGGAATTCCAGCCAGCTCTTCTGCTATTGGGCGAGTGTATCAGGCTCTCCTTGCCCACCTGAAAGAGCTCCACAAAGGCTCTTCTGCAGCTCTAGAATCCTGTCTCATAGACCCCTCCCCTCATCCCCCCCCCTTTTTTTTTCTCCTGAGCTCCTAAGAAGAGTTTCTCTCTCTCTCTCATTTACTTTTACTTCATTTTAGAGAGAAAATAGCCTATAAAGTACCAAATTTTCATGAATTTTGAGATTCCTATTACTGCAGGAATCTGTTCAGTGTTTTGATATATGTCATGAGAGGGAGACTAGGATTGGGTTAGTAGGTCTGACTGAGGGGACTGCAGGAGGTGGGAGAGGGAAAGAAAATGTTAGAGAATAAAAATCATTGAAACAACCCTTCTATATATGAATACAATATAATAAAATAAAAGCAACTTAAAACAATTTGAGAAAGGGATCTTCAAATTGTTTTATAAATCTGATTTCAAAACTAAGATTGTAATTTTACTGCTTTTTTAATATAATAAAGGGAATTTGGTATTCTGCAAAGCTAAAAATATATGAAATTTATAAATGTTTATTAACAGGTTTAGTTATTATATTTTTAGGTAATACTAATACTTGGTTCATGTTTATCAATTACTAAGGAAATATGTTAAAATTCCCACAGTGAGTGTGGATTTGTTGATTTCTCAGGTTTGCTTTACTTTTCTGTGCCAGTGTTGTTAAGCACGTAAGAGTTGGGACTTTTCTTTCTCACATTATGTATTGCTCCTCTCTATTTTTGATAATGCTTTTTAAAATGGTAGTGCTTTTTCTTTAAGCCCATTTTTATTTGAATGTGACCATTTGAGTAATCTATTCTCTATGATTTCTTTAAAGATTAATTTTTACCTTTGGAATCTTAGAATTTTACTATAAATCTATGTGTTGGTTAAGATTTATTATTATCTCAAGAGAATTGTTTTGCTTTCTTAATCTTTGGAAAATTTCTTTGGAAATTCATTTATTCTGGAAGTATTTCATTTTTTTTAAATTCGGTTTTCATTCTTTCTACTTCCTTTATTCAGAAATTCTACTAATCCATACTGAATTTTCTTCTTCTGGCCTTATTATCTTTTTCAGGATTTCCATTCCTTTCTCTGAACTTCATTCTGAGTCATACTTATTTTTCAGTTTGCCAGTTCTTCCATTGGCAATTTAACCAATGTATTTACTGAATTTCTAATTTCAAGAAATTTTGTTTTTTAATTTCTAGAAGTATCATTTAGTTCCTTTTCTGCTGGTCTTTTGTTTATACTGTTCCATCCATTTAAAAATCATTGATCATTCTTTTATGTCTTTATCCATTTGAAACATACTTATTTGATATCCTTTAGGATTATTCTATTGCTTCAAGTTCAGGTGATTCTAATCCTACTATTGATTGAGCTAGCCTTGTAAATATTTTTGTTATACTCAACCCCTTCCTTATTTCCTAGAAATATCTTTTATAGCCTGGTTATGGAATTATGTCTAGAGAATAGTGTTATATTGTACCTTCTTGAATATCACTGTCCAAGAATCAATTTTCATATTAAATTCTCAATTCCAAACTTCCTAGACTATAAAGGTGCATAGTATCTACATAAAGTTTCTCCTGTTTACCTTAAGCCAATGGGAAATGTTTTTCTTATCTATTCTTTCATGAAGGGTAAAGTTCTTTGAAGATCTTAATTTTATGCAAAATATTTAAGTTCTAAGTTTCTACCTCAAATAGATCCAATAATTATAGGCAATCACCCAACTTACTCCCGTAGGCCACAAATCCTGTGGTTCCTACCAGTGCGGCCATCCCCAGTGCAGCTGCAGTGCCTCATTCTACCCTTTAATTTTCTCTTCATTTCCTTTCTCTTTCCTTATTGTAAGCTTGGTTATATAGATAAAAGAATGTCCATATTCTGTGCTGTATCCATGTGGTACTTTGAGCCTTAAAAAGAAAATGAGAAAAATTTTAGAATATGAAATATTTTCAAGATATATAGTTGAGTAGAAAAATAAGGTACAGAAGGAAATATATTATGGTATGTTTTCTGTGAGAAATAAGAGAAAATAAAAATATAAAATCTGATATGTGCATTTATTTTTGAAAGAAGAAGCACACAGAAAGGACAACTCAAACTTTAATTGAAAATGGTTTAAAGGGGTAGGTAGTCAACAGAGGGACAATTGGAATGACACTTCTCTAATATCTATTTTTATATCATTTTGATCTTTGAAATACACAATGATAGTAGAATTAAGAGAGTAGGCACCAAATAGACTAGCGAAACAAGAAGAGAACAGCCAGGTATGGTGACACATGCCTGCAATCCCAGCAATTAAAACAAAATCATGTTCATGTGTCTTCAGCAACCATTTATAGGAAGAAAGTAAAACAAACCTTGTTCTAATTAGTATTTTACAATTTTATTAAATATTTTTCAATCTCAAATTTGAAACATACTTATGTTCATTAGCTATGCCATTCAAAGACGTAACAGAAACAGTCTCCCCCACCCTACCTCCTTTATTCTTGCCTCCTTGAAATGACAAATGATAGCAATGTGGTATGCATCCTTTTTCCTATCATACTAATATGAGAAATTTACTGTTTGAGAGGTTAGATTAGGGTCCAATTTATTTTCTTCTACAGGAATGATAAATTGTACCAGCACCATTGATTAAATAATTCTTTCTCTGATTACCTTTTTACTCTATAGTGATGGGACTCAAACCCAAGACCTTGCTCATGCTCAGCAAGTGCTCCACCACTGAGCTATTTCTCCAGTCCTCTAATAACATTTTAAATGAATTAATTCCTGAACCTTCTCCCCAGTAATCAGCCTACCCGGCTGGTGGAAAGCCCTCAATAGTTCTCTTCATGAAAACTCTACTAATTCTTATTCCATGAGTGGATGATGTTGACAGCCACTGCTGTAGTATACTTGAGTGCAACAATTTGGATCAGCAATGCACAGATGGCATTCCACTGTCTTATAGACGCCAGTGCGGCCTTTATAAATTCTGGCCATCATCTAAGCCTTTATCTGCTTAAGAAGCTTGTCCTTCCTCTTGAGATTCAGTAATTTTATTAGAATATGCCTGTAGAAGAGTCCTTTGAATCCTGTATGATGAACTCTTTATTTAAAACTCTAAACTCAGTTCTTTAGCCCAAGGAAACTTTCTCCTATAACTAGCTTATGTTTGCTCTGTCTTCTGTCTCCAGTTTCTGTCCAGCAATGCTAATTTTTATAGACACATGAGGCTTTATCTATTTACCACCAAAAACTCACCATCTCTTACAATTCTGGTATCTTTATATTTTGGTCCTAGGATCTGAAAGGTTTCTTTCACTTGATCTTTTAGGTTTATTGGAGCCATCCTCTTTTTCAACTCGCGTATGTTCATTTCATAGCCAGTTCACAACATGACAGCTCACTTCTTCAAAGTCACCAAAAAAGAGAATCTGTTCAAGCAAATCTGTTAGAAAATATAATGATAAGACAACCCATCACCTTTGCCAGGTTCTGCTCAGTAAAAACATATCAATAGGTCCTGCCCATTCTCATGGGGAGAGGATTATACAAACCTATGAAAAACAGGAGGTATGGATGGTGGAGCAAAGCCGAAGGATCACCTTAGAGTGTGTCTGCCACACTTCCTGTATTATGATTATTAATTTATCTTGTGCTTATTTACTTTAGGTTCTGCAATTGTACTAGCATTGCATAGCAAGAGAGTAAGTGACTGAACTCATGCCTGGGTTCAAGTCTTCAAACTTTGCATAATCCTAGGCAATTTCCATAACCTCCATGGCTCAGTTTTCACATCAGCAGAATGAGTATGGCAAGAGTATTTACTTCATAAGGTTGCTGTAACATTAATAACTTTAAAGCACTTAAGATTAGAACTTGACACATATTGAGTGCTTGTAAATCTTAGCAGATATAATATGTAAATATGTAATAGTCTTAAAACATATTTTAAAATATGTAAGAACAAATAAAGTTCTAGCAAGTTCTTCCCACACTGCAGGAAATGTTTTTATACACTTCTAATGGTCTACAGACTTCATTTTGAAGATTGCTATATAAAGTCCCATGCACATTATGAAATCTTGACAAAAATCCTATTCATGAAATGAAGTAGACATTTATTTACATGAAACCACAGAATGCTAAACCTGGAAGATGGCTTTGGAACCATTTCCCTGACCACCCTCATTTTACAGATAAGCAATTGGTAATCCAGTGTATTGGAAAAAGCAGAAGTAAGAGAATCCTTTGGAGCTCAAAAAAGAAATAATTAAACAAAAGACAGTCCTCTTTTGCCCAACCTGGAGTAAATGATCTATATTCAATTCAACACCACCATTATATGCCAGAATATTCTTGAAAATATTTTACCAACGTTGGTGATGACATTTTAGAAACGCTGATTTCTTTCATACTGCATCCAAAATTTCTTTTAAGAAAACCAGGAAAAGCAGTTGTGCTGAGTTGGTAGGTATAAGACATTTACTGGGGATAATCCCCCAAAAAGGGAATAATTAATTACTACTTAATCATAGTGAGATGACGGATAATGTACTAATATTATGCAAGTTCAATGGGCATTGTCAAATGATTGGAGTCCCTATTTAGGTTCTACATAATTATCCTTCTTCTCATGGCAGAGGCTTTGGTGCCTTTTGTTAATCAGTATCACTCTAAACCACTGTGGGACATTCAGCCAATCAGACTGCTCAATTACTATGGATGAATGATCTTGACCTCATGAATATGAATAGAAAATGTACACAATAGAGCAGTGCTTTTAATGACAATGGAACTGCCATAAGGGATGAAAGAAAGTGTGGTTTAAAAAAATAATTAAAATTGAAATGAGAAAAATCATAATTAGCTGTGAGGATTACATATATTTGTGAAAATGTTTCTCACTTGCTTTGTCAAAAAAGAGCCAGGGAGAATCATTTTATACTTCATTTCCTCTAGATATGGATTGTCCCAATTGCTGACAGCTGGACCTTTCTTGCATTTAAATAATATAAAGATCCACGTAAATATTTGGAAAATAGAAGCAGAAGGATGAGAGTTCAGACAGGCTCTTAAACCAAAGTGTCATGAGGCTGAACTAGAGACATTAAACTTGAAAGGTGACCAATCAATATGTCATGGTTCAAAGGCAGTGCAAGTGAAGGGTGTCAGTCAAAACCCTCAGACACTGAGGCGCTAAACAACAGTGTGAAGGCAATTATATAAATTGGGTAACACTCACTTACGTAGTCTTCTTGTTCCACATTCACCCCTTCCAAAAACTGCTATGCTTTTACTTTACAAAAATGCATAAAATAGAGCAAAATGACATAAAATAGAATCAATGAGCAAGCTAAAACAAAAGGAATACAGGAGAAGGGTCATAAATAAAGATATAGATGGAGTCAATTCACTAATATGCATACCATGAAATTTCACATAGAGGGATTGTTATGATCTGAATTCATTAACAAAGACCCAGAAGTTACAAGGGGTGCATAAGAAGCAAAAAATAGTCACAAACATATTTACTAATGAATGTCAACTATGAAAATTGCCTGCTTGCTTAACTCTAGCATCTATCCTCATCCTGAGTCCTCTAACAATCTCTGTCTGACTATTGCGATTGACCATGCAATGACACAGTACATTGCATGGTGAATCCTGAAAAAGAAGCAGGACTTCATGGAGCAGATGAAAGTCAGATTGAATAACTGCTTGAATGACAAGCCAGTGGCAAATGAGGATCTGACAGAGGTATAGTGGTTAACAACTAAATAAGGAAAAATGGATGAGGAAGACCCTACTGGAGCATGCTTCAAAAGGAAAGGATTTGAATATCAAAGGATCAAGAAAAGCCCTGGGGAAAAAATCAATCAAGCTCTTGAATATTTCTGCAAAAATGACCTTCTCTATTCTACTATGAGAGTCAAATGTAAAAGATGTCTTACTAAGCCATCATATAACTTCATCAGATAAACCAGATAAATAATTAACATGATTTGGCTTTTATTTGATAAATTAATACACAGTTTCTAAATATATTTAAAAAAGAAAAACAAGGTAAATTCTGTAATCTTATGTTTGCTTTTCAAGGTGAATTTTCTATAATTCTGTCAACCTCTACTCAGTCACCATAAAATTTTTGGTTTCTGATTTCAAAGGTTTCTTTTTTTTTTAAGCATTAATTATTGCTAATAGTAACATGCTTATAAGGGTGGAGCCCTGTTTTCCAGAATAAAAACCCAGGAGAAAAACATAATCAGTTACATGATTCATGGTGTCCCTAAGATAAAAACAAGTCATTCGTTACTAGTCATACTTACCCCTGATGCCAAGGCCAGAGCCATACAACCAGGACACATCTTCTTATAACAGGCATACCATGACTTACAAGGCATTATATTTTCACAGTAGCTCATAATATAAATTAATGGCTCCTTGCTAAAGTCTACTAGGTAAATAAGCTTTATCCAAGATTAATGTGCTTTTGCCCAAATAACCAATCCTTAGATTATGTAGTTGAATCAAAGAATGGATTTTAGAGTTACTAAAGCAGTGTTTCCTAGAATCTGTTTCAGGAGTACCAGTTCCAAAAACTCATCCAGGAGAAAAAAGTGGGGCTGGGACAGGAAAGGCATGGAAAATGGTCCATAATCACACAAGTTTTAGAAAAGCTACTAGATATACAGTGCCCTTTGTGTTACTAAAAGCTTAGGTAAGTAAGTGCAACATGGTGGTTAAGAGCACAGGCTCTACAGCCAGTGTACCTGGGTTTTATCCTTGCTCTTTAATTTATTAGCTACGTGATCTGGGGTACATGTTCTCCATATTTCTCAGTGTCCCCATCTGCAAAAGGAAAAAATAATAGTATCTTCTTCACAGCCTTTACCATTCAGTTAGTTCATCATGCATGATCCTGACACAAATAACTGTTATACAAATACCAGCTACAGCTAGGTCCTACATAAAAGCCTTCTTACTATTATTGAATTCATACTATATTTAATCACAGAAGCCCCTTAATTCTTTTCCTGATAAGATTTATTAACATGCTGAAAATTAGCTTTGTGAAAACTATAGAACTATCATTTTTTAAAGTGGGTATATATGTCAAAATCACTTACAAAATTTTTCCAAAAAGAAAATACACACCCTCCACCCCAAATGAAGATGCCACTCAATGTTGTGGGGTGGGCACAATTCTGGGGAATTTAGAAAGTTCTCTAGGTGATTGTAGTCATGAACCATGATTGGGATCAGTGCTTTTCAAGCTGAGATTCCTGCATTGGCAGCTGAATCACCAAAATCTTGTTAGGAATGCAAATTGTTGGTCTTTTCTCCAGACATTTAGGTCAGAGACTCTGTTGTAGGTGGCTATCAATCACCTCCCATGATTCTGTTTGAGAGGCTCTGATGTAGGGATGAGTGGAAATGAAAGCTCTTGGGTAGGTCCTCCACACATTTAACATCTTTTCTGAGAGATAGACATGATAGATTTCAGTGAGCCTGACACTATTTCTCTGAAAAGAAGAAAAGCATCTCTTCTGTCTTGCCAGATATATCCACAGCTTAACACTTCAGACACCAGCTGAACTTAGACCAAAATTTGTACTGTGCCCACAAGGGCCCAGACATAAATAGAGGCTACTTGGGATGGTTTTGTACAAGTCAGCTTAGCTCAATTGGAACCATGTATTCCCTTCTCTGTATGCTTCTAGCTAGGTTGGGCCAAAGAGAAATGCACATAGAACTGGGAAGGTGGAAGGAAGTAACAACTGATACTCTGAAGGTCACTGTGCGTCACAGGTTCTGTGGAATTTTTTGCATGTATGGCTGACCTGTTGATTCAAGCTGCTGGCTGCTAGAGTTTGGATCCTGAAAGTCCCCTGGAAGCTCATATGTTGAAGGCTTGACCACCAATGCCACAGTGTTCAGAGGTGAGCCTTTGGAAGGTGATTGAAGCATGAGGGCTCTGACCCTCACGAATGGATTCATCCATTGACGGATTCATAACAAATAGTTTAGTCTTTATTGTTGGAATTGCTAATAATAACTGTGAATGTATACAATCTGCCAGGGCTCGTGATCTACTTTTTGTAGATCATCGTTTATTCCTCACAAACCTATTAGGCAAGCTCTCTAATTTCCCTTGTTTTATGCAGGAGGAAACTAAGATTCAGAGAAGTTCCCTGACTGACCATTCTGAGTATTTTAGGAATGTTTTTGTTATGTTTCCTCTAACTAGATGAGAAAAGACATCTGACTCACGTAGTAAAACCCCATTGCTTCAATTTTATGTTCATTATATAAAGTTACTGTGATTTGCCCACTATTAGACATTTTTTATTATGAAAGTAAAATATTTATTGGAGGAAAATTGAACAATTCAGATAAGTGTAAAGAAGTGAATAAAATCACCCAGAATCCCATCAATTAGGTAATTTCTTTAAAAATAACTTTCTACTGCTTCGACTTCCTATAAAATAAATCCATTTTTACATGTTTTCTAACTCCCTCCTCTTCCCATTTTAAATACATGTCAGTTTCTATTAAACATAAGATGATTTCATTTTAAGTTTTATGTAAGAATAGACTCTTTGGTGTGAAAAGAAAAGTCTAATATTTGAAATACATTCATTTAGTTAATGGTTAACAAGCCAAGAAAAAAGCTTAAAACACAATAAAGAAGTGTTGGTGGTGGAATTTCCCTTTAATGGTCTCTGATCAGCTTTTACTTGCATTTTGAAAAAGTCTTTTACACTCTTTTATTGAGATGCTGTGAAATCACTGGGGCCAAGCGTTACTGGTGTTAATATGCCCTTCAGTCATACAAAATGCAAGTAGGAAAGGCTTATGAGGATCCCTTGGACATAAAACTCCCATAGCTTCCAGGACTCACCATCATAAATGGCTCCTTTATGGAAGGAACTAACCAACAGGTCAGGGAGCAGCAACAACAGATATGAAAGGACTTTGTGGGGGAAGGGATGGAATGGGGAGCTCTGTTTTCCCAAGTGATCAAGTGATGCAAAGATAAGTGGGTTACGGGGCATATAGCATCAATTCATTGTGAGTTTCCTCTCCTTAATATGTAATTCTTAGAACAATGAACTCTGAGGTGTCATTATGGCACTATGCAATTATCTAATAGGAAAGTAAGAGTTGTCCTGTTTTTTGAGTAGCACTCAGTGGGTAAATTAATTAAATGAGTGCAAATGCCTTCCTGCAGGAGATTCAGATCCAAGAAAGGCAGTCTTATTACATTAGACTATAAGAAACTAGAAAATGGAAAGAGATAAGGAAGAATAAAAGGGAAGTGATTTTTAAAGAAGTCACAAGTCTCATTCTATACACAAACTTAAGAGCCATGTTTAATCTACATCGGTGTAGCCAACATGGAGGTTGTTGGGGTATTTTACCAAGTAGCTATCTCTCCATTTAAACTTATTTAAGTCATAGGGTCTGAATAGTCTGGAAATGGGGTGTTGTATAGTTTACATACTTTATCAATTTAGATTTGTGACACTAATACCTATTTTATAGGCAATTAACTTTCAAATAGGGTAAAGCTTTCCACTTCTTGTAAAGTCTGTTTGGTTATGATATTTGATACTATTACAGGGATTTAAATTAAAGAATCCAATGTAAGTACACATAATGGGCACCAGAAAGGACTCCCCACACCATAAACTTGTTATTGAAACAATTGAGTGAAACCCTTGAAGTAAGTTAAGACCATAGCAAAACATGATTGATAGGAAGAAGAAAGGCTAGGTGCATTAGGCACCTTACATTGACCTGTGTGCCTTCTGTTATGGTTTGGATCATGTCCCCCAAAGGTCATGTGTTGAAGGTTTTGTCCCTAGCTCTGGTGGTGTTATTAGGAGGTGGTGGAAACTTCAGGAGGTGGAGCCTAGTTTGAGGAAATAGGTCACTGGAGAAGCTCTTGAAGAATCTTGCTCCTGGCTCCTTCTTCCTGCTCTCTCTCTCTCTCTCTCTCTCTCTCTCTCTCTCTCTCTCTCTCTCTCTCTCCCTCCCTCTTTCTTGGTCACCATGAGGTGAGCATCTCTACTCTAACACACCCTGTCTGCATGATGTTCTGTTTCACCACAGTCCAAAGTGGCCATCGATTAAAATTCTTGAAACCATGAGCCAAAATACAGCTTTCCTCCTTTTAAGATATTTTTCTCAGGCATTTTGTTCAGTGACAGAAAGCAGACTAACACTCATTCTGGGATGCCTCCACACTGTGTGAGATCTACCCGAAACTGCCTTGACCTGATAATCGCACGGCCCATAGAAGCCCAAAGCCCTGTACTAGTTCTGTATGGTAGCACTGCCCACTCCTTAGACTCTATGATCGTGCTTTCCTGTCGATCTGGTTTTTTTTTTCTTGATTATACACCTTCTTCAAAGTGAAATCTAGTCCCATCTTTTGTTTGTACACCAATAGTAACAAAGTGACTTACAGTAAATTTTTTTGTTTAGTAACTTTTACTAACTATTCTAAGTAGTAGCAGAAAGGAACAGTATATTCATTACTTTCTTCTTCCTCCATGTCTTCTTTCCTCTTCCCTTTCCCTATCTTCTCTCCTTTCTCCAGGATTCTTGCTCTGTTATATAGAGTATTTTGCTATCCTTTCTTAGGCACACTCACACCAATGTCTCACATAGAGCAGGGAGTAGAAAGAGGGTTAGAAGGAAGGGAACAGATTCAGTTTCCACCCAAGAACTGGTCAATGTTTTTTCTCAGACAAGCCAGTTTTCTCTCCAATATGCTTTTATAGAGGTTTATTTTATAGTCTACAAATTGTATAGATCTCAATTATACAGTTTGATGAATTTTGACACATCTACATGTCCAGGTAATCAGGCATATGATTAGTTAACAACTATCAGCAGTCGGTGTGTTTTTGCTGTTGAGTAGAATTCTATGGAATGTAAATTCTCTGGATGATAAATATTCAGGTTGTTTGTAGTTTTTCATTGTTATGATAGAGCTGAATGGCTGGTGGAGTGGCTCAAGTAGTAGTGTGCCAGGCTAGCAAGCATGAGGCCCTGAATTCAAACCCCTGTTCCACCCAAAAAAAAAAAAATGCTGATTTGAATAAGTAGGTATATATTTAACTTTGTAAAAAACTGTCAAAAAAGATTTTGAAAATAGTTGTCAATTTTTACACTCATACTAGAAATTTAAGAGATGTCTAATGTTGCATATCTTCACCAGGACTTGGCATTGTCATTCTTTCTTAGTTTTCTAGTAGATAGGTCGTTGTGTCCCATCATGCCTTAAGAAGAAATTTTAATGTTTGTGATTAAGATAGTTAGATATTCTCTACCTTGTTCCAAAGACAGAGTTCAAGTGTTAATGGTCATTGCGTAATACAATCATAATATTCTCCAGTTTGGTGAGAAAGCAATTCACTCTGAAATTTTCTTCTTTTCTGGGGTATATCAATCCATCTTTTTGTTTGTGTTTCTGGAATCAATAGTTATTTTTGAAGCAAAAGTCCTACTTATCACTTTTCCTCTAACCAGTAATTTTGAACTGCCTATATTGAAAATTCTTTTTAGAGTTCTTCTCTTTAGAGGTATGTACTAAGTATCTGCAAATGAAATGTATGATGAGCAGGATTTGCTTAAAAATAACCTGAGGTGGTTGGAGTCTACATTTTATAAAAGGACCATGTATTGTTACTTGGTGACTCTGGATTTTATATGACAATTTTATTTTTATATGTATTTGAATATTTTCTTCATAAAAAAAATTAAAATAGGGCCAGGTGAAGTAGTAAACACCTGTATCCCAGCTACTGAGAAGGTGGAGACAGGAGGATTGCAATTTGAGGCTAGCCCTGTGAGACCGTATTCAAACCAAACTAAATGCTAAGGATTGGGAATGTGGCTTGAATGGTAGAGCACTTGACTATTGATTTCAATCCCCAGTACTGAAAAAAAATAGTTAAAATGCTTTTTAAGTTTTGTTAGTTTATTTTTTATTTTTCCATTTTATTCTACTAAGGATTTTTGGTGACTAATGAAATACTTATTACAAATAGAAGTATACAAGTGGGAAAAATCTTTCTTGGGAACAATATAGATACAAACATTTCTGCATCCACCTCTTCTGGAAGGGGACCTTAGGATGAGTCCCACCTGACTGGTGATGGTGGCAAGTCTGTATTAGGAAGTGTAATGGGTCACTAAACCCAACAGGTAGGGAAAAAGCACAGTTGACTAGGCAACTGTGGCTGTAAGTGCAGGGAGATGCAACTAGGAAAATTGGTTTTATGCAAATGTAAGAGGACACGAAAATACCCAAAAGAGCTCCAGGTGAATACCTAAACCTTACAACTGGTAAATAGAGGAAGGATTGTGATGTGACTCAGGACAGAGCCACAGAAGAGGGGTCAGATGGAGGTAGGGACAATGTGGGTTGAACCAGAATGCAGTGTGTATCCTACACTGTTGAAGTTAAGATGCAATACGGCTTCTGTCTTCCTTATGGATAAAACCCATAAAGAAGAATGATCAGTTATATAATTTTGCATTGCACAAAAGGGAAAAAATGCACCTGGTCTCTAGGGAAAGTAAAGTTTCCTAACATATAGGAATATATATATCCTGCTAATTGGCATCAGGGGTGCTGAGAGCTGGTGGTGGAGGAAGAACTATAAATCTTTACACAGCAAATAGATCATTATGAAGTATGATTGGATCTGGGCCCTTCAGCTCTGGTCCCAAACTGTGTCCAGGCCTCCACATTACTTACTTGAGACCCCACCTGGTTTTCAGCAATTAGGAGACATAGTCTTTTCTTCTCATTGCCCTGATGGTCTCTGCAACTCTGTTCTGATGCTCTCCCAGTCTGTGAAAATACAAAAGAAAAAGAATGATGAACTGATTATTTGGTCATTTGCTAGAAGGAATAACTTCTCCTAGTCTGATTAAATTGCTGCAGTTTCCCTCTCCCATCAGGAGCTTCCCTGCCCCATGCAAAGTGCTGGCATCACTCAACATTATGCAAATGCAAATCAAAACCCCCATTTCATACCTATTGCTAAAAAAGTGAGATAACAAGTGTTTTCAAGGGTATGATGAAAAAGGAAACTTCATACTCTAGTTATGGGAGTGTACATTAATGCTGCCATTAAGGAAAACAGTAAAAGACAATGTGGAGATTCCCTAAGAATTAAAAAATAGAACTGCTATATGACCCAGCAATTTCTCTTCTGGATATAATACACCCAAAGGAATTGAAATCAGCACCTCATGAGGATATCTGTATTCCCATGTTCACTGTAGCACTGTTAATTAAGTTAAGATATGGAAACAACCCAGCTGTCTTTCATTGGCTAAATGAATACAGAAATGAACACACACACACACACACACACACAAGAATGTTATCCAGCCTTTAAAAAAGAAGGAGATCTTGCCATTTGCTATGACCCATATAGACCAGAAGACATGGCAAATGAAATAAGCTAGACAGAGAAAGAACAATATTGCATGATCTCACTTATGTGTGGAATCTAAAAAAAACAAAGTCAACATACAGAATTAGAAAATAAAACAGGAGTTACCAAGGGTGAGGTGGGTGGAGGAAATGGGCAGATCTTGCTCAAAGGATACAAATTAGCAAGTATGTAGGGTTTATAAGTGGAAAAATCTGCTATATAACAGGAAGATTGTAGTTAATAATAATTTATCTGGAAATTAGTAGATTATAGTTACTCCTGTCCCAGTGGGGTGGAATGCATGGCTAAACTCATGAGATGTGAAACAGTACTTTGTTTTGTTATAGTAACCATTTTGCTATATATATATTTCATAAAATCAACTTTTAAGCTATAAATATACATAAGAAAATTTATTTAGGAGAAAAGAAACTAGTCTCCTGGATCCCAAGCCTGGTCTAGTTCAGTCATCACATTGTCCCTGGAAGAAAGCAACTGGCCCCTTTTTTATGGGCTGTGGGTCTGTACGGATGTTATCTCCTGGCCCTGCGACATGGGTGTTTCACTTTTAAACAAACCACATTATTTTTCATAGAACTTAAGTTTTATAAACAATTTCAACAACACAGTTTGAAAGCAGGATGTAAGAAAAGGTTTGAGTTTAAGCTTAATGTAGAATAAAGGAGAAATGAGATAGCAATTGTTATTATTGGTATTTATGTCTTTCCTCTCTGACTGCAGGGATGAACTCTTTCTCACATATACATTCCCCAAAATCTTTTCTTTCATTCTTTTAAAGATGAAGCAATATGTCAAATTTACTGAATGATGATGCTAGAGTGCAGAATCATATCACAGTGGTCCCCAGCGTGAGATCAGTTGCAGGGAGACTGTGAGCACATAGCAAGGATGGTGAGAAGGATGGCACTGCTCATGTGTTGTGTGAGAACTTGTGGAGTTCAGAAACCCTATAATATTTGTCATAATAATGTGTGCAGGAATCACCTGGGACCCTTGGAGTTCCAGGCCCAGCCCTAGCGGTTCCAAAGGAGCTGGAGGAGAGAGGAGTAAAAGTGTGAGCAGTGTGCTTTAAACTGTGTTTTCAGCAGTAATAGAAAGAGATGGATGCACATGACTTCATTCTACCCTCAGAACAGTATTTCTTAACCTGTTTTCACTAGTATCCCCCAAACAGAAATTTTGGACATTTTTCTCCAATCACCCCATCCATGAAATTGTAATACTACAGATATATTATATATTTGTTTATGGGCCTCACACTTGCTAGGCAGGCACTCTACCACTTGAGCCATTCCACCAGTCCCCTTTTTGGTTCCTTCCAAAGACTCAATATTCACCCTGTTGACAATACATAAGACTAAGAGACATCTGGTACCAAAAAAGAAGGGGGTGAGCTTTATAGCTGAGAAAACTGAGCTCAGGACCTGACTGCAGTTCTTGGATGTGAAGGCCTACCTTCAATGTCTGACCTACAGAACTGGGAGAATAATAGTACTTGCCTCATATGAAATAACGAGAGCCTGAGGGTAGCATTTCTATCTCAGTCTTCTAGATGCTTTCACCAATTCATCAAAATTCAGCAAGTTCCAGATTAGCTCAGTTTTACAGAGGAAGAAACTGAGACACTGACAAAGAGGTTAAAAAAATAATAATAACTTGCCCAAGACCACACAGCCAGAAGTGGGGCGTGGTGGAGTAGGGTTTAAATAACCTGAATCTTATCGTAGTGCAATAGCAGCTATGGTTAGGTCATCCTTCATGAGCAAAAATATGTATGGAAGAAAACTTGCAGGTTTGCAAAAACAGAGCTGGATTTAGCTCATCTATTGATACAGTGTTTTTGTGTGCTTGGTTGGTTGAGGTTTTTTTTGGCAGTACTGGGGTTTGAACTCAGAGTCTCACTTTTTAAGCAAGCACTTAACACCACTAGAACCATACCTCCAGACCAATATGTTTCAGCTTGGTTTCAATAAGGTCTCACATTTGTGCCGGGGTAGGCTCTGGACCAGGATCCTCTTATGTACTTCCCCAATAGCTGGGATTATACATATGCACCATCATGCCTGCCCTATGACACAGTTCTGACGACTTCCCAGAAAAGGTGTAATGCAAATAGTGGTAGTAAAATAACAGCACATCTTTATTTACTTTAATGAAGAATTATATCAAATATTTATTTCTGAAATAATATAATTTAATTTTATTAAAGGAAAGATGTGATATTCTCACCCCATAGAAAAATCTCACCTTACATGCTCAAAACTTTCATTGGAAAACATGCATCTTTGGTCAAGGGCCCAAAGAATTTGTCATTTTCCTGTGTCATAAGTTTGAGCCACATGAACTTAGTGAAGATGTTGGCACCAATGTCTCAGCAAGTCAACTGGTATAGTCATCTACCAAACTCTAAGCTCAGAACAATGACAAGAATTGTCAATTGCCATTGAAATTGTGGGATTCTCATCCTGGACCAGACATTGTGCTCAGTCTTTTGCATTTTTTTTATTCATTTATTCACATGTGCATACATTGTTTGGGCCATTTCTCTCCCCTGCTCCCTTCCTCCTCCCTCTTCCCCCCACCCTCCCTTGCTTCCAGGAAGAACCTGTTCTGTCCTTATCTCTAATTTTGTTGAAGAGAAAACATAAGCAATAATAAGAAAGATAATGAGTTTTTGCTAGTTGAGATAAGGACAGCTATACAGACAGAAACCTAGCATTGCTTCCATGCACACATGTGTTACAACCCAAGTCGATTCATCTCTAACTTACTTTCCCACTAGTTCCTGATCCCCTTCTCATATCGACCTCTGTTGCTTTCAGGTTTCTGTATTAGTTCCTCTGCTGTGGGGACATCAAACACTTTCATGTTTTGGGTTTTCTACCTATCCCCATACCTCCCGTGTGTGCTCTCCCCTTAGCACGTGACTCAAGTCCAACCACATTGCTGCATTTGCCCTAGATTTAAAGTCTGCATATGAGGGAGAACATAATATGATTTTTGGTCTTCTGAGCCTGGCTAACCTCACTAAGAATGAGGTTCTATCCATTTACTTGAGAATAATAAGATTTCATTCTTCTTCATGGCTGAGTAAAATTCCATTGTTTACAAATACTGCATTTTCTTAATCCATTCATCAGTAGTAGGGCGTCTTGCCTGTTTCCATAACTTGACTATTGTGAATAACGCTGCAATAAACATGGGTGTGCAGGTGACTTTGGAATAACCTGTGTTGCATTCCTTTGGGTATATCTCCAGGAGTGGGATTGCTGGACCGTGTGGCAGATCTATGTATAGATTTTTAAGAAGCCTCCAAATTTTTTTTCAGAGTGGTTGTACTAGCTTGCATTCCCACCAGGAGTATACAAGGGTTCCTTTTTCCACACATCCTCACCAGCACCTGTTGTTGTTGGTGTTTTTAATGATGGCTATTCTAACAGGGGTGAGGTGGAATCTTAGTGTGGTTTTGATTTGCATTTCCCTTATGGCTAGAGATGGTGAGCATTTTCTCATGTGTTTTTTGGCCATTTGAATTAATTCTTTTGAGAAAGTTCTATTTAGTTCAGTTGCCCATTTCTTTATTTGTTCATTGATTTGGGAGAGTTTAGTTTTTTTAAGTTCCCTGTATATTCTGGTTATCAATCCCTTGTCTGATGTATAGCTGGCAAATATTTTCTCACACTCTGTGGGAGGTCTCTTCAGTTTAGAGATCATTTCTTTTGTTGTGTAAAAATTTTTTAGTTTTATGAAGTTCCATTTGTCTATCCTTACTCTTAGTTGCTGGGCTGCTGGGGTTCTAGTGAGGAAGACCTTGCCTATACTTATTACTTCCAGAGTGTTTCCTGCTGGTTCCTATACCAGCTTCAGAGTTTCGGGTGTGATATTAAGGTCCTTGATCCATTTTGAGTTGATACTAGTACAGGGTGATAAGCATGGATCTAGTTTCAGTTATTTGCAGACGAATAAACACTTTTCCCAACATTTGTTGAAGAGGCTGTCTTTTCTCCATCGTATATTTTTAGGGCATATATTTCTCAAAAATAAGGTGAGCATAGCTATGTGGATTCATATCCGGGTCCTCTATTCTGTTCTACTGGTCTTCATGTCTGTTTTTGTGCCAGTACCATGTTGCTTTTATTGTTATTGCTTTGTAATATAGTTTGAAGTCGGGTGTTGTGATACCTCCAGCATTGCTCTTTTTACTGAGTATTGCCTTAGCTATTCACAGTCTCTTGTGTTTCCAAATGAATTTTAGGGTAGATTTTTCAATCTCTTTGATGAATGTCATTGGGATTTTAATGGGAATTGCATTAAACATGTAGATTGCTTTTGGTAGTACATCCATTTTTACTATGCTGATTCTACCAGTCCATGAGCATGGGAGATCTCTCCACCTTTTGTAGTCTTCCTCTATCTCTTTCTTCAAGGGTTTGTAGTTCTCCTTGTAGAGGTTGTTCACATCCTTTGTTAAGTTTACTCCTAGGTATTTGATTTTTTTTGAGGCTATTGTAAATGGAATTGTTTCCATATATTCTTTCTCAGTTTGTTCATTGTTGGTGTATAGAAAAGCTAATGATTTCTGTAAGTTGATTTTGTATCCTGCCACCTTGCTATAGCTGTTTCTGGTGTCTAGGAGCTTTTGGGTAGAGTTTTTTGGGTCTTTAAGGTATAGGATCATGTCATCTGCAAATAGGGATATTTTGACAGTTTCTTTACCTATTTGTATTCCTTTTATTTCTTCTTCTTGCCTAATTGCTCTGGCTAGGAATTCCAGTACTATGTTGAATAGGAGTGGGGATAGTGGGCACCCTTGTCTTGTTCCTGATTTTAGGGGAAATGGTTTCAGTTTTTCACCATTAAGTATGATGTTGGCTGTAGGTTTGTCATATATAGCTTTTATAATGTTTGAGGTACTTTCCTTAGAGCTTTTATCATGAAGTGGTATTGGATCTTATCAAAGGCTTTTTCTGTATCTGTTGAGATGATCAAGTGGTTTTTTGTCTTTGCTTCTATTGATGTGCTGTATTACATTTATAGATTTTTGTATGTTGAACCACCCCTGCATCCCTGGGATGAAGCCGACTTGGTCATGGTGAATGATTTTCTGATGTGTTGTTGGATTCGATTTGCCATTATTTTATTGAGGATTTTTGCACTGATATTCATTAAGGAGATTGGCCTATAGTTCTCCTTTTTGGAGGTGTCTTTGACTGGTTTTGGGATGAGTGTAATACTGGCTTCATAAAATGAGTTAGGCAGTTTTCCTTCCCTTTCTATTTCATGGAACAGTTTAAGGAGGGTTGGTATCAGTTCTTCTTTAAAGGTCTGATAGAGTTCAGCAGAGAATCCATCAGGTCCTGGACTTTTCTTCTTTGGGAGACTTGCTGCTTCAATTTCATTTTGTGTTATAGATCTATTCAGGTGATTAGTGTCCTCTTGGTTCAATTTTGGATGGTTATAAGTATCTAGAAATCTGTCCATTTCTTCAAGATTTTCAAATTAATTAGAATATAAGTTCTCAAAGTAGTCTCTGATGATTTCCTGGATTTCCATGGTGTTTGTTGTTATCTCCCCCTTTGCATTTCTGATTTTACTGATTTTTGTTTTTTCTCTCCTCGTTTTAGTCAGGTTTGCCAGGGGTCTGTCAGTCTTATTTATTTTTTCAAAGAACCAACTTTTTGTTTCATTGATTCTTTGTATGGTTTGTTTTTTTGTTTGTTTCTATTTCATTGATTTCAGCCCTTATTTTTATTATTTCTCTCCTTCTCCTTGTTTTGGGATTTGCTCATTCTTGTTTTTCTAGGAATTTGAGATGAAGTATTAGGTTGTTTATTTGAGATCTTTCTGTCCCTTTAATATAAGCACTCATGGCTATAAACTTTCCTCTTAGGACTGCCTTTGCTGTGTCACATAGGTTCTGGTAGGTTGTTTTCATTTTTGTTAACTTCCAGGAAACTTTTATTTCATCAATGGCCCATTGATCATTGAGCAATGTATTATTCAGCTTCCAACTGTTTGCATGTTTTTTACTGTTGTTTTTGTTGTTGATTTCTAGTTTTAATGCATTGTGATCAGATAGAATGCATGGGATTATTTCTATTTTCTTAAATTTGCTGAGGCTTGCTTTGTGCCCTAAGATATAATCAATTTTGGAGAAGGTTCCATGGGCTGCTGAGAAGAATGTATATTGTGCAGAAGTTGGATGAAATGTTCTATAGACATCAACTAGGTCCATTTGATCTATGGTGTGATTTAGAGCTAGGATTTCTTTATTGATTTTTTATTTGGATGACCTATCTATTGGTAATAATGGGGTGTATTAAAATCTCCCATTACCACTGTGTTGGAGTTTATATATGTTTTTAGGTCCTTCAGAGTATGTTTGATTAAATTGGGTGCACTGACATTGGGTGCATATAGGTTGATAATTGTTATTTCCTTTTGGTCTATTTCCCCTTTTATTCGTATGGAGTGTCCATCTTTATCTCATTTGATCAATGTAGGTTTGAAGTCTAGTTTGTCCAAGATAAGTATTGCTACTCCTGCCTGTTTTGGGGGGCCACTGGCTTGGTAAATCTTCTTCCAGCCTTTCACCTCAGCCAGTGCTTGTTTCTGTTGATGAGGTGGGTCTCCTGTAAGCAACAGATTGCTGGATCTTCCTTTTTAATCCAGTTTGCTAAACGGTGTCTTTTGATGGGGGAATTATGTCCATTAACATTCAGTGTTAGTACTGATAGGTATGTGGTGATTCCTGTCATTTAGTTGTCTTTGTTGTTTAAGGGTTTGATTGTGTGCAGCTGAATCAAGGTTACTCTCTACTTTCTTGCCTTTTCTTCTCCTGTGGTTTGGTACTGCCTGTCCTTTCATGGTTTTTTTTTTTTTTTTTTTTTTTTTTGCTTTCATTTTTCTGTGCAGAATTCCTTAAAGAATCTTTTGTAGTGGTGGCTTGGTGGTCATATATTGTTTTAGTTTCTGCTTATCATGGAAGACTTTTATTGTTCTGTCTATTTTGAATGATAGTTCTGCTGTGTAGAGTATCATAGGGTTGAAGTTATTTTCATTCAGTGCACAGAAGACCTCACTCCATGCTCTTCTTGCTTTTAAGGTTTCCATTGAGAAGTCTGCTGTGATTTTGATGGATTTACCTTTGTATGTTATTTTTTTTTTTTTTCTCTTACAGCCTTCAATATTCTTTCTCTATTCTCTGTGCTTGTTGTTTTAATGATAATATGTCATGGGGTAGTTCTATTTTGGTCAAGTGTGTTTGGTGTCCTGGAGGCTTCCTGTACCTGAATGGCATAGTTTTTTTTAGATTTGGGAACTTTTCTGTTATTATTTTGTTGAGTATATTACAAATTCCTTTTTCTTGCACCTCTTCTCCTTCTTCATTGCCCATGATACTCAGGTTTGGTCTTTTGATTGAGTCAGTGAGTTCTTGCATATTCCTTTCACAGGTTTTGAGTTGTTTGAGTTTTTCCTGTTGTTTGTTACAGTTTTTCCTGTAATTTCCATTTCATCTTCAAGTTCTGAGAGTCTGTCTTCTGCTTGTTTTAGTCTGCTAGAGTGGTCTTCCATTGTATTTTGTATTTCTGTTTCATTCTTTTTTCTGAGGTTTTCCATATTATGGGTCATGTCCTCTTTAATATTGTCAATTTTCATCCTTAATTAATTTATCTCTCTATTTATAGTGTTCTCTTTTCACTTTGGTATTTATTTAGGGCTCCTATGACATCACTTGTTTGGTTTTGTGTCTTCTTATAGTCTTTATTTTTGTTGTCTTGGAATTTCTTGAGTGCCTTCTGTATGTTTTGGTTGACCTTGTCTAGTAACATCTCCATGAAATTCTCAGTGATTTCTTGCAGGATTTCTTTCAGAGTGTTCTTGTGGGCTTCATTGGGTTCCTTGGGATAGTCTATCATTGTTTTGTTGGA
This sequence comes from Castor canadensis, assembly GCF_047511655.1. NCBI lineage: Eukaryota > Metazoa > Chordata > Mammalia > Rodentia > Castoridae > Castor > Castor canadensis. The sequence continues at coordinate 169,269,425 of NC_133389.1, read as the reverse complement.
GTCTGGAACTGGATATCCATTTTCTCCATTTCCCTCTGAATCCTCTACTAATTTATTTTTGGAGGGAGAATGGTTTCCATCCCCTTTTCCTCTTCCCATCATTCCACTTGCTGTTTCTGTCCCTGGTCTGTGTGTAATTTAGTATTAGTCAACTAACAATAGTAAAACTAATGAAACCAAGAAAGAAAGAGAAAAAAGAAAAAGAAAAAAATTCCAGGTTCACAAACAATAGAATTTCAGTCTTAGTAGTTCTAGTGTTACTCCTTTAGCATCCAGTCCTGGTATTGGTATTTAAGCAGTAGCTCTGTCGTAGTCTCGCCAGGTGTTTGGATCAGGAGATGAGCTTTGTGGACCACTACCTGCCTTTCAGGCAGCAGCTTGTCACCCACCTATTGTCAGCCCATCTGCCTTTCTAGGCTTTGTTTACTGAAAGTTTGCTCAGAGATCAATTCTTTGCCCCTTCCCCCTTCTCTGGTGCACTCAGAGCACCTTGCCCCTCTGCTGCATGTTCCTTTTCTGATCCTTGCTTATTATTCAGGGTTTTTTTGTTTGGTTGGTTGGTTTTTGCAGGGCAAGTGTCAGTCTGTCTAGGGGGATATGGCTGGTTTATACCAGGGGTAGCTGTGTGAATACCTTGTGCCACTTATTTGCTCACCTGTTGGTCTGCACCTCCCAAGCAGGTTTGGAGCCTGTGTCTGGTGGCATGGGAGCCCTCCTGTTCTCTCCGTGTAATGTGGAGAAGCTTTGTACAGGCTGGAGGTTTGGGGTGTTGGAGTTTTGCTTCTTCTTGGTGGTTTTTTCTGCCAAGTGTGGCTTTTGTGTCTCAGCAAGATTTTTTTTTCATTTTTCTTTTATTATTCATATGTGCATACAAGGCTTGGCTCATTTCTCCCCCCTGCCCCCACCCCCTCCCTTACCACCCACTCTGCACCCTCCCTCTCCCCCCCCCAATACCCAGCAGAAACTATTTTGCCCTTATTTCTAATTTTGTTGTAGAGAGAGTATAAGCAATAATAGGAAGGAACAAGGGGTTTTGCTGGTTGAGATAAGGATAGCTATACAGGGCATTGACTCACATTTATTTCCTGTGCATGTGTGTTACCTTCTAGGTTAATTCTTTTTGATCTAACCTTTTCTCTAGTTCCTGGTCCCCTTTTCCTATTGGCCTCAGTTGCTTTAAGGTATCTGCTTTAGTTTCTCTGCATTAAGGGCAACAAATGCTAGCTAATTTTTTAGGTGTCTTACCTATCCTCACCCCTCCCTTGTGTGCTCTCGCTTTTATCATGTGCTCAAAGTCCAATCCCATTGTTGTGTTTGCCCTTGATCTAATGTCCACATCTGAGGGAGAACATACGATTTTTGGTCTTTTGGGCCAGGCTAACCTCACTCAGAATGATGTTCTCCAATTCCATCCATTTACCAGCGAATGATAACATTTCGTTCTTCTTCATGGCTGCATAAAATTCCATTGTGTATAGATGCCACATTTTCTTAATCCATTCGTCAATCAGCAAGATTTTTGATTTATGGAGCTCACACTGTCTGCTTCTTCCCTCTTTTGCATTCTTGATTTGACTCAATCCTTACAATAACCCATGAGTTAGATATTTAGTATATTTTTTTATTTTATTGGTAAAATAGCAAAGGATTATGAAAATTAAATACATTGATGGCTATGGTCTAAATGATTGTGCTTTCTTAAAATTCAAATGTTGAAATCCTAACTGGAAGATGAAGGTGTCCTAGGAGGGGTCTTATTAGGCCAGAATGGTAAAGCCCTTATGCCTGAGGTTAGTGCTGTTTTAAAACAGACCCAAGGGAACTAGCTAGCCCCTTCTACCAGGTGAGTACACAGAGATAAAGCACTGTCTATGAATCAGGAAATAGGCCCTCATGAGACACTGAATCTGTTGGTGCTTTGAGCTTGGACTTCCTAAACTGCAGAAGAATGAGAGATAAATTTCTGTTGCTGTCACAGTTTCTAAGGCATACAACCAGAAAGAAAGTAAATGCTAATATGAGTAGCTCAGAGCTGCTGGAAATAAAAGCCCATTTTATGTTTTACTGCCCTCTCTGCATTATGTACTAACGATAAAAATGATCAGTCTTAGGATCAAAACTAAAATTGTGTTTTTCAGATCACTCTTTCACTAATTCAACACATAATGATTGCTCTGTGTTGTTCTGGGCTTACACAATACAGCAGATACCAAATTCTGCCCTCATGGAACCTAGCAGTGGATACAGGGGTCTCCATTAAATAGCCCATCACAGAAATGGCTTCAGAAATGAAAGTGTTACCTGGACATGGGTAACTCATGCCTGTAATCCTAGCTACTAGGGAGGTTGAGATGGGGAGGAAACCAGTTCAAGGCCAGCCAGGGCAAATAGTTCATGAGACCCCATCTCCAAAAGAACAAAATAGACTCCATAATGGACTGGAGATATGGTTCAAGTGAGTGCACCTGCTGTGCAAGTGCAAATGCAAAGCCCTAAGTTCAAACCCCAGTACCATTAAAAAAAAAAAAAAAAGGTTTGAATGTTAGCAAAGAAGACAGATGGTACCACCAGAAGGTACATTACAAAGACAAATTAAACTGAGTACTGGTCATCTTGAGAAAATGAAAAATTTAGCAGAAGTTGATGATTCTGTAGTGTAAGGGTGTATGTGCAACACAAGAGACATTTAACAGAAATGTGGCTCAGGAGAAAGTCCCGAATCCATGCAGATTCTCAACTCTTGCACAGTTCAAGATTCAGTATGTCTTAGTGAGCACAGCCTTCCCCAAAAAAGCCATGGGTCTACCATATCTAAAGCTATCAGTGCTGGTCTACACAGAATGTGCAAGTGACTTCGTGGCAGACTAATAAAAGGCTGGGATTTAGTCTTTATTAGGGCACTTTAGACTATGTAGTGAGTGAGTCTTATTCACTGAAAACACTTTGAGACAAATGAAAACTCTAAATTTGAATTTAGCAAAGTATCAAACCCTTCAGCATTGGAACTAAGAAGTTAATATTCATTCAAAACCGCAAAGTTTCTGGTTTTGAGTGATTATAGGAAAAATAGCAAATGATTTGTAGCTCTTATTTAAAATATGTTTCCTTAGAAATGTCAAGCAAGCTCACTTATCTGTTTCTTTTACCTATTGTGGTAATTACTGCAACTAATGTTGGTATATTCTTTCAGAGTTTTTGATATATTCAGCAAATATGAATAATTTTTTTTTTGTACACAAAAGATACCTTGCTACATATAGAAAGTTATATACCTTGCTTTTCTTTTCTGTTTTTCCCCCTCTTATCTGTCTTGGAGATTGGTTATATTTTCCTTTTTACTCCCATCCACATGTACATAGTAGTCCCTTGCCGGTATATACCACAATTTATTTTATCAGTATTTTCTTGGTGGACATTAATATTGTTTCAGTTTTTTGGCTATTGCAACTATTATCCAATGAATTATCTCAAAAACACCTATTGCTTGTGCATGAAACTATCTATAGTATAAGCTATTTTTAAGGCATATACACTTTTTAGTTTTTTTCTAGATATTTACAAATGTCTCTGTTTCTCCACAACTTTGTGAATAAACATGATATTAACATTTTATGTCATTGTGATCTTTGAAAAAAAATGATATCCAAAACATTCATACTTTATTTTATTTTATTTTTAGTAAAATTTATTCTTCTTTAATATATATGGACCATTTATAATTTTTTTTTGATTCATCATCTGCTAATCCATTTAAACTTAAGTTTCTGGTCTTTATCTAATTAATATCTTGCTTTGTAGTATTTTCAAAGTTAAGAGATATACATATATATAATTATCTTTGCCTTCAATAGAGTTAAAAAATGCAACTAATTCACCTGAGCAAACTGCTTAAAATAACTCAAACTAAAAAGATGAGCATTATGGAAATGAAGACAAACAATTCTTCAATTTGACATAAAATTCTTTCCAGGTTTTTAAATCAGTTTGATTCATGATTCATATTTTGTGGTCATGGTTGTTATTTGTTGGTTTGTTTTTTTTAATAGCACTGCTATGAAAGAATTTATAGAAGAAAAGAAACAAATTAAATACACTTAAAACTTTTTAAAACAGGAAAACTAAAAACAAAGGAAAGATATTTTTGAGTAAATCTTTATTATATAACTTGAAGTAAAAATTGACCCTCTGAGTTAAATTAATATGTCATCTCAATTCAAGATCAATTCAAAAGAGTACTTATAAAAAGGATAAAAATGCAAATAGTGTTAAGTGAGTGACTGTCTTTAAGGGGGTGATTAATTTGTCTTCTTGTTTAATTGTGTGAGCATCTCTGATTTATTTTCTTGATTTCATTCTAGCCGTGCTTACAAATGCTTGAAATAAATACATAATAAAAACTAGCATTAGTCTTCACATAGCATGTAATGAAAGTACAAACAGATCTTTTCTTCTTTTTGTTTGTGATACCTAAGTTACTGTTAGAGATTCAGATTTTCCAGCTATTGAATGGTTGGTATCAGCACTCCTGGAAAACACATTACAGATTTCCTGTTTGGTCACCTTGACTGTCCCAGGGATCTAATACAAGGACTCTCAATCTAACTTGAAATCTTTAAGTAACAGATAGATGTATATGTGGGACATTTAGTTAATTCCAATTCATTGACATTGATACTGCACACAACACAGGGCCGGGTAGGAAATTTAAGTCACAGTTATTTGCTTATTACATTTCTCAACAGATACTGCCTTGAATATTGATGCTTGTGTCTTTTGGGATGTTTTTTAGAGCATGTTCTTCGGCAGTGAAGATTGTAGAGATAGTTATTTTAAAAATTGCTGCTACATATTCCCTTTACCACTCTTTAGGCTTCTCATCATGAATTCCCAGAGATAATGAGCTGTGGTTGCATGAAGACACTTTCAATCCCTTAAGTGCCCCATGACGTATCATCAGGGCCCAGAGAGAGAGTAACCATATCCAATTTATTTACGTTATCTCCCTATTTTATGGTGGCTTTTGGTTCTCCGACTACTAATGCTTCTTATTTTAGATCATATGTGACCCAATTTTTAAAAAATAATAACCTGTTTTAAAACACCCCATCCCCCAAAAGATAACCACCTTTGCATTCTCATTATTTTAGGGACGTCTAAAATGGGTAAACTATGCTCTCATAAATATACTCCCGATATGATATTCAAAGATAATAGAGGACATAACAGAGTTCAGTTGAAACACGCAGCTCATTAGCATGTGTTGATGATAATGTCTGTTTCTATGAAGAACTCTCTGACATTGAAAGCATACGGGCCACCAAAGCAGATATTCTGCCCTCTCCCCGCCTCCCTGTATTCATTTGCTTCCTTTCTACTTCACACCCTGCACACACAGTGAGCCCACTGCTCCTTCATTTGCAGAGGCCACTATAATTTTTCTTGACATGGCAATTACTTTTTAATCTGGTTAGCATAGACTGTAATGGAACCAAGTTGTAAAACATCCTTTCTTGTTTACTCTTTTATTTTGCTTTTAATTTATTGCCTTGATTTCAATCCCTTTTATAAACCCATTAAAGCTCAATTACTCACTTTGAAGTCAATCACTAATCAATGCCATTTATTTTTGTATTATGGGGAGTAGGGAGGATAATTAAATAGAATGTCTGTATTCCTATAAAGTTTGTGATGAAGATCAGACTGTGTTAGTGTTTACTATTCTAAAGAAAGAGGAATTCAATGCAAAGAAAGGAGAAATCTCTGGTGATTAAAGGTAAAATCTTTGATTTGGTTGATGTTTCAAGATTGTCACATGGCATTTATGACATGCACTGACTGTTCATGGACTTACATTGATTGCTGTCACTCTCTTTTTACTGAGGTCTCCAATATGAAACCAAATCTAGGAGCTCAGAGGTAGCAAAAACAATTTTTATAATTTTTAATTTTTTTTCACACACATGGCTTCCCTCAATTATTCTTCAATGAGGTTCTTGAGATTGGAAACACCAATGTTTCTCTTCCTTAATAATGGCACTAAACCCTACAAAGAGAGTCAAGCAATTTGCTTCTTGTCCCATAGCTTCCAAATAGAATATCCAGGAAATTCCTGGCTCTTGGCTCCTTGTTGTATTTTACACTACCCCATTCTTAGCAATGAAATTCAGGGCTCTTTTATAAGTAGCTCTTTCACTTACAAATAGTGGCTTTCCACATTGCTAAATAAGTTTTTCTTGTTATATTGAATTTTATGCAGACACAGGAATTTCTTGACTGTTTTGTCTACTGACAGGGCTGTGCTGATAAATTATTCTTTAAAAAAAAGACAAAGAATAAAAAAAGAATCCTGATTTACAGCAATTGCCAATTTCTGTGGTGTAAATACTATCACCATGACTAATTTTGAGCTTACCAAAAGACATCCCTGAATGCAGAGCTGGAAAGAAATGCACACAGTGGTCCTCCTGAGTAGTGCCAGCTGGTTCTAGCACACAGCACAGCACCCCATTGTGACAAATGAAGCTCCTCTATGTCACCCTGTGAGTTCTGCTGTTCTGAGACATGTGCAATATTTCTCAAAATGTCACAAATACATGGAAAGCAGCAATCTGATCATTCAATCAACAATTTGAGGGTATCTATAACATATGAGGCTCTTTGTTGAGCACTGAGGTAGTGTACGGAGTAAGTTGAATCTTGTCTACCTTCAAGAATTGTCTACTTTAAAAGCATTACATATGCATGTATGAAAATCTCAGTGAAACACATTCATTTTCATAATTAATGCAAACTAATAGGTATGCTAACAATTGTAGAGTGTAGAGAAAGTCTGAGATATGTACACAACCAACAATATTTCGGGGGAAATATCTACGATGTACTATGGTAGCAGTGCTTACAGAAGGCAATAAAGTACATTTGGAAGAAGATATAATGCTTTTTTCTAATAAGAGAAATTGTGAAGGAAGCATCTATGGAAGAGTTGGTTTATATATATAAAAAAAAGAGTTTTTCAACAAAGTTGTGAGAGTAAAAAGAGTTTCCTAAATCGAAGAGCAAAGGAGCAGTTCTGAATATGGTTACTTTGTGAAGACACAGAACTACAGTGAACAAAATCTTGAGTGAGGACATTTACCTGAAAAGTCTATCTTCTGATGATATTTCTTACTTGTTCCAGACACACCTCAGGAGTTTTTTAAATGCATACAGATCTCTGGGATGCACCTTAGGTCTCCATTCAGAATCTCTCCAGGGCATTATGCAAGGTAATATTAGAGGATCACTGTGTGTTAATAATACAAGATTTCAAAAGAATGTGAGTTAAGAAAGTGTCACATTAGGAAAAGTTTCTGGGAGCAGCCTGGAGTCTGCATAGGAAAAGGAGCAGGCATACTGGAGTTAGAATAGCCAAGTGGGATTCAGGCAAAAAAGGATGAAAGTTTGCAACTAGAGTTGAGGCCAGAGAAATGTAAAGGATTATCTAGTTTGTACAATCTATCCAATTTGAATAAAATTATTTAATGTGGATAATAGTTTAGAGCTAGGGTTCTAACATTGCCTCCCTGGACTTGCATTATATAAGACTGGACAGTCCTATATAATAATAGGTCAGTTTGTCCAAACAATGATCTATTAAATTTAGCACACTTAAGTGCATTAGTCTATGGAGACTTTTTTTATGCTCTCACAATTCTCAAAGAAGTCTATAAACCACAAAATGTTGGCAAACCACTGATTTCAAGGGAAAGGGTAATTAGCTAGGTTTGGAGAAGAGGAATGCAAGGGATTGGAAAGTCCAATAAAAGTCCAGTAGCTCCCAGTCTGAATGGTTGGGATGATGATGTTGTTAATTCATCTAGACAAAGACAGTAAAAAGAAGAACTTTGCTGAGAAATATGAAGCTAGCTTTATACAGAGCAAACTTAAGATATTTGTACTATGTTGTTACAAAAATGTCCCTCAGGCCCATAGAGAGGTCATAGGATGTAATGGCAAATATTTTATTCAACATTAAATATTTATTGGGTGCTAAATACTTTATCAGGTGCTTAGTAAGCCCTTTTGATACATTCTTATTTAATTCTCACAACAAGCAATTAGCAATTATTATTCTACTTTTACAGAAAAACCAAGGCTCAGAATATTAAGTGACTTTATTAAGGTCACAAACCTGGTACACGGCAGAGGGCAGAGGTAGAATTCACCTTCAGTGATTTTCCAAACTGGTCCCAAAGGTTGCATTCTGAACTTCTCTGCAGTGGCTGCCACCTTGGCATTCAGCAGTTGAAGATGAAATGTGTTTGAGCAAAAGGTCAATGACAATTATGTGGAGAAGAAGCAAATGGTGTTTACAGGCTAGACTTCGCCCACACATTCAAGGACAGTTTTCCATTTGACTAAATCAAGAAAGAGACAATTGCTAAAGCAAGAGGTATTGGTGAAGTCCTCATCAATGCAACTCAGAATTATTCCAAGTACACCAGCTTCTTTTGGAACTAGTGGGTGCTCCAAGCCCAATTCCATCTCTAGGTGTCATTCACTCCTGTTCATCTTATTCTACTTGGGAAAGGTATTAATTTGATTTGAAAGACAAGAATTAAAACTCACTGCATTCAAGATATTTCTTTAAAAGGCCCTATGTGAGATGGCTAGAACAGTGTGACAGACATGCAGTTTTAACATAACGTTAATAACAAGCAATTAGTAAGTAAAAGCTTGCGTGTATTTAAATATGTCCTAATACATTTATTTCCATATTTCCCCACTGTTTTACATTGCATTAGAGATCTCAGTAGGATGAGTTCCATTTTGCTCTTACTCTTTTAGATAGATTGCTTCCTTGGCTTAGAATAAAAGGAATTGAGATAAAGCACAGTGAGAGTTTGGATATTAACTTACTTTCAATTTAACTAGATTGTCTAAAGGGGGTCGAGTGTATAGGAAAAAAGTTCTTGGTAGGAAAGTGGAGAGCTGAGAGTGGTAATTAAAAAAGAAGAGAGAATCTGTTTGATCCTTGATACTCTGTGTGGAAAAAGGCTTCATATTAGTGGCCAGGGATGATAGGGCTGTAAAGAGATAAAAATGGATAGGAGAAAGCTACACTAGCATGGACCAAGGAAAGGGACCAAAGTTTTCATTCTGAGAATACAAAGCAACACAGAAGGAACTCTATGTTTTTCCCTTCTATTGATTGTATTTCTCAAAAAATTATAACTGGCATTGCTGTAATAGAATAAAAAAAGGACCAAATCAAGCCTCCATCAAATCAATAACTTTTCATATTTGAAAGAACTTATTCTCAGAAATACCATTTAGTTTTCCACCAGCTTTGAGAAAATGATAGCTGTTTTTTGTTTTTTTTTTTCCCATTTCAGATTCTCTCTGGGGAAGGCCTAAAGGGACTCTCTTCTCTTGGGAAGAATGACAAGAGCTCCTGCTAAGCCTAGAAAACATGTCCTTCTGTGGGTGATAACAGTCTGACCTCTAGGTTTGCAGTCAACAACATTGATGTTCTCTTCTCTTACCCTAAATCTGCCACCAAACTTTTGAAAGGACTCTCGGTTTGGCTCCTGTCTCCCTCCTTCCTCTTCAGCAAACATGAACACAAGTCCTCATTGCTGGGTGCCAAGGTTCCTCCAACTCAACCCCTACCCCATGCCCTGCAGAACCAATTTTGAATGCTGGTGTTGATTCCACCATAGGTCTGTCTTCCACAAATCTATAGTAACTACTACTTTGGCATCAAGTTCAAATTCCCCTGTTACATTTGCAAAAGACAGAACCTGTTCCCATTATATTTCTACAGTCTTATTTGCTATTCTCCTCCACATAAAACCTGGTTTTTGTCAGAAAGACCTCCTCTCTATACCATCAATTTCCGGTCCTCCAATCCTACTGTGTCATTTCAACTTTTTATTTATGTTGCTCTCCAGATTTGAAATTCTACCTCCTTCACCTTGGTATATTAAAATGTTGTCTAAGGTTTAAGTTCAAGTCTGATCTCCTTAAAGGAATATCTTCTGAGCATTTATCTCCATTTTCTATAAATTTTAAGAGCATACTTCAGGTCTATATCAAATAGCCCTTTTCCCAGAAGCTACTGTTACTCTCTTTACTGATTTTTTAGGTAAATTAGGATTGTTGTTCAAACGGACCTTAACCTTCTCAAGGCAGCATAATTATATCACACTTTTCCATTAGAACTACCCTGGGAACTGTCATCCTATAAAATCTTTTTGACTTGACACATAAGCCACAGATCTATAATATGGAAGAATGGAATCGACTGTCCTCGATATTTCCTGAAAAGAAGCCCTGTGGACAGGAATTCTGCCATCGTGTGTTCTGGAGCACTCTTATGTTCACAAAGCCCTGTCTTGCTTAGAGAAAAATTGTTTCCCCTCCTAGCCAACACTGAAGGACAAGGATAATAATATTGAGATCAAAAGGAAGAAGCATGCTCACTGACAAATATCATCTCTTCTGCTTAAATTTATTTCCAATTTGATTCTAGACACCACTGGCCCAGGGCAACAAGGCATGGAATGCATAAACACTTGCTCAATTATTAAGAGAGGGAAAAGTCCCCACAAAATCACTAAATCTGTTGTGCCATAAGATGGCTAAAGACCTAGAGGACTAGGTCAAAGACACTGTGACCTTCAGACAACTCTCTTGGCCATCTCAAAGCAGAACTCCCCCCTCCCCCGCCACCATGAGGTTTTTACAAAATACTTGTGTCTTGCTAGCTCTCAAAATGGTTGCCCTAGAAGCAAAATTATTATTTGACTGCAAATGAGAAGCTAAACCTCTTCTTAGTCTTTTTTAGCTTCTTAGCTTTCTTTCGGAAACTCTTTTTCATTTAAATAAACAAATTAGGCATTCTGAAATTCAAAGGCCTGTACAATGAAAGCAATCTCTGCTCATGATGGATTAGTCTGATGTTTAAAAAGAAGGCACAAAACATGCAAAAACAAGCTGCCAGCACAAGCTACAGGAGAAATAGATCACAGGTGACGCAGGCTTCTGTTTCATCTGTGGGAGGTTAAGAAACACGTTCGCAGAAGAATATGCTCTGCTCCAGGTATAACCAGTGGGAGGCCTCCGGGTTTGTTTGGATATTATTCTTTTGAGAATGTATACACCCTCTGAAAATCTCACTGCTTAGAACAGTTTTCATCTCAAAACTCACATCAAGCTCTGATTCTTGACAAGAACCCCACCACTTCTTTCATGTTCCCTAAATCTTCCTACTCTGAAAGACAGCAGCAACAGGTCACTTTATTAGCAAAGACTGTAAGGCTCAAGTAATTAAAGTGGGGAGAAGACTTGTGTTGTTGTTTCTGAGTCCTGGAAAATAATCAATTATTTATTCATCATTTACCAAGAATATGAAGATCTAAGCTATAGGTCTACATTTAGAGATGTTTAGGTTATGGTCTAACATGTAAGGTCTAAGGTTTTGTAGGTTGAGCTTGGTGCTTGATCACGTAAACACAAATGTGTATGACAACTTCCACAGAGACTTCGACTTTGATTCCAAAGCTCTAGCAAGTTTGGCTGCCCTAAGAGTTGAAGTGTTCCCCTCCAAGGACCCTCCAATCATGGTCAGAAAGGGGACCTGAACTACAGCCATCTCTGAGCAGCCCATCCACTGCTTATCTACTCTGCCCTCCACCCAGAGCCTCAACTTCTATTAAGCTCAAAAGGCAGGCATGGCTCCAGCCATCTGACCCCAAGCCAACTTCCTTTTATCTTTCACCTTAGTGCACCCTAGGATCTAGCAGTGCTTCACCACTGCTTGGTCTCTTATCCCCTGACACTTCATGTCTTAACTCTTTTTTTAACTTAACCATGAAGCCAGATGTTCCAGAATCAAGTTCTGCTTCTACAGGTAAGAAAGCTTTTCTTGTTCTCAATTTCCTCAGCTGTAAAGTGGTAATGATGCAATCCACCTAATGTGAGTCACAAAGCGTTTTAAAGGTGAAATAAGCTAATGCTGGGGAAAGAAGATAGTCTATGCCGGAGACATTTTTGTGAAGATTTGGACATTGTTCCTGATAGACTAGGTGGTCAGTTCTATCTAAGGAAAGCCGATTTGGAAAGATGCATGTGGATTTATTTGGGGATGGTAATTTTTTGTTAACAAGGTTTTTCTTTTCTATTTTGGTGGTACTGGAGTTTGAACTCAGGGCTTCACACTTGCTAGAAAAGCACTCTACTACTTGAGTCACATCTCCAGCTCTTTTATGATGTCATTATTTTTCAGATAGGATCTCTTGCTTTTGTCTGACTGGCCTCAGACCACAATCCTCCTACTTTTGCCTCTCACATAGCTAGGATTACAGATATACATCACGATACCCAGCTTGTTTGTTGAGATGGGGGGGTCTTGCTAATTTTTTGCCTGGGTTGGCTTCAAACCCCAATTCCCCCTTTCTCCACCTCCCAAGTACTGGATTTACAGTTATGAGCCACTGTGCCTGACTGTTAACAAGGTTTTTCAACCTCAGCACTATTCTAATTTTGCAGTGGGACACTGTCCTATGCATTGTAGGACATTTGACAGCATTCCTGGTCGCTACCTAATAGCACCCTGCAAGTTGTAACAACAATTATTTCGAGTTTGGCCCATGTTCACTTTTCTCACCCAAGGACAAAGGGCAAAACTGCCTTGTAAACAACTTCCATTAGCTGTTTCAGAGAGCTATTATGAACCATGTCACTGTTTTGATGTACCAAATATTATTTGTAACTGCCCCTACCTAAGGGACATTAGGAACTAAGGCACAGACAGATAGGTACATAACTCCCTATAAAATGTGTCCAAAGCAAATGAATTCTCTAAAAGAAGCATGAACTCAAGGCTTTGGAGGCACTGAAGGAGCCATCGAGACTTGATAAGAAGAGGGTACATTCAGTGCAAAGCAAAACCAGACATCTGTTTCAGTGTCTGGAGATAGGAAAGGCAGCCTCAGACCTCTGGTTGGCTCACCTCTGAAGCAGCGTTTCAATACAGTTGCTGCCCAGGGAAGACTTTTGGGAGATGAAAAAGTTGGGTTTCTGCAGTGAAACTGAACAAAGCAAGTGCTGAGAGAAGACAGGGTCCTAGGAGTAAAGTCAGGAGAGCCCTTTCTGGTTTCCTACCTCTCTGCCCATTCTTATAGTTCCCTTTTCCTTTCTTCCCTTTTCATTCTTTCTCCTTGAGAAATAGTTTCTACATGTTTGTAGTTCAGGGTTTTGAAATATTGACCCCTGTCCCCAGTCTGGTGGTATTAGAATTTCTAAAGCATTTGGTGAGCCATGGTGGTGGTACTTCCTGTCCTATCCAAGGCAATCAGGTTATCAGCACTAACTGTGCACACAGTGAGGACAACTGGAAACTCACTCTTTGTCCGTAAGAGGTGAATTTACCATTGGGGCCTCATGACACAAGCAAATGCATACCAATCTATCTGGTGGTCAGAGAAGGACTCAAAACCTTGGAGGGGGAGTGGGAACAACATGTCACATTGACAGCACCCCTTGGGAGTTTTGAGATCATTTCTGCAGATACTAGTCTTTTGTCTCACCCTGCTCAGAGATTGCTGAGAAAGCCAAGAAGAATATAGATAGTGTGATGTAAAACACAATCACTCTAAATATCTCAGCATGCATCTTGCTGACAGTGGGAAGTCCAGCTTGGGAAGCAACGCTGTCAGCATAACATCTATTTATGTGAAGGATTAAGCTAGAAAAATGCTTATTCTTGTTGATATTTTTGGTAGTTCTCTCAAAATTTTGAAATTGTTTCCAATATGCTTTTTTACTTGCTTGGAGTTTTATACTTACATCTGATTTTACTGAATATAGCTTTAAGGTTTAGATTGACCACCAGATATTTCATTCTTAAATTTAATAGGAATTGAGTGCATAGAGATATTGAAAGAAAAGAAAAAAGCACTGCATGAGGTGTCAAGAAACGTGGACTTGAATTTCAGGTGTATCATCTTTCAATTGGTCCACCCTGAAAAAAAGTCACTAATCTTATTTGTAACACATAAGTATTATTCTTTCTTTATGTTCAACAACTATTACTGAGAGTGAGTTTATCATATTCCAGATACAGTTTGCAAAGTTTGGAATACATCAGGGAATGAAACAGACAAACTTCCCTTCCTACATGGAAATTAGCCTATTGGCTTAGGCAAATAACAGCCACCCAGATATTATTCTAATGGTCCTATTTCTTAGGATTTATTGCAAATAAGGGAAGTAAGATAAGATGCTTCATACATGAAGCATCTAAAAAAAAAAAAGAAAGAAAGGAAGAAAGGAAAGCAAAAGTGTAATGTGTGGGGTGGGGGAATCCCATGACCTTCAACAGTATGTTTTAAAGGTTGGACCAATTCAGGACACCCTATAGGAAGGTGAAAAAAATTTCTTAAAGAGATACTGTATCCTACTTAATGGTCACCCCAATTCGTACTCAGTGCTTATATTTTCGGTGGAGTTCCTCTCCCACTCCCTACTGTATTAGAAGAGAGTTTGAGTAACTTCCTTTTGATGTGTAAGAGCTTGGTTAACAAGAAAAGGGTCAAACTCAACCTATATCTACAATTTAGTTGTTAACCCTCCCTGATAGATGAAGGGGTTCTACCTAAGGAAGACCACCTAAGGAGGCTCCTTGATAGGAAATGCTAACGGTCCCCTGTTTTCTTCAAAGGATAAACAATAGCTACACAGTTAGGCCAGTAACTTCACTGAGTATCACTAAAAGGGTCAGTTGTGAGCAAAGGCTGGTTAAGGTAGTCACAAAGACAGTACGTTAGACTTGTTTGAGCTTCCAGTGTTTTCCAGAATAATCACTTAAGAAGTGCACTTAAATTTTGCATAAGCGGATTTATCAATTAGGTTGTATTTACTCATAGAAAATTGGAGAGTTAAGGGCCAAGAGAGTGATACAGTTGGCTGGCAACACCCTAACAACCAGAAAGGATTTTAGCTTGTTTACTCAATTGATTGATTGATTGAGTGAATGAGTGTTGTAGTTATTTATATCCTTTTATGATAAGTGACAGAGGACATATTTTTTTTTCATTTTAGCTTCCCATCAGAAGGGTTTTCTACCATCCAGCCAACACGATCCAGATGTAATTTCACTGATGAGCCAGACATCTCTGCCAACTGAATTCCTATTGATTAGCATCTGATTTTGTTTGTCAGCAAAAAGAAAAACTTATTCTTTAATGGCATGTTTGGTACATAACCAGTGAGTGTAAGTAGGGGGGAGGGTGTGGATGCAGGGGACTCTTTCAAAGTTGATGAAAATATATTAGTGGGTTATGATGATTTCTGCTCTCAGCTATATAAATAATGTCTGTAATCTTAAAGCAGACAATGTCTTGCCCTGGAGTGAAAGGAATAGCTGGCAAGCTGTTCTCCCAGGTCGAGAGGTGATGTGAGGACTTTGGGGACAGTGTGTCTTGCTCTGTACACAGCTCCCTGGCTCCTTCTCCTTGGTGGGCTTGGGAGGGTCATACATAAGACAGCCATTCTCACCAGGTAGGAGGAACTGCCTACTCCTAGTAGCTGAGGATAACTGCTAATGGAGACGTGGTGGTATGAAGGCAGGCCCACTCCAGAGGAGTAGGAAGTGGATTACTGAGCAAACAGAAGCAGACCTGGGCCATTGTAAGTGGCCACATGCACTGGCAGATTACAGAACAGACTAGCATTTACCAAGAACTTCTCCATAGCTTATTCCATTTGATCATGGCTATAATCCCACGAAGTAATTATAATTTGTATTTTAAAACTAAGGAAATCACAGCTCATATTCAGTAACTTCCCCAATATTACATAGTGCAGTAGAGACCTAAAGGTGAGCCTTGTCTGAGGCTCTAAGTCCTTTGAGCATCCTTTCCAACATATCAAACTCTCCATCTTGCTTTACTAAGAGAATTATCTTCCATGCTCTTCTAGTGAAACCAGGTTTCCCATTGGTAAGGAATTTTTTCTCTTATGAGAAAAAATTTTATTACTAATCACATAAAATTTCAATGCAAATAATTTATTACTTAGGAGTCAAAAGGAAAGGGCATAAGAAATCAGTGTCAGTGTTAATATTAAACCTAATCCCTGTACCCACTGGTAAAACAACTGCATTTCTTTAGTAACTTCATAGGATTCATTTGCATTAACCTATGTGTCTTTATATCAAGTATGGGAAGCAGAAGGGTACACAACAGAATTAAGTAATAGAAAAAATTTCCAGGAATGACCTAAATGAAATGAATTTTCTTAAGTGATTGGCCAAAGACCTAGCAGAGTTCCCACTTAATTCTGTATGTAGTCAAGAGTATTTCTGGTCAATTGTGACCCTCAAGAAATTCAGAGGTTATAGTGCCCTCCAAGTCCTAAAATAAAAACAGGAGTAACAAGACATAAATAGGGAAATAGGCATAAAAATATGAAACCATCTTGTAAGACTTTTACTAGTCCTCAAGTGATAATAAGAATTTATTTATCTGAAAGTAGACAACCCAGGTCCTTCAAGAAAATGAAATGCTATTTCACAAAGCAAAGTGATGAAAAATGGTTCAACATGGAAAACGTCTTGGTAATGAAATTCTTATGAAATGGAATTTTTATTCTGCATGAAAGATTGAAGGAAATGCCTGTCATTATTCTATCTATATCCTTTTCCTAGTCAAATTGCCTTTCCTAGAATCCTATTATTTGTTCCCCGGTGAACTATCTTTCACTTAACAAATTCAGATTCCTCCAAAACATACTTTTTTTTTGGTGGTGCTGGGGTTTGAACTCAGAACCTTATGATTGTTAGGCAGATGGTCTACCATTGAACCATACTCCCAGCCCTCCTGGTAGGTCTTGCTAGGCTTTCTCAAGGAGCAGCCAATGGCACAATGGCTTTCTTTCCTCATCAACTACTAGCCCTCCTTGCCCACTGTCGATCCTACCAGTCACATGCCCACTTTATAGGTTCTTGTTTATTTGTGCCTTCTTCCCATGTGGTTATATCTGCAGCTAATGTCCTCTTCCTGTTCCTCAAGTTAATGCAAAGTTTGTTTTAACATGGCATAAATGTGGTGGCAAAAAAACTTTGGCAGCTTCTAAGTAGCTAATTACAATCTTCAAATGCCTTTTCTTGCCTCAAAAGGTCAACTAAGGTTCTGGGTAATAATGTTGACAGCAGGAAAATTGTTTCTAATTAGAAAGTGTGTGTTATATACATGTATTAAAAACAAGTTTATGAATGATAATATATAAGACATATACATAGTTATATATGTGCTTAAGAAGGCATTAAAAAGTAGAGTATAAGATAAGAACACTTCTCTAAAAAAATCTCTCAGGTTTATTGATTACATTTCAATAATATGCACTGAACTTTTGCTTTTATGAATTTCATTCTTGTTCAGACTGTTATTCTGCAGCTCAAATTTTGTCTTCCATTAATTCAACATGAAAAAATATTTTCTGCATTTCATCTTAAGGAAATTAAAAATTAAAAATTTTTTAAGAAGCATCACTTTATGTAAGCTGTCACTTTTCTATTTTCAACTTGGCTGTTAGGATGCATACAGCCAAATATTGTGTTTAATCACAAGACATATCTAAATTCTGATTAGAGACTTTGCTTCCTCCTTCTATCTCAACTATATTTCCCCCCTTTTGAAGGGAGCTTACAGTCATTTTTGAAGGAGTATTTAAAGTGCCTCTTTCAGAAAACAATCTTAATTAAGGGAGAGTATTATGTATTATTATATGTTCAGAAAATCGAGAAATAGTAGAATAATAAGAATGGGAGGAGAATAAAGATGCCTATGCAAAAAGTTTTTAATTGCTATCAGTAATTGTGTTTTGTGATAGTATATTATTCAGAGACTATGTATTCAATATGGAATGACATAAATGAGTATGGAACAGTCAATTTTATCATTCTCACTGTCCTAGAGAACCAGAAAATTGGGTATAAAGAAGGAAGACACAAATGTCACACAGAAGAGATTAACACAGAAGTGCCAATATAAATTCATGAAGTAATTTGTATTAAAATAATAACCAATTTGTGTCATAATACATATATACATGGAAATGTCACAACAAAACTCCCTGTATAGATATCTTACACATACAAAAATGTCTTTTTTCTTTTTTTTTAATTTTAATTTTTTTATTATTCATATGTGCATACAATGCTTGGGTCATTTCTCCCCCCTGCCTCCACCCCCTCCTTTACCACCCACTCCGCCCCCTCCCTCTTCCCCCCACCCCCTCGATACCTGGCAGAAACTATTTTGCCCTCATCTCTAATTTTGTTGAAGAGAGAGTATAAGCAATAATAGGAAGGACCAAGGCTTTTGCTAGTTGAGATAAGAATAGCTATACAGGGCATTGACTCACATTAATTTCCTATGCGTGTGTGTTACCTTCTAGGTTAATTCTTTTTTATCTCACCTTTTCTCTAGTTCCTGGTCCCCTTCTCCTATTGGCCTCAGTTGCTTTTAAGGTATCTGCTTTAGTTTCTCTGCATTGAGAGCAACAAATGCTAGCTAATTTTTTAGGTGTCTTACCTATCCTCACCCCTCCCTTGTGTGCTCTTGCTTTTATCTTGTGCTCAAAGTCCAATCCCATTGTTGTGTTTGCCCTTGATCTAATGTCCACATATGAGGGAAAACATATGATTTTTGGTCTTTTGAGCCAGGCTAACCTCACTCAGAATGATGTTCTCCAATTCCATCCATTTACCAGCGAATGATAACATTTCGTTCTTCTTCATGGCTGCATAAAACTCATTGTGTATAAATACCACATTTTCTTGATCCATTCTTCAGTAGTGGGACATCTTGGTTGTTTCCATAACTTGGCTATTGTGAATAGTGCCACAATTAACATGGATGTGCAGGTGCCTCTGGAGTAACCTGTGTCACAGTCTTTTGGGTATATCCCCAAGAGTGGTATTGCTGGATCAAATGGTAGATCGATGTCCAGCTTTTTAAGTAGCCTCCAAATTTTTTTCCAGACTGGTTGTACTAGTTTACATTCCCACCAGCATGTAAGAGGGTTCCTTTTTCCCCCGCATCCTCACCATCACCTGTTGTTGGTGGTGTTGCTAATGATGGCTATTCTAACTGGGGTGAGGTGGAATCTTAGTGTGGTTTTAATTTGGATTTCCTTTATTGCTAGGGATGGTGAGCATTTTTTCATGTGTTTTTTGGCCATTTGAATTTCTTCTTTTGAGAAAGTTCTGTTTAGTTCAGTTGCCCATTTCTTTATTGGTTCATTGGTTTTGGGAGAATTTAGTTTTTTAAGTTCCCTGTGTATTCTGGTTATCAGTCCTTTGTCTGATGTGTAGCTGGCAAATATTTTCTCCCACTCTAAGACTAGCAAGATGAAACAGGTCCTGTCTGGAGGTTGGTACCAATAGGAAGGGAAAGGAGATAAGGAAAGGCAGTAGAAAGGAATGTAGTGGAAATATTATGTAGTCATGTATGAAAATGGAAAAAATGTGATCTGATGAAACTGTTCCGGGAATGGGAGGTGGGGGGATAAAGGAGAATGATGGAAGGGGTGAATTCCACTATGATACATTGTAAGAACTTTGGTAAACGTCACAACATACCCCCTAGTACAACAACAATTTTCAAAAAAGAAAGAAAAAATTTTTAAAAGATTCTGTAAAAAAAAAAAAGCCAGTAAATGAAATTCAATGCAATTTCAATTTTAAAATGCAGCTGTTTTTTTTTTATTGAAATAGACAAGTTGATTCTAAAATGCAAATTGTAAGACAGTGGAACTGCAATAGACAGAACAATTTTGAAAAAGGGCCAAGTTGGTGAACACACACTATCTTATTTGAAGACTTTCTAGAAAGGTACAGTCATCAAGCCTACGTGGTAATGCAAAACAATAGACATGTATATCAGTTGTACAGAAAATCCAGAAATAAATGCACACGCATATGGATTGATTGAGTCTCTTCAAAGTTAAAAAGTCAGTTAGTAGAGAAGTATAGCCTTTTCAACAAATTATGCTGAACAATTGGATATCCATATGCAAATTCAAATTTTGATACATGTCTTGTACCCTATTTAAAAAATTAACACAAAGGTATCATAGACAATTTGAAACTTGAAATGAAAAGTTGTAGAAGAAAATGTAGGAAAAAAATCTTTGTTCTGAGCTATCTCTGCATGCCCAGACACAAGGGAGATTTCAGTCTGTTGACATTGTCTCTGGCAGTCTTCTGGATGTCTGAGCCACAGGTGGTAGAGGATTGCGTTTCTGAGAGTACCTCTGACTACAGGCACCATATAGTCCAAGATGGATCCAAGCATGTTTCTGCAAGTGTCAAGTAGGCGTTGATCTTACCAAAGTGAAGAAAATCATGTCATTCTTTTGCTTTTCAAATTCCTGAAAATGGCCCTAGTGGGTATACTTGGCCATTTTGAACTACCTGATTTTTTGTCCTATGAATTAAAGAGAGAATCTTCTTGCCCAATGATGGAAAAAACTCAGTGTTCCTCATTCCTTCACCCACTGATGATCTTGTTTTGCAGCTTTCCCTTAGCAGTGCTCCATAGCAGCTGTTCTCTCTCTTAGTTGTGCACATGCCTCCTTTTTATCTTGGAAGACAAGGCAATTTCTTTGAAATAAGGCCCCCTTCTCTGTTGCAAGTGACCTTGAGACATTCAGCGCTATCATTTCCCAGCTGTATTAGTGACTCCAAATTCAATTTCAAGGTTCTTGAAAGTGTTCCCTTGTCCACCTTGTGTTCAGTTGTCTTTGTGTAAGCGTCCTACAAGGCAGTTGCTTTGGGATCCTTGTATCCATTTTAGCATGTATCTCACTTAGCCAAAGAGAATTACAGCAAGCATGGCTTCAGAGCCTGCAGCCTGGCAGTGATCCAGGGCGTCATAGTTGGGGCCTCTGTCACATCTTTGGATGCTGTGAATAGCCAGTCATGCTAAGGCCTTCGGGTCCACATCATGCAAATCATTTAACAATGTATAGTAGAGATCCAATTATTCACAGTATAGAGGACCAAGAGTGCTTTTCTAACAGTAAACTTGAATAATAAGCAATTATAGGCATATTTTAAAATGCAGATGCATGCTTCTGATTGATGGGTGGGACGGTGTTCACAGTGATGCCATTGAAACTATTTATGGTTGTCATCAATTATATCAGCATTTGTCAGGGAACAGCCTTGTGAAACTTGGCTTCCTCATTTGTGAAATTTATGTCTGAGGCATCTTTCAAATTAGACCCTCTAGGCCACCTGATGAGGATTCAGAAATGTTTTTGATTCAGCTGTCTATGATTTCTTGTCTTTTAATCTCATAAATCCTGTCCCCAAAATGGGACATAGGCTTCCTCTCTGGTGTCCAGGATAATTGAGTGGTCATGGCTGCCTGGATTGCAAAAGATTCTGAGGTCCTACCTAAGGCCCGCTGCGCACAAGATAGCGAATCAGTTCCAAGTATGTCCGAGTGTGCCATCCACCTGCGAATTTATCCTGATAGCATTCTCACTCCCACTGTCTGGTCTATCTATTTCTTCTTTTCACTTTACTCACTCTTGGGGGAATTTATATTACCTGAATAGCATGTACCCTACTGGTGGAATTTGAAAGAAGCTTAAAACCTCTTTCTGTTTGAAATTTTAACATATTATAATTATAGGAAAAACAGACAGTTACTAACAATGGAGTTAGGGGTTCAAAATTAGATAAATAAAATTAAATCAAGCCTCAAAAAACAAATAATACCTAGACTTTATTGTAAACCAAATGAGTTAGTCCAGCATTTGATATATCTTCTTAGATAAAATCTTTGTCCATCTTGTGCTTATTCCACAGAAGGGAAATTACCCAGGCTTAGTACCACTTTTTCCTGGGCATGATAAAGAACATTAGTAAATATCACCTAAGAAGCCCTTCCAGGGTGTCAAAACTCAAAGGCATTAATTTATAATGCAATGAAACTTGTGCTAATAGTTTTCTCCAGTCACAGTAACCAATCTTCTGTCTTTAAACAGAAAAGATCAACTTTCAAGTCCTTAACTGAGAATATTCTACTCAGTACTGAATAGCATTTTTAATTCCAGGATTGTCCAATTCGACAAAATTTCAACCAAAACTTATAAGAAAGATTCACTATGATTGACTGGGAATAGTTCGTACTGTCCTTTTGGTGTTAATTCCACAATACTTTTTCTGTTAGGTCACATGGAGTTTGGAATTTGAAATATTTGCTGTATTCACTGCATTTCAGGCTTTTCAATTAAAAACAGTGATGGCCTCCTTTTAGTGTTTCTTTATAGATTTAGCCAGTCATTTTTGGTAGCTCAGATCCATTAGTACATGTATGCTGAATGAGTATGTGTGTGTGTATGTGTACATGTGCATGTATTTGATTCTGCAAGCTCCATGGGGTGATTGTGTATGACCTCTGGACACACAGAATAGAACTTCAGTTTGCTTTGTCTAAACCCAAAAGGAAATTCAGACAAAGAAAGAGAATCAAATTTTTCAGCCTAAATAAAATAGAAACAAAAGGGCATCAAATATCACCTCACAGATAAAAGTAGATCTACTTCTAGAACTAGGGTATCCTAAATCCTGCTGAGTTTATCTATTGCCCTTCCTAATTCAGCATCCTATTAAGACCAAGAGCATTATTCTTATTGTTCCTGGTGATGTTTTTCTACACTGAAAAGTAGGAAGGATCAAAGCGAATCTTTCATGAAAATGGTCTGTGCCCTAGAAAATGTGAGAGCTACTATTATAAAAAGACATGATTTTCCTTCCTATTACACTAAAGTCATTTCTTTAAAAGCCAGCCCTGAAGCTCACTATCATTTGTGCCCCAGATATGTGACACCTTTGTGGAAAAGATCCCATAGAAAATGTTTTCCTATGAGGTTGTTGTATTTAGGCTACCACCATATTGTCATGAAATTTAGATACTAGAAATGAAATGTTACTTCTATAAAGAAAAATGACTGCTTGACACAATATCCTAAGTCTAAAAATCATATCAGTGAATGGCTTAATATATTTGGTATATAAAATTCGGAAGTACTGGATAAGGACATTAGTGAGTTATTTTTGTTTAAACTCTGCATTTTCCCTGGAGATTCTGCCTTCTGTCAAGATTAAGCTGTTCAAGCCTTAATATTTGTAGTGAAATAAATGCCTTTGATCTTAGATGCCATGGAGACAGGGTAGAAGAGCTCCATTACTCAGAGAGAAAACAAATTTCATGGTTGCAGGCATGCTCTGAATGTCAAGCCTGGATAGAGTAGTCATTCTGGAATCAGAAATGGAAGGACCTATAGAGAAAAGTCTGTTTCTCTGAGAGGCAGACAGTTCTTCATGGAAAGAAAGACAGATCTAAGTCCATGTGGCCAAAGTGGATTTTGCTGATTCAAGGGAATGATGAAAAATATTCATATGCACCACCAAATATTTCCTTAGACATGACTATGTGAGAGCACTTGACACAAGACAATGAGGGCCAAAGCTACACATTCCCTATCTTTCTCCCCCAATCCCAGCAATATAGCAAGTACACAGCAGAAACATTCAGAATGAACCAATTTACAGCAGAGAGTAATATCTTAGTAGGACAATTTTGCCTCCCCCCACAATGGGGCACTTGGCAGTGTGGCTGTCATGGCTTAGAATCAAGCACTATTAATGTCTAGTGGGTAGAGGCTGGAGAGGCTGCTAGTGTCCTATGATGTGCAGGATAACCTCAGAACAAAGGACTGTGTGATCCAAATTGTCAGTGATGCTGAGATTGAGAAAGGCTGCCATAAACTATTAGAAGAAGGTATCCCTCACTCCTTTGTTTTCCTTCTACTGGAAGCAGTTGCTTCAGTTTAACATCATGGCCACTTTCAACTGTCTGTGTAAAGAGAAGGGTGAATCTTCAGATTGGTCAGTCCTAGATGAGAACATGGAAAGACAAAGACTAGCCCTGTCCTCATCCTCTCCTTCTGGATTTGAGCAGCTCTCAGGCTTCTTCTCTGCTACTCCATACCACAAGTATTATAGTTCATGACTTAAGGATGCCTCAGGAGGTCCTGCTCATGTTGAGCCTGAGCAGATGAGTCTGTATAATTCAGAAGTTTAGTGTTAGAGGCCCTATCATCTCTCCATACTTAAGGCATGTAATAAACATCTTAATTGGTTCAGATTCTGGTGGGGAAAATAAATAACAACTTGTGGACACTCAGGCCCTCAAATAGGCCATGTTTGAAAGTTACTAAGACCGATGTGTTTGTTTCATTAGGAACATCCTGGAACCTCTCACAGTGTGGAACTGTGGGCGTCTTTGTGGTGGACAGTTACTTTGAAGAGTGGGCCCTGGTTGGGCAAATGTAAATCATGTACTCTTTTATTTTTCATTTATTTGTGTTTTGTTTTTGCAAGGCTGGTGATTGGACCCAGGACTTCATGCTTGCAAGTTAGGTGTCTATTACTAAGTTACATTCCCAGCCCAGCAATCATGCATTCTTGATATCATGTAATGACTTTAAGTTATTAGGAATCTTGGGACTTCACAGTATGTTTGAAACCATCATCCAGCCTGTACTGATGTGACAGTGGATTCATACATATGCCACTCTAGAAACGAAGGTTTCCCACCAAAGACTGAACCAGACTTACTAACGTGGTGAGTGTGGCCCTCACTGTGAGTCTGAGGAGGATGTGATGTGCTCAGGCAGAACAGATAGGGAGGGTGGCAAAGAAATGTCTCTTTCCAGGACATGGCACAATGACCTCCCCACTATACTGAGAACAAAAGGTTGTACATTTTTTTAGAAGCTCCTACTCTCAGGAATATCTTTTCAAATTATCACTCTTCTGTAATGATAAGCCTTCAAAAAAGCATCTTAAAACATTTTCACCAATATTCAACAGAGAAAAATGACTGGGGATTTCTATTTCTCCCAGCTCTATTTAAAGACTTTTTGCCCTGGACACATTAGTTTTATTTTTTAGTGCTTTCCATATAACATCATTGATTATAACTGATTCCTAATTAACTTAAAAAATGTGGGTAAGAATTGGCATTTCTGTGTAATACTTAGATTTAGGAAAGAGAGTAATGATGATTTTGCTTGTATATGTCATGTTTTCTTAGTGGACTTCTTAGAAGACATCAGTTTTTCCCTTTTTACTATGTGGAGTAAAATTGATATTTGATGTTGAGCAAAAAAAATATTTATTTCAGAAATGTTTTTAGCCTGTTCATTATTGTAAATTTGTTTTATAACTCTTGCATGATTTTATCTAGTTGTTGAGATTAATCTAACATCATCAACACTCCAGGTTATCATCTCTATGGTAACAACACTCATTTGAGTATCTACTTTATATCATAAATTGCATGGGTTATTTTATATAATATTTCCTTAAATCTTACAATAACCCAGTGAAATAAGTATTATATCCTAGATTTTACAGAAAAGGAAATGGATCTAGGAAAAGTTAAATAGCTTGTTCAATGTCACACATCTGGGAAGGTAGTCTAGCTTTGATTTAGGCTGCATTCTTCCAGTGAGACTCCATGTGCCTTTGGTATGTCACATTGCTATGAACCTCACAGTACATGGTCCCTGGTTTGAGAAGCATGGAGGTCCTTGGTGATAAATTTCTATAATATAAGACAAGGGAGAGAAAGAACTTAAATCACTAGTCACAAAACTTCTATTTTAAATAGTACTTGTCCATTCAAAAACACATCACTGATCTTTCTGAATTGAAGTGTCTGTATCTTGATTGAGATAGTGGATATGCAGACATATACAAGTGATAAAATGATACAAGACTGAACATACAGAAACACACACAAACACAAATGAGTGCAAGAAAATTAGAGATGTACGAGTAAGATTAGTAAGTGTTAACATCAGTATCCTGGTTGTGATAACATCCTGTAGTTTTAAAGATGCTACCATTGGTGGAAGTGGTAACATAGCATAGAACAGAAGTATGCTGTAGTCTGAATGAAGATGTCCCCTGCGAATTCTGTGTTGAAAGCGAATTCCCAATGCAGCAATGTGAAGAGGAGACCCAGTGATGTATCTCCAGTCTGAATCCAAAGTTCTGAGAACCAATAAAGCCAGTGATGTAGTTCTAGTCTTCCATGGTTTGAGTGCTGTCCTCCCTAAAGCCCATGTTGAACTTTAATTGTCATTGTACAATATTAGCAGCTGGTACTTTAAGAGGTGATTGTGCCATGAAGGTTCTGCTTTCATGGGTGTAGTAAATGTTGTAAAAAAGGCAAATTTTGTCTCTTTTTGCCTCTTCTCCATTCTATCTTCCATGATGTGAGGATGAAACATTTCTCCCCTCCAAAGGACACAGGGTTCAAGGTGCCATCTTGAAATCAGTGACTATAGCCCCTACTAAACATCAAACCTGCTGGTGTCTTTATCTTGGACTTCCCAGCTTCCACAACTGCGAAGAATAAATCTGTTATTTAAAAATTGTTCAGTCTCAGGTGTTCTTTTATAGTAGTGCAAACAGTGTGAGATACATTCTAAAGGCTGGCAGAATCACTACACGGAGAGAGTCAGCATTTCAGTTCTAACGCAGTCAGGCAGGAGAATTTTCTCTGACTGCCTTTTTGTTCTATTCAGACCCCCATGGCCTGGTTTTCTGCTGCCATGGCCTTGTTTGCAAAAATGTAAATATGATTGTGTCAGTAATTTCTAATGCTTTCTTAGGATGATACATCACATCCATATGATGGCCTAGGTCCCCTTAAATGGTCTGAACCTGTCCAACCTTTCCAACTAGCCTCACTCAACTTGAGTTATTATTTTTCATATTTCAGGCATCCTTCAGTTCCAGAATTCCATGCACTCCTGCACCTAGAAATCTAGACACCAGGAGTTTCCATGGCTTCGGCCCCTCCAGTGTCTCACTGGATTAATTAGTGGCTCTTGCTCTTTTTCATGTCACTCCAGGAAGCTTCTCCAGGCCTCATTCTAGGTTAAGATCCCTGCTAATCATTTTGCTAGGCCTGTGCTCCTTTCTTTCAAAACGGTCCTCTCAGCGCATGATTCATGTTTCTGGGCAATTATTTTTATTTAACAGCCTCTAGCTTTGTTTGTGTTCATAAAAAAAATTTATCATGGAAATTTTCAACTTTCACAAAATAGAGAATGTAATGAATCTGTACTTCTTTCTCCTTTCTTTGAAAATTAACAGCATACAAATCTTTTTATTTTCTGCATACTTTTATCATTCAATTTCTTTCCCAGATAACACATTTTGTCCTTAACTTAGTCTGTGTCTCTAAAACATACTCTTTCTTCAAAATGCACAAAATATTTTCACATTGTTACATTTCCAAAAATTAATGAGTATCTTAAAATGATCCAATACTTTGTTAGTGTTTAAATATTGTACAATATTTAAATTTAAATCTAACTTCCCCTGATACTTGGCACAGGGACAATCAGCCCAAGACAATGTATGTCACATATTAGCTATCCAATAAATAATGCTGAATATATAAGTGAAAATGAGTGAAGGCTGCTCAATAAATAACCATAAACTGAACTAGATATAGGAGCTCCTGTAGACGTGAGGAGCATGTCTCAGAGTAAACCAGCTAAATAAGCTGCCTTTCTTTGCCTCACCCCAAATGGAACAAACCTCCTCTTCAGTGGCATTCTTGGGTCTTGGAGCAAGACAGAACATTGGGACAGACTCAAGAGCCAGGGTAAGTCATCTAAGATGTTCTCTTGGCTGCAGCTTGTTCTTTCCCATGAATGAGACCAAAGGATAGCAGTATGCTTCCTGTATTTTCTTTTCTCCCATCATTCTTTCTTTTCCTTTCTTAGAGAGCAAGGAACATCTACAAGTGCTATCTACCAGTCAAAAGTGACTGAACGTGGCACTAGTGTGGTTCATGATTTGTCAGGAGGCTCTGTGTCTCTGTTTAGACACTTGAACATGGGTGATGACCTTGAACATGGATGATGGGTTACATAATCAAAGATTATGTGATCCACCAAGAGGTTCAGTAGGGCAGAACATTTACAGTCATCAAGAGGAAGAAAACACCTCAATGCTTACGGCTTCTACTTTCTTATGTTTTCACTTAAAATATATAGTTTGCATAATACATGCTATTAAAACAGTACTTCCCTCTGAAAAACAGTGGATTTTCACTTTCATAATAGTTTTCCACATTAGTATAAACACTTCCTATACATTATCTTTATTCCATAATATTCTAATAAATGCCACTCCAAACTTTATTTGATGAATGTTGCTTCTAATTTTAAGTTGTTATAAATAATACTTTCATAAATAACTTTGTGCACAAAGCTTTTGCGTATATCAATCATAATTTTTAAGGTAGATTCCCAGAAGCACAATGATTGAGTTAAAGAATATGAATAATTCTATATATATGCCACCTAATTGCTTAAGAAGCATTGTTACTCATCTATAAAATTCATTTGCCATTAAGTTAAATTTAAAGTATTTTTTATTTTCTTTATTTTGCATAAAATGTACACTGCAATTTAGGCAATACATACATGTAATAAGAGTGAAATAAAAATTATAAACAATTTCACTACTCAGAGTTAACCAAGCAGCATCTCACTGTGTACACTTCCAGAGAGTTCTTTATGAATATGCAATGGAAATATATTATGTATGCATATATGTCAAACTCTGTAAGTTCTGCAGAAGAAACATTGCAGATTACTATCAATGTTGAGGTTTTATTTCAGGGGTGCATGGGAACATGGAGACACATCAGCTGTATTATCACTCCAGATCTAAGGGCTTCTAAGACAGGAATTTCATGAAGCCAAATGGAGAAGCAGACTGACACCTTCTCTTTGTACATGTGATCCAGTTTCATCAAATGCTTTTAGCACCTTTACTTCCCTACAAAGAGATTTTATTGGGACACTTCTATATCACTTTTGGTTAGAGTTCATCACAAGTCACCTCTAGTGCTTTTGTCTTCTTTTATACCCAGCCTATCTATAGCCATATCTGTACCTATGTCTGTATTGATACCAATATTGACAACTATATGTGGCTATGTCTATGTCATCTACAACTATATCTTCTATCATCTGTCTAATTTACTTCATGCTTTTCCACAGAAGACTACAATCACTATGAAGAAAGTAGTATGACTGGCTTCATTCCTACCAGGCAATTTATGAAGCAAAGATCTAATTCAGGCCACTTCAAGATCCTTTTTTTTTTTTTTCTGTCTGTAACCAGTTCTGGGAGTTTAAATGATTTCTTTGGCGGATTCTGGAAGGTCATGTAAGGACATATTCATGCTCAGTTAAGGAAAAGGAAAGTATGTTTGCAGTATGTGCTGTAGTTTCTTTTTACATTTTGACTTTTTTGTTTCTGCTTGCAAAATATTTCCACAAACAAGAGTTTGAATTGTATGTAGGCGTTAGCTGATCCCACAGTCAGAGGCAGACCTAGCAAGACCTGTGCAAAAGATTTCTAGTAATGATTTTGCCAGGTTAAGGGTTTTTTTGTTTGTTTATTTTTTGTGGTTGCTTACTTGTTTGTTTTGGGTCTCTTCCTTTCTTTTTTCTTTGTTTTTCATTCTGAATTCATCTGGGGAACTTTTTTGAATATTTTCCCTAACTAACTCTCTACTATGATTTGTTTATACATCACCTTCATATCTTTATATTTTCAAACCTGTCAATTTTTTAATGAAAAAGTAATGGATTTTTTTGTCTGGGATATGAGGGCCTTCTCTACCTCAAAGTTGAACAAATATTTGCCTGTATTTTCCTCTGGTGTTTTAATTTTACATGGATATTCAATCTTTCTACAAACTATTTTTATATGTACTGTGAGATAGGAGTACTTTATGAGTTTCTCTCAGGTGACTAGTCAGTTGCTCTAATGCTATATTGAATAATCCATCATTTTCCCACTGGCCTGTGGTTCTGCCTTCATCTTGTAGGTCTCCTTATGAATGTTGACTATTTCTGCTCTGTAGCTGTCAATGATAGCCAATATATCTAAATTTTAATGGCACCTTTTGCTAATCCTCTGCCAGTACGAACTCTTGATTACAGTTGCTTTTAATCCAGGCATTATTGACTTTTCTCCCTTGAAGTTTGTGTATTCTTTTGCACAAACTCATTTTAATACATATTATAAGTTAGCATTATCCATACAAGTTTTATTCTATATTTTACAAGTCACGATTATTTATTGTTTCTTATATTGTCTTTCCTCACCTTGAGTTGTTTGATCTGATTTAATATCATTCCTTAGGACTTTAGTGAGAGTTCTTTGGTGACATATTTTCTGGATGACTATATATCCAAACATTTTCTAATTTTCTCTCTTAAGTGAAAAATCTCTTTACTGGATATAGGAATCCTTTTCCATTTTATTTTTGAATTAGCTTATATTAATAGCATGGGGGGAATTCATTATGATAATCCCATACACATGTATAGTGTAATTTGAACAAGTTCATCCCCTCCATTATATTTCTCTTCCTCCCTCCCTCTTGCCTGCTTTTTCAAGCAGTGTTTGGTGGATTTCATTATGCTGTCTTCTTCAAATATATATATATTTGATCCTTAGTTATAGAAATCTTGAGATTTACAAGTGTGTTGTTGTGTGCACATGGTCCCACTGTCTTCTTAGCTTAAAAATTTAGAAAAAAGAATAGTGATATTTCTCTGATGTTCTTTTTTTAAGTAAACAACCATTGTCTTGCTGTTGCATTGTTTTTCTGTCTGCAAACTACTTCCCTGAACCATATATGTCTAGTTCCTTTTTTTGGTATGTGGAATTTTATGGGGACATAGTCATGGCCATTCATTTACACACTGTCTATGAAGGCTTACACACACATGCTACAACAGCAGGGTTGAATAGCTACAACAGGTACCATATGGCCAATGAAAACCTAAAGAAGGCCACTACTGGTCCCTTTACAGGCCCAAGCCTGACCCACAAGAATAGCACTCCAGGGAGAGCATTTTCAAACCTCATTTAAGAGCAGTGGAGAAGCCTTTTTGCAGCTTGACAATCTTTGGATGGTTCCACAAAGGTGGCCTCCCGAAAATATGGGAGTCCAATTTTGTCAACACTGGTCTAAAATAATAAACATAGCAAACACCTGATACAGACAGAGTGAGCTCTGCCATCAACTATAATTTAAACCAAACTTCTAGTGCCAATTTCACTCTCCCCAAAGGAGGTAGATGCCAGTGAGAGAGGTAAGAGGATGACCTTTTTGAATGGCTTTATAAGTTCAGTGGCAGATCCAGCTATCATATTATTAAAGTTGCTTATTGCCTGAGAGCAAAACTTCCTTTAGGGTAGAGCAATCTTGCTAGTGGAAAAGGTTTAATTTATAAGCAGTCTAATTTAATTTTCTCTGTTTGGCCAGAGTGTAATTTGGTACTAGAAAGAAACTCTTAGAACAGCTTTATTGTCTTAGCTGACAATTATGTGACTTTAAGTTGTTCTGCCTCCAAGCCATGTTGCTCACATATATGTGGCAGATTTATTTTATTTCATTCTTTAGGTGCTATTTCAAATCAATGTGTGGGCAGCAGCACCTTAGGCAGACAAAGTAGCTTGTCTAATTCTACTTATGCCAAATTACATTCGATACAAGAGAGTAGAACATTTTAAATCAGAGTCAAAAAACACACAACTTCTTTCAGAGCTCCTAATTATACAAGGTAAGACATTAGTAGTCCCCTGCGAATCTAGAAGGCTCATTCATCTCACCAGAAAGAGCAATTATTCTCAAATACCAGTGTATTTCGCTCACTTCACACAGGACCAGACATCCGAAAGTGTCCTTGCTTTTGAGAATACTGCATTTAATCTTAATCTAAATTTGTTTTCTGTTCCATCTACAAGAACTTAACTTTCATAAATCACTGAGCAAGCAGCAGGAGTTGAAGACGATTCCTTCGTTCACTGTGTCTAGAAATAGTCCTACAGTCTTAGCAGGGGAAGAAATTAAGCCCATCTGCTTTGGAGACTTGAAAAAGTTTCCTTTCTCCATCACACACTAAAAGCTTTGCAGAAAGTCCAAAAAAAAAAAAAAAAAAAAACAGGTTCCCAGGTT
The DNA here is from genome assembly GCF_047511655.1 of Castor canadensis. Taxonomy (NCBI): domain Eukaryota; kingdom Metazoa; phylum Chordata; class Mammalia; order Rodentia; family Castoridae; genus Castor; species Castor canadensis. Next base: position 169,237,287 of record NC_133389.1, on the reverse strand, counting down.
CATTAGGGTAAGGCAGGCAGTCTCATACCTTATTTATTTTATTTAACAGTGACATTCTACTCCTAGGTGCTAGGCACTATTCTAAAGACCAATGTCCTGTGTGGAAGGCACTGTCATTAAAATCCATTTCACAGGACAGAAAACAGACACAGAGAAGTGAAATAATCTGCCCAACATCACAGACATGGGAGACGTTAGAACCAGGATTTATACTTAGGAAGCCTGGGAGTCTTTTTCAGGTAACTTGGATCAGAGCCCTTGCTCTTAACACTGAGGTCTTCTGCCTTTGTGCTATCTCTACCAGCTCCTGGTGCTCCTATGAGGCATCCCTGGCTCACCCCCAAGCTACCAGGAGCTTCCCTTCTATGCTACTTCAACAGACTTGATCTATTTATCTCATTCTACTGAGGATTCCTTCATTGTGTCACATTTCAGGTGTATCCTACAAATCTACTGACTCTCTAAATTTCCTGGAAAGCACTCAAACCCAACACTGTGCTGATGAACACTTTGTGCTGACTTCTACATTGATCCCAATCGTTCTTTGAGTTTCTCTCTCTCCTGATAGTTCACTTACAAAAAAAGGAAAGTGTCCTTTGGAGCTATGGTTTGCCTCCATAATGCGCATGCAGCACTACAGACCTCCCCAATAAAGGTGAACAGACCTCAGGCCAATGTGTTGGGGGCTGAGAGGATGTCAGAGGCACTGCCATTTTCAAGTAGGTATTTGAGGTACTGATTACCTATTGCTGAATTAAATTCTATAGCATACAAAAAATCTTTTCCACCTTAGCATGAATTAGAACGCCACATGTTTTATGGCTGGTATCTGAGAGAAAGTCAGAGAGAGAGAGAGAGAGAGAAAGAGCCAGAAAGTGAGAGAGAGAGAGCCATCAGCCAGCTTTCCTCTCAGTTCAGCTTTCTTGGTCTCTTTATTTACATATGATCTCATGAACACAACAACTTATGACAAAATTATTATTAAAACCACTTTGCAGATGAGAAGACTAGGAAAACTAACTGAGCAGTGGCTATTTGCAAATTCAACTCTGGGGAACTGTGAAGGTCTCAGGATATAATCTTGGAGAATGTCAAGCTTCTATAATAGCTAAAAATTTATAGTTTAATTTGATGATGTATCATGAACTTTCAAATATACTTATAGAAGTGAAACTTTCTCTAAAACAAAATGTTGCAGGGAGCCCTAGAGCAAACATAAATAAAGGCACAATCCCTTTATTTGGCATCTATAAACCTTTGACAGCAGTCTAAAAATACAGGACAGACACTAGGTTTTAGTGTTACCAGTTGGGCAGGGACCAGGCAGGAGAGGAGAGAATACTCACTCTGTTGTTTTGTTTTTGTTAGGTCGACGCTGATGGGAAGGCCAAATTGGAGCCAAATAACAAAGCAAGCAGGCTTTAAGCAGGCTTTATTGAGAGCGCACTCTTGGGCAAGGTTCACCAGTTCACCGTCCCCAAAGAGCAGGGCCGGAGAAGTTGCACCAGAGAAATGGCAGCCCAGTTTTTATATCCTGGGTGAAGTCAAGAGCTTAAGGTATTATGGGGCATCGGGATAGGTCATGGTTTGGTGGGGAGGAGCTTGGGGTAATATGGATCTGTAGGATAGGTCAGGACCCATTGCCTGCCAGCAGGAGTTGCCATGGTAACCATGAAGGGAAGAAGGGGATGGAGTGGAAAGTGAGCAGAGAGTCCCTGATTGCCATGGGGTGGCTGCCCACTGGCCAAACATCCCAGACTCTTTGGTATAGGGGCACAGAATCAGTTCTGGCTACTTCCTGCTGAAAGGGGGCAAAGTTAGGGGCTAGGGATGTCTTGGGCCATTTGACCAGTACAGCCGGACCCCATGGGGAGGAGCTGGTAGTCATGAATCCTGGAGCATCATCTGGTTGAACGTTACCGAGTTAATTGGCATATGAGTGAAATCGATCTGCCAATCTTTACCTGGCTGGCTACCACGGAGTTGGTGGAGGGATTGGTGGAGATGGAGTCCACCATGGGGGTTTGCTTGACAGCAAACAGAGCAGGCCTCCTGGACCCGATGGATGGTGGATTGGAGGCCCCTGGGATAAAACAAGGGTTCCAGGAAGGAGAGAAGGGCCTTGGCTGGGGAGACCCAGTATCCCTTAGAGGCTAGAAAGTTAAGGAGGTTGGCTGTTCCCATTTTAGAGTCCTGCTGGAAGGGGGAGCACAGAAGGAGGTCATCAACATATTGTAGAAGTGTACTGGATTTCTGAAATAGGAAATTGGGGTCTACAGGGATATTGGTTAGGGTCCTTAAGAGAAATGTGGATGGGTGAGTGTTGTGTAGCCACAACCAGGACTGAGTTGTCCCAGACAATGGGGTTAACCAGAAGAGGAAAGGTGGGCAGAGCAGGTCCAGGAGGCGAAGGGGTTAGGTGGCTGGCAGAGGCCAGAAGGAGTGAGTGGGAAGCTAGAGGTTCTGGTAGGTGGGGAGGGATGGTTATGGAGGCCCCTAACTTTGTTACAATATCTCGACCTAGAAGTGGGGCACGGCAGGATGGGATGATAAGGAAAGAGTGTGGAAATATACCTCTAGCAGAGCAAGGGAGGGGCAGAGTTTTGTATGGGCAGAAGGGAAAGCCGTCAATTCCCATAACAGAGACTGATGAAGGAACTGTTAAACCCGAGTGGGCAGGCAGCAGAGAATAGGTAGTCCCCATGTCCAGGAGGAAGGAGATGGACTTACCCACTACCTGGAGTATGACCCTGGGCTCGGCAAGGGTGATTGGGGTCCCCGAGTCAAGGCGTTGTCAATCTTCTGCCAGTCCGAGAAATTCAGGGAGCTGGATAGCTGGTGGGGCTGACCCTCCATGAGGAGCCGTAGGGGGTAAGCCCTGTCCAAGACAATCTGATCCCCAGTGACCCACCTGTTTGTATTTTGGGCAGGGTTTAGTTGGAGGTCTCGGGTTGGGGCACTGGCGAGCCCAGTGGCTTTCCTTGCCACATTTGAAGCAGGCCCCCAGAGGGGCTAATGGGAGGTTTCAGGTTCCTCCTTTGACTTGGGGCTGTAATCCAGCCGGCTGCAGGGCTGCCACCAAGGCTTGGGTTTGGAGGGCCACCTTTTGTTGGAGGTGTTTATTGGTGGGTTGATATTGCTGCCTCTTTTGGGGCACTAAAACTTTAAATGCCATTTTCATCAGATTCTGTATAGGGGTTTGAGGGCCATTTTTGGCCTTTTTTAGTTTAGCTCTAATATCTGGTGTGGACTGAAATATAAAATGTTTAGCCAGGATTGGTGCCCCAGCAGGAGAGGTAGGGTCTAATCGGGTATATTGGGTGAGGGCCTCCTGGAGGCAGTTAAGAAAAAGGGTCAGGAGGCTGTGAGGCCTCCACTGTGTAGGTCTTTGGCACATCTCTATGTCAGTGTCCCCGCCTGGGCTGACAACCCAGGGCTGCATGGGGCAGAGGGTTCCCCTTATACATGTTTTGTCTTTCTTTTTCTTATTTTTCCCACTTCTTTATGACATTGCAAGCATGTACCTTTTTATTTTCATTTTTGCATACTTTCATATGAAAAGATGCCAGAAGCATAGCTTGTTGAATTTGCTTGGAATTCAACAGATTCTCCAGTTTTTTCTACTTAAATCAAATGGTTTTTTAAATAGCACAGGCATGGATTCATGCTCTTTTATTAGAAAACTCTGAAGAGTGTGTATGGTGATTCAAAAGACTTCTACTCAAGACGAACTCATGATTTGGAATATCCTCCTACCCAACTGATCTCAATACTTCTCAAAAACTGATGAAAGCCACAAATTAGCCTGAAGATTCAATGAGTAGAGATGAAATCTCTGCCTGCCCTGCATTTTACTGCTGGAAAGCAGCAGTACTGACTGAAAGTCCAATTTCTAAGAGATAATGGAAACTAAAATTTCAAAATGGAAGTTCGTAACTCAATGTTTAAAGATAGGTTCTGATGAGACTTGCTTGTTCTAAAGCAAACAAGCAGCAAAACAGTAACAACAACAAAAACTGGCTGGAAAAAGGCTACCTCACTGAATTCTGGGATTAAGCCTTTAAAAAGAGATATGTCCTGAGATTCTTATGACTGTGAATCAAGCAACTCACCATACTGAATCTGTGATATTCTTGATACCACTACAAAGCAGGTGCTTAAGCATTGCATTTTTATGCCTGGTTCAAATTGGAAGTATAGAGCCTTAGTAGGAAACTGAAAATTCAAAAATTATAAAACAGAGAAAGACATAGAATGAGAAAAAACAAAAATTAAGTTAGAAGCAGAAACCTTCTTCAAAATGAACTTGCAATTTTCAAATGTAAGACGATAGCTAACACTAATAAAGGCAGAAAATAAAATTAGGATAGCTTTCCTGTTCTATTCCAAGAGTTTCTTATTCTATCTCTTTACCAGTGTCACACCCTCTTAATTATATGTTTTGTCACATGTTTTACAATGTAGGACAAGTTCTCACTCCCTACACTTTTCTTCAAAATTGTCTTATTTTTGGTCTTCGGTGATTCCATCATAGTTATGAGATCGACACATTTTATTAAAAGAAATGTTGGGATATGTATTGGAATGGAAAGGAATTTAAGTAATTTATATCTTTACAGGACACATTCAAGGATACCTATGGTTATACATCCATGAACATAAACTGTCATTAGGTAATACAAGTCTTTCTATAAATGACAAAGGTCTTATATGTCTTTGTATTTTACTCTTAAGTACCTTACACTTTTGCTATTATTGCAAATGATACTTTAACATTTAAATAAGTAATAACTGTGATGCACTTTTCATTAAATGAATTGCAATTACATCAATAAAGGACTTCTGATGAGCCATAACAGAAAGAAGATAATACATTGATATCTTTATATTGCCAAGAGTGAAAAAATAGCCAATTTAGAATTTCATATTCTGCTAGATTGTCATTCAAAAGAAGAAAAGACAAGGGGAAGGGACAAAGAGCCAGAATTTTCAATGTACAAGACCAAAGAATTCTTTTACCAACAAAAAGTACTTTCAAAAATAATAAGGTATATTTTTCATCAAGAAAAAAATCAAGCCAGAGAAGAGTTTATGAAGCAAAAACCAATAGGAGATTGGGATACTGTGACTTGTTTTCCTTCTGGTTCTTTAGTTTCACTGCTGTGTTTCTTGGTGTGACTTTAATTTGATTTGTTCTGCTTGATACACAAAGCACACTTTTTTCTGAGGTTTGTTTTTTCTCTTTTAATTAAAAATGTATTTTAACTGCTACATTAAAACATTTAAAAAGTACACATTACAGGGGTACCATGTGATGCTTTGATGAGTGTATACATTGCATAATGCTCAAATCAGTTTACACATAGCTATGTTCTCAAGCATTCATCTCTTCTTTGTGGTGAAAACATTCAGAATCTTTTCTTCTAGCATTTTTTTAAAAAAAAAACTCTTATTAGCATAAGTTAATTGTACAAAGGGGTTTTACTGTGCTATTTACATATATGCATATAATGTACTTTGATCAAATTCACCCCCCTCTATTACTCTCCCTATAACAGTTTTAGTGGGTTTTATTATGCTATTTTCACACAAATCTGTAATGTATTACAATCATGTTCCCTCTGTAACCCTCTCCTTTGCCTCCTCCCCTCTTACTGGTTCCCCCTCATACACTCCTCCTTTTGCAGTCCTGTCACATTATGTTTTTTAGGTCTGGACTTCACATAAGTGAAAACCCCTGTGATTTGTCATTCTGAGCATAGCTTAACTTGCTCAACATGATGGACTTCAGCAAGTGACACAATTTCATTCTTCCACTGTGTATGTACCACTTTTTAGACATCCATTCATCAGTTGTTGGGCACCTAGGCTAATTCTATAACTTGATTACTGTGAATAGTGCTGCAATAAACAAGGCTGTGAGACACCTTTTTCTATGCTGACTTACATTCCTTTGGATATATGCCCAAGAGTAATATAGCAGGATCCTATGGTAGCTCTATTTTTAGTTTTTTGAGGAACCTCCATATTGCTTTCCCTATTGGCAACACTAATTTACATTCCCACAAACAGTGTATAACTGTTCCTTTTTCCTGCATCCTCCCAGCATTTGCTGCTGTTTGTTTTCTTGATGATAGCCATTCTAGCTTTTTGAGTCTTCTTTTTGAAATACACAGTACATAATTGTTATTTACAGTCATCCTACTGTGCAATAGCACACAGGAACTTCTCATTCTGATCTAGCTATAACTTAGAACCCATTGGTCAGCCTTTCCCAATTCTTCCTTCCTCCTTACCCTCTCTAGTCTCAGGCAATCACCATTCTACTCTCAGCTTCTAGAAGATCAACTTTTTTGCTTCCACATACAAATAAGGCAATGTGATAGTTGTCTTTCTGTTCTTGGCTGATTTCACTTAACATAAAGATCTCCAGTTCCAACCACATAGCTGCAAATAATAGGGTTTCATTCTTCTGTATGGCTGAATAATATTCCATTGCGTATATGGACCACATTATTTTATCTATTCATCAGTTGATGGACAGTTAGATTCTTTCCATATCTTGGTTAATGTGAGTGATGCTGCAGTGAACATGGGAGTACAGATTTTTTTTGATTACAGATACTCAGTAGTAGGATTGCTTGAAGAACTTCCATACTATTTTTCATAATGGCTATAGTAACTTACATTCCCTTTAACATCCTGCAAGTACTCACTCTTCTCCACATACTCACTACCAGTTGGTATCTTTTGTCTCTTTGAAATTAGTCATTCTTACTGGAGTGAGATGATACTCATTGTACTTTGATTTACATTTCCCTGATGATTAGTAATGTTGAGCATTGGTTCATATATTTTTGTTGGCCATTTGCATGTCTTCTTTTGAGAAATGTCTTCCTTTGCAGTGCTGAGGACTGAACCCACAGTCTGGCACACACTAGACAAGAGCTCTGTCAGTGTACTACATCTCCATTCACCAAAGTGATTTTTTTATAATCCTAGAAAATTCTCATTTCTTATCATTCAATATGCTTTTCTTTTGGAACTTTTATTAGACATATAAGAGATTTTCAATATTAAATTTGTTTATTCTGCACTTTTGGTGGATATCATTTTTCATTTTTCTCTTTGGGTATCTCAAATATAGTTTTAAACTTTTACCAGATAGTTCCTTAAGATTAACTTTATTTGGAATAAATCAATAATATAAAGAAAATTGGCCAGAAATTGAAAAGGGAAAAGGTAATATGCAAAGGATCACAGAAGAAATTAAAATGGGCAAATAATCATAAAAATATTTATTCACACTGGTAAAGCAAGAGCAAATATTAATGTAGCACTCACTACAGATTGTAGCCAGGCATCAATCTGAGCACTTGATTTCACCTCAGCTCATTAAATCATCAAAAAGTCCCTTTTTTATAGGAACAGAGCACAGCAATGGAGAGATTCAGTAATTTGCATAAGGTCAAATATCAAGTACAGGAGCTGAGAGTCAAATGGGTAGCCAAGAGTTGTGTTAATATGATCAGCACAAGCTAAAAGATGCTAAGTTTAAATGTAAATCAATTAAATGCGAGCAAAATTTAAAAGTTTAGTTCTTCCATAATGCTGATAACACTTCATAGACAGGTTATGTTTTATCACATCAGAAAGCACAAACAGAGACTATTTTCACCATGTAGAAAGGTTTATGGGACAATACCATTCTATGGCCTTTGCTTTTATGCCCTATACCATGGTCTCACTAAGGCTCTCTTCTTGGTTGAACTTTTGTCTTTGTCCTTGTTAAACTCCAATAAAAAATTCAGGATCCTGAGGGAGAACTCTATTGGCTTAGCTAGGCAAACACGGTTAAGAAATTTTAGATAGAATAAGGTACGAAATATACATTTCAATTAAAGAAGCTCAGCATTTCAAGTTATGGTAGAATATGGGAACATAAAAATATTCAAAAGCTGTTCAGAAACGCAAAGTAGCACAGTCACTTTGAGGAGAAATCTGGCAAAATCTTGTCAAATTAAACATATACAAATTAAATACAACCCAACATTTATCCTTTACACTTATCCCTCAGAAAAACTCTTATGCAGGTAAGATGGGTACAGAAATATTCTTGGGGGAATGGTTCAAGAGTGAAAAATTGGAAGCCACATAAATAATCCTAATTTGTTTTAATATATAATTAAATGAGATACAGTCATAAAATTAAACTCTGAATGAGGAGTATATAAGAAAAAATATACATCACTTAGTGAAATAAGAAAGTTATAGAAGATTTTTTTTTGTAACTCAGGTTATCTGTGTTTTTGTGTGTTTAGTCACACAAAACAATACTATGTACTGTTCATGATTCCATATGTTTGCATGAAAAAATCTGAAGGATAAACTGGACACAGTGGTTCAACCTCTAATCCTAGATACTTGAAAGGCAGAGATTGGGAAGATGTCAGTTTTAGGTCACCCCAGGCAAAAAGTTTGTAAGACCTTATCTCAACCAATAGCTGGATACAGTAGCATGTACCTGTCTTTCCCGCTATGTAAGGAAGCATAAATAGGCAGACCATGGTCCAGGCCAGTACAGGCATAAAGTGAGACCCTATCTCAAAAATAACCAAAGCAAAAAGAGCTGGTGCTCTGCCTCAAGTAGTAGAGTGTCCGCTTAGCAAGCATGAGACACTGAGTTTGACACCAGGACTACTCCCCCACCACCAAAGGATAGACTAGAAGGATGGATAGCTTCTCTGTAATTAGTAGCTGCCTCTTAACAATATTAGAAGTGGGCTGGGGTGTAGCTCAGTGGTAGAGAGCTTACCTTGTATGCAGGAGGCCCAAGATTGATCCCCAGTACTGTGAGCAAGAAAGAAAGTGAAAGGATTCAGAGAAGATGGTAGAGTATAGAGTGCTAGGGATCCCTTTCCACACCCAGATAACCATTACACTGGGAAAGACTTGGTTGGGAAAGGCTTGGATAATATGACTAATTTTTCCAAGTTGTGGTCAAAGACAAAGACATCTTGATATTAATTAGGAAATTAGTATAGCTATACTTTACATTGTAACTTCACATTTTGTTTTCTTTTCTTTTTTTTTTTCATTTTTCTTTTATTATTCATATGTGCATACAAGGCTTGGTTCATTTCTCCCCCCTGACCCCACCCCCTCCCTTACCACCCACTCTACCCCCTCTCGCTTCCCCCCCCTCAATACCCAGCAGAAACTATTTTGCCCTTATCTCTAATTTTGTTGTAGAGAGAGTATAAGCAATAATAGGAAGGAACAAGGGGTTTTGCTGGTTGAGATAAGGATAGCTATACAGGGCATTGACTCACATTGATTTCCTGTGCGTGGGTGTTACCTTCTAGGTTAATTCTTTTTGATCTAACCTTTTCTCTAGTACCTGTTCCCCTTTTCCTATTGGCCTCAGTTGCTTTAAGGTATCTGCTTTAGTTTCTCTGCGTTAAGGGCAACAAATGCTAGCTAGTTTGTTAGGTGTCTTACCTATCCTCACCCCTCCCTTGTGTGCTCTCGCTTTTATCATGTGCTCATAGTCCAATCCCCTTGTTGTGTTTGCCCTTGATCTAATGTCCACATATGAGGGAGAACATACGATTTTTGGTTTTTTGAGCCAGGCTAACCTCACTCAGAATGATGTTCTCCAATTCCATCCATTTACCAGCGAATGATAACATTTCGTTCTTCTTCATGGCTGCATAAAATTCCATTGTGTATAGATACCACATTTTCTTAATCCATTCGTCAGTGGTGGGGCATCTTGGCTGTTTCCATAACTTGGCTATCGTGAATAGTGCCGTAATAAACATGGATGTGCAGGTGCCTCTGGAGTAACAGTCTTTTGGGTATATCCCCAAGAGTGGTATTGCTGGATCAAATGGTAGATCGATGTCCAGCTTTTTAAGTAGCCTCCAAATTTTTTTCCAGAGTGGTTGTACTTGTCTACATTCCCACCAACAGTGTAAGAGGGTTCCTTTTTCCCCGCATCCTCGCCAACACCTGTTGTTGGTGGTGTTGCTGATGATGGCTATTCTAACTGGGGTGAGGTGGAATCTTAGTGTGGTTTTAATTTGCATTTCCTTTATTGCTAGAGATGGTGAGCATTTTTTCATGTGTTTTCTGGCCATTTGAATTTCTTCTTTTGAGAAAGTTCTGTTTAGTTCACATGCCCATTTCTTTATTGGTTCATTAGTTTTGGGAGAATTTAGTTTTTTAAGTTCCCTGTATATTCTGGTTGTCAGTCCTTTGTCTGATGTATAATTGGCAAATATTTTCTCCCACTCTGTGGGTGTTCTCTTCAGTTTAGAGACCATTTCTTTTGATGAACAGAAGCTTTTTAGTTTTATGAGGTCCCATTTATCTATGCTATCTCTTAGTTGCTGTGCTGCTGGGGTTTCATTGAGAAAGTTCTTACCTATACCTACTAACTCCAGAGTATTTCCTACTCTTTCTTGTATCAACTTAAGAGTTTGGGGTCTGATATTAAGATCCTTGATCCATTTTGAGTTAATCTTGGTATAGGGTGATATACATGGATCTAGTTTCAGTTTTTTGCAGACTGCTAACCAGTTTTCCCAGCAGTTTTTGTTGAAGAGGCTGCTATTTCTCCATCATATATTTTTAGCTCCTTTGTCAAAGATAAGTTGCTCATAGTTGTGTGGCTTCATATCTGGATCCTCTATTCTGTTCTACTGGTCTTCATGTCTGTTTTTGTGCCAGTACCATGCTGTTTTTATTGTTATTGCTTTGTAATATAGTTTGAAGTCAGGTATTGTGATACCTCCTGCATTGTTCTTTTGACTGAGTATTGCCTTGGCTATTCGTGGCCTCTTGTGTTTCCATATAAATTTCACAGTAGATTTTTCAATCTCTTTAATGAATGTCATTGGGATTTTGATGGGAATTGCATTAAACATGTAGATTACTTTGGGGAGTATCGACATTTTTACTATGTTGATTCTACCAATCCATGAGCATGGGAGATCTCTCCACTTTCTATAGTCTTCCTCAATCTCTTTCTTCAGAAGTGTATAGTTTTCCTTGTAGAGGTCTTTCACATCTTTTGTTAGGTTTACACCTAGGTATTTGATTTTTTTTGAGGCTATTGTAAATGGAATTGTTTTTATACATTCTTTTTCCGTTTGCTCATTGTTAGTGTATAGAAATGCTAATGATTTTTCTATGTTGATTTTATATCCTGCTACCTTGCTATAGCTATTGATGATGTCTAGAAGCTTCTGAGTAGAGTTTTTTGGGTCTTTAAGGTATAGGATCATGTCGTCTGCAAATAGGGATATTTTGACAGTTTCTTTACCTACTTGTATTCCTTTTATTCCTTCTTCTTGCCTAATTGCTCTGGCTAGGAATTCCAGTACTATGTTGAATAGGAGTAGAGATAGTGGGCATCCTTGTCTGGTTCCTGATTTTAGAGGGAATGGTTTTAATTTTTCTCTGTTAAGTATAATGCTGGCTGTAGGTTTGTCATATATAGCTTTTATAATGTTGAGGAACTTTCCTTCTATTCCTAGTTTTCTTAGAGCTTTTATCATGAAATGATGTTGGATCTTATCAAAGGCTTTTTCTGCATCTATTGATATGATCAAGTGGTTTTTGTCTTTGCTTCTGTTAATGTGGTTTATTACGTTTATTGATTTTCATATGTTGAACCACCCCTGCATCCCTGGGATGAAGCCTACCTGGTCGTGGTGAATAATCTTTTTGATGTGTTGCTGAATTCGATTTGCCATTATTTTGTTGAGGATTTTTGCATCAATGTTCATTAAGGAGATTGGCCTATAGTTCTCCTTTTTGGAGGTGTCTTTACCTGGTTTTGGGATAAGTGTAATACTGGCTTCATAAAATGTGTTTGGCAGTTTTCCTTCCCTTTCTATTTCATGGAACAGTTTAAGGAGGGTTGGTATCAGTTCTTCTTTAAAGGTCTGATAGAATTCAGCAGAGAATCCATCAGGTCCTGGACTTTTCCTTTTGGGGAGACTCTTGATTGCTGCTTCAATTTCATTTTGTGTTATAGGTCTATTCAGGTGATTAATTTCCTCTTGGTTCAGTTTTGGATGATCATATGTATCTAGAAATCTGTCCATTTGTTTTAGATTTTCAAATTTATTTGAATATAGGTTCTCAAAGTAGTCTCTGATGATTTCCTGGACTTCCATGGAGTTTGTTGTTATCTCCCCTTTTGCATTCCTGATTCTACTAATTTGGGTTTTTTCTCTCCTCATTTTAGTCAGGTTTGCCAGGGGTCTATCGATCTTGTTTATTTTTTCAAAGAACCAACTTTTTGTTCTATTTCGTTGATTTCAGCTCTTAGTTTTATTATTTCTCTCCTTCTATTTGTTTTGGGATTTGCTTGTTCTTGTTTTTCTAGGAGTTTGAGATGTATCATTAGGTCATTGATTTGGGATCTTTCAATCTTTTTAATATATGCACTCATGGCTATAAACTTTCCTCTCAAGACTGCCTTAGCTGTGTCCCATAGGTTCCGGTAGGTTGTGTTTTCATTTTCATTGACTTCCAGGAACTTTTTAATTTCCTCTTTTATTGCATCGATGATCCACTCTTCATTAAGTAATGAGTTATTTAGTTTCCAGCTGTTTGCATGTTTTTTGTCTTTACTTTTGTTGTTGAGTTCTACTTTTACTGCATTGTGGTCAGATAGTATGCACGGTATTATTTCTATTTTCTTATATTTGCTGAGGCTTGCTTTGTGCCCTAGGATATGATCTATTTTGGAGAAGGTTCCATGGGCTGCTGAGAAGAATGTATATTGTGTAGAGGTTGGATGAAATGTTCTGTAGACATCTACTAGGTCCACTTGATTTATTGCATATTTTAGATCTTGGATTTCTTTATTGAGTTTTTGTTTGGATGACCTATCTATTGATGATAATGGAGTGTTAAAGTCTCCCACAACCACTGTGTTGGCGTTTATGTATGCTTTTAGGTCTTTCAGGGTATGTTTGATGAAATTGGGTGCATTGACATTGGGTGCGTACAGATTGATGATTATTATTTCCTTTTGGTCTATTTCCCCTTTTATTAGTATGGAATGTCCTTCTTTATCTCGTTTGATCAATGTAGGTTTGAAGTCTACTTTGTCAGAGATAAGTATTGCTACTCCTGCTTGTTTTCGGGGGCCATTGGCTTGGTAAATCTTCTTCCAGCCCTTCATCCTAAGCATATGCTTATTTCTGTCGGTGAGATGAGTCTCCTGTAAGCAACAAATTGTTGGATCTTCTTTTTTAATCCATTTTGTCAAACGGTGTCTTTTGATGGGTGAATTAAGTCCATTAACATTAAGCGTTAGTACTGATAGGTATGTGGTGATTCCTGCCATTTAGTTATCTTAGTTGTTTGAAGGTTTGATTGTGTGTACCTAACTTGATGTTACTCTCTACTGTCTTGCTTTTTCTTATCCTGTGGTTTGGTGCTGCCTGCCTTTTCATGGTTAAGTTGGGTGTCACTTTCTGTGTGCAGGATCCCTTGCAGAATCTTTTGTAATGGTGGCTTTGTGGTCACATATTGTTTTAGTTTCTGCTTATCATGGAAGACTTTTATTGCTCCATCTATTTTGAATGATAGCTTTGCTGGGTAGAGTATCCTGGGGTTGAAGTTATTTTCATTCAGTGCCCGGAAGATCTCACCCCACGCTCTTCTTACTTTTAATGTTTCTGTTGAGAAGTCTGCTGTGATTTTGATGGGTTTACCTTTGTATGTTACTTGTTTTTTCTCTTACAGCCTTCGATATTCTTTCCTTAGTTTCTGAACTTGTTGTTTTAATGATGATATGTCGTGGAGTAGTTCTATTTTGATCCGGTCTGTTTGGTGTCCTGGAGGCCTCTTGCATTTGTATGGGAATATCTTTCTCTAGATTTGGGAAATTTTCCGTTATTATTTTGTTGAATATATTACGCATTCCCTTCGCTTGCACCTCTTCTCCTTCTTTGATGCCCATGATTCTCAAGTTTAGTCTTTTGATGGAGTCAGTGAGTTCTTGCATTTTCTTTTCACAGGTCTTGAGTTGTTTAATTAATAGTTCTTCGATTTTTCCTTTAATTACCATTTCATCTTCAAGTTCTGAGATTCTGTCTTCTGTTTGTTCTATTCCGCTGGATTGGCCTTCCGTTTTGTTTTGCAGTTCTGTTTCGTTCTTTTTTCTGAGGTTTTCCATATCCTGGCAGTTTTCTTCTTTATTGTTGTCTATTTTTGTCCTGAGTTCATTTATCCATTTATTCATTGTGTCTCTCTTTCACTTTGGTGTTTATACAGTGCTTCTATGGTTT